>NC_138108.1:14800000-16000000 GCF_964146895.1 Miniopterus schreibersii | reverse complement strand
GGCAATTTAACTTTTTCAGATTCTCTCAATAAACTGATGGTAATGAGACATATTTGAAATGTGTTCACTGACATATTCTCAGTGCAAGGACAGTTCCTGGCACAAAGTAGTTGCTCAGTAATTTCTTGTTGCATAAGTGGATAAATAAATGAATGAACAAATGAAAAATATCACCAAGGTATTATTAGTTAAAATGCACTTGGCCATTTATCAGTGGCTAATGACAGTTGATATAACATTTATTTTAGCCATGTCATACTGGATAATTATTTGTTTCTATGACTTATGCAAACTAAGCCTTGTTTATGTAAGTCTCAGTCTTCTCAGGGGATGGCACGTGGTAGACAGTGAATGAGTGGGTAAATAGAACAAGCTACCTATTAAAATCCATATTTAACTTACTACAAGTCTGATACCAATGAATTTAGATTATTCAGACATGATTCTGATACAGTAATTTAAATGCTCATTTCAGTTCATGACAATATTCTCTATTGGTAGGGAAAACATAAATTCCAAGGGATCATTGTAAATACGTCTGGGGACCACCATTCATTTCAGTGCTCAAATTTCATTATCAAGCAATAAACAGTTCCTGAGTAGAGCATTGTATTAAGGTGCATATTTGGGTAAGCTCTTGTGCAATATCTTAAAACAACTTTTCTTAAGATAGCCATAATAAGACAACGTTGGGGTTGACTTCATCAATAAGGAATACCATTACATGGGTTAATAAGGGGGAAGAAAAAAAACAAGAGAAGATTTACTTAGAATTGCTAAGGAGTCCTGGCCAGTGTGGCTCAGTTAGTTGAGTGTTGTCCTGTGCACCAAAAGGTTGCCAGTTCGATTCCCCTCAGGGGATATGCCTATGTTGCGGGTTTGGTCTCTGATCAACTTGTGTCCACTGCAGTTTTGGTTTATCTGTGACCTCTTTCCATTAGCTTCCCTTAAATTGAGTAGCTAAATGCTTAATTTACAATATATCTACAATGTCTCTGCCTTCTTTTCATTAAGATATGAGGTCATCAGTACAGATTGAAAACAACCTTAGAAATGTGCATCTTCCTCCAAATTTAAGGAAATTTATCTCTGTGATTTTTTGTACTTGCCTTTCTTTCAGCATTTACGTCTTACATTTTTCTTCTAAAAACAAAACTCTGCCAAAGACCTCTGGCAAGCTCACAGACACAAAATGCACTCTCAACCAATATTGGTGCGTACACACTTGATACCAATGAAACACTTTTGCCTACTATACTGAAGTCACTTACAGCATAGAAGTACATTTCTTTTTTATTTTGATAGCCCCAAATCACAGACAAAACTTCAGCCTTCTCTGAGGGCACCACGCCGCTCCGAACTACCTGAACTGCCAGTGAGATGCTTTTGCTTTTGTAAATGATGTTCTTGCAAGAACTTCTCATTCATAACAGGGTTGGAATAAAGTGTTGTTTGAATAATAGCTGACTCCTCCTTCCACCCGAGATTAGGCTTCCCAAATACAAGCAAAATGTTCATCCTTCCAGGCACTTCTGCTTGTAGGGCAGTGTTTCACAAATTTTTAGGCCCCTCTGAATGACCTGAGGATTTATTAGGGTATAGGTTCTAATTAGGTAGATCTGAGGTGGGCCTGAGATTAGGCGTTTCTCACCTCTGTACTGCTGATGGTGAACCCCCTTTGAACAAGGCTGAAATGCATAAAATGTCACTGCTGACTTGGAAACAAATTCCCTCAGTTTCTATGAAATTTATTGCCTAATATCCAGCATATCATAACTTAAACACTGTGAGTATATTCATGCCCTCCTCCGCAAATAAATTTGTATAAAGATTTCAATTTCAATCTGTTCTAATGCCTCAGAACTACAAATATCTTGGATTAGCTTTTTTTTCTTTATGTTTAGGTTGCCATTCCCCTCAGGCATTCTTCCCTTTATGTCACTTGTTAAAGAAAACTTTTATGCAGTAGGATATGGCCAACTAATAAACTTTATTCTTGATCTATTATAACCTTTCCATTATTCTCAGGATATGATAACCCAACTTATATAATATAATGCAAAGATTATTGAAATCACCCAAAACTAATGAAGACAGCTTTCAGATTCTTTAAGTTTACATATTTATTTGTAATTTATATTCAACCAACTCATCTTCACAACATTTTGGATGGCTTCTTTCAAACTGCTGGCCCCCTCTCATCTCTAATAAAATAGTTCTTATGCTTTAGTGTGAGTAGGTATCACCAGGAAGGCTACTGAAAATGCTAATTCCATGCCCACCTTAGAAAAATCTCATTCTTTAGGTCTGGAGGGAGGTCAAGGAATCTGCCTTTTGGCAAATACCTCTTGCATGTTTCGTATAATCAGAAAGTTTGACAAACACTGCCCTAGAAGCGAGCCTGACCAAAGTTCCAACATCAATCCACCCTTGAGCTATGTAACTAAGTTTGTGCACTGTTTCAAAGGCTGTGTTTTCAAATTCATACACACTGTTTTGACCGGTTTCACTGTGCCTTCTTGGACTAAGGACCTTAACTCTAAATCTTCCCAGAGAAGACAGTGTATTTTTCAAAACAGAAACATTTGAAAGTAATAGGGAGTGCTAGTAATAATTATGCCAGGACAACTGACATAAAACTGGAACTGTCCAGAGCAGACTATATGTCATCCTGGTCTTGAATCCCAACCCAGAGAAATCTTGAACCACATTTAATACTGATGGCAGGTTGTCTACTGCTGGACTCTCCATCCCAATACAATTCTCAGATAGGAAATTCCTACAGGACTTCATGTTAGACTTCTAGCAGTCACTGCTTTCCTTTGCTACCTTCCTTGGCACACCCTTCATTTATTCTGATTTCCAGCAGAGGAGATACTTTCATGGCAGTTCCGGAGGTGAGTCTATCTCTTCAGACCCAGCCCCTGCGGCAGCAAGTTTATTCCCAATTCATCCCATGGGGTGCAAATACGTGGGACAGGAAAGACTATATGTACGTATGAGACAACAGGAATTCAAGTGGCCGTTGTAATACAGTCACCCATATTTGAAGGGCCAACATCTTGAATGTCTCATGCTGAAAAATAATAGGTAAACATTATAACATTTCATCAAGTGAATGCTTTACATGTTTTCATCATCTTTCTCATAATGTTTCCAACTGTGAAAGAACTGTTGTAATTCAGCGGAAAGAGGGAAGCACTAGGATGCACAATGCGCCTGCACATACCCACTCAGCTCGACGGGCTGGAAACCAGGCCCTGCTCAGGCATCACATCAACACTGACTCATGTCGCTCTGTATTGATTTATCCAGTGAAACATGAAAGGGCCTTCAGAGAAATAATCCTCTTCAATTTTAAAAGGATTAAAGTAAATTTAAATGGATGTTCCATGTCCATACAGGAAAATCGAGAACAGCTTGTACAATATAACATAACATTAATTATATAAAGCGTGAAGGAAGACAGATTTATACATTCTAAAGACTCCTTCATCCTTCTGCGTACTGTATTCAACTGGAATATTTTAAGAGAATTAAGATGGAAATATCACCCTCAAGAAATGTTTCCAGTACATTAGTTTAAAAGAAAGCAACAAACTAAGTAGAAAGTTTTAAAATGCAGTATAGTATTAGTAAATCATATACTCCAGGCCAATCTTACAGGTATGTGTTGTTTTTATAAATTAACCAGAACTGGTTTAACCCTAGGGTCAGGTTCAAGTGGTGTACACCAGCAATCAGATTACTACTTGATGCAAATTTTGTCTCATTAGGAAAGTCACACACATCACCTTTTCATTTGCAAAATAATTGTGTACCTGGCCAAGGTCATGGGATTTTCTTTCCACTTCTTTCACGGAAAGAGCTCAGTTTTTAAAAGTGAAGCCAAACTGTGAGAAAGATTACTTAATTTAATTGCATTTGAGAAAATATCAGGGGAAAGCAAACTTCAATAAATCTAGAGTTTTTCCCCCCCTAATTTCTGATTTTTCATTTAAAAAATCATATGAAAATATGAATGATTGAGATTTTGAGAGAGCATATACTAAAATATCATTCATTCTAGTCCAGAAAATTCTCATTCCATAACTCCTAGCAGAAAAAAAAAAAAATCATTAATGCCAAAATAGCTATAATTCCCATAGTTTAGTTATATGAACTTTAGAAAAATGTGTTTAAACTGTGTTCAAATATACAAAATGAGCTCCTAGTAGAAATGAGAGAAACATAGCACTTTTAGGTCTTCAAGATGCATCAGCACTTTAAGGCTCTTGGTTCAAATCTATGTTCTTATATTTTCTGGCCTCGGGATATTTTCAGCCACTTTTTTCTTCTGTAGTTAAATCCAATGATTTTAAAATATATATTTTTGCCTATTAGATGCTACTAGAGTTTTGTAGGTATTCATTTATTGTATATATTCTCTTAGTTAAGATTCTTAGATAATCACAGTTGATTTAACTCACAATATCTTAAAAAAATATATATGGGGCTCTTCGCTTCATTTAGGAGATGAATCACTGCCTCACTATTAAGTCTCCAAATGTGTTAGTTAATGAAGTATTTAATTTCATTTTGAATCCTTAATTTTTTCCACAAAAGACAAATAGCTGATGAGAAATATGAAACAGAAAACGCTGGAGTCTTTTAAGTAAAATAAAAGCTAATATTTGCAAAAAGACTTTGAAAGGAGCATGCCAAAATATTTGGCATTATATAAAAATATAAAATTATGATACAAGATATTTCTTTGTTGTCCTAGGAGACTGTACTAAGTATTATCTTAGAGGCCAAACTGACTTTAAATAAAGTTCTTTTAACAAACTAAGTAATTTTGAACATAACCCAGAAATGTCTTACATTTTCATTGATACATTTTATTATTTGCATACATAAAACTCATAAGATGTTGCTCAAATGTGCAATTTTTTTAGCTACCCTTTACTTTTATTACTATGTACAAAAATTTAGTTAGATATAGTTTCAGCATCAAATTTCACTCCCTTTGTAATTCTTTGATTCGAGCTTTCTTCATTGCATGTAAGAGCAATTGGCTGGTCAGGAGGAACAGCCTCTCATATTATTAAAGTAGAGACCACCTCTATTTACTAAATGACACAGACTCCGTTATTGACCCAACTTAAGTCAGGCTCCTCTGAACCCTCTTCTCTGGGCCCTGACCTGTCCTTGGCCAGCTTCATCCAGAATCCTGCTGAGCCGATTTAGCAAAGATTCCCCACCCTCGCATCTGATCACCCTGGACATCTGGTTAAATTCTATGCCCTCCACTTTTAATATGTCATCACCCTGTTCTGCCTTCTGCAAGAATCCTGTCCAGAAGATCTAGCAAGAATTCTGCTAGCCGTGATGTTTCTCCTCTTATCAATTTTCCATTCCCTGACCCTCCCATCCCACTCCTTAACTGTAAATCTCCACTTGTCCTTGTGTTTGGAATTGAGCCTGAGCTCTGTCCCCTGCTGCGAAGCCCCACTGCAGTGGTCCCTTCCTCTCAAATAAAGTCTTCCTCATGTTAAAGTCTTTAACATGTTTTAAAAAGTGTCTTTGTTTAACAGGAATACCGAATATATGTCCTATAAAAATATTAAAAATAAGGCATTTCTCCAGCCTTTATCTAGTTAGTGCCAATTATATTTCAGGAGAGCCTGGATAAACAGAGGAATCCAGCTGGTCAGGAGTTATCTTCATGCCCATCAGTTTGGTGGCTGAGTTTCAAAGGCGGCAGGGAGCTACCAAGCAAGAAAACCAGCTAGAAATGGGTAACCCAGCCAGGCATCTTCTCAGAAGAGCAATTGTAGAATTACCATTAAATAATCGAGACTTTATGTTTTAGAGCTAATACACTGAATACACAGAAAACTAAAGTAGCTTGATTGGACAATCCCGAGAAAGTTAATTAGTAAAACCAGAGTATTCTAGTGCCCGAAGAGATTGGTCACGGGACAGGAGGAAGTGACCGTGGATCGGGAATGGGCAGTTAATATGTGACAGGGTGAAGGCCTCCTGCTCTGTCAGAATCTGCAGGGCCTACTTGAAATTCTTCCCTTCCTGTCAAGTGGGAGGGTGGTCCCCGTAATGCACCCCACGCACCCCGCCGCACAGCAGAAACAGCCGCGGGCAGAGCAAGGGGAGGGCCCGCCACCCAGGGAGCCCAGCCCTGGGACCGGCAGGAGCTGCAGGCAGGCGCAGGAAAGCGCAGGAAGCGACACAACTCTGCCTGCGGTTCAGCGCGGGCACGGCTGGGCCTGCTCCCAGCCGGAGCCCGAGAGCCGCGTGGGTCAGGCCGCGGTCACAAACATTAAAGTATGGACTTTGAGAGAACTACAGATTCAGAATCCTCTGCAGCTGACGGGCTGGAGCTGCATCAAAGCAACAGAGGAGGGAGAGGGTCTGAACTAACAAGCAGAGCAGGCGGCTCAGAGAGGGCGGCAGGCAGTTCTGGAGGTTTGGGGGTGTTAGGGCGGTGGGGGGACTGAGCAATAAAGAAAAAAGGGGAGAGACTCATGGGCAAGGACAAGTGTGGTAATCGTGGGGGGCGGTGGAGGTGGAAGAGGGTACGGGGGAATAAAGGGTGATGGAAAAATAAAATAAAGGGGAAAACAAAGGGTGGGAGTAACAAGCAGTTCCACAGATGTCGGACCTGGTCACTGTGAAAACAGAAAACCTTACAGGAACACTTTCATGTAAAATTGGAATAATCACCATACTTATTTCCGTGGGTTGCTTTAGGAAATAATGATGGAATCAAACGTTTTCTACACACTAGATTGTTGCTGTGAGCCCCGCCCTAGGCCCGCAGGAGATTTATGAGGGTAAGTGCCTGGGAGGGGAAAAGGTAGAGCCCGGGCCTGAACGCAGGTCTGAGCCCTGGGAAGGAGAGAGGGAAGGCAGGGCACTGGGCGGAAAGAGTCTGAGTCTCAGGCTGCTCTGCCCTTCCAGGTTCCACCAGGCCGGAGGGGCCCTGGAGTCAGAGTTGCCAGAAGCAGGAGTCCCAGGTCTCTCGAGAATGCTCGGGTTAGCATCCAGGCCGCACTGGGCCTCCGGCCGGGAGCTGGCACCGCAAGCGCAGCTCCAGCATTGTAATGTTCAGCACTGGCCAAGGTTGGAAACCTGAGAAGGGGCTTTTCAAGGCCTCCTCATAGGTATCACAGTAAGAAATTACTAGCCATTAGCTGCTGTGATCATTAAAAAATGTTTTTGCATTAAAAATCTTTATTCTTTAAACTCTGTGTATGCTGAATTCAACTTTACATATAGCAGCTCATAAATGAAGATTTCAGGTTATCAATTTGTAGAAAATCCTATAAGCTGGTAGTTTAATTTCTAGAACATCATCATGTTTCTCTGAATGTCAGAACAGGTACAAATTTTTAGTCTTAAATGTACAGGTTTTTAAATTAAAGAGATGCCTGAAGTTTGGGGAGTTCATTCACTAGAATGGCTTCCTTTTCATCTGCTTTGCATATTAAATATCCAGGTGTAATCTTGAGAAAGGATTCTGTGTCTAACAAAAGACTGAAAACTGGTTTTCACTGATTTTTGTCCTGATTATTTTATTAGTTATATGGGAAAATTTGAAAATGATTGTGCTTATCCTAGTAATTAGAACCATGAGTCACATAAATATAATAAAAAGATGAAGATGCTGAAAGTAATGGATCTTTAGCCTCACATTTATGAAATCAAAGCCCTATCTCCGTGTTTTCAATTATGAACGGGAAATGTATTCATCAGCAGTACTTATTCCTGCCTGGTTGTCAAAAAAAAACAAAAAACACCACATTACTGTAACAAGAAGTATGCTTCATTTTTTACAAGATCATGAAACTTCCTATCTCTTTTATAAGTTATGAACGGATTATATTGTAGTTCCTAAATAATGACTTCCCATCATACAATACTGGGGTTTTATAAACATATTTTAAAAATACTCCCCTTCTTGTTCATATTTAGCTTCTAATCTATGAATAAAGAAGGCCCACGCTTTCATGTCCTCTATTTATGGGCCCGCTTTTATTTATAACAAGTGGAATTATTCCATTAATCTTTAACCCATGAATTTCTTTCCCATTTTTGTTCTATTTGTCAAGTAACTCTCAATTCAAATTATCAACAATAAACCCGAGTACAAGCCTTGAAAATATGCTATGAACAATTTTATAGATTATATTTTTCATTTCATCAGCTAGGTCATCAATGACCATGTTTAATACTTTTGTATATCTTTTGAACGTCTTAAAGTCACGCTGACACTGAACAACTGATAATACTCTTAGAACTTTAATATTTTTCTACAAGTGAATCTAAGTCTCAAGAGATTTCTACCACACACTTCCAGTAAGAATCCATCATGTAGAAATAAAGTCAATGCTGAGAGAGAGAAGTGAAAACTATCCATTGCTTTATCTACGATTGTCATTATGTCACAGTCCAGAGTATTGAGATGAAATTAAATTGTTACCTTTGTCCATTCATTTAATCCTAAAGTGAAAGGATTAACACATGATTTCCTTGGTATAGTAAGGAGGATGTTATAAATCACCCTGTTCTACCACATAAAATTCAAATCATTGAATATAGTGAAAATGTATAATGGAGTTTTACGGAATATGGAAGAAGTCCAAGAAAGCACAGGTTCCTGACTTTTCCAAGTGAAGGACCTAAGGAAAGCCATCCCTGCCATCTCATTCTAAGGACATCCGTTCAACAAAGTTCATTACAAAACAACCCCTAACATTCATATTACACATAACTTTCAATGCCCTTCTGCTCACGTAAGTACAGAAGGAATACCATACTTGAGTCTGCCAAGAGCTGCCTGCATTTCACTAATCAGGCTACGTTACTTAAATCTAATTTTATGCATTAATTTTTCATGCTTAAGTTTATACTTTCCATTTCTACTTAGGTTTACATTTACCAAATATTCATACTGTCATAGGCATATCATATACAGCCGTTCCTGAGAACTCATTTCTTATAATAAAGGGTACATAAGTAATAAAATAATTTCAATGCAAAATTATTTTGTAATTTTAGCCTATCCTAAAACTGATTCTATTTTCTAGGGAAGAAAAATTAATAAATGATCTTTAAACCCTTTTGTAGAACTTTTTATTCATGGGAGAAACTTAAGAAAGGAAGACATTGTGGTTATACAGATGGGTGAGTCGTTGATTTGTCTAAATCGCAGAAGAAAGCATTACATACCAGTAGATATTAAACAGTATACAAAAATAATATCTCTATGCTTAGTGCTCAAATGTAAACAGCTAAAGCAAATACCTGGCCCTCTGTACTAGGGACCTGTGGCGTGTTGGAGCTGGGTAGTTCTTTGTTGGGGCCTCTTCTGGACGCCTCGCAACACTCAGCAGCATCCTTGGCTCCCAGCCACTAGATGCCAGTAGCATCTCCCAGACGCTCCACCCTCTTTCCCCCACAGTCTGCCAACCAAAAACGAATTCAAACATTGGAAAATGCCCCCTGAGGGTAAAACTGCTCTCAGTTGAGAAACATGTGGTTAAATAAAAGAACATAACTGGGTGAAGAATAGCAATAATAACCCCATGGCTAAGTCTGATTACTCGCTATACGCGAGGCAATATGCTGAGGACTTTTATAAGCATCATTTCATGTATATCTTGCAACAGCCCTATGAGATTTCTACTGACATTATTCCATTCTATAGATTAATAAATAGTCTCAGAGTTTAAATACATGCCCCAAATCCTACAACTAGTAATTGTCAAAATCAGATTCTTTCCCGATCTTTCTGATTCCAGAGCCAGAGCTCTCAGCCCCTCTGCTATACTGCCTCTAATGGGTCATGGGACAGTAAATTAAATGATGCCATCAACCTTAACTGCATTATTATATAGCATGAAATTAGGACTTTTTAGAGTTCAAATAAAGTGTGGTTTCTATTGCCTGGTGCACTGGGAGAAAAGGAAGTAAAGTTGTGTTTTTATTATATAATCAGCAAGGCTTTCCAATGGCAGGACTCTTTGCAATTGCTTCTACTTCACTTTTTTTCTAGCTGCTCCTTGTGTCTAACAGTTCTTAGCTCTCCTATCCACATGGTAGATAAGAAGTGTACTTTTCCCTTGGTATCTGAACCAATTTACCATAATTTCAATTCAAAACTATAACTATTGCTCTAACTCTTGGATGACACATAAACACTGAATGTCACTTTAAAAGCTACTTTAAAAGCTACTTATAATCATGTGAATTTATATACCATCCTCACCCCTGATTTCCAAGGTAACCACCCTGATTTTTATTGTTACAAAATAAAGAAGAATGTCCTCTTCAGAAGAAGAGGTTCTAGAAAATACTATATATATATATTTTTTTATTTCTCACTCAAGGATATTTTTTCCATTGCTTTTCAAAGAGAGTGAAAGGGGGGGAGAGAGAGAGAAACATCAGTGTGAGAGAGACACGTAGACTGGCCGCCTCCCGCACGCACCCCGACCTGGGATGATGGAGCCTGCAACCAGGGTACCTGCTCTTGGCTGGAATCGAACCCAGGACCCTTCATTCCACAGGCCAACGCTCTAACCACTGAGCCCAGCCAGCTAGGGCAAGAATACAATAATTTTTTTTATTGTGATCAGTTTTTTTTTCCTGCTTATCTTCTTATGCACACTCAATAAACAGATGAGTACATAGAGGTACTAATAAAACTAGATTATTTTGGCAAGAGGAAGATCAGTGCCCAAGCTTAGACCTGTCCCATGCATATGCAGAGATCCCACTTCCTGTCTCCCCCGCCCCCAGGGACTAAAAGGAACTGAATGTCACCTGCACTTAATAGGAGGATATGTAATTCTTGATTTTAAAATGAAATGAACTTTGTATATTTGTATATAGGTTTCCCCAAGGAGGCTTAGAAACATCATTAAGGTGTAGTGAGGGAGACGGGAAACCATGAAAGTAGGTGCAAAATGTTATGCAACTCGTAAACAAAATAGGTAGTTACAGAACGCGAGAAGGCAGGAGGCGGGGACAATCCTGCATGTGATAAAGTCCCCACCTCTTCTAGGGTAGCGTATACTCCGTCTCTGGGAGAGTTCGTGGGACACCCACATTCTGCTTATGTTTCCAAGATCTATTCAGGCTGCTCTGTTTCATTCCACCTTTGCGTCGGCTGCAGGATGGGCTGTACCAGGCACACACCACATGGTCGCCCTGCTCCTGGGTGACAGCCTAGGACCTCACTACCACACACAGCGCGTCAGGGAACATTTTCACACGTGCCCCCTGGCAAGACCTACGCGTGCGTTTCCCTGGTTTATATCGAAGAGGAGGCAGCTAAGTCGCAAGATAGTGGCGTATTTATTTTCACCAGAGAGTATCTTTCTACCTGCTCCCGCAAAAGGGGAAGCCCATCAATTAGGTAATTTACAGGGTTCTCTGGCTCAGCATTCTCGACACTGTGTCACCTGAAAAAAGAGTCCCCGAGATGTTAAAGGTATTTAAAGAGAAAGGGTACCAGAAAACAATGTGTGCAAAACGTTCTCTTAACTAAAGAAGATGCTCTACTGCAGGACTGGTCAGTGCCTTCTATCACGCTAATGTCACTGTAAATGTTCAAGGGGAAAGAAGGTAAGACAGTTTTCCCAAACCTGTTTGAGCCCAAACCCTACCTGTTTCAGACTCTCTTACAAACATCTTCTGATACATTAGTGATTCATGGAGCACAGTTTAGAAAGCATTGCATTGCATTAGGCAAAAATTGCTGGGAATGAAGCACAATGAAGGCTGATACTAACACCTAAAAGATGTGTTCCTCTAGAGCCCATGTAAAAAAGCAACAATTTAATGTAACGATCGGTATCTCCAACAACCTTTAACATCATGTGGATATGTGTCATAAGGCGTTTTACTAATATTATCTAGGAAAAAATGACTTAGAAAAGAGCAAAGTGATGGGTAGCTAACAAAATATAGCTCAGATTCATAGCTCTCTGATAGTGTGGCTTTGGGCAAAGCATAAAGGATGAGCTGCCCAGACTTCAGCTAATCGGCCATGAATATGATTTCTCTGAGATGATACGTTCTTGATAGTTACTGGGTGATATGATATAAATATTCCTGGGTAAGTAATTACAGTGCAGTTATTCTATAGCACCAGCTAAATGTGAAGCTATAAATTAAAACAATCACATAAGGGGAGTTAAGAAATTAGGTAAAATAAGTGGCTTCATCTTTAAACTGATTTTTTTAAGTCTTATCTAAATATTATATTTAAATTTAAAATGTAAATCCTAAATCATTATATTGACAGTGATATTGTATCTCAATCAACCTAGTATTTGGGTTTAAGAAAAATAATCCTTCGTTCTGAGAGCAACATAACTAGACAGCAGAAGGAAGGGTAACATTTTAACTCTGAAAAAGATACAGAGGTATAATGTATATTTTCCCCTCTCTATCCATTAAGAAATTCAAGATTGCATTTACACGTAAAAATGTGTGTTCTTTCAGAAGTCCATGTACTGGAGAGTTTATTTTAGCCGATAAGTGAACTTTTCTCTAATATTAGTTGTCTAGACAATTTAACTTCCATTTCAGACACACACTCTCAGAGGTAGAGATAGGCAGTTCTTTGTCACTGCAGATAAAACAAGCTCACAGCCAAGAATACCAGAGCACTATTTCTGTCAGGTGCATATCAACATGTATGTTGTCACCCTATAGCAGCAGGACATTTAACAGATCTACTGTATCTACATTTCCTCACTATCTGATATCTATTTTTGTATTTCCTCAACGACTCTCCCCCAAAACGGCCATGAAGTGATACAGAATGTGAAAAAAAAAAGTTTTTAAACTAAATCATCATGCTCAGGTTTTGTGTTTTGTTGTTTTTACAAAATCTGGTCTAAAGTGATTAAACTTTCAAATTCAATTGACACTAAATTTTGCTATCTTGCTGCATGCCAAGCACTAAAAAATTTAAACAAATGTTTACGTAACTTCTTCCCGGAAAAAAAGATACAAAACACAAACAAACATCAAGTGAAAACAAATTGTCAAGCTCTGTTTCGTAGTTTATTTTATAGCACTTTGTATGTGCCTCTGGGACAGCACCACCTTAACTACTGGTGTCTGGATCGCTCACACGACACCTGTTGAAACTTTAGACAACAGGGACGGCCCTACCGTTTCTAAGTCTCGGGGCCAAGGGACTTAGGAAAAAAATGGAAAGAACCAAGGGTGCGAGGAAAATAATAATTAACAGACAGCACAATGATTATTAGTTTTAGGAATGCCAAAGTCAACTCTTCTTTCCATTAACACTAATAGTTTTCCAGGGACCTTTGCGACAACTAAAATTTCAGTTCTGATTCGTATTTCTCATTAATAAAAATAAAAATAAAGTGGTTTCTGAACATGAATCAGCCCGGCTTTGGAGCTGACGGAGCACGACTCGCCTGGCACAGGCTTATCTGAGGGAGTCCTATCGGGTAGGCCCGAGTGCTAACACTGTAAGTCGCAGCCCTGGGAAGCACGCGGCCGCGAGTGTTCCAAACTCCCACTCTCCTCGTGGAAGCATTGACAAACTTCATTTTCCAGAAGTCTAATATGCAAGTGATATTTAAATACAAAGGAAAAAATGTAGAGTGTGCTCTGCATTTAATTTACAAAAAAAACCCCCAAAAACAAAAAAACCCAGAAAACAATTGAATACATACATTAGGACCCACACAACTGATGACAATTATTTAGGAGTGTCTATGTCTTCCAAGACTTCCACTATTGTCCTCTGATGCTTTATTTTAGGTAAATGAATACAATTTTAGTTGATGCTTTCAGATCATTCTTAATTTTGAGACTTCAAAAAAATAACAGCATCAGAAGTCACCACTGTAGCCAATGGATTCTGAGGGAACAAATAGGTACTGGAGAGCTTTACAGAACAGAATCAGTGTCATGTTTTTTGATTACTAGCTTTTCTTTTATACCTCTTTCCTTTAAGATCTGAAGAACTAGTTTAAAAAAAGGACTGTTAATTGACTAATTTAAAAAATATATATATTCAGGATATGATATTTAAATAAGTCTTAGTGATCTTTGGGGGGAGAATGTTTGAGAATAACTAACATTTTATAATATAATATTTTTAAAATACAGTTTAAAATGATTTCCAGTCTGTTCAGCTAGCTTTAGACATACTAGCATCCAATCCCCAATCAGAATTTCCTATTATCATATATTTCTGGGTGGGAGGGTATTTTGTCAGTTCCCTTATAAGCCAATTAAACTACAGCACTTAGCATCAAGAAAAATTTTAGGACCTACAAATAAAATGAAATAATCATTTCACAATCAAAGAACACTCACCCAAAATCACAGGAAAACAAAGAAATGGTAACATCCCGTCACTGAAACTAGGCTCATGCCTTGACGTATAACACTTGGGTGTTTCAGCATCAAATCAGTATCTTTATGACACTGAGAAACATGCTGAAGAAAATCTCACCTATTTTGTTGGGGCGCCTGCATAGAGAGCCAGGTAGTCTCCATAATACTGCTGAAAAGATTCCTCCAAATCGGCACAGAATGAAGATAAAAACACACAATGACTTACAGAAGACAACGAAGAAAAGAAAGGAGTCAGTGTTATTACTTACAACTAAAAAGCCGGGCGGAGGGCTGCATCTGAGCATCCAAAAGGAATAAACTATTGTAATACTCAAGTTTGTAATATAGCCTCATGTAATAATAAACAAAGAGAACCGAGAGAAGGTGGCCGCCTGCAAGCCCAGGAGAGGCCTCACGAGAAGCCAACCTGCTCACAGCTGGACACGCACCTCCAGCCTCCGGAACTGAGAACACGCCTTCCTGCTGTTTAGACCGCCAGTCTGTGCTATTTTGTTACGTCAGCCTTAGCAAACTAATACAGTATAAATGAGTGAATAGAAAGTGATTTTTTTTAGCTGTTCTAAAGAGTATGTTTTGAGGGGATTTTTTTTAATAATACAAAACTTGGGTTCATTATGATCCGTAAGTTTTTGAAGCAGTGATGACCACAATGTAGCCAATAGTTACATGTGGCTCTTTAAATGCAGATAAATTAAAATCAATAAAATTAAAAATTTAGTTCCTCAGCCATGCTAGCCATATTTCAAGTGTTTAATGGCCACAATAGCTATTGCAAGAAAATGTCCGTTTTCCTGAACATATAACCAGAGGATGTGTGCACAGCTCGGCTGCTATAGATTATACCAACAGAGATAATAGTGTCGCTAAAATCATACAATAGCAAATTACCCTCACATAAACAGATTAGCACAATATCAACTTTCAGACAAAGAACATACTTAATGAAATAATGGTAATGGATACCCTAAGTATGGATACAGAATTCAAGACAAAACTTTTGACCAATAAACTAGAGATTCTTCATTGGGGAAAAACCCCTAATAATTTATTAGGTAATATTAATCAAAGTAGGTTGTTGGTTGAAATACCACATTAAAACATCATAAAGAAAAAAATGTGTTACTCTCTTAGATGCATTAAATAAAAAATATATATAAATGAATATGTGTAATACCATAAAAATAAAATGAGTTGAAATTTACTTGTATAATAACATCATATTTTTGTGTGCCAAATCAAACTACTCCAAACCGCGAAATGAAAGTAAAAATATTCTTCATTAATAAAGTGCCTATTGAAAAATCTTATTTCTATGGTGAGTCGCCTGGCTTTCTGGAAACTTTCATACTCCCACTTCACAAATCTAATTTAATACGTTCTGTGCCAAATGCAAAATTCGGACCAGTCTTGGGGAATAACTATTTTTGCCAGCTTTAAATTGTCTGGCAATGAATGTATGATCCTAAATGTTAAATAGGGGGCCCACTACCTAATAATAAAGGGTTGATATGGATTACTAGGGATTATTTTCTAGACAAAAACAATCTATTTCAATATTTTTCTATTATTTTCTTCTGTACCTTCAAAAATTTCTACACTAAAAATATATGCAGTACCTCTGAAACTGCTCAACTAGAACATAGTTCAGATACATGCTGAAAAAATGGGGGGTAATCCACACTGAAACATAATTTAGTAGAACAGTGTGCAAAAGGAGGTGGGGGCAGAAATCTTGAAACATCAGGCTGGAGAGTTAAGTAAGAACCAGATCATCAGGCCTCAGGCACAGATTCCGTAAACGTCCCTTATAAATCAGGAACGCGTGGCTCCGTCTGGCCAATGGGTTGAGTGATAACACTTGTTGTAACTTCTAGGCTAATGCAGTTAAGGACCAGTGGACGTCCTTCGTTCCTTTCTTTTCCTTATGTGGTGACTTGGGAGGCAACCAATAGTTAAACATAACTACTGTATAAATGAGGTTTCAAGCAGTTGTCCCCAAGCAGCTTCACACGTATAAATGTCGAGAGGAGCTGGCAAAAAGTTTAAAGCTGGGTCATGGGATATTCTTCAATAGTGAAGAGCCAAGAGACTCCTGAGGAGCTTTGCAATCTTAGTAAATCCTATGTCAAGGAGACCAGGGCCTGGACATGAGGTGAGGGGGCCACAGGGAAGACCAGCAAAGAGAAGTTTCAAATCAGATCACGGTGTCCCACCAAGTAAGCTCAGGTGCACGCCCAGGTCCACGCTGGCACACTCACACACACGTGAGCTTGCACATATACATGAAAACAGCGGGAGTGTTTCTACACCGCCAATGTCACAAGTGAAAAAATCTATTTATCTTTAGACCTGTCCCCCAAATCTGTTTACAGGCAGAGAGCAAGGTGGGTACTTGTCCCTGAAAATCAGAACTCCCTTTATAGGGGTATTTCTGGGTCCAGGAGACTCTTTCATGGGAACTTTCACTTGAAGGAAAAGAAAGGAAGGTAATTAGAGAAAGAAAATAGGTGCACATCCCTTGATTTTTCCAAGTGACTTCCTTCAATTCGAGCTGGGCTTGAGAAAGCATCTCTACATGCTGCTTCACTTCTCTTTTCTTCTGTTTTGGGGAAGCCCTTATTAACCACATATTGAATGTAAAGACCTCTGCTAGGCTTAGGACTGTCCTAACGTTGAACAAGGCAGACATTTCTGTCTAACAGGCTTTAATATTTAATTTAAATTGTGTATTTTAAGATTATTGTCTATATAAATTATCTCAAATAATTTTACAATAAAAAGTTCCTAGTCTGTATTTTAATGGTACAAGCTATATTTTCCAGTTCAGTCATTCATTGTATCTTTTCTTCATAAATCACATTGCATTTTACTCCTTGTGTGTCATTTTATTATGTGTCATTTCAGGTGTTCTTGTATTTTATGGACAAGATGACTACATCTTTGATAAAACTGTTAAGAACATTAACGGCTTATTTTATGAATCCTAGAATTCTCTACTGCAGGATCCCAAGGAAACTATCATCATAAAATAAACTTTAAGATGGGCCTCTCCATGGCTAGTACTAAAGTGGTCTGTAGTAAACTATGAAGTTTGCTCCCTTTGGAAGGAAAAAGGGCCCCGAGCTACAAACCTATTGAAATCCTTAAACATAGTCAAAGAAGGTTGGGTGTCATTTGCCAAGCTTCAGCTGAACAGCTATGGAAAAACCCGAGAGAGAGGTAAGAAATCCGCATGTTAAAGCTTTAAGGCAGCAATGCCACCAGTCATTCTCTTGACCAGGAGCCCCATTTTCCCAGCTTCTCAATAAAAGACGTTTTAAAATCATGTCTATCATCACAATATACTCACTGTCATCTTGTCAGCACGGAGTTTACTACAACATTTAAATAAAACCTAGCTTTTACAGGATATATGTTATATGAACTATTATGGGGTTGGAGACGGTACAAGAAGTCAAAGTTTTATATTAATAAGCAGAGTGAAAGCACTGCCAACCTACATGCACATCACTGGTCCCCACCTCAACCTCCCCTTTTCTGAGGAAGTGAATCACGTCAACCACAAGGGAAATCTGTAATGTGCATTTCAGTCCACGGGGGTTAAGCAAAAAGCACCAAATAAAATTAAATGAATTCCCTTTTGGGTACAGTAATACACTTAGAATAGCTCCCAAAGGTAAAACAATTATTATTTATCCTCGCAACTACATTCAACTTTGAACGCAAAAGCAATTTGACCTTTTGCATGAAAAGCTGATTCTGTTAACAAGCCCGGTACCTCTGGAACGCATTTACTGCTCTAAATGACTCAGGGCGACTGCGTCAGCCAGGCTGAGAGGGGAACGGCAAGCATCTTGCTGTACTGACCCCACACGGCCACACACGTTACGCACGTGTTTTCAGGGGAGAAGCCAGGCCTCGTCGATGAAGTTACACACGCTTCCATCAGCCACGGTCAGGGCCAGTTGGTCTGTCCCAGTGTCCACCCTAAACTCTCTTGTTGTTTGTTTTAATTTGGTTTACAGAGAATAAAATGTTATTATAAGAAATCTAAAGGCTATACTGATGGTATAATTTGTTTTTTGCATCTACTTCTTCTAACAGCAAGATTATAGTTAAAGTCATCACAAAAAATCTATTTCAAACAAAGCATGACGTGAGGTTTAAGTCCCTAAGAGAAAAGCGTTACTCTTTGCCATTTTACGTGTTTTACTACAAGTTAATACGTATCACAACCTCTTTCCGCAGCTGCCTACACATGCTCCCTGATTTTAAATCATGATCTCAGCACTCTACCTTCCCGGGTGGACAGAGGGGCCCGCGTAGGAACCATGCTTTGTGTGATAATTTGATCTTACCAACTTTTACCTTAGTAGTATGAGTGCTCACATTGAGGCTAATTACATGAACATTACCTGCAACACCATTTCTATGTGGAAATAAAATGAATATGAATGCTTTGGTTTGGCTATTTTTATAACTTGCTCATAGGAACACCTTACTAAATAAGACATGTTGCTAGATTTTAGGTCTTAAGAACCTAACATGAATATTTTTTGTTCTATTACTATTATTTTAAAGAAATTTGGTGGCTTAAAAATGTAATCTTAAACATAATTTGAATGTTAATATATGTAAATGAAATATTTCACAGGTACGATACATAATGGACTATATCAGTGTCTTACCTTTCAATAATTAAATGGAGAACTTTGGTATTCCAGAAGATCATTTGTCTCTTGGCCTTTGCCTTTCCTCCCATTTACCCTTTGCTTACAGCGCAGATCCTTGCTAATATTATTTCATTTGAACGCTGAATTTTATTTTATTTTTAAATATGTCTTTATTGATTTCAGAGAAAGGAAGGGAGAGGGGAGAGACGTAGAAACATCAGTGATGAGAGAGTCATGGATCGGCTGCCTTCTGCACGCCCCCGACTGGGGATGGAGCCCGCAACCCGGGCCTGTGCCCTGACCGGGAATCGAGCCGCTATCTCCTGGCTCCTAGGTCAATGCTCAACTGCTGAGCCACGCCGGGCCAGGCTGAACGCTGAATTTTAAAATAAAGGGATTTTCTTTAAATATTACATGGTTACCTCTTTATTATGATAAATCACAAAGTTCCTTTGAAGGTGTCCTCCCACTCTTAAGAAAAATTAGTAAGACCAATTTATCAAACAAAGGAGTGCGTTTATCCGTCTATCTGAGAAGCAGAAATGCTAGGAAAATATGACTTAAAAATAGAGACCATATATATGCAGTTGCAAAAAGTTATTAAAATATATTAACTTGTTATAATCGGAAAAAGATAATTTAGCAGAAATTTATAATAAATATTTTACATGGTTGTCTCATCAAGCTTAATGCTTTGAAATAATTCAGCTCCTCTCTGTCCCACCTTCATTACATGGAACTATGCACAGCCCACAACGAAGCCCAGGCTGAAAATGGTCTCATAAACACATCAACGGTTTCCTTGTATCAGCCTCCTTACAACTGTGTAGCACTGAATAGTGCAGGAATGTAGCTTTCTGTGAAAGGTGCGGTGTGCGGCCCTGCGCCGTGTGGGAGACTCGGAACTGTTCAGACTTACAGTCCCTCGGTGCCCGCGTCACACTGCAGGAATACAGCGCATCCTCGCTGAGCTGGGAGGTTTAGATAGCGGACAAACAATGCTGGATTTCACGGCGATGAATCCGCTTGATTTCCACTCGCCTCCTCCAGAATCCCCATGAAGTTCCTCTTGAACATAGTGCGCTCATTGCTTTCCTATTTCTCAAAGTACATTTTCTAGGTCAAATCATGTTTTTGGAGCATTTCTAAATGGCTTCCTATAGATGTCTTCAAGTTTTGCAAACAAATTTGCCTGACACTAATAATATTCAAACATAAAATCTATTGTTTATATTTCCATTTCTAAAATAGTTGAGTCCTATCTTCCCACATATGAATTCTCTATTTTAATATCTCCAATAGGGGAATTCATAAAATCCTTAAGTGACCTGTGCTATTCATGTTATATTATTATTACTTCTAACTACTTCATATGCTTAAATAGTTTATCTTAAGATTATTTATTTTCATATACATTCTACATTTGATAGTCAGCAAACAGTATTTGTTGTCAAATAATATACTCGATCCTTAGCATGGTTGTGTTTGACAAAATTCTGGTTTATCTATAAAATATTGAAAAGTAAAGTGCACTTGAACAACAGACAAAATTTTGGGGATGATTGTACTATTCAAATAGTGGAGGATTATAAATGTTCATATGGGAACAAATTTTTATTCCTTGATTATATCATTTATGTGGCATCTTAGATCAGTGTAATCTGGTTTTCAATTAGAATGTCTTGGTTATTAAGATTTTTTTCATTACTGGAATTCTTTATATATATATTTATATTAGTGGTCCAAATTATGAATCATTAATTTAAGTATTATGGAAAATTGATAGCATAGTCTTTAACTGGATTAAAGATCACAAAAGCTAAATGTTGCCATAATTGACAACTTACTATGAGTGAATTAAAGAACAGAAGAAACATTCGTAGTTTAATAATGTCTCAGCAATAACTCACCAGCATTAAGCATTGGATTCAGGCTCCAACTTCAATTATGAAACCTTAGGGCCAACATATGTTTACAATACATGAAAAAAGAGAAAACGTTTGTGCTGAATATGCATTAAGTTCAAATAGTATATTACCCTAGTTTGTGGCATGAGTAATTGGCATAAATTATTCTATTTCAGCTCTATTTTAGCACAAAGTACTTAATACTGATTCTGTGAATTCCTCTTCCGGAGACCCAGAAGATGGGGAAAATGGACCAGTCCAACATCATATCTTGCCACACAATTTCACAATAACTATAGTTCTTAAAACAATCAGACTGGTTTTAACTTGAACAAGACTGGTTTTAACTCAGAACACCATTCCCTCCATACCACTAATACCATACCACCATTAATACCATACCACTGCATATATTAAACTAGTTCTAAATTTGATATGTGGCAGATCTGATATGTGGCAGCAAATAAAAATATATTTTATTTTTTAAAGCTTAGAGATTATATATATATATATATATATATATATATATATATATATATATGACATATATTACTATATATTTTTCCTCCTTTACAGAAACTTATGATCTGCGTTAAGAGAGCAGCTTTCTATTCTACCTGATGGTTCCAATATGTATGTATCAGAAACAAAGTGAAAGGGTTAGAGGAAAGTCAACCAATAAAATCTATACCAAATTGCTGACCATGACTTTCCAGGGTTTTGTTTTTGGCTAATGCATCCCTTTTTCCTAGTTTCCAACCTCACAAAGAGGAAGAGCAGAGGGCTGGCAAACACTGGCTTAATTATCCCCATCAGTCTCAGAGACAAGGCGCTTAAGAGTTTTAGCTGCTGTAAACACTCCCCTGATAGCAGATAAGAAATCTGCTGAAAGGAGGTTTTGTCTGGGGAAAGCTCAGGGGCACAACAGTTAATCATTAGTGCAATACTGTATATGCATTACTACATCAAAGGAATCAGAACCCAATATTCCATTGTGAAGATTTTCTGTGTTTTCTTAAAGGTAAGAAAACAAATGCTAACCAGACAGAAGAAAGGTTTAAAAAAAAAAATCACATTTTCTTTAGAAACAAAGCATGCTCTACTTTTCATTCACTTTTCTTTTCCCAAACAGAATGTCATTGTTGTTTTGTTTTTCAATATGTGCCTGCAGAGATATCCAACGTTTCCACTGAAGTCAAAGACGGAGCTGCTGTCTCAAGGAGAATTTGCACCTTTGTATCTGAATGCACTGATCAACCCGAGCATATCACGTAACCCGATTTTATCACGACGCCAGAAGTAAACCACTGTTCCTCCCTATCAGCTGTCTGTCTGTCTACGATCTACCTGTGGAAAACTGACACCTCACTGTCCCTAACAAAGAACCTCTCTCACTTCACAGCGATGACCTCCTATTCTTCAAACTAAATAGGCTTCTCATCGTCCCATGACCAGAGAGTCCTGGAGGCCTTAAGAATACCTTCAGAGACAACTCCCCCTCTCCTCGGCCCTCCTGCCCAGGTGCTGGGAAAGCAGCCCTTTTTGCTGCAATGCACCCCTGCCCTTTCCCACGCCCTGGCCTTCACACCCAGGATGTCAAGGCCCCCAGCCTCACCCCTCCAGCTTCCCGCCCCTGGGAGGGTCTCTTTTCCTGGGAGCCCCCAGGGCAGCATTTCATCAGCAAGTCCCTGCTAATACTTGGCCATCGCTGAGTGTTGCTGAAGGACCGACCTCAGTAAAAACTGTCCATTTTCATTAACGATTGTTGTGTGGATACTCAGCGGGATTTTAAAGAGAGGAACATAATCCTTCTGTACCACAACACACTGTGGCCACTTTCAACATCTGTAGGTTTCTTAAAGGGGGAAATGGAACTGAAAGCTGTAGAGGACTTACCACACAGCGGGCATTACACTACATGTTTTACGTCCTAATAAACCTACGTGAGAGTATTAACTTGTCATACTGCCTATCAGCCTGCGTCTAATGTCACAGAAATTGCCCAGCTTTCGTTTTTGATGGAAGACTGGGCGGTATACACTGAGGCCCACGCAGCTAAGAGCTTGGGAATTAGTCATGGTGAAACGCATGGAAAGAAATTCTTTTTATATTGCATATTTGGCAAAATATTTATGCATGTGCTATTTAATTACAGTTATAAACATTATATGCCTTTAAAAAATATATTACCCAACAACACTTAAATCTAAAAAGTGTATGTCATATTACATAAGTATGAATCTGGTGCAGATATCTGGTCTTATCATTACAATTGAATATATAACAAAATGTTAAATTTAATATCTGCTACTAGTCATTCTGTCATCAATGTATACACACTAGGCAGTCAAAGAACTGAGAAATTTTTTTGTGTTTTTAAATTCATGTGTTTACAGGCAGGTAATGTAAGTTCAAACTATGCTAATGTCACATCTGATACAGTCGCATTTTGTTAATAGATGTTTCTCAGAGGGAATTTTGTTGTTTACCTCTTAAATCACAGCCAAGTGGACATAGATTCTAAATGAAGGAGTTCAACCTTTAAGCAAATTACAGATACTTAAAGGGGTAAAGTTACTAAAGTGGCTAATTTTTTTTAACTGTTATGTTTTACAAATGTGTGGTATCTGTATTATCCCAACTCCATCCTCAAAATCTGTAACAAATTTTTTTTGCTATGGAGAAGTTTCAGTATAAACCAATTCTTTGTAATAAAATTTCATCATATCTTGTTAAGATATTATTAAGGAAAAGACCATTGTGAATAATTAAAATTAGAATATGAAAATAAAGTGACCCTTGACTGATGTCTATTGCACTTCATTATCACTGACAATAAAAATATATTGTATATGCTTCATTAAAAATAGTAAAATAGTCCAGCCGGGCGTGGCTCAGCGGTTGAGCATCGACCTAGGATCCAGGAGATCGGGGTTCGATTCCCGGTCAGGGCACATGCCCGGGTTGTGGGCTAGGCAGCCCATCAGTGACTCTCTCATCATTGATGTTTCTATCTCTCTCTCCCCCCCTCCTTTCCTCTCTCTGAAATCAATAAAGATATGTTTAAAAAAAAATAGTAAAATATACATGGATACCTAAAAATAATAGAATATGTTAATATAATAACTATTTCACTGAATTGTTAATATTTCAAAATGTAATATCCACATTTACCCTAAAACAATTTCAAATCCAATAATATACTTAGATTAGAATGACTCTAAGCTAGCTATCTAGGTACAAAATAAATTAAAATTATTTACATTTGACAACAAATACATCTAAGATACCTGCATTTGTTGCTTTCTTAATAAAGTAAACTTACACATTCATTTGGAAAACAGTTACATAAAAATGTTAGATAATTCAATTTATATATGAATTTATGCTGCAATATAACTTTATTGTATTTTACAACATAAGGGAACAAATAAAAATGTAAGTTTTGTCTACTTGACTAAACCAATGAATTCAATGAAATAATATAACCCAATTATCTGCAGAATAACTGATATTTTCATATTTAAATGCCAATGTTGGTACCAAGTGAACATAGGCACAACCTACCTGGACTTAAGAAGTAAATTATTTGATTTTTCCAATCCAATGTTATAAAACACAGTTCTTGATATCTGTGGGGCTTTTTTCTTTTCAACCTATTATGAAGTAATATTACAGCTAAACCAACCTCTATCCATGCCTACATATAGATTTACAAACTTTTTCAAGAGCTACTAATTTATTATTGCCAATAATTTCCACTATAGATTTGAACTGTGACTCTCGGTTATCAAATAGATACTGGGAAGATCAAGGGGAGGAATTATTGTACTTACAGGTGTTTACATTTTTTTTTAATATGTTTTTATTGATTTCAGAGAGGGGCAGGGAGAGAGAGAGAGAGAAACATCAATGACGAGTCATTGATCGGCTGCCTCTTGCACGCCCCCTGCTGGGGATGGAGCCGGCAACCCGGGCGTGTGCCCCGACCGGGAATCAAACCGCGATCTCTTGGATCATAGTCTACGTTCCACCGCTGAGCCACACCAGCTGGACACAGGTGTTTACACTTTAAATGTTATAAGAGGAACCATGAAAACCATGCAGTGAGCACTGTGGAATGGCACACTTTCACACATCTTTAAGAAGGTGGACAGTTTATTAAAGAACCTACACGTGGTAAAACTGTACTTCAATTGTGGAATATTGCATATCTCATTATTGAGCTGCAACTTCTTGCTTTGGCTACTTGAGTAGTTGTAATTTCTTCTGCAATTTGTCATTCTCTTGAATCATCCCAGCACACAGCTAGTTGATTGTTTAGGGAGATGGGGGGAAAGAGAGATGCGAGAACACTGGGGGAGTGATTCAGAGCATGAATTGCCAAAATTTCTACCCTGTGCACGCTACGCTTTTCCAAGCCGACCTGTGCCCAATTAGAACCTGAAAATTTTTTTTTTTCTTTTTTAAAAAAAATGAATTTCTGTCTCAAGCCCCTTGACTCCTACTACCGCTAATAAAGAATTCTCAGTCAGCAATTTGCAGAGCAGGGAAGCCAGGGATAATGGAACTGGGCAGCCTTTACACGCAAAACAAAACACCAAAGAAAGGGAAGAAAAAGGCTTACAAACAATGTCAGCTCTCCCACAGGCTCATGCTTAGCTTTCTCCCTTGAAAATGGGCCATGAAAAAAAGGTGAATCAGCTGCGGCCAGAATGAGGCAAAGTTTTGATTATTAGGGCAAATTATACCTTAGCTATTCAGGAGGGGGCAAAAGAGTTTGCTGGTTCATCAAAAGAAGCTGGGAATGAGGGCCAAGGCCACTGACATTTGTGGTGGCAGATTAAGCTGTGAGCAGACTCTAAATAAATTCCATTCTCCCTCAGCCCAAAATACACTCCTCTGGCCATTAAGACCGGCTCGCATTCTGTGCATGCCAGCGCCACCCATTCAGGGCCACCCGTTTCAGGGAGACAGCGAGGGCAGTCTTCTGAGCTAGGAGGCTGAAACAGAGCAGTGTGTGTGCGTGCGTGCGTGCGTGTGTGTGTGTGTGTGTGTGTGTGTGTGAGAGAGGCAGGCTGCGGACTATGAATGATTAGAGTCTCTGCTCCAAGTTTAAATAAATCACATCTTTTGTAACATTGTCAAAATCTTTTTTAAGCCAAAGAAGAAAAAAGAACGTCTGCTCATTTAATTTCTGAACCTGTAATTAGCCTTTCTGTCACCTCGAATGCCTATCATTACTCCTTAAGGAGCACAAAATAAGGTTTGCAAAGGCATAGAAATAAATCAGCCCAACCAAAGTTTTCAAAAATACACAAGCCTACATAAGAAGGAAGAGCCCAAATTATCTTGTGAACACTGATTTTCTGAAAGCGCTTTTGGAAAAAATGTATTCCCGTTTGGAAGAGAAATAAAAATGTATAAATCATAAGATTTAGGTGGAAAACATATGGCAAATAAATTGTAATAATGCAAAAAATCGTAATGATTCTGAAGTGAAATTATAGAAAATGAAATAATTAAGGACCAAAAACCAAATTTCATTAAAAATATTGATAATCTATTACAAATTCTGTATTATTTGTTCAATCTGAATTAACTATAAGCACAGGGAAAAAAATCTCATAGTGTCATTTTAAACTTAATTTTAATAAAAATATACCCTTCACTACAAACAATTTTATGAATTAAAATAACTGCACTGGAATTAATGAAAATTAAGAAAATGGGTAACATACTGGTAAGATTATTCTCATTTTTACTTCCTGTCGCATCAGGAGTTTTATGCTCCTACTCTCAAACCCCAAATCTTATTAATATTTTAATGCTCAGAATCATGAAACCCATTTACATTTCTATTAAAATACACAACCCTTGGGTGCTGATTGTGTTAAATACTGCAGGTATTCACATAATTTCAACCGTTACATCAATAACGACAAATCTTTATCACTAAGTCTATTGATCCAAGTTCTCAATTTCACCTATCAAATATCAAAAAGTATACCTAATAAATTTGTCATCTCAAACTCAATATACCTATTACCTAAGTTTATTTCTCCCTCATAACCATTTTTTTATTAACTGACTGCTGATGTAACTAACAAGCACTGTAATTTTAGAAATCGCCTGGTGACTAACGGAATATAAACTAGATCGTATAGGGCTAAAACATGTCACCACGTTCCCACCAGTTTTTCAGTGAAAGCTTCTTTCAATGAAACCTCTAGATTTCACTGCCCAACCACAGTGGGAAAGATGATCATTGTTTTCCCCCATTTAATTGGTCCTACTGGGCCTGCCTCCTCCAGCCCTCTCACCCACCATTTTCAGCTTCATCTTTGCATGTCACTACCATCTCGCTTCCCTGGTTAAGCATCACTGAGAGTCCCCTTACTCCTTTATAGAAAAATCACATGTCAAATCTCTTGGTAGTGTAAGGCCCACAACATCTGACTATATTCTTCCTTTTAATGTGCCATCTTTTAATACCCAATACAAGATCCACTGCTCATTTTCTTTCCAAATGACACCCGCCCTCACTCATCTGTGACCATCATTACTGATTATTTCAATAGCTACCCCATTTGGACTGCTTACTGCTGCCACTTGGCCAGTTAAACAATTTACATACATTTCTTTTGTTCCTCTCAACCCCTCTGTGAGGTAAATATTATAATTCCATTCCATAAATGAGCCACATAGCTCTCATAACACTTAGTCCAAACCACAGGAGTTACCACTAGATCTAGATGGCTTTGTGTAGGTCACTATAACTCAGTGCCCCCAATTAGAGTCTAAGTGCTTTGAGGACAGAGAATATGGCTTATTTTGCCGTGTCCCTGTGGTACCCAACACTGTGCTGAACAACTGAAAGGTTGTCAATAAAATTTACTTGATTAATAAATTTAATGTCCCAGGCTTAAACAGTTATACATATAATTAAAACAATGTAAAGCTTATCTGATAAAAAAATAGCTATTTGACACCTAATCCTGCCTGATCTTTTAACAAATAGAACTAGCAAAAAGACCATACTATTTATACATCTTTTCTCACTGCAGCCACCATATATATATGGTTTGTATTTTGCAGTTTTATCAATAGCAGGCTGATAAAACTTACTTTGTCTCTTTGATTGGGCAATTCTGTCTCTGAGAGAGCAGATGTGGATTATTACCTGATTTTTGATGTCAAGGATCTTCAAGGAAAGCAGTTTATATATTTTTTTCCTTTTATATGTTCAAAGAATAGAAAAGAAGCACGCAAACCATTGGGAAAACACAACTTCTTTCCATCTGTCTTTATCTAGCTTCTGGCTGTAGAAACAATTGTTGGAGAAGATATGGAAGAACCTTTACTAAATTGTCTCCCCTGCCTACTCATTGCAGGTGGGTACTGCTTGGTTGACATGCCTTTAGTGTCACAGCTTAAGGTGTCCTATAATTCTCCTACCCATCACAAAGACATTTTGGAGGTACAGATGATAACAGAGTGTTTCAACTATTTAAATAATGCAAAAAATATTATTTAATGTGTATGGGGGCTCTGTGAATGTATATTAAAAGTGTTGGATAATGAGGGTCTTGGACCATATTTCAGCTTTTGATTTTAATTTTATACAAATAGTTCTCTTATGTCTTTTCACTTCACATTGCATTTTCCTAAACCTAGATTTTGATGTATATTTTGGACCTCGCATTGTTACTTTACCAGCACTGTATAATTCATGCAGATGATTTTGAAAAGTTTTAATGGCTTTGTATCTATTATATGCATATTAGAATATTAAAAACTAGCATATCAAATGTAAGACTTCAAATTATTATTACTTGAATATATCTTTGGAAGAGGGAATATATATAAAATAAATAGATCCTATGTGATTATTTCCAAAATCATAGAGGTGGTAGTTGAATGACTAAAGTTTGGGAAGTATTTATATATCGCTGGTAATTAAAAACATATTTTGAAGGTTATAACACTATCAAAATATAGAATTTTAAAAGTCTCAACAGAACCAATGAATGTTTCTTATCCAAGTCAATAAATTTAAAAAAAGAAAAAAATACACACACACACCCCAAAAAAAAACTAGCAGTGAGTATTACAGTCCTTGACAATCCTACTTCAAAGATGAAGACACTACACACGATCAGAAAACATTAAGCTACTTAGGAAATATTAACTGCAAGCGATACCTCTTTATGTTTGACATGCATTTGGGAAATCAGTCTTGACAGACTTGCCTTCATTCATTTGAACACCATCATTTAAATCATGCATTTTTTTCTTTCCTTGGTCAAATTTTTCTACTTTGAACATTCTCTTTAGTCTTAGTTATCTCTTTGATTGTCTTGTGGCGCCGTGATTAAGACTTCTCCAAAGTTTTAACAATATTAACTGCGTAGAGTACAGAGATACACTGTACACTTAGACCAACACATATTCTGTACTGGATGGAAAGTAGATTATTTCTTATTTGCTACCAATGTATTAGCTAACAACTTATAAAGTTTTGTACAAAAATGAATAAGTATTATCATTTGTGATATTGTTGACACTAATTTAGTATTTAGAAGCAAAGATTTTTGTCTCATTTTAAAGGAAAGAATGTATTCTCAAATACCATAATATATTCATTATTAAATCCCTCTGATTAGCTTTTCTTTTACAATTTTAAATATTTTACAACATTCTATTTATAGTGAGTAAAATCAAAGTCTACATTCATTTAGCACTCAGAATCAGGATGGAAGTGTTCTGTTTTTGTGAATTCACAGTTGAGAACTTCAAACCTTAGCTGATGTTTTCTATCAAAATATTATATTTGATTATCTAAAGAACAGGGACATACTGACTGTAGTAAAGCAGTAGTAAAAATAAGTGAACCTTGCCCGGCCGGGCGTGGCTCAGCGGTTGAGCATCGACCTAGGATCCAGGCGATCGGGGTTCGATTCCAGGTCAGGGCACATCCCTGGGTTGAGGGCTCGATCCCCAATGACTCTCTCCTCAGTGATGTTTCTGTCTGTCTGTCTGTCTGTCTCTCTCTCTCTCCTTTCCTCTCTCTGAGATCAATAAAGATGTATTTTTTTAAAAATAAAAATAAATAAAAATAAGTGGATCTCAAAGGCATTATTGTTATCCTACACTCTTTCGCTCCTGTTTTAACAAGATTTTTGCTCTTTCACACAAAATCATAGCAGTTGTCAATATGCCAGGAATTACATATGATAAGAAACAACACAGTGATGGGATGTCCAGAACCCACTTCTTTTCAAATCTCATGGATTAAGGAATGAGTGTAATGCACTGTATCTAAAGGCACAACAATGAAAACTTAACAATAGAAACAAATAATATATAAAGAGACTCAATGTTTGTATAGACAACCTTTAGTAACATCTGGTCAGGAATGATCATTGAGAATGATCTTGAGCCCGAAAGATGTTTAAAAAAAAAAAATCTCTGTCAATGTTTTGCAAAGAAGGCCATTTCCACAGCTCTTTATCTTTAATAAGCTATTTTTGGCAAAAAGAGACAAGAAAATGAAAAAAAATCAAATGGCCATTATCATAACAAGATAAAAACGACACAGTGAGATAGAATCCGAATTAACCTCTCTGCTCTGATGTTTTCAAAGAGAAAGTTCAACTTCCCCATTGCATTTGTATCTCTTTCATATACCTCTTTACACTGTGTGCGCAAGTGCACTCATATGTTTGTTTGCGTGCTGCCCAGTGACGGGTTGAGACTGCCCAGTGACACGGTGAGCATTTGTGAATGTTTAAAACAAAGCACAAAATAAATATGCTGCAAAGCCATACCTACCAGCTACCTGTTGCAGCCCTATGTGCTTTACTCTGCAGAAAGCATAAAAGAAAGTAGTGCTCAGGACAGCACATCTCTTTATAGCTGCCATCTAAATAACACTGTAAAATCTTAGATTTTTATTCTGCACTGTTGCATGGTAATGGAAATATAACACACACACATGTTATGTGGTAGGAACAGACTCATGATTGATATGTTGGCTTAAGAAACTGACAATCAGGAAGGTAGTTCACTTATTTTGAGATTAGTATACTTAACAAAAATAATTTTGAAAGTATATATTTAAACTATACTTATAAAATTTTTATTAAATACATTTGTTATATGTTTAAATATGTTAAAGTATTTTTCGTTTTCCTCTCTGAAATTTTAGGCCCTTTGGAAATGCATACATCTTTACCATATATAACCATTGCATGGCATATGTTTTTATAGCTGTTAAAATTACATTTGACATACTAAGGATATTGATGACACTAGATTTTAATTAGGGACCTAATTCAATATATTAAGTTTCTTTTATTTATTTTAATTCTACAGATGTAGTATTCTCAAAGTTAATAAATTGTCCATCTCCATTTCACAAAATCATATACTAGGTGATCAGAATTGAATCAATATGAATTTTTCTAAAGCAGACTATGGGCAGGAGATAGATTTCTTTTTTGAGACCATCATTTTGTTTAAAGTGATTATTTGTCCATAATTCAAAAAATAACTTCAATAGCATTCCAACTGAAAAATATGTGATCGTTACATGTGCTCCTACATCATATAAAATGAAAAGTTCAGACTAATTATTGCTCATTCATTTGCTGCTTAAAATGCTGACAAGCTTAAGAGAAAAGTAACACATTATTCTAAAATAATGGAAATACCAAGCCAGGCTCTTATAAAAGAAAATGAGTCAGTTCAGAAGGTTAGGTAGAAGGTCAAGGGGGTTAAGTTCAGAAGAAGCAGCTGTGCCTTCAATGATTAAGGAACCACTTCGAGGGAGATGCTTTCCACTCTGCACTGGCGAAGTGCACAAAAGGTGACGCAAACACAATCTTTCTCATCTCTGTAAGGGTTACCAGGGAACCTGGAGGTGTGGTAGATCCTGCTTTGGTGCTTGGAAAACTGTATGCAACCTAAGCAAACCTATTACACATATGTATGTGTGATGTGAAAACGAGGGATTTTCCATGTTTTCTCTCCCAACCTAAACAACAGAGGGTTACTTAACTCTCCAAGTAATTGTAGTATGCCTCCCCATGCCACCAAACCAACTACTTGAGTAAAATTGGGCTGTCTGCCAAACAGTCATGACCCCAAGTGCCTCATTAGACCTACTCAGAATCACATTATGACAAAAGAAAGAAAAATCAGACCCTCAAAAAAATCCAGTTGAGCTATCTAGGCATAGCCTAAAATTAATGTAATAAAAACAAATTCACCAAAGAAAACAAAATCATAGATACAGAGAATAAACTGGTAGTTCCCAGGGGCAGGGATGGGTGAAATGGATGTAGGGGTCAAAAGGCACAAAAATCCAGTTATAAAATACATAGGTCCTGGGGATGCGTTGTACAGCACGGTGACTGTAGTTAATAATGCTGTATTGTATATTTGAAAGCTGCTAAGGTAGTAGAACTTAAAAGTTCTCATCACCAGAAAAAATGTAATTCTGTGTGGTGATGGATGTTAACTTAACTTATTGTGGTGATCACTTTGCAATATATACAAATATCAAATCATCCTGCCATACAACTGAAACTAATACAATGTTACATGTCATTTATATCTCAATAAAAATAAATAAATGAAAGAGAAAATTAAAAATAAATAAATTCACCCAAAAATGTATCATAAACTCATAGAAAACCAACCCTTAACTAAGTCAAAGCTCGGAACTTTTTATTAATTTTTCTGATATTTTAATAACAAATATATTCTACTACCCAGAACTAACCTATGTTAATTATGTTCTACATATTATCATTTTTTCTTTTTTTTCATTTAATATTAAAAATAAAGTTTCCCTTTAAAGTTTCCCTTTATGTGTAATACTGTCCACAACAAATAAAAGTTTTAAAAAATGTTTTTGAAAATAATGAACAAAATAGACTGAGGAACAAAATAGATCCAGAGACATAGAAGCATGAAACAGACTGAGGGATCTCAGAGGGAAGGCGGGGTGGGAGTGGGGGAGAGGGTGGGGAGAGATTAATCAGAATTTACCAGCATAAATGCGTAACCCAGGGACACAGACCATAGTATGGGGAAGGCCTGGGGGTGGTGCAGAGGCTGGGTGGGGGGAATTTAAGGGGGGAAAAGGGGAACATCTGTAACACTTTCAACAATAAAGATAATTTTTTTTTAAAGAAAGATGAAGTTCCCACAGCCCTTAGGACCTGTGTTATGTTCCACATCCCCTCACTACTCTGCAGGCTGAATGAGCCAGGAGCAACAGCACTGCGGGGGACCCTGTTAGAAATGCAGAACCCCAGGCCCCAACCCAGACCTACTGAATCCGACTCTGCAGTTCACAAGGTTGCACATGCCTGCCACACATACACCTGTGCATACGTAAGCATGTACGTGCACCTAATAACGCTATCAACGCATCTGCATAAACCATGTGAAAAACGTCAACCTCGCCACAGGACACTGTGAAGCACACAATCACATATACAATATGTATAGACAGACAGTTCTACAAAGCAAGAGTAACAGCGAGTACAGGGCACTTCTTTAGGTATTCCTGTCACCTACGGAAACTCTTTCTACATTTACTGTAAGGACTCAAGTGCGTGTCACGCTGCCCCACGAGTGCCAGACCGCTGCTGAATGGTAACCATCGAGAAACATCTCCCATGTCCTGCAGAGCACTGGGCCCAGCTGCTCTGCCTATTGCCGTGCTTCATCCCTACCCGTTCCGTTAACTGCTTCTGATTTTACATGCAGTTTTCTTAAACATTTCCTACTCCCGAGTGAGTACTATTCATTTTACAGGTATCCCTACGTTGTATTTTAGAAAAAAGCTGTCCTCGAATTTGCGAGAGGCACCCCTTCCTGCCTCAGCGGCCACTGACTCCTAACGACACAGAAGCCGCGTCTGCTTCTTCCCTCCGGCGAGACGTCATAAAAAGTAAGAGCCGGCAGCTGTGCCCCTGTCTGTGGACCTTCATGAGGCTGATTTGCGGACAGGGTGAGTTACAGTGTTATTGTAACACCTCATCAAAATTCTTGTCCAGAATCTGAGCAGTGACTTAAGACAAGTGAATTGGCCTATAACTGCTGGGATCACTTCCAGCAACTTCGCCAGAGCACGGATTAGCCTTTCCAGTTAACCCCAGTCACTGCTCCCCCGGCTGCCTGCCGCTGCGGCCTGGCAGGGAAAGGGGTCCTGGCGGGCGACGCCAGGGACGCAAAGGCCTGTGACAACGCCGCTGTTTTGTTCGAGAGACAGGGCTCCTGAAGCAACTGTGACGGTACATTAGCAGGGAGGCTGATGACACGGCCATGTCCAAAGGCTTCATCTAATTTTCCTTTACCAGCTTGAAGCCGTTGAAGAGCTATATTTGAACCTTATAACTGTTTCAATAGAGCAGTATACAGGAAAGAACAAATTAACCATATTTAAGTACAAAATGACAATAATTTGTGCCGGTTTACAGACAAAATTACAGCATTCATCTTCACCGGTCATTTCTACCTGAAGTAGGTTTTCTAAAGGTAATGGAAGCCAGTATGGATTTTCTTAGGAAAACATCTGGCAGTTAAATTTCAGGAGTGACTTTCAATGTGTCAGAACGTTGTAAAAGCAAAGAAAGAATCTAAGTATCATTCTTAAATTTATTTTTTTTAGATTAAAACAAAACAAACATATATGCTAGTAAACTACAAGATATTCCGTAATATATTATTTTTCAAAGAGAGAGGAAAAGAATTGCTTGTGTAGCTGTACTTTTCATGTTTATGACAGAAAAATTCAGCAATGTATGCAGACTAACTGGAAGATTGCACTTCAATGCAAATAAAAGCCTTAAAAAAACTAATTTGACTGTGACTGATGTAGGGATGACAAGTTAACTTCAAAAAACTGCACACACTGGCAGTAAAAAAAAAAAACTTTTTTTGCAAAAATATACTTTAGCATATTGAATTAATGCATTATATCTATTAGGCTTAATTCTACATTTAAAATAAATCAATCAAAGTTAGGGTGGGAAGTTTGGTAAAGATATTCACAAATATATCATATAGGGCTTTGACCAAGGATGCATAGGAGGAAATAGGTGGCCAAAGATATTAAATGAATTTCTCAATCATGAACAAACCAGATTTTCCTTTCAAAATAAACTATGAAAATCCTATTTTTCATCTATATGAGTCAGCACCCAACCCAAAGATTAAAACAAGTCCATACTTGATCACCATTATTGGTAAAATGAGGCAACTCTCTTCTTCATATAAAATAAAATGACAGTAAGTGCTTTCAGTTATTATACTCATGAAATAATTTTGAAGACTTAAATTCTGACTCTTCTTTCTGGTTTTATTCCCATAAGCCTTGCTGCTATTAGTATTAACATTGTAAATCACAAATCACTCTATCATGAGAGGAAAGGTATTAGTAGTTGTTTGTTTTGTTACTATTTTGCTTTCTCCAGTAGTCAACTACATTAATATATGTTCAAGTGAAAAGAGTGGAAAAAAACCTCAGCATCCTAGATGTAAAAAAATAAAATTAATAACAGATAAGATTTGCAAACAAAATTTATGTACTGAAAATTCTGTTTTTTAAATTATCCACAAACAGCCCGGCCAGGCGTGGCTCAGCGGTTGAACATAGGCCTGGGATCCAGGCGACTGGGGTTCGATTCCCGGTTGGGGCACATGCCCGGGTTGCAGGCTAGCCGATCAATGACTCTCTCGTCACTGATGTTTCTACCTCTCTCTCCCCCTCTCCTTTCCTCTCTCTGAGATCAATAAAGATATATTTTTAAAAATAAATTTTAAAAAAATTAAAAAAAAAAAAATTATCCACAAACAGTATTTGGCAGTGTTATATAACAGACAGACCAATTGTTTCATCTGCATTTTTTAAAATCTGTGTTACTTATGTTTATTTTTTTCTTAAAAATGGCATTTTGCCTAATACCCCTATTTTCTGTATTTGCTGAAATGTAAGATAGTCACCTTCTTTGTGCATCTTCCTCTATGTCCCTCCATCTTATCCTCAGGGTTCTTTCTGTCTCTTATCTCTTCTCTCTTGGTATCTTCTACTTAAGTGTTTCTATCAACTCCCATAGATTCATCTTCTAGGTCAAGACCAACTTCCATACTTCTACATCTGACCCATACATCCTTCTTAAAATTCAGATGTCATTATATGTGTATTTATATTCCAGTTCCCCTGATGTCTCATATGCACATCAAATAGTAACCGATCACACATCCTAGCATTTTTCGTGCTTCCCTTATTCAGATTTGAGGTGGGGAATGGTGCAATGATCTACCCAGGTCCTCAGTACAGACATGAGAGAAATTATGGCCTGTCAATTAAATCTGCCATATAGATCTTGAACTCATCCCCCTTTCCCTCATAAAATCATATATACTTTTTTATTGAAAAATCCATTGGTAAGTTTAATCACCTTCCAAAGGAAAATTCCTGAGCATGAAAATACTATATCTTGGCCCCAACCATACATTGTGTTCTACCATTTCCTCTGACTAGTTTTGTTATGCACACACCACTACTCTCCTACCTGGAATATGCTCACTACTCATCTTGCTCTTTTAGTGATGTATCATCCTTTATTGAAATATTTTTCCCTTATTTTGTTTCCATAATGTTAATTATATATTTGGTTCTAGGAGTTAAATTCTCCTGATATTGTGTATCTCCCCCATTACCTGCCTCCTGCTCCCATAGGGCAATGAGTTTGTCTGGTTAACCTGTATATCCCTAGCATCTTGCCTGGTGCCTGACTGTTGCAGGTTTCTATTAAATTCTGAATGAATTCTTAAGTAAATGATAGAATACATGGAGCCAATGAATCATTCTGAAAGAAAGGGAAAGACTTTAAAAATGTATCTTAAATATTTTTCTCCTCCCAGTATTAAAAAAAAAAAAAAAAAGGCAATTTAAATTTATCAGGTTTAGAAATACCACAGAAGGTACATAACGTATGTACCTTTTATGGGCACAAAACCAATAATAAATAAACCCTTTGCCTTTTTCTAGATTTTAGCTAATATCAAACATAGTTTTAAAATTGCCAGTAGCTACAACAAGCAGAGAGAAAGGATAAGCACAATGAACTGTGTTGAGGAATTCTGATCTCACTTTCAGAACATGACGAAACAATTTTTTACGCCTTGATAGCCTCTGTTTATTCTGCCTACGATGAGCCCTGACTAATTTGGACAGTTACCCTTCATTTACAGAACTTTCCTAAAAACCTGAGCTCAAGCCATACATACATTCATTGATTTGTAATCTTTGCACTGCAATAAAATGATAACACTGCCAAGTCTGGAAAACAAGAGAAGTAAGACAAAACTTACAAAACTAAATAAAATGAAGAGAAAAAGGAAAACCGGAGTCTTTCTAAATGCCTTGAAAAACAGAAGTATATCAACTAGTTATTTAGTGTTTTCTGTCTTAAGTCTTAATTTGATAAATCTGCCTCCTGCAGTTAGAAAACCTTTGAATCTTTAACATTTTGAATGCACTTCATTTTAAAATGTCTGTAAGAGAATTAAGTATCATATGTCTGTGCATGTGATTTCATTTCCCAAGAGTACACTTGGTTTGGTTAATGTGAACAAGTCAGCATCGGGGATGATCACCAGCAAACACTGGCTGCACACATACTATGTGCAGAAGACTGTATAATTAAGTGAGTATAAGTAGCAAAGCCTGCTCAAGACGTGTTTTCTGATCTCTTGAGGCTCACCAGCTAGAAGTAATACCAATATTAGAATGTAACAAAAATTTACAACTTATTGCAAGCAAATACCTTTTCGGAAATGCCTTTAGAGAAAACACAATGACGCTATCCAGATGTCTTGATATATCAAACGGCTTTTAAGTACTTAGCAGAGAATTAATTACTAAGCACATGACTAATCTGACTATATTAACTGGAATTTTACTAAAAGATACCGAAAATTTAGCAAAGTGGGGAAGAAGTGAGTGATTTTCCAATTCAGCTGGAATTAGTGACAAACAGAACTACAAACTGGTTGTTGCACATTCTGAAACAGATAAAGTGGATGTCAGAAAATTCTTTCTAAAGCATTGTGCTTCAAGTGGCCCAAATAGGAAAAAGCAGATTCTTTAAAAAAAAAAAAAAAATCAGACTTGAAGTTAAGAAGTGTTTGCTACACACGAGGATGTTGAAATAAGCAAACGCATACAGCTTTAATGACTCAAGGATGGGTCCATTCATCTTGGAGCTCTCCTTGATGAGATACTCAGAACTTGGCAGAGAGGGATTTCAAGGAGCCAGAACTCAGAGGGTAAAAAGGAAGGCTAGAGGTGATAATAATTTCCCTGCAGAGGACAGCCAGAAGTGCACCGGAGTGGATAAAGCCAGGTATCATCCAAACAGGCTGGGCCCACAGCCATTAGAAATATGAGATCATTTCTCAAGAAAGAAAGTGAGAAAATAACCCATTAAATATGACAACTAAAAGGAGGCAAGGATATTTCATTTGCATTTTAGAGTCGGTAACATTTAAACCTGTGTTTTGATGTATTGATTTTAAAAATAAAGTAAAAGTTCAGAGTAAATGAACCATTTTCTTCAAATGGAATATATTTGGTTTCTTTGGCTATAAAATAAAGTATCACATTAGACAATTTTTAGGATGCCTTTCTGCTCTATAGTTTTATTTTGTGTACACAAAGTAAAAGTGAGCTGTTAGTATGTACCACTTCAACAGAAATGTACCTCATTCATGACACATTTTTTTTTTATCATTACTTGTACAGTTATTTATGAACATGTTACATTTCACATCTTGAATAAGTCTATGTATATCTCCCTTATCCAAAGTGACCATGTAATTTAATGTCCAAAAAAGTTCCCTTTTGTGTGAAAGTCTGTATTATTAATTATGTCACCACAACAGGTAAAAATGTAGTCAGTTCTAGGTGAATTAAAACTCACGGTTTACCTACCCAAAATGCATTACAGCATCTGCTATGTAAAAATGGGCAATCAAATGTTGTTATATAAACAAATGTATGGAATAAATATGTTCCTGCCATCTATAGATGAATAAAGTCCATATGCTAATATTTGACTATTTAGAACAATTGTAGACGTGTTTGCAAGTGCAACCTTTGGTACCATGAAGTCGTACAGTGGTATTGGGACCTGTCTTGTGAGTCTCAACGTAGTTTTTTAGCAGATATGTGTTGATGGAAAGCATTGTTTGTTTGTTTTTAATTCAAAAGTTGAGAAAGCTCCTAGATTTCTCTGATCACAAAGAAGAATCAGAACTGGAAATGAACTAATAAAATGATTAGACAAGATATCTTTAAATATTATTTAACTTCTAAGCTGCAATGTCTACCAACTCTCTAAGACAATAAGTAGCTTTTACAGAAATCAGCAAAACCAGTCAGAACATGTATGGACCACAGATCAGGCAGGTTGGTCAAAACTACCATGGGGCAGTTTCAAAGTTTCAGGTGAGAGTGTCACAAGCTAGAGCCTAAGTCTGGTAATCTACCATAACACAGGGTGGGGCAAAAGTAGGTTTACAGTTGTGTGTGTGCAAAGCACAGAGTCTATTCTTCTATTATTACTAGTGAGTATTAGTTATTGTATTATTTTTACATATAAATAACTGTAAACCTACTTTTGCCACAGCATGTATTAGCAACCTTTCTTATGTTTTGGTAAATGTGATGTAGTTACAGAATTATTATAGAATAAGATAAAAGGTGACCCTTAGAGTATGATTAAGAAAATAAATATATACATTGAAAATACATAATCACTCAGATATTATGTTACCTATAAAACATATATATATGTGCATATATATGGAAATTATATATGCATACAAACATAGGCATGTTGTGTCAGAAATAGGAGCAGTATCCAAAATTGTAGACTTTACTTCAAGTTTAAATTATGCACTTGTAAAACCTAAAACTGCAATTTCAAAAGCAAAACTATATCTAATATTTTCCTTATCTCGTAGTTGTACAAATGGTAATCATAAGAATTTCTAAAAAATTCAGCTCTCTGGTCACTAATCTCCCAAGGGGGTAAAATAATTCACTCACTCACTCACTCATTTATTCAATCTTTTAGCAAATATATATAGAACATGTTCTATTTGCTAAGCACTCTCCTGGGCACTGGGAATACAGCAGTGAACAAAATAGACAAGTCTCCATGGAGCTCATGTTCTAGTGCACAGTAGAATTATAATAGTAAAAATCATTTTAGTGACCATTTACTGGACATATATTATTTTCTAGGCATTGTACTAAAATTTATCTTTCTTGAGTGCATATAACTCTAAATGCCATTCAGAGCTTTGTGGAATTGCTAACTTTTAAAAGCATACAATGATGAAGTTTACAGAGAAAAAACATACTGAATTTTAGAAAATATTAAAAATGGTTCCAATGACGGATGTGCAAAGCCATGAGTCAAACCCAGATCCGCCTTACCCAAAAACCATGCTCTTGATGCTGCTATGCTAGTGATGTCTAGAATAAACAAAATAGCTCAGTTTACCAATGAGAATGGAGAGGTACAGAGAAATCGAGTGATTTTCCTCTTTAGAGGTAAAATGCCCAAGTTGAAGAGGCTAGAAAGAGAAATTTGTTACTTTAAATCAGGAAAAGCTGTTAATGCAGAATCTTAAATTACTTAATCCATCTGTAAGTTATAATGTAAGATCCCAGAAATTTTCATTAAGACATATTTAGAATGTATTTATACTGCACAAGAAATGTTCACTGTTACTGAGTTTATTAAGGATTCTGACACTAGCTCTTCAGACCAGAGACGTCATTTATTAATATTTTAAGTATTATGCAAGAGGGTATGAATCCATTTAAGTAGGTTAAAAAGCATTTTAAATATCAAGTTTTATTTCATTCTGCTTTTGTTGCTGTTGTTTTAAATATAAAATAATTTCCCACCTGTTAATTCTGAGATAATCTGTACCCATAACAGAAAAAATAGAATCAATGTATAAAATATTTTTAAACCAGCAAATCTGCAGAAGTGGTATGTCCAGAACATCTATTTTTTTTATTTTGCTTCATTTATATTTCTCAAATTCCACTGCTGACCTACACGCTAGAAAAGAAAGCTATGCTGCGTCCTTCAATATATAATGAAGGATTACAGAATGTAAGTCACTGAAATGGAAGATTATAATATCTAATACATATGCATTTTCCTTCAAATGGATTTATGAACTCTTTCTCTAGGACACTCATCAAAAGACATCACATTTTCTTCATTTCTTTACTGGTAACTGGGTGTTATCCACAAGTCTCCTCCCCCCCCTTTACCCATAGAGAGGGACTGGGTCAAATCTAAACGAAGACCAGGTGCCCTCAGATGTCAGCTTCCAAACCCAAGAGTAACTATCGCTGTGTGTCGTATGGGCGCCCTCAGGGGCATGCCGCCAGGTCTCCAGTATGTGCCCGCTTCTTGCTGTCGCACCCGAGGCCCGGCTCTGAAACGGCCATGTCAGGGCGCGGAGCGGGATTCTCTGCACCCCTCGCTGATTGACAGGCAATCCAACGAACAGTAGAGGCAAAATTCTTGCACTCTTTTAATTTTCTTTTATCACAGGGTTTTAACAACCTTCAAAACGTTGGTTACTGTTGATGGAGAACAGGAGAGAAAGGGGAGAGGAGAGGGAGCAACAGCCTCCTACGAGCTACACGAAATGTTTTAGGATGGGCCATAGATTCACGGGCATTCCTTCTATTACAAAATATGTTAAAATAACAAAAGCCAGATGTGAGATTTGCAAAGCCCGATGCTGATGATGAATCATGACGATCAGTTCATTTGTTCGCCTGGGTTCCTAGCTACCACCGTCCCTACTTACCTACAAACCGAACCGACAAACAGAACCTCCTTCGGCTTGTGCAGCGGGGAGCCTGGCAACGGAAGGCTGTGTGTTTACTTGTTGCTGGTCCTTGGGAGCAGCTACGACTTGAGAGTATTGGTGAGAGTCAAGGAACAAAATAGGTAGTTTACACCCTTGTCCTCGAGGCGAAGGTCAGCCCAGAGGATAACACTGCAGCTTCCCCAGATGCCGCGAGGCGGCGGCCTACGGTCGTGGGGACTGTGTCTTAATCGCCGCTGACTTGTGGTCTGGGGTCTTTTAATACCTTTAAAATAGGCTGCCAAAAATTCTACTATTTAAGTGTGCTCAGAAAGAAAGAGTTGGCGAACTACTTGTCTGGGGACTGGACAGAAAGGAATAGTCTAGCAACGTGCTCCTTAGAATGCTGTCATAACCCCAGAGCTTTCCTCAAAGATGTGAGGCCAATCTGTATTTTGCTAGAGACTGTGAGAAGTCCATCCCCATCTAAAGTTCAGGATGAAGCCAGAGATGACCCTCTTCTAGAGTTACTTATACCCGTCAAAGTTTTTGTCATTCTTAACTTAAGAAACAGGAGAGTTTAACGACTTTAAAACTGTATTTCCTCGGTTCATGTCCAACCTCAGCCACTCACTGACTCTGACAGAAGCAAGCAAGATACCAACGCTGCATCCGGATTAGTTCCTTCCTCTGAAAAATCGAGATAATCAAGATTTCTATATTATAGTGTTATTGTGAGACTTAATATACACAAGATTCTTGGAATGGAACTAATGCCTCCTACCCAGCAAGAATCCCTAACTGCTAGATATTATCCCCTTCATAGCAGCTTTGGGCCTACAGGGAACTCTGTGAAAAGGTTCTTTCAAACTGTTAATTCCGCAGATATTTTCAGGGAATCGATTCACAGTATCTACAGTCCTGCCATAGCAGGACCAAACCAATGGCTACAATATGTATTTTAGTTTTTACTTAATGACATTAGTTTTTAGAAAATGACGTCTTGAAAAATATTTTTAATCATCCCTAATTTGTGACTGATCTTCAAGCCCACAGAAAAAGAGCAAGTTTAAGAATTTTTTAAGTTCTTATCACAGTAACCTCCTTCTAAATTTTAACCACATGTAAAATAAAATTGTTGTTTTGTAATCCATTGTCAATCCACAATAACATTTCATTTTAATGGCAGCATATTATTTAATTACATTTGGATAGAATTACTTGCATAACCAGTTAATCCCATAATTTAGATTAAAAAAACTTTACTGTCAAGTTTTGTCCTATTATTTAAAAAGAGAACATAATAACTCCCTTTTTTTTTTTTTTAACATGTCAAAATATTTTCCTGGAATAAAGTTCTAAAAATTGAAATGGCTTAAGACTCTTTTTAAGATATATATTGCTACATTGTCTTCCAAATGAGTTGGACTTTTCTAGGTTGTACTCCTACTCATACTAGCCAATAGGAGACTGCCTTCTTTTCTATATCCTATCAACTTAATAAGTCTTTTTTAATTCTGCCAATGTTATGGCCAAAGGAAATAGCAAAGTCTTGCCTACATTTGGATATATATAACTAAATATTAATGTTGATCAAATTTTCCATTTTTTTTATGAACAGCACAGCTGCACTTTGCTCATTTCTCTATCAGGGCATCTATTATTATTATTATTGATTTTGGAGAGTTTTTAATAAACTGAGAGTATTAACCATTTGTCAAATGTTTCAATTAAATTTTCTAGCCAGTCCTTTTTATTTTATTGTTGTTTATGATGTTTATAGTGTTATTTTAAAATGGAAAAAAAAAAACTGGTAAAACTTTACTTGCTAAAATTTGGAATATATAATATCACTAAAATACTACTTCATCTAGCCATTTCTTCAAGAACAGTTTTGAAGTATATTATACAACAAAGAAAAATATTTGTGCTAATATGTGAAATGAAAAATCAAAAAATAAAATGACATGTATATTACGACCTCAACATTCAAGGACAGTTTGAACCAAGCATACAACAAAAGAAAAGTTGATGCCACTTAAGGATTTCTACACCTGTATGTAAACATAATAAATTTCCAATCTATGCAAGATACATACTTAATCCCAACAAACACATTCATCCAAAATGCAGGCATGATCATTGTAATGTTAATTAAATTTTATTATAACAGTAAGAGTGGCAAGATCTCAGGGTGAAATGTTGATTTAAATATGGAGCTAAAGTGTTTTATTGCAAGATTTGCTTATAGACAAAGCTAATTAATTCCATAACATTTGTATTTTTGTTACTAAAAATCGTATTTTTAAAAGACAGTTCATTTTAGGAAATGATTTTACATATCTGTGCAATTTGATCATGTTATGACAATGGTATAAGGGAAGCATTTAATGAGGAAACTCACTGCAAAGAGAGTGATTACACCAATCCAATTATTCCAGTTCAAGGCTAGTCAAAGTTCCCAAGACCAAAGCACACTGAGCAATAGGTATTAGGGTATAATTATAAAGGTTTTCCTGAAAAATCTTTCTTTTCAAGCTATATCTCAGAATATTCATTTTGTTCATTCTAAATTTTCTATGTAAAGATTGGTATTATTTACTAATCCTAAGTATAAGAAGAAAAATATGAGTAAACTTTCTATGTATAGAAAGAAAATATATGAGGCAAATATTTAATTGTTCAATTACAACTGAATATATATGTATATACAAATATATGTTTAAAGAGGTTACCTATTTTAACACTCATTTATGATAGAATATGGTCTTTTACAATAGCGGCCAGTGGAAATTTTGTCAATATATTCACCTCCAATCTAAGGGCCGCTAATAAGTCATGTCTTTTCTGATTTACAACAAAGTAACAGAAAAGGTTATTATGTAAGTGCATTTTTGTTTCCTCACTGATTAATTTAATAGAAATTTACTGAGCACTAATTATGCTCCACTCGTCATGTCAGAAGCAGCAACTGCAACACACACAGAGCTGGTTCCTACCAAGGGCCCTTGCAGGACAGTGGGACAGGGACAGAAACAGAAGTCAACAGAGCAGAACACAGCAGATGCTGTGATGACTGTGACGGAAAGGGTTCTGGATGCTTCAAAGGCCTACAGTCCCGGGGGCAGAGAAGCACTGTCGGGGAGCTAGTGGGATGTTCTGAAGGCGAGAAGACTGTGACCCAGGGAGCAAGCAGTGTCCACGAGAGGACACTGAAAAGGTCAGTTATGGCTGAAGAGAAATGTGGCAAGAGAGGGTGCTGAGAAGATGAAAAAAATCCTTTAAATCTGTGCAGGAGTTTGGACTTCCTCCTAAGAGCAGAATAGGAAACTTCTACAGATTTTAAGTGGGGAAGGGACATGACTCTATTTGCATTTGAAACTGCTCTTGCTACTGGAGGGCAGAGCATTTGGGTGGGAACCGGGAGCTACAGCTGTGTGGTGGCCTGGACAGGGTGACGGTGAAGCACCAGAGAGGGAGCTGAACTCGGGAAACATTTAGGGAGGACAATTAGTAGGACTTGGTGACGGACTGAACGTGAGAGTGAAAGGCAAGGAGGTTTCAAGAATGACAGATGGCCAGACGTGGGGCCCCAAATCTTTATTTTCATAAAATATAGGTGAGCTCAATTCCATAGTCACTAAAGATAAGCTGACTCCTTAAGAGGTCTCTTGATTAAATGTTATATAATTTCTTTTAGTCAGTAAGGGAAAACAATGTATTGTCCAAATTTCACAATGAATAGTTTTTAATTATGTATTTTTCCATATATCTAATTGGGTAATAAGTCATATAAAGAAAAAAACTGCCTTGAAATAAACCATGATGTATTGTTTCTATTTCTTATATACTTTAGTGTTTTTTAAATTAAATGTAATTATTAAAGGTTATATCAGAGTTCAAATTATGTTATTTTTACAAAGCCACGGGACTGAATCTCTGGGGCTCAAATCAAGCTAAAAGGATGAGAATTGAGCCAACAAAAATAAACTTTTACAACCCTACTTGCACCTCATACATGTCCATGTACAAGACAGTTTAAACTCTCTTGTTAATTGAACAATAATTATTCACACACACTCCATCTCCAAACTTTAACAAAAACACAACTTCTAAAAGATTAACTGGCTATATTATACTTCAGTGTGGAGGTAACAAATTTTTTGTTAATATTATTAGCAGAGTCTTTTCAAAATTAATTAACATCTGGATGTGTATAGCACAGCCTAAAAGAGCACCTCTCCCAGTAGCTCAATAAATGCTAGCTGAATCTTAAGTAGGTGACTGAGTCGCTAGAGAAAGCTAGGTTATTTTGTGATCCTAAAGATACAGCATTTCACATCAACTAGAAACTAGTTATAAAAAGTGTTCATCTGGTGAGCATTCACCTTAAAAATTAATCATGGACTTCATTATTTACCTAATGTCTTCTTACTCATCCCTGCTTTTACTGGACACAGCGTCTTGAGATTAGACCGGGATCCCAGTCATGCTCCTACCATTGCTAGCTGTGCAGTCTTGGACAAGACCTAACCAGTAATTTAATTCAGCATAATAATTGAGAAATTACGACTTCCTCACAGAGTTATTGTAAGGGCCCAGCAAGATAATATATGTGAAAAGATGAAACCCAATATAAATATGTGATTAGCTCACTTCATGATCAGCTGCTAAGTAAGTATTTTTATTAGATATGCCCTTTCTATGAAAGCTGGCTTGGAAGTTCATACTGATTTAAAATACAAATGCTCTGAAAGAATTTTTGTAGTTCCCATTATATATCCGCACATATAATGGTCCCCAAAATGACTAAACATATGCCAAAATAAGTAACATAAGCTTACATTATGAATTATTTATAATGATCAATTTCTCATCTCAGAGAAAGATCCATTACGTTTATTTATTCAAAGCTGTGATCTTTTTGTACAAGAATCATGCTCTTATACAATTGTTGCTTCCTCCTTTGCAGTCTGTTAGTGACGCTTAGGAGTGTGAAGTCAGGCTCTCCCCTGATAAAACTAAAAGCCACACATGTATTTTTTAAAAAAACAATGATGTTATTACACGCTTTCAGAATGGCTAAAGTGAAACCCAGTGACAACACCAAATACTAGCAAGGATGTGGAGTGTCTGGATCACTCCTATTTTACGGGTGAGAATGTAAAATGGTACAACCACTCCAGAAAGAGTCTGGAAGTTTCTGATATAGCTAGATATCTATTATACAACTCAGGATTGCCCTCGTGAGCATTTATTGCAGAGATACAAGAACTTATGTTCACACAAAAGCCTGTACACTAAAATTCAAAGCAGTTTTATTTATAATAGGCAAAACCTGAAATCAGCCCAGAAAACCTTCCACAGATGAATGCTTACAGGAACTGCAGTCCACCTATACCACAGACCAGTACTCAGCATGCAGAAAGCATGCAGCGTTGAGGCAACAATCCAGATGAACTCAAGGGAATTATGAGGAGTGAGAAAAGAGCCAGTCCCACAGGGTTCCATATTTTATCATCCCAATTGTATAACGTCTAACATGGCAACATTTCAGAAACGGAGGCCAGATCCGTGGAGGCCAGTGGTTCGGGACGGGGCAGGCTGGGCAGAGAGGGGTGTGGTTCTAGAAGGAGAATAATATGGAGCCTTGTGGTGCTGGAAGAGTCTAGCATCCTGACAGTGAGGGGGGAACACGGGAGCCTCCACAGGGGAAAAAGCTATGGGACACACGCGCCCCCCCCCACACACACCCCTACAAAGGGGATTACATGAATGTCAATGTATGATTACAATACGATAGCATAGTTTTGCAAAATGTTACCATTAGATTAACTGAGTAAAGTGAGCAAGGGTTTTCTGTGTATTATTTCCTACAACTGCATGTGAATCTACATTTATCTCAATACATTTTTTTAAAAAATATCTTTATTGATTTCAGAGAGCGGAAGGGAGAGGGAGAGAGAGAAACCTCAATGATGAGAGTCATTGATCGGCTGCCTCCTGCACGCCCCCTGCTGGGGATGGAGCCTGCAGCCCCGGCCTGTGCCCTGACCTGGATCCTAGGTCGATGCTCAGCTGCTGAGCCACGCCCGGCAGGGCAATAAAGTCTTAAATGAAGCAACATCAATGGTATTCCATAGATAATAGTAAGGGAACTTAACTACATGTCTATAAATATAGGAGACCTAAATAAACTCTAAAAACACATTTTTGTTTTATTTTGTACAAAAAATATACTAGATAAAAATTTAATACTTATGTCATACCAAAATCAATGTCATACCAAAAATAATTAAACACAACTCATTAATTTTCTTCCTGATGAATTTTGTTTTATTCAACTTTTATTTGATAGCAGTATATATGCTTTTTTATAAGTGGTTCCCATGTGCTAATAAGTGTTAGGGCTAAAGGGCCTGTAGTTTATTCAGTTTAGAAATCAGGGTGTTTTATAAATTGATTATGCCTACTAGTTCATTTATTGACTTTGTAAAACAATTATTTGACATACAGTTAAAATTAATTGATCCCAATTAAGTCAAATTTCAGAACAAAACAATGATAATGGTGTACTTGGTTTTTATTATGGTGGTTACTAAAACAGATCAAATAGACTTTTAAAAAAAATCTTTAAAAAAAATAAATTCTATTAAATTTACTTGTTTTTCTCCCTGGTTTCATTTGCTTGACTACAAAAAGTAAATAGTTCAATGCAAGTGTGCTTGTTATATCCTCAGAAATTTTAGGCGTTCCCTCAACTTAACAAATAATAGAGCTTTTATATGCACTCATTTTTGTGGAAAAGAGTATGGCAGTCCCTCAAACTATTAAAACTAAAACTACCATGTGATCTAGGAATCCCACTTCTTGCTATTTACCCCCAAAATTTGAAATCCAAGCCTTGAAGCAGTATTTGCACCCCGTGTTCACGGCAGCACTACGTAGAAGAGCCCAAAGGTGAAAAGAACCTAAATGTCCATCAACAGATAAATGGGTGCAGAAAATGAGGCGTGTATATATATATATATATAATATTTATATACAATGGAAAATTATTCATTCAGAAGAAAAAAGAAAAGAAAATCCTACAGGAAAGGGAAAATGGGAATTACTCATCAATCAGTATGAAGTTTTAGTTTTACAAGGTGAACAAGTTCTAGAGATCTGCTGTCCAACGCTAGGCCGATAGTGAACAATTTGGTGTGACACACTTAAAAACCTGCTAAGCCCTGGCTGAGTGGCTCTGTTGGTTGAAGCATCGCCCCATGCACCAAAAGTTTCCAGTTTGATTTCCAGTCAGGGCACATATAGGAGGCAACCAATGTTTTTCTCCCACATTGGTGTCTCTCTCTCTCTCCCTTTCTCCCTCTAAATAATCAGTAGACATATGCTTCGGTGAGGATTTAAAAAAAAAAATTGTTAAGAGAGTAGATCTCATGTTAAGTATTCTAACCACAATACAATAAAATTTTTAAAATGCAAATCTCATTCATTTCCCTGGGCAATCTTCTAGCCATCTCTACTCCTGACACCTTGATCCAATTTGGTAGCCAGTTTAAGCTATAATAGACCAACATTGTTGGACGGTTTGAAACTACTAAACAAGAACCATCATTGGTCAACAATTTTAATAATAGGTTTTAGAGTAAAAAGGTTAAAATGCAATGATTACTCACGCAAGCCCTGAGGCAGGAGAGAAAAGTAGATTCCTAAAGTGGAAATAAAAAATAGCACACACCATCAGTTCCAGCAGAAGCCCAAAGATAATAATGAATGCAGCAAGTTAATGGCCAAGTCAAGGCTAGAATTTCTTCCTCAGGTTATCCCTTCTTCGCCTTCTTCCTTCAATACTCGGTAAACTTCTTTTTATTTTTCAAGACAAAGGTCACATTTTGTTAATGCCACCTGGACCACAGGCAGGAAATAATCACTCGTACCTCTGCTCCCAAAGTGTCCCTGATTACTGATTCACTTATGTATCTATTTGTTCTTTCATTCAACAAATAACTTTGAGCAACAACTACATGCCCAATGCATAGTGGGATGAAAGAACAAACCAAAAAAAATCCCCCAAAAATCACTTTTCTGATGGATCTAATAATGGTGAAGGGGAAGACAGGTAATAAAGTTTTAAAAAAGTAAAATGCACGATATGTTAGCTATAGTATGATATGAAAAGCAGAAGGAAATTAGCATGGAAGAGACAGGAAGTAAGCATTTAGATGTGGTGTGCGTAATTCTACATAGCAAAGCCCCCAAAGGAAGAATAACATTTGATGAAAGATCTTACGAAGGTCAAGATATGTCCTCAGAATTAATTGTGCAATTCTATTTCCCTCCTCAGGCCAAGGGTCAAGGTTGAGGACCACGCCTTAATCATATTTGTAAGGCAGCACATCGAACAGGATCTGCCCTATAGAAGGAACTTAGTAAGTATATGTTGAATGAAATCTCTCAAGTTTCTTAACTTAGAAGTTCAGTTGTCTGTCAGCTACACTGGGCTTTCCTCTTCAGAAAATTCCTGAGTTTGGATAAGATGCTGATGTCAATCAGCAGCATACTTAGAGCTCCCTGCACTCTCGTTGCTCAACAACGGGCAGTGTAACAGGGGTATGATTATCCGAATGTTAGAGCCATCACATTCAGAGCACAGATAAGGAAAACTGAATCCCCAAAATGTTGAGGGACAAGCCCAAGGCCACTCACAGTGTGGACTGATGGATCCCTGAAATCTACATATTCACAACATAAAATAAGGGAGTTCAAAATCAACATATTTTATCAGTTTCTATCTAGCCTAATTCTGATTTTGTTCTAGGCCTTCAGCTTACTTTAAGTATCACACAATGTGACTCATTTTATATTTAGCACTATTGCCACTGACTCTGTAGCTGTGGCTTCAGACTAAGCTTAAGATGTTTTTGCCTTCAAATCCCTGCCTGCAGTAATACCTCATGTCCTAGTAACTCACTGTACAAAGAACAACTCCCTGAGAGTCACAGGAAACCACAAAAGTAGGTTCGCTTTGGACAGAAATATGACCGCAGACCTGGAACTAGCATGACCGCTCAGTGTGACAGGCTGAAATGGCCCATTTCTGGGTGCAAATGGGAACAGCATATATGGCTGAAAGCCATGTTAGGGACAAAATTACTACTACTTATGTGCTGTTACAAACTGCAGATAAAAGATGATTACACATATTATAGTTATCTAGTTTTCATTATACAGACTAAATGATTGAAGATTATGGGAAAGCCAGGCGGAGCGAAGAGTCCAGGACAGGTGCATTAACGAAGCGCTTACCTTTGTCGCTCGCTGTTAAAAACCTTTCAGAGACTCGTCGCAGACTGGCAACCGACTCTGGCTTGTCATTTGGGATAATGTATTTGAGAGTGCATTGATTATTGGTTCTAAAAATGCCAAAACTTGCATTATAAGTCCTTCATCAATCCTCCATTTCCAAGAAAGAGTCCAAAGTCCTTAGTATGACACAAAGTTCTTTGTGGTCTGGCTCTTCTCTCTCTCCCCACACATTCCTCACCCGCCCATTCTCAGCTCCCTGCAGTTTCCTGAACACGCCACGCTTCCAGCTCTAGTCCCTTTGCATGTAATCCTTTCTCTGCAAAAATACTCTATCCCTCACCTCCCAACAGGCAAATTCCCCTAAAACAGTTGCCTTCATCTGGAAGCCTTCTCCAAACCCCACGATCCATTCCCCCGAATTAGCAGCTCTTCCCCATCTAAATCCTCTTACTGTTCAGCTTATTACACTGTTTTCGAAAGATCATTTATACATTTGTCTGTCGCTGGACTAAAACTTCTAAGGAAATTGTCTCATTCATGCTTGAAAAAGCAAAAGTGTTGAGCTGAATAGCTGAATATAAAACAAAAAGAACAGAAACTAACATTTATTTAGTGCTTAATACTTGTCAGGCACTCTTTCAAGGTTAAGAAACCTAGGCACAGAGAATGTAAGTAATTAACCGAAGATTAACAAAGCTGGTCACAGACAAAGACAGGATTTGAACTCAAGCACTCTGACTTTAAACTCCATGCTCCTTACCACTATCCTATGGATAGTTCTTGAATATATGTATATAGTTAAATTTTTAAGTAAGTAAATAAATGGGCATATATATGTATATATACTGTTCCAATGTGTATATATGTACATTTACTTGTGTATACACATGACAAACTGATGTTTAAGAATGAACTCTAAACAGCAATACAAAGTAAGTTCCTCGTGAATTTGAAGTGTGACAAAAGACCACCTAATAATCTAGAAATTGTATTCTTTCCAACAAATATATCATAGTAACCTACTTAATAATTTATAAACCTGAATCTTATTTAGTCTAAGAACAAAAACATATGCTTATAAAGATATTAAAAATTGTTTTTTATTCAGTAATATTATTTTACATTCCAAAGTTGTTGTTTTTTAAGTATTTTATATACCAGTGGTGGCCAACCTTTGCCATACACTAGAATCGCCTAAGGAGCTTTAAAATATACTGGTGATTGGACCACCAACACTCTCCAGCCACGCCTAGCAAGATGTTTTGATACCTGAGCGTTAGGATTTTTTTTTAAAGCTCCCAGATGATTCCAATATGCAGCAAAGTTTGGAAATAATAATTCTACTGAAATTTACCTGAATTTACTCTGATTTTTTTACTGGAATTTCCTCCATATCTCATTTAAAAAATAATCTGACAAATGAAATCATTCCAAATAATCATCCACTCACCAATGACAGAACTCAACTTGTAGTTTCTGGTACCAAATTTATTACTCGACCACTTCATTCTTCAGATATAATTTCTTTCATTTCAGCTAATTCTCTTTACAGATAATAAAAATAATTTCTTTACTAAATCATCTGTACAAGGACATTATTAAATGTACTACCTAATTGCCAAATTTAATTATGCAGAATTATGCTTCATTTCATAAAGTGTCTATTTCCACGGGCTTAAAATGGAAAAGCATGTAGTTTGGACAGGCAACAGGTTATTTAGAGGAAGTGAAGCTGGAATGAGTGTAAAAATATATAGAAACACAAATGTTACAAGACAGTATCACACTACACACCATTCCCTAACTGACCTGTTCACTCTAATCACTGTTACTAATCACAAATACTGTCTCAAGTTAAAAACTGGTAAGTAAACAATAGTAATGTTTCTGTTTATTTGGAGATATGGAATTACAAAGGCCAACTCTCTACCTATTTAAATATGAATACATTTACATCGACATCTCCATATCAATATTCTATATCTATTAGTCATTAACAGAGTTCACTTCTTTTTCCTCCCTTCTTTTGTGCCCATGGTAAAACTGCACACACCGATGAATTCACACGTGGCCATGTGACTAGATTTGATCAAAGAAATGTAAGCAGAAATTCATGTGTCGCTCCTAAGAAGAAACTTCGAGTCAGTAGAAGTTCAACATGTTCTCTTTTCCTTCTGGCACAACAACTGACAAAATTCTAGACAGTGGCTGCTCCATCAGCCTAGGTCTAGAAGTAAAGACAATGACGATGTGGAAAGAGCACCCAGCCATGTCCCACTGGACCTTTAACATGAGTGAGAAATATGGCCTTGATGTTTCCAAGTCCTTGAGGAATGTGCATTATATTTTACTATGGTACAATCTAGCCCATTCTTAATAAAGTTCTATATTTATATGTAATTATTATGTCGATATTTACCTATTTCAGAAAATATGTATCACGTGTATAAAATAGCTTGTTAAGAGTAAGAACTGGTAGTGTCCTGCTCTTCTGCAGGTGCAATGATTGTGAAAGTATAGCCAAAGTAAAAACAGCAATGACTGGTCTGTAAAGCAGGATGTACAAAGAGGTTTATCACATGTTCATGCTGAGAATTCATTAAGTATTTTCACTATTGAATTTGTAGAATAAGTTGTTGGCTCTACTGTGCTGACACCATGATTCACATTCATTAGTCTCCGATATGATGGTAAATCACTGGATGGAACAATGAAAATGTTGATCATTACAGTTCAGTAACAAATGTCTAACTAAGTCTGTGCTCTCCCAAGGCATCACATCAAGCCCTAATTCCAGAATGGAACGATTCTTCAGATAACATCACAGCACTCTGCAGTTTAAATCTGTGTGTCCTAGTTATAGACCTACACACAAATAAATCCAGGCTTTATTTCAAGAAAACAGCAAATCTAAAGTAATAAACTCATAAATTGATAGATATTGAAGAGACCTGATGGTCTGGTTAGTTATAAAATTTGAAAGAAATAACTGTATTTCATTTTAATTTTCTGGATTTTCAACTATTTTATAGGTTTGATAACTGTAAATACAAGCAAGACATTTTACACAACTATACAATATAATAATCAGCAAAAGACCATATCACAATGACGTTTTATCAAGAAACATACGATAGCCCGGCCAGCATGGCTCAGCGGTTGAGCATCGACCTAGGACCCGGGAGATCAAGGTTCAGTTCCCCATCAGGGCACAGGCCCGGGTTGCGGGCTCGATACCCAGCAGGGGGCATGCAGGAGGCAGCCGAGCAATGACTCTCATCATTGATGTTTCTCTCTCTCTCTCTCCCTCTCCCTTCCTCTCTCTGAAATCAATAAAGACATATTCAAAAACACACACACATATGTCACTGTCATTAATGATGAAAAGTGTGTAATATTTTTTATTGATGCATTTGTTAGTGTTAGAATCTGGGTTAGGGTTAGGCAGTCAAGAAAAATAGTAAACACATTCTAGTGCACAATTTAATATATGTAAAATTTCACAGTGTGTGTGATTCATCACAAATGGGAAGGAGGTTGTTTTACTTTTTAAATAAACTATAATTGAGAAGGTAAATTTAAACCTAGAAAACATGGAACATATATAGAGATTTAATTTGAGAAAATTACGTTTTATTTCCTTAAGTTTTATATCTTAGTTTGGGAAATATAAAAGTCATTTAATGTTTGTTTTAAATTATGTAGAAGACCTATCAACACCATGAAGTGCATGTGTGGTCTCATTAGTAATATCCTCCTCTGATTTTTTCATCTAAGACTAAGAATTATTTAAGGCAAGAATGCTGAATATTTTTTGAAATAATAAAAGAGTGGTATGTTATTAGCTAAAAAGCAAAAATGTGAATTTAAATATAAATATCTATTATTAGCAGTTATTTCATGTATGATTATGACATTTTAAATTAAATTGTTCTTGTAGTGATGATTCGTCCTATATGTTTCTAACATGTAACCAAATATGCACATCTATACTTATATATGCATGTTTATATAGTTTCTCAAAGATAATTTATTGAGTAATTGCTAGCCTCAAAATCATAAAGTATAGCTATACCCTATGATGATTAACTGAGGATATGCTTATTGGGGAAGGGAGAGAGGGAGAAAGAGAGATAAAAACATCAGTGTCAGAGGGAACACTGACTAGTTGCCTTTCATACGTACCCCAGCCGGGGATCAAACCCAAAACCTAGGTATTTGCCCTGATGTGCAATCAAACCTACAACCTTTCAGTATATGGTTGACACTCCAACAAACTGAGGCACACCAGCCAGGGCTGTGATGACTGACCTTTAAATACTAAGTTAAGCAAAAGTTTTACAACTCTATTGATCCCATTTGTATTTAGACAAATTAGAACACTCCTGTCTAAAAGTTGTAACATAAAAAAGTAATTTAAGTAAAATTATCGGAACTATTTTACTAAAAAACTCTTGGATTTATAACAAAATAAACCCACCTAAAGTTATTTAACATTTGAAGTAATAAAGTGTTATCTCAGTAACTAGAACCCCGATTAAAGAAAAAGAATCATTATTCATTTTTTATAATTAAGTTAATGTATCAGATATAGACAAGTCTTTGCATTTATTTCTATTCTGCTGGTTTCAAAGTTATATTTTTCAGTGGCATAACCAATAAAGTTAGAAGGTTAAAAGCAGTCTTTAAATGATGTCCCTTCCCAAATTCAACTACATCATCCATCTTTATAGTATAACCTTTTTCTACCCAAAGGATTCCTATAAATTTTAGAAATTATCAAGATGGGTACCTGTGAATCCAAAACTTAGAAAGACATATTGACATATACAAAGGAGGAAAATGACATCAAAACAGTCAATGATGGAAAAGATAGACATTCATGGTGATGCCTATTTCAATGAATAATTACTAAAGCGAGGGAGGGGACGTGGTGACTTCTCTCTGACCCTGGCCTGTGCTCCTATTACTCCCTTACTCAGCTTGCTAATGCCAATTTCTAAAACCCTCCAGCTCTGGATCATAGAGAGAAACAGAAAGTTCTTCCTTGATGGTAAAGGAGCTAGTGCTGGGCCTCTTAGAACTTGCCAAGAGTTCCGAGTGATTCTTCTCTTAAGTCTTTTAATGAGCTCTAGGAAGAAGCCACATCCCCTCCTGTCCCCTATCCCTTTAGTCAGGATTCTCTTGCCTAAAGTTCCCCTGGCAAGGATGAAGGCATCATCCTTACACACCTAGTCTCTCACTTACCTGTGATTTCCAATGCGTAGGAAAGCTAAATACCCACTTGCATGTCTGGCTGCATTATTAAAATCACTCAGAATATTAAAGGTCTCCACTGATACATCCCATTTACTCAACTGGAGAACCATTTTCACCAAGTTTAATTTCATTAGAATGATCATAGCTAACGGTGGTCGGAAGGAACGCAACTGCAAAGCAGTCCTATAGCTGGTGTAGGCTGTTTGTCTGCTGTCCACTAATGGAAAGCATCTGGTGAACTGGAAAAGCCAGGAACACAGACAACATGGGTCAAGCGTGGTACAGCCGAAAGGGCCCCGCGCTTGAAATCGTTATCCAGTTCAGGTCTGTCCTCCCGCTTCTCTTACTTAGGCTATTTTACAGGTATTACCAAGGTTACTTTAACAAGCACTTACTTGCATTTGAACATGTACGTATGTGTGTGTTTTCACAGGCAGCCATACAATACTTCAGTTATCTCCTGGTGATGATACATTATCTACAGGGCTTCTGTTCTAGACAAAAACCTTCAACAAAATAAAACGACGATATATAACGGGATGATCTATAGGAATCCAGTAAACTCAATTCATCATTCAGATTCTTCATTTCTTTTTAATCCCTAAAATAGGGGTAAAATGCCAGTTAACTACTTGCCAGGGAGCTTGGGCCATAAGGAGACAATGTATGTGAAATAGCTCCATGAAATGGCACAAGAGTTACAGTAAGGTTGATTCATACTCCTAAAATACACCTACGCACACAAACACAGAAACTCAACGACGACTGAGCAGTACAGTATCTCACGGGATTCTCTCCCTGAAATGTCCTGGCTGCTATGAGAGATCCTTCCATTTCAGCAGGAACATGCCTTACCAATAGAGCTCACCGCTTAGGAGTATTTTATGTAGAGGAATGTTTTGTAAAACTTCTTACTTGGCAGATTCATTGCACTATTAGTGAAAGGCTATAAAAATTATATTTTCATGCTATATTCTTTTAACTAAGAAGTTTAAAAAAATCAAAATGATTTAATATTTGCAATTCAGCAGGCTGACTGTCTTTAGTAAGTAGAGGTGTCTTGCATACCAGAAGTTCATCGACAATTTGGAAGGTGATCTTTCTCCTAGAAATCTGAAATGCTGTAAAAACTTTATGTGGCACTGAATTGCTTCATTCCAAAAACTCAGGGTTTTCTAATACGACAAGTTTAAAGACATTTCAAGGCTCCAATCTGAGTATTTTAAACCAAATTGGTAAGTTAATACTTAAGCTTGAAATTTCTGACCCTAATAAAAACGGCAAGTTGAACAATTCCTTCTCAGTCCTGCAATATGCAGATATTAGAAATGAGAACAGCACTTCCTTTTTTTCCCGTCTCAGCTTTCATTCTGTTTCATATGAATCTGAAATGGAAAGCATCTTGAACAGATTTAAATGGGAACCCACAGAAGGAAGCTGGCTAAAGACACAGAGGCTAACTCGGAGTCTGTAACCAGACTGGTTTGTCTAATGATGTAGTTGTTGTCACAGTAAATGACTACACACACAGATTTCTGTCTAGTTAGACATTTGGCTCGAAATAAACATTCTGAGAACTAGATCCAAACATCAACCGAGCCAAAAGTAGCCTTAAGCTCTGCCAGCCTAATGCCAATTCAACTAGGAGTAACATGCTTTTCTGTTTCACAACAAATGAGTGTCTGAATCTATTAAACTGAATCTGATGATGATTTCAGAAACACGTCTGATGCGTGTAGGTCTGGAACCTAATCATCCTGTCGAATGTCACTTACCTACTTTGGAATTCTAGAAATGGAAGGACAGATCCAGGAGCGGAGAACGGAAATATTTGGCTGTGTAATTCGATTCTGAAAAAAGGGTCATGCTTAACCACTTACTTTATTTTCTAATTCTTATTTTATAACTTAGTGTAGAGATTATATCTTTGTCTGCAATTAACCCCTGCCCACCTTACTAAAACTTCATTAAAGGCAAGACAAACTTAATAAAAAATAACAACGTAGGTAAAAATAAGTGATACAGGGCTCTCTTTGTGTCACTTGTCTCGGAACGCTCTACACTTGCATTTGCAGATCTTTCTATTCCTTACAGCTGAATGGAATGCCATCTAGAAATGGGGGTAAAATATTAGTAAATAAAGGATGTAACAGAGATGTTTGGATGGAAATATATATACCAAACAGGAGTCTTTCCAAATCCCTTGAAAACTAAAGGGGTAGACTTGTCTAATCAGCATTGAATGTAATGACCAGGAAGACATTGATACGCTGTGTGTATCACTGACCTACATTCATATTCTAGGTCAACACGAAGAGAAAATACCCAGTTAAAAATGAGTAACAATGCCTGGCTATAAAGCACCACCCCAATACTTTCTCAACAGCATTTCTAATAGTGTTTGTCTTCCTCTTTGAAATAATAACCTAGGTGTTAGTTTTCTCTAATTACGTCAGCTACAGATATGGCTCTATATTTAGCAACATGCAACAGATCGGAGAATTTCTGTTTTCCATTCAACTTATAGTATCATCCTTGGGACCAGAGCAAGCTACAAAATTTGTGGGGCCCGGTTCAAAACGAAACCTTTGGGTCTCTTATTTAAATTAAGAATTCCAAGATGGTGCCAAGAGAGCCTGGGGCGCTGGGTAACCACACAGACTGCAGGCTCGTGGAGCCACCCAAACTTTCTCGGGCCTGCATTTGTGTTGCTAATAGAACTGCCAAAGACGAGGAGGGCAGTTACTAAAGCGGCATTCCTCGGCAGCTCAATCGATGGACAGTCACCCTCCCACTGGGTCCACCCATATCTATTTATCTGCCACATCCAAAGGAGCAGCCTGTTGAAAACACGGCAGCAAGGATAAGACGCTGGGAATGAAGACCCAGCCCGCCCGCCAGCTTCCTGCCTTTGATGGAAACGCACAATAGCGCACTGTTTCCAACAGCCTTTCATTCCCTCGCTGGAAAGGTCTGGCCCACACCACCCGAGACTTGTAAAAAGATGCAACCCTGCAGAAAGGCATTTAGAAACGTTCGCTCACTTGCAGCATCTTTTCTTCCCACATTCAAAAAGATAATAAATACCTACAACATCTGAATTAAAACTCTGGGATTTCAAACTGCCTTGTTCTTGGCTCATTCAAACTCACATAATGCCCTCACCTAAAATGTGAACAAAGCCTTTAAGACCATGACAAGTTTAAATGAACTGATCCACGTATATTAACTTTGTGAGAAACCCAAGTTCAACTCTTATATCATTATTAGCAATGCAGAACATTACTGACATATATATGTAGTCTGGGGTCGCTATAGAAATTAGGCAAGGAAATTCTTCCTTCAATGCAGTCTAAGACACACTTCAGTAATAATAATTATTTTACCTTTCAGTTATTGGCAAGTTTTTTCAGTGTTTCAAAGCTTGACTAATCCACATGATAATATCAGCATATTTAAATCCTACTTCCTTTCATCCAAAGTATCATGATAGACCTTTGATAAAATAGTTTCATAAACTGATTTACTACAGGGTATATGCTTCTAAGAAAAAACATACTAACTAAAGAAGGGGGGGAAATTTATATTTTCTAAAAAATTCTCAAAAATTAGCGTTCAAAGATAAAAAAATCAGAGATGTATTTTCTCTTCTTAATTTTTCAATGGCACTGCCGGTCCAATTTAAAAGTATACTTGAGGTCTATTATGTGCATTTCTAGTTAAAACAAATGTTAGATAAATATTTTTAAAATTTATTTATTCCATAGTTTTTAACCATAAGAATTTTTGGCAGATATAGCAATGTCTGTCAATTCTTAGAAGAAAAATCAGGATTGCCTACTTGTTCACTTATACTGCCTTAAATTAACCAAACAACTCAATAAATACATGAAAATCAGAAAAAGAAAAAGAAAGTAATGGCAATATGATGCTAAACAAATGGGTAGCCATAGATAAGCAATATTCAAATTTTAAAACTTCTCAATGAAAATTATTGCTCCCCTCTGTCTTTGAAAGCTAATCAATCAATTCATAAATTAGTATCCACTTATTACAATGAAATTTCCCTGAGGTCAATTTTGTCTTAATGACACAAAAATGAGGTATACTTCAATTTAAATTGGTACTCCTTTGAAAAAAAATATGAGAAAGAATACTAATAAATTCCCACCTATGCTAAATGCTAATAAATTACATTTAATGTATATTAAATGTAAATATCAGTGGTATGAGGAGAAATGCTTATTAACATTGTAAAATCTAGTTCCTGGTATTTTTCCATTTTAATTCATTTAGTGAATAACATTTTCTACTGTTCTTCAAATTTAGTAATTCAATTTTAATGCCTAAATATGTCCTTTAAAGTAGCTTAGAGGATATTATGTAGTATAGTCCAAATCAGTGTATTCTCCACAGTCAAGAGTCTAGATTTTCACACTAGTTTCATGTGCTAGTAATCTTCTATCAATAGAGTCAGCCTCTGCTAAAAATAAAAAAAATTTTAAAAATCAGCATCTATATATAATTGAAGTTAATAAAATAAAAAGTTTTGGCTCATTTCAACTGTTAAAACATTAAGAAAACAAAAAAATTAATTAAAAAGATAAGGAATTAAACATATTTTCAAAATATTAAATTAATAACTTGAGAAAGTATTAACAGAACAATTGGCATTTCCAAAGTATTTTAACCTTGTATTAGATCTATAAGACTACAGTCCTATAGAAGTCAGTCTATTATAATGAAGTTTATTAAATATTAAATTTCAGTGGGTAGTAGAGCTAAAACACATGAATTTGGGGGTCACCAACATTCAGGCTATAACAGACACCTCGCTTGTGATTTTAATATACCATGTGTATGTGCATGTGTGTGTACACATACACATACACACATAAATATATATACATGTGTCTTTAATACATAGTATTATTATATACCCTGTTTTTAAGAATTCAAATTCATTAATTTAGTAATTTGATTCATTTTTCAATATTTCACCTAATTTTTTGAGGACTTAACTCTATGTGGAGAGTGAAATGCCTCTTACTCATTTTTGCATAATTTATGTTTAAGACACCTGAATATACTAGGCAATCAATTCATACCTGGAGTTGAATTAATTAGTGTCCTACTCTATAGTTAATAGGATCCAGAATAATTCATTATTTCTGAGATTCCTTAAAACATTTTGCACTGAGACACTATGTAGGCCCTACAGTAGAAAAGCTTTATTGTATTATCTACTTTAAAATAATGTCTACCTGTTTACACTATTTTACTCAACGTATTTCATAAATATTTGTGCTAGACTGAAATGAATTTGTTCTACATGCAAAGTTATAAAAATTATATCACTGAGTGCATTATGAAATCTGAAATATCTAGTGAGCTTTTAGAAATATCAGATATTCAAAATATTTTAGAATATCAGACATTCAGGCCTTCCTTTAATACATAAAGAGATCATTGTGACACATATCTCCATTTTATAGCATTCATACCTAAATCCAAATTTTGGAAACATTATACATAGGGTGCAGCTAATGTAGGTTTTCAGTTGCGAGTATGGGAAACACAGTTTATTCTTGTATTATTTATTAATTATTGTATTATTTTCCAGAGGAACAACTGTAAACCTGTTTTGTCCCACCGTGTACACTATTCACCAAAAATACAGTCCAATTGTCTTTTCATACATTAATGAATTTCTGAAAACTGTTCCAATAAGTAAATTCTAAATTGCAAAACTTAATTTTCCACTTAGAAAATAATGTTTGATATATAAGAAATGATGGGCTCCAGCCAGCCCACCATTATGCTCCATAAAAGAAAACTGAAATATTAGGGTTGCACTTTAAATTTTATCTTTGCAAATGCATTTATTTAAATTATTTTTTAAAATTATTTTTGACTTATTTTAGAATGTCTTATACTTACTGCTTCAACTGTATATGCGATGTGCTTTAATCTAGGAGCATGAGACCCATTCAAGATTTCCCAATCAACAAGTCAAAAGTCTGGTTCAGACCCACACAGGCCTTTGTCTTCTCAGGCAGGGTTTTCGCTTTTTCGTTCTAAGTGCAGCCTCTTACAGAAGTTCCTTTCTACCTCCCACTCAGAAGAACAGTCTCATTATTCCCAATCTCATTATTCTAGACTTCAAAATACATCATCCTTCCATTGTTACAAAGAGCATGACATGGTCACAATCAGCCCTATTTCATGGCATGGCTCACACTCAATGGCTCTTTCCAGGCAAACAACAAGCATTGTGAGGACAGGGGATGTTCCCTTCTTAGAACATGGCCCAGAGCCTGGCTCAATAAATGCATGCTTAGTAATTCTGTATGCTGGTGAACTGTCACAAAAGCATTCATGCATTAAGACATGGGGGGAAATCAGTAGCTCTGCAACATCAACAAAACAGGAACACGAACTAACAATCTGTCCTCAGTTACTTAGAATATACCAGCTTCCACCAGGTGTATTGCTGACAGGAAAGTTCTCACGAAGCCCACCTCATCAGTGCAGTGGTTTACCACCATATGACATGAAAGAGTAGCAGACTCTATTCAGAAAACCACTGGCCCTTGCCCTGTATTAATTTTTGTAAGGGGGGAGTTAGCAAGTTAGACATTACTGTGGCCCCAAGTTAAGACATTAAAGGAATGAACTAATGCAAAGGCAAACAGACAATTTAAAACTGTCAAAATTAATCCCTTCAGCTCTAACATCATTTCAATAGAATATTTGTCAATGTTCATAGTGTGAACACTGCTTTATAAACTGTAGAGTATATATAATAGCTTTAAAGAATATCTGAGCCCGGCCTGTGTGGCTCAGCGAATGAACATTGACCTAGGATCCAGGCGATCAGGGTTCAATTCCCGGTCAGGGCACATGCCCGGGCTGCGGGCTCGATCCCCAGCAGGGGGCGTGCAGGAGGCAGCCGATCAATGACTCTCATCATTGATGTTTCTCTCTCCCTCTCCCTCTCCCTTCTCTCTAAAATCAATAAAAACATATATTAAAAAAAAAGAATATTTGAAATTTAAAATATGCAGACTATCACAGTAGATATCATTTTAGAGAATAACAAAATAAGTATCGAGGTCAGTAATAAAAATAAAAGTGGTAAAAATTTAGAATAATCCGTGTAAATAACTACTCTGAATAGGGCTAGTAACATAACAATATTCATGACAACGCCACAGGAATAAGTATTTGAGGAGGGCAAATAAAAACACAGTCCAACTACAAGCGAAGGCGAAAAGATAAGCATGTTAGAGAAACTATTAGTCATATTTGCGACTAATGTTACAGTCATCGCAGGCAGTACTAATTGAAGCTTTGTGACTTAGCTACTATATCTTAAAAAGTGACACAAGAAGGTTCCCAAAGCTGTCAGTGACAGTCTGAATCACAGAAAGGTGTCATCTTTGAGATAAAGGGAGAAGACCACAGGTAGAGATTCAGCTAGTATGTCAACAGCTGGTGACCATGGTAAAACTGCATGCATCTACAGTGGGAAAATGGCACAGGGATCATTTCGGTTCATACTGCAATTAGAGCAGCAACTTAGTATGACAGGCATGTGCCCTATTTTTATCTACATATGGGATGTCTGCTCTATGAAACTTTGGGGTTAGTGTACAAATACCTAGATGAAAATGATTAAATGCTAATTAATTGCTACCCACACAGCATAGACAAACTAACTATAATTATAATTCTGCATGCACATCTGTTTTTAACATTCTTTAATTAAATTCTGTGTATTTGAAGCTATGTCTTGTTAGCTCAGCATTTGTGTGTGCAAATTTGAGGTTAATAACACAATGCAAAGAGAACCCTTTATTAAGGTACACTTTCACTAGGTGGGGACAGACGGTTACTTAATCATGGGACACAAAAGACTGAGCCAACATGATAGGAAGGTCCTAATTTTGCCCACCAAAAATATATTAAAACCTGAATAATATTTTTGAATTCTTTGCTTGATCATATTAGATCATGCTTTTAAAAATAACAAATTCTGGAATCCAGTCTACAGCCAATCAATGACACTCTCATCATTGATGTTTGTATCTCTCTCTCCCCCTCTCCCTTCCTCTCTCTGAAATCAATAAAAGCATTTTTTTTTAAAACACAAACATCAAAAAAGCCTCCTCAAAATGAAATACATTTTTATTTTAATGTAATAATTCAATTGCAATTTGATCATGGAATATGATATAAAAGTAACATTGATTCTGGGGGGATGGGGGTTCTTCAGATCTTAGGAAAATTAAATGTACTAGAAATTCATCACGCCTCCACCTTTTCCTCTTTTTATCATTCCACGTATCTTTATTATTTCACTTTTTATGAACTGACCTATGAATGAATAATACTGTTAAATTCATTGTCTGTGCTTCATTCCATTCTCCTCTAGCATTTTGTTTGTTTGTTTGCTAGCTGGTATACATCTTTTTAAACCATAATTTGGAACAGGGAAGTTTATGTATTTTTCATTTCTTTGACCCTGTCCACTAGATGCTTTAGGAATCAAATCACTGGTATGCAGGATAAGTCACTTAATCCTGTGGATGATTAGCTTCTCGGTTCAATTATAATCATAAGGCTTCCTTCTGAATCAACTCACATTTGAACAATGTATCTTCCGAAATGTCTTCTTACATCAAAAATTACAATTTGACACTTCTCATCTCCTTTTTCATTTATACAAAAGCTGAACTTTCCGCAAAGTATTTATTCTAGACTAACAACTTTGGAAGTATATTATTTGTCACTGTTCTTTTTGTTTTAACATGGTATCATTCTTCATAGAGGGTTTAAATCATACCTCAAAGTAGAATTTCTGATGGTTTTATTAATTCCTAAATGCATTTTATTGTGAAATGTATATTAAAATAATTATTTTTAAAGACTGTGGTTATAACATACAAATTACAGCCTTTTTCGTTGTGCATTTTCTTCTAGACACATATTTCAATATGTTTTAATAATTTATTTCTGTGGATGAAACACAGAAGGTGATATTTTAATTGAAGTCTTTAAAAAAAAATCTCTCTCTCTTTCTCTGTATGCACACACAGGCACACACACAAATGAACTTTGGGAACTTTTATATTAATAATGAGGATATATACATGTGCATGCACATGTGTGCGCCTGTGTAACCCCACTTACCTGTAAAGCATATAGTGAACTTTGATGTAGTAATGATAAGTTCATAGCACTATCCACATACCTTCATGATCACCCCTTTTGAAGTAAAACCTGTATTTAAAAAATAACTATTGCAGATTGTGAATGTAATCTAGGATCACAGAACAGAGCTAAAAGCTAACTGGCCACCACGTAGGAAACACGAGGCATAGGCCTCAGGATTACCATACTCCAACTAGTGCTGACAGACTCCAACAGATGTAAACAAATGTTACACACTTGTGCTTGCACCTGGAACCATATTTTTCTCATAAATCTACTCTTTTGGTGCTTTAAGTTACAGGATGAAGTGTAAAAAGGTCTTGTACACTAATCCACATTATTTAGTAGTAGCTACTTGCAAGAGGTACACGTTTTACACCATTTTCGTAGAGAATCGATTTATCATTCCATTCCATTTCCAACGCAGTAGCCCAACCCAACCCAGAATGCATTATTGATATGGAAATGAGTGTAATTAGCAGCGTAAATGATCTGTTATTTATGATACAAGTCAGAGCTGTAAATCACCATTGGTTCACTATCATTACTATGCAAATAGAAGAAGCCAGTTAATGGTCCATGTGTTAAAAACAGGCCACTTGCATGCTCATTTGCAAATGAAAGGCGAGGGTGAGAGTTTAAGGTAGAGATGATAGTTTATCACAGTGTCAGTCCCAGTACTTGGACTTAAGGAAAACCAAAACACACCAATAGATGCACTAGTTTTAAAAGTCATCCTTCTTTCTCTATTGCATATTTTGCCTTGAACATATTCTAACGGCACCTTCAAATTTATCTTTAGTTTCCTCTAATTTGTACAAGAGGGAATTGGGAATGTGTGTGAGAGTGCTGGTAAGTGTTTTGCAGTCTACGAGATACTTCTCATGTCTTATTATGAAATAAAATAGCATCATTGGTCATACAATTCATTTCATTTTCCTATAAATATATCACATTGTCTTATAATGAGGTAGAGTAGCAATGATTTGAGTACCCAGAGACTAAAAGAAATATTAGTGGGCCTTATTAGAAATTATTCAGTATACCTGAAATTGTTCCGCCTTTCTTGCTCAGTCCCTTTTGTTCAATTTTCCAGGGAATGTCAGTTTCTGGGAATTTTGAATGCATTAGCTACAGTCCAATGCTTGTCTAGTAAAAAGGGGACCAAACCAGGATGCATTAAAATACGAAGGAGGAGGAAGGTTTGAAGGGAACTGCAACTTCCGAAGCTTCATTGCATAGATCTGATCATTTTTAAAACTATTTAGATGACTTACATAAATACAAAACTTAGAATAATAATGTCTTTGTGTTGGAGACATATGTAGTAGATGGGATTTTAAGCTCATGTAGTTAAATTAGCTCCACCTTTGCAACTCTATAAATATAACTGGCAAGTCACTTACAGAATCTTATTTTTCTTACTGCTAATTTTTATTAAGCTGTGGGTTAAAGAATGACTTTTACAAGCTGGGCAATAATTTTATATAAAGGAAATGATAATATATTTAAATGTATTAACATGGTGGAAGACACATTTTCCATTCCTAGAGATGGCTAGAAAGGGTTCCCTCACCTCACTGGATTTTCCAGTGTTAATCTTTCTTCCTGACTTGTTTTTAAAACATTAAACCCCTGTTTTCCAATGACTAAAACATTTGTTGAACTGAATAAAAAGTCAGGGAAAGACACTATTTTTGCGATCCAGGTAGTCTGTTCTCTCTCTGTGAATATCATCCTGAGGGATGACTTTCCCTGAAAGGAGGCGGGAGCAAGGTTTTAAGGGTCACAAAAAAATATTAATGTGTACGCTTATTAACAAAGATCAACAGAAAACTTTATCATTATCAAAGCCACTTCAGACTATAATTTTTAAAGCCTTTTACCTCAATGTGTAATCTTGGAAAAGAACCCATGACTTCACGCTTCTGTACAATGCACTACTGGTTGCGATTTGCTTTTCAGTTACTGTTAGTGTGTAAGCAACCAGGATCAGCCTGCTGTAGAGCTTTTGCATCCAACTGGGAATCAGAGGCCCCCTCTGATAATTTAACGGGTGCTCTCTCTATATATAATGCTCTCAGAGACGCACCCGGCTAAGTGTCAAATAACTGGGCTTCTGTAAATATAGCCCTGAATTTTCTCATTTAAAGGCAAAATTAGACTTCAATATATGTAAATGTCACCAACAACAGTAATTAGCACTTACATTAGCTTATTGAGATTTAGTTGATAAGAATCCAATTAAATTTTTAAATATCATTGTGAATCACTGAGCTCTATTTCCAAGAAACGTAGTTTATATCACTAATGACCCACAGAAGTTGCAGAGGACAACATTTTTTTTTTTTTAAAGAATGACTTCTGAGGGACCTACTTTTAGTTTGCCTGTTCAATGAAGAATCACGCATATAATTAGATCGTCTCATCTCTTTCTTCAGTTATTCAGATGGACGGAGGGAAAGGCAGCTACAAACTCCTGGAATCATCACTAAGTCTAATAATACAGCATTTTCCACATATGTTATACAGCCTTAATTATGTGGTAGAAATTCAATACTAAAATATAGAGTTACACATTGTATATTTTAAAGACATAATATTTTAGAAACTTTATACTGAATTTAACTAAATTACTTCACTTACAGAGTAGCCTTCAAAGGATAATTGGTATTTTCTAAAATATTTTCTAAAATTCCACTAACCCAAATTTTCGTAATGGATATTGTTACTCAAGTTCCAGTTCGTATCCCATTATCACTGTGCAATTCATGGAGAAGTATATAAAGTATAAGAAAACTTTCTTTTTATCTTTCTATTAGATGTAGAACATTTTCCCCCAAGATCAATATGTACTTTTTTTTTTAATTTGGGAAGGCACTGAGGTAAATTTAACAAGTCTCAGTTCTGCTAGAAATTATATATGACTTCTGAAAAGGCTAACATGTTCAACCACTTTCATTTCATAGACAGAAACATCTTCACATTTAAAAACTGACAAACTACCGAATGTTACAAATTGTATCTCCCCCTAATACCCGTTTCACCCTTTACTTATTCTTCACGCTATACACCAGGTCCTCCACGAGAAGAATTGATCTAAGGAAAAAAATGGGTCCTTGACAGAAGTACTTTCTCGGAAGAATTCTGATCTATGCCCCATTCATTGGCAGCGAAGAACACATATATATCTTGAAACCTTAGAAAATAGCATTTATTATTTCTTGGTTCTATAGTAAGTCAATAGGAAGACACAACTACTCCACGTCACAAATCGGACACGCTGGAATCGCCACACTCCGGTGGGATGACCGAGCTCTGCGGGAGGGCGCTGCGCTTTCCAGACTCGAGGCCTGTGTACTGACGATTCTGTCACGCACCCTCCCAGTGTCACTTGAAAGAGCGTGCCCGGAGAGGTGCTTTAAGTCTGAGCATTATCTGTCTCTGTTCAGCTGTCCAACTACCTCTCAGGCAACCACTGATTCACAAAGGGCAATCAGGCGAGGTGACTCAGCTACGTCCACTTTATGTTCCCGTTCCTGTGCGTGCTTTCAAAAGGCGTGTTAAAAAGCCTTTTACTCCGTAGGCGTCGGCAGGAGCACAGCCAGCCCCCAGCGGAGTTTCGTGGCGAGAGTCCTTGCTTTTATCATCGGAGCCGTGCCCTCTGCAGCTCCAGGGATCACTGGCAAGTTACGTCACAGTGGTTATGATGAATTCCGAAATCTCATGACTCCATGCGTAGAAATGTGATTTCATGTGACTGACAAGTCTTTGAATTTGAGAGGTGCTGGAAAGACAGTGTTACGATCAAACGACAATACCTGTCCCTGAAGTACCTAGACGATCCTTATGGGAACCACAGGTTTTCTTCCACACTGCAGAATATTAGCGATTGAGAAAAAGTACTAGAATCCATCTTTTTCCCTATATTATTTACTTGAAACATTATATATTTGGAACATCTATATGGGGGTTATAAGAGAAGAGAAAGATTTTTCTGACAGAGAATCTCAGGAGCCAGAGGGGTATGGGTGGAAAGGCTGTGGGGGAAAAATAACTGCGCTGTTTTTATCACACGTTGGAAGCAAGGGAGTCAAAAGACCTCACTCATATACATACACAAACATATTCACTGCAGCCAACTTCAGATTTTCAGAGATAATCCTGAATCTTTGTCTTGAGCCAGTGGCATGGCTCCTTTTAACAATCAAAACACACCCCTTCTCCTCAATTTCCCAGCAGTAACTCTTTTTTATAGTCTCCTTATGCTATGAAATCAAAACACCACGGTTCACATTCTTCTACCATGGAGACCATTCTCAGTACAACCAGCAGAGAGATATAAAGTGTGTGCAGCTATTATCTGCCTGTTAGACAAAAAATGTAAAATATGAAGAATTTTACTGATCAAGACTTTCCATCTTTCATCATTTTCAAAACTTTCACGGGAGAAAAAAAATGTTACTAAGTCCAGATTTATCTGATCTAAAAATAAACTCAAACGTTTTTCTACTTAAAAGTGTATTCCTCAGTCCGGCCAGCGTGGCTCAGTGGTTGAGCATCAACCTAGGATCCAGGAGATCACAGTTTGATTCCTGGTCAGGACACGTGCTGGGGCTGGGGCCCGATCCCCAGCCGGGGGTGCACAGGAGGCAGCCGATCAATGACTCTCTCATCATTGATGTTTCTCTCTCTCTCCCTCTCCCTTCCTCTCTCTGAAATCAATAAAGACTTTTTTTTTTTAAAGTGTATTCATCAAATAACTGGAATAACTTGCTATTTGTTCATTCACATTTGTTTTAGAAAAGAACAATGTTGTTTCTATGTCTCACAGGCTTAAAAAAAAGAAAAGAAAAAAGCTAAGACCTTAGAAGAGAACATTTAAGATCAAGACATGACCAGATGAAATTATGAACACAATAATGTTCATGTTCCTCCCAGTGACCTCTGGTTTTCAATTATCATCTCCCACCATTCCACCTAATCCCCAGGGAAAACCTCCACTAGGTCCTTTACCACCACAAAATGCTGATCTCAGTGTTTTGTTGTTTTGTTTTTTAAATCATGGGCAACACTTACGTAGGGAAGGAACACCTTGCAGGGTTAGCACCTGCTTATTTTGAATACATAATGTTTCCTTTCCCTGGAATTCTAAATTGGTAACATCAAAAAACCCCTTTCCACTGAATCTAGAAAACTAACATAAATTCTTATTACTATTTCTATTACGGCAAAATGTAATAAGTAAATGGAGAACATAACTATAAAAAAATCTATATTGTAGAAATAAAAACATACATAAAGCTAATGATAAAAGCTAACATCTATTGAGCACATACTAAATTTCACACTCTAGACAAAGTATTTCTGTATATTTCCAAATTTACTCATATTGGCCCCAGAGATAGATATTAATATTATTTTAATTAAAAACAAACAGTCTTAAAATTATATCTGGCCCAGGTTCCAGCACTAGGATTTGATCCCATCACTCCCTGATCCCAAAGTTCCTGCTCCAAACACTTATACTGTAATACAAGCTACAATGCTTTAATACTTATAACTTTATATTTAAATAGAGTGGTTTGAAAAAGAAAAGAAATAGTGGTCCTTTGGTATGCTATAGTAATGAAGTGATTCTCTGTTGAGAATCTTGATCAATGAATAGGAAATTCAAAACATAGCTCAAGACAAGAGAGTAACTATAATCATAAATGCAAGGATAGGATGTGCCAATTTGTCAATCATTGTATATAATAAAGAGAAGATCAGAAGTTGATGAGTAAGTTGGTATATGTAACCTCTAGAAAAGGTTTCTAGTCAACACTGGCAGCAAAATTAAAATTAAAATATAATATGGTTACTTTGTAAGTGCTTGCTGAATGCATAAATAATTATGCATAAACACATACATACCTAAAAACACATGATTAGTAAATTATGTTTCTATATCTCAAGCTATTAAAATAAGCAGTATTTCCTGATTAATACTGACTAGAAAAAATTGTTAAACTATTCTTAGGAAAATTAATTAGAACCTGGTTAAAAGAAAGCCCAAAGACATGAATTAAATTAAGCACCTTGCTTACAAAGGATTTCCCAGAAACTCAACACTTGCATCTCTAGTCTTCATCCTACATTATGTTATGGCAAATAATGATATTCATTATTATATCATGGCAAGACCAGAAGGTCAACAGGCCCCTAAACTTGTTTATTAAAAAGTTTCAACATCTTAGATATTTTCTCCCTCAGTTTTTGTTCATATACAGGGTGGGGCAAAAGTAGGTTAAATTACCAGCCATCATTACCTAAAGGGTGGATCATAAATAAGAATACAAAACAATAACAATAACAAAAAGACAAATAGGTTATACAATAATTAATAAATAAATAATACAAGAATAAATTCTGTTTTGTGTACGCACAACTGTAAACCTACTTTTGCCTACCCTTGTATATACATAATTTTACCATAACGTAGATACCATTTATGTTTTCCTCTTTGGCATTACATATTGCATGCATTTTCTCACAAATTCTATGGCAAAGGCTACGAAATATTACATTCTGGTGTTATACCAAATTCATTTAAACATTTCCCAATTAATAGACATTTCCTAAGTAATGATGCAACGAATATAAATAGTTCACCCCGAACCTCCTTTGTGTGGATGACAACCCCCATGTAATTTTGTTTAGGACAGAGATTGGTAACACCACAGTTTGCTCGTCCTTGATGCACTTTTGCTGCATATGTCTCTGCTGTTTTAAAAAACATTGTTGGCATAACCACAATTCAGTGTAGAATACAGTAAGATTACTTGTTAACCACCCTATAACTTCTGTCATGTTTTAAAGCATATTTAAGCAACAAAAATTATGAGGGAAACAAGCAATGATTTTCTGTGGGATGCAACTGTAAATATTTTTCTGCAAATAGCATACATTTGAAAGTAAACGGTTCAAATAGTTTTTAAATTTTAGTATAACTAGTAACTTTATGAGTCATAGAGAGTACTATAAAAATACTGAGTACAGTGACTAAATTCCTACTTCTATGGCAGGTGTCTTATACTGATTATTACCAATGCTTACCACAGTCCTGCAAGATACGTGACTCCCTGTCATACATAACACAGGTAGTCCAATTCTCTCCCCAAATAAATATAAACAAATACTGGACATAAAGAAAAAAATCATTACTTCATGATGCTATAATGATCTACATAGGAAAATGCTAAAAATTAACTGGAGAACTATTAGAACTAATATGATTATTCAGTATATTTGCCAGAAAAAGATAAATACATAAAAATCAATAGATTTTTCATTTCCAAAGTAAGGGGGAAAAAAATCATATTCACATTAATATAAAAAGCTATAAACTTCCCAGTAATAAACTTAATGAAAAATTCAAAAGACTTACAAGTAAATTTATAAATTTTATTGAATGAATAGAAAATCTGAATCAATGGAACATCAAACTTTCAATGACACAATTTAAAACATTTCAGTAATGCTCCTTCCTGTGAATCTACACATTTAATGTAATTGCAATCAAAATAATAATTTGTAGGGTGGTAGTTGTGGGGTGAGATAAGTTTTGAGAATCTGATACTGTTATCAAACCAGAAAGACTGTACAAGAGCCATTAAATTGATTGAAAAGTTAAACATTATTATACTGGCCCCAAAGCAATTAGAATAAAGAAGCAGAATAGAGAATTCAGAAACAGACTTGTTTCTATCTGAGAAATAAATACATGATAAATATGGCATCTCAAATCAGTGGGAAATTTACAGTAAATTGTGTTTTAAAAACTGAATATCAGCCCTAGCTGGTGTTGCTCAGTGGTTGCAGCATCAGCCTCGGACTGAAAGGTCCCAGGTTTGATTCCAGTCAAGGGCATGTACCTCAGTCCCTGGCCCTGGTCGGGGCGTGTGCGGGAGGCAGCCAATCCATGTTTCTCTCTCTCTCTCTTCCATTCCTTCTGAAAAGCAATGGAAAAAATATCCTCGGTGAAGATTAAAACACAAAAATAACAACTGGATGTCAGTTTGATATTCAGAGAGACCAAGTAACTCACCCAAATCATAAGCTAGAAAGTAAGTAGACACTAGACTTAACTGTAAAGAACATACTTTAAACACTGCACATCACTAGTTCTCAGACTCAGCCTTACAGCCCTTATACAGGTCCTTGCTGAGAAAGGAGGCTCAGTTTTCTGGTTGAGTAAACTGAGTCTGGCACAGGTAAAAGGCTGCCTCAAGGTACCCTGCTAGGGGTGGTGGGGATGGAACACCTTTAATTCCTAGCTCACCCACATTCAAAATCAAATATTCTCACTTCTAAATTCGCCATAAAATGTGTTTCTGGCTCTAATTTCCAGACTTTTCCATGAATTCAATCAAATGACCATCTTTTTTGAGACCTCCTATTAATATGCATTCTCAGCTGTGATCTAGATAAATGTGTCTAGTGACTCACATCTATAAGGCATTTGTGGTGGTGAATTCATAGATTCTGAGATGTGCCCTCTCCACTTCAAAATATCTCATTTAGATCACTAAGGTATGGAATTTTGCTGAACCAGGGTCAATTCTTTCATTTAAAATGGTTCTCCAGTGTTAAAATGCATTATTTCTGAAGGCATAAACTTTATACAATATTGATCAGGTGCAAGTATGAAGAAAACAGAATAATATGATAGAGCGCTGCTTTAATAAAAATACTCAGGAAAGGCCTTCTTGAGGAAGCAACAGAGCTTATTCTAATGAGACTCAGGTAGACATCTGAGACCTGAACAGAGCAAGCATGCTCAAGAACAACCTCAAAAATACAAGTATAAAAGGCCTGGGGTTTTATGGAATAAGCGCTTTTCACATTTGGAGGTCAAAAAAGAAAGCTAGTGCAATAGCATGGCAAGTCGGGGGTGGGGAGGCGTCCTAGACGGTGACGCTGCCAGAGAGGGAGAGCCAAGGACTGGTGCATTCGGTGCCCTGTAGGATATAACAGCAAGCTTGCAACTCAAATAAAAACCAAAGAATAACCAAAGAGGATACAAGAGAGCCAAGTTTAACAGAAATATAATAAAAACCTAACTCTTCCAAAGAGATAGGGAAATCCTAAAGTAGACAGGGTAGGAGAAAACCTAGCTTATCCTTCTTTTTAAAGGAAAATGGAATTTCAGCTGATTAAGGCTCATGCACTCCACTAATTTACCTCAAATCTCATAATTTTAATATTGGAGTAGATATGATTTAAAGTTCGGTAAACCTGAAGTGTCCACATTGAATGGAACTGATAAAGAATGTCTAGCCCGGATGCCTCTCTCGAACATATCTGAAAAGCACCCATTGGGTTAATAGGAGGAAATAGCTTGATCGATTATTTTATTGGGAAAGGGAGTCAATACAAAAATAATTGATAGCAAGTTTTTCAAAAGGTAAACTAATACATCCCACCTCGAGTTTCAAGCTAATTCCTCCAAATCGTCCTTGACCTAATCTTTCTCTCTAAAACACTGTGGCTTATTAAGAGAAGACTAATAATTATATTTCCCCAGAAATATTTTTTTCCTTTTTATGTTATAAATATATCTTTATTGATTCAGAGAGAGGAAGGGCGAGGGAGAGAGAGAGAAACATCAATGATGAGAGTCACTGATCGGCTGCCTCCTGCACGCCCCCGGCTGGGGATCGAGCCCGCAACCCGGGCATGTGCCCTGACAGGGAATCGAACCGCAATCTCCTGGATCCTAGGTCGACGCTCAACCGCTGCTAAGCCACGCCCAGCAGGGCCCCCAGAAATATTTTCAAGATAACCCCCCGTCTTTTATTACTTAATAGACTTTATATCAAGGAAAATGTTTTCCATAAATATTTCTTTTGGGTTTCCTTAAAAGTAACATCTGTATGTATTTAATTCCATTTTTAAAGAAGGAATAAACATATTAAACACTATGAGACTTAAAAGTTATAAAAGTAGTAAGAAAATGTATAAATAATTTAATGAGCATTCTAGCAATGAAGAGTAAAAGCTAATTTTCTGTCACCTACATAGTACACTAAAAATCTAACTCTTCATAAAAGACGTATAGATCTATTCAACACAGGGGTGTACATTTTACAAAGAAAATGCTTGTAGAAAACACTGCTTTATTCCACATTGGCTTTCCAACTGCCCTGCTTACATTGTGTCTTAATTATTTCCATATGCTTATCTGAGATCTTTCGTGGAAATATTAAGTGCTTCATAAATGGTTACTTAATTGAATTGAATGGAACCTCACTATCATTTGTCATGAAGTAAATTTCAATGGCACACTGAGTCTGGTGTTAAGCTGTCTTGTTTCAGGCTCAAATCCGGCGCCTTAAGAGGTATCTGTAACTGAATTATTCAAAAGATCTCATTGTGAGACAGTTCAATTAAAATGTTGATCGCTAAGATAACTAGAGGATCCCTAAGCTGATACTACCATGAGGTTCCAGCTTGCGGTCACACTTTTAACGGATACTTGCATGCAAAAAATAAAAATAAAAAACGGGAATGATTTTAAAGCATGTGTCAAGACTAAAACTTTGTTCCTGTTGCTCTGTGTACTCAACAGAGTTGACTTCTAAAGGAAAAGACTGGAAGAGATAAGCATGTAAACTCAGAATCGAATGTATTCCAAATAAACCCCTCCATAATTCAAAAATTCAAGCTATTTCTCAAAAACTGTTAAAAGATGTATCGACCTCACATCTGCTAATCACACAAGATGCGACAGAATGCCACCATTTGTTATCTGCAAAGCAAAAGTCCAAATGAATAAATTGTCTCCAGCCATGTGTATAATCCTCCCTCAGTTGATCTTCAGGGCTTTGTACCGTCGTGGGTGTGTGACTTTTTCTGCCCCTTCTATGTAACATAAAAAAGGTATTAACTTTCACTTAAAAAGAAATAATGAAAGAAAGAAACAGCAGCTTGTGTTTGTACATAAACACCAGGCATGGAGATTCTAGCCCGCCTCCTAGGAGAAACCAGGGAGCCAAAATAATGGGCTTAGAACCTAGAAAGCCTGTGTCTCTGGTTCGATTATTTCAAAGCAGTTACTACATAATCTCTTACACAATTCTAGCATATTTGCCTTTGTAAAATGGGCTACTTTGCTTATCCACCCCAGAATTTTGTCTTTACTTTAATTGCGGGTAAGCTCTTCGCTCAAGATTTTATAGCTTCATTCTCTGATACGCCCAGATTCCCTTTCTGTTTGGGTTTTGTGTCATGTGGTCACTTAGGTTACATTCAGTTTTCTACCTCTGCGCTTAGCCTCACGGCCTCAATCAAATGCAGATAAAGTCACTTATCCTTTCATATTTCTCTTCAGTCTAAGTTCTAATTTTGTATATGGGTGGGGGGGTTTCCCTTTTAAAAAGAAAGTGCGGCTTCTCTCATTTTCCCTTAACTCATTAAAATGTCCAAATTTCTTTTCCTAGTGCTTATACCATCTTTAGTAGTAAAGAGCACAAAGCATCGCCACTATGCATTAACTTGAAAGATTTACTCACCAATTTGTTGATCTTAGAAATGTATTTCCAGTTTTTCATGAAATCAGATGTATATTAACTGCCTAAAGTGTCATTATCAGAATTCTTTTATTGCCAGTGGTAAATATCAGCCGACTTTGAAATTTCGACGGTGGGAACAGGTACAAAGTATATCAGGCACAAGTCATCCTTAGTAATTTGTGATGAAAAATACCACAATTTCTATAATAAGTAAAAGTTTTGAAAGGAAAAGCAAATAAGTCAAATGTGCATTTTCCTTAAAAGAATGAAGGGTGTGTTTAATGATGTACCGCTTTCCCCACGGAGTTGATAACAACAAACATCACCCCAACTTACACTTGCTACCATATATTTTCCAAACTGGATTTAAGGCATTTCATATGATTATTTTTATTATTTTTTATTTAATTACCATAGTTTGCATTATTTACATTTTTATGACTGTTTACTTAAGCCATTGGTAGACACTATTCAAGGTAGATTAACTTTTACAATATTCACACTGCGTTAACTTTTTGCCCTCAAGAGCCAAAGCTATCAAATGCTGTTCAGTGATCCATGACCAACATGAAAAATGGCATTCACATGTATAAAAGATTCTCCCGCTATCACACACTTATAATTATAATTCATAATTATATCTAGTCATTTACAATATATGCCTAACAGATGTTTCCTATAGGTTTGGGATATGTATATTTTTTTGCAAGAATATTACCCACCTATTTCTCTCCCGTTTAATAAATCATTAGCAGAATGAGGAAAAGTTATGGGAACAGCCTTGCCTATACTCTAGTTTATTTGAAAAGAAATAAATCATTTAAAAAATTGGCACTTAACTATTCCTGGACACAAATTACTTAGGACACACTTCAGAGGTGATCACGACATCTCCTGGCCTGGGAACTGCCAACCTAGGGTTTCATTTCAAACCCAGCAGAAGGCAGGGAGCACTGGTGGCAATGGTCGATCCTGCAACACTGCTCCATACTTACGTCTTTGAGACAGGCAGAATGATGACCCTCAGAGATGTCCATGCCCTAATCCCTGCGATTTGAGAATATGTTAAACATACATGGCAAAGGGGATTTTGCAGATATGATAAAAAATAAAATGCTTGAGCCCAACCGGCGTGGCTCAGCGGTTGAGCTTCGACCTAGGATCCAGGCGATCATGGTTCGATTCCCGGTCAGGGCACATGCCCGGGTTGCGGGCTTGATCCCCAGTCGGGGGCGTGCAGGAGGCAGCCGATCAGTGATTTGCTCTCATCACTGATGATTCTCTCTCTCTTCCTCTCCCTTCCTCTCTCTGAAATCAAGAAAAAAAAATTTTAACTAAATAAAATGCTTGAGATGGGAGACTATAATGGATTATATGGGTGAGCCCAATGTGATCAAAAGGGTATTTATAAGGAAAAACGAAAGGCAGGAAGCTCGGAGGTAGAGAAGATCCGAGAAGGGAAGCAGACACAGGCGGGATGAAGCTGAGCGGAGAGGGAAGCAGACACAGGCGGGATGAAGCTGAGCGGAGAGGGAAGCAGACACAGGCGGGATGAAGCTGAGCGGAGAGGCCCGCGGCTGCGGAAAGTGGGCAGCGGGAGAGGAAGGCGGGTTCTTCTTAAGGGCCTCCAGGAGGAATGCAACACTGCGAACACCTCGACTTCAGCCTAGTGAAACCCATTGAGACTCCTGGCTTCCAGAACTCTAAGATAATAAGCGTGGTGTTTTCAGTCACTAAGGGTAGTCATTTGTTGTGGCAGCAACAGCAACAGTGTGCGGCCGGTGAAGGCATTTCAGTATGCATCAAACGCGTCCCCCAAAGCATGTGACTCTGCCCAGAGAGAACTCAGCTGGCAGTGGCTCGGTGACAGCACTCATTCAGGGAGCTGTGTGGATCTGCTTTGCATGCATGGTGATTTAATGGACGGCTCCCTTCATCAAATCGGAGCCATCCATTTGGTTGTATTCTTCCTGTTGTTCCTACCTGGAACATAAAGGGACATCGAGGGTCCTTATGACTCTGATTAAGTTTAACTTTAAATCCTAGCTCTAGAAATCATATTTTTCTCTCTAGATATACGCTGCAGAGACCTAGCCTTTGCCCCAGAGGATGAGCAATCCCCTCGGGAGCAGAGGATAGTAGCCTGGACCTAATGGTCACAAGGTCTGGCCTCCGGCAGGCTAAAGATAACATCTTGCTCTAAGCTGAGTCCTAAGGTGGAATGACCTTTCCCATGAAACCAGGCAGAAGAACACTGGGACAGTTCTCGGATCTGCCCTCAAGACCTGAAGCAGTTTATTACCCTTAGCTCCCTCTGTCCAATCAGCTCCCAGCACGACCTGAACCCCCTAACCCTTAGTATCTTGCGATTTTACCCTATGTCACCTGTAACCTACAGGCCACCAGGGGAGTTCTCACTTTTGAACATTGGCTTCCCCTTCTCCTGGATGGAGCCATTCATAATAAAGGGGCCAATATTTCTCCACTGCAAGTCTCACTGTTTAGTGTTTGGCTCTGCTAGTGCCACCGGGTAGACAAACTCTTTCTGTTCGATAACGTTAATGAATGAGAATGCATGAGAAATTGGAAGAAAAAAAGAAAGCAAAGACTACAGTAAATGATATTATTTGCTTTAAGGATAAAACTAATTGCAGTCTTAATTACATTAACTTTATTTAGTAAGTTTAACTTAATTACATCCATCTCCATAGTGATTATCACTTCCACAGAAAACCGTATCTATTTAATGAAAATAATTACCTCCATTTTTTCAGATAAAGACCAATCTCATAGTTTCACTCTCCCCTTTAAAAAAGTATGGATTCTTCTACTTCTGTTCTAAATTATGAATTCTTCATTTTATAATCATTCAGCTGAAATGTAAAGCAATATAGCTCAGAAAGTAAGCTCTCTCTTTCAGTTAGTAAGGTATAGAACACACCTTTGCACTCAAAACAGGTCACATTATAGTCCTGTTATAGTTCTATCCAGAAATTTTAAATTAAGAGACACATTTTAAAAAGAGAAAATGTTGTTATACATAATGTAATACACTGGCTGCATGTCATTCATGTAATACAATGTACTTCTTAATAAACAAACCTGTCCTTTATGTGTGAAAGGAATCCACAGAGGGGAAACTGTAGTAACTATCTGGTCCCCATATGTTTCAGGCTGATAAACAGAGGTTAGAACAGAGATCCTCCCCGTGTGATACTAGATAAATACTCAGAAGACGTTATAAAACTCGTTCAGCTGCTGAGGGACTAAGCTACACTGAGGCCTGTTCCCCTACAGACTAGCAGAAAGCTAGTTGAGTACTTAATGCCACATAGTGTTGCACCTAATAGTCACATGTAAAATATGAGTGAGAAATGTAAGTGCATGGTAGTTTCCCCATAATCTATGTCTACATTAGGTTAAGCAGAAGGCAGTCATTGTTCAGATAAAACTACTACATCTTAGCACAGTAAGTTTGTGAATCCATCAACAGATATTAATTGGAGTGATTACTATATCCTGGGCCCTCCAATAGGCAGTAGAAGGTTGCAAATGAGGAATGTTTTAAATAAAAGAGAATAAAGAGCCAGCCTCGTTGTTTGATAGTCCAGTTGTTGAGAAGGCCATGAATAAAATACCATCGTCGAGGGCTATGCTAAACACTGTGTCCATGAATTAACCACTAATATTCTGCGGTGCAGTTGGAAGACATTACCAAAAAAGTTGATATTTGAGTTGTGTTTACAAAAAAATATAAAAATGGGATTTCTAACTGTGTCTCATAATGTTGAAAAAAAAGCATCAGCCCGGCCAGCGTGGCTCAGTGGTTGAGCACCAACCTATTATCCAGGAGGCAGCGGTTGGATTCCCGGTCAGGGCACATGCCGGGGTTGTGGGTTCGATCCCTAGCAGGGGGCGTGCAGGAGGCAGCCGATCAATGACTCTCATCACTGATGTTTCTATCTCTCTCCCTCTCCCTTCCTGTGAAATCAATAAACACATATATTTTTTTAAATAGAAAGAAAAAAAGCATCAACTACTTGTTTAGACTCCAATGTTAAATAGAATTAAGAGATTTAAACTATATCTCAATGGAATTGATTGAATTGATATAAACGTAGCCTAGTCCTATGTAAGGGCCTCCTTAACTTCAGCTAATGCCACCCATCATCACATTTTTTGATACAGTACAAAAAAGATTACATACTGATAAGAATACTACGAATTAAAGTATAGCAGTTATTTTTCCTTTTATTAGTTCATTAGTTAATACATTTTACCTTAGTATTAAAATTAACCCACACCCAGCTTCTCTCTAATAGTTGCATCTTTAGTAACCCAACTGTACTATATAAAGCAGTTAAAGCAAACCTGGGAAACACATACTTAAGAAACATCACCACCTTCACCAAAAATCATTAACTGCAGCATCTGAAGCAAGGTCCCAACATTTCCCAACATCTAGGTGCAGCTGAACTTCGACACTGCAGTAAAATGCTCCACGTCAGCCCGGAGCACGCATTCCTTTCATTTCTGTCCAGTTGCTACAGGGCACGGCTCCTCACAGCTACAAAGCCTGCAGGATTTACAGGGGAGGGGAGAAGGCTGCAGGGAAGGTCCCTGGCAGGGACAGCGCCAGGCACAATAGAAGGGCACCAGGGCAGGGCCGTGGGAGGCCCTGTACGTGCACCGCATGGCTCTGAGCGCCCGGTCCTTTTCCAGATATTTATCAGGCGCACTTAACTACCCTTCTTTTTGTTGTAGAGAATAAATGGGTAGGGGTGGGGAAAGATGTCCTGAGCAGAGCAGAAAGTTATGTGTGGAATGAAGGGGGAAGATGAGGGGAGGGAGTTTACCAAGGTTCTTGAAATCATGCAAGCTTAATGACCTTGCACATTTCATTCCCACGGGCACTCTGCAACCTCCAGAGAGACTCAGGGACCGGCGACAATGTCGGAGTCTCCTGAGAAGTTTCGAGTAGAGTGTCTCTTAAACACAGAACCGTCAAGCCTGTGAAAATAAAATTTAACCGTCTTTTGTCACCTTGGTAGCGGGAAGGGGGAAACATATTTGTGCCTGTAATTTCTGGTTTCAAAATTATAATGTGTTACAAACCAACATATATATCCAAATGCGTACGTAATATGACCAAGAAACAGAGAATACATTTAGCTTTCCTGGCCAATCTATGTCAGGGAAATTTAACAATAGCTCAGAGCATCTTTGCGGGAATGTATCAAAGGATGTTCCTGGGGAAATGAATATTTATTTGGAGAGACCAGTTAGAATCTCTTATCATTTTAGCACATTCAGATGTATATATTTCCATATAAATTTTAATATGTCTACATATACCAATGCCTATAATAAAGTTTAGAATCAACATTTGAAACTGAATCTTAAATATAAACTTAAAGTTTACAAACATTTGAGCAAGTCGTTTCTTCCTATAAGACAGGCCTGCATACTAGACATATTAAAACGATCGAGATAAAAAATTAAAAATTGTTTTTTAAAACCTAAATATTTCAGGACCAATCACAACTATTTGAATACAAGAAAATGTAAAAGCTAGCATTAGTAACTTGTTTCTCAACACTATATAATTTGTAATAGAAAATGTTGATTCTCTACTACATTTGTTAACTTACTTTAGTGGAACACACTCAGGTTCTGGGATGAGATAACACTGTTCAAATTCTAGGGCTGACATTTTCCAGTTACGCAACTTGGGGTGAATCACTTAACATGTCAGAGCTGAGTAATTTCAGCTAAAAAAAAAACAAGAATGATATTTACCTACCTATAGCTTTGTGTGAGGGTGATGTAACTGCAAAAAATGTTATATGATGATATAAACTATCAAGTATATAACTGTATAGCTGTTAGTCCTTACATCTCCTCACCCCCACCCCCATATAGACTCCAACCCTGGAAATCTATTTTGAAAAGAGGGATCTATGTTAATTTCCCACTTGAGGTCTATGGGACAGTAGGAGATATGTGCCAAGGACTGTAGTAGAAGATAAATTTAAACTCCTCCTTCTTTCAATAACTGAGATATTTTAAAAATGTACAGTGGGCTGTACCCACGAACTGTACTTATACTAGAGCAAGTAAGACAATTTCCAAAAGCGGATAAAATAGTATTAACACTAGTTATTGAGCTCAGTGTGTGTGTTTTTTAATGGGGTTCACATTTATCTCATATTTATTTCATTGATATCCACCAAACTTTGATATTAGCCTATTTTGTTTTTGTGAGATTTGTGGTAAGTAATTTGTCGCCTCTTTGTATAACAAACGAGGTATGCATTTCAATGTCCCATATGATTATTGTATCAGGGCTTTTGTTATTGCTATTATTTTAAAATTTTAAAATGGTTTTACCTAGCTATCCGAGAAATGTGTTTAAGCATTGCAAAAAGAAATTGAGGAATGAGAATGGAAAAGTTCTAGTGGACTGTATTCACGTTTAGGATATTTAAACCTAATTTTGTCAATCTTTTAGACATCTTTGACACAGAGACAGAGCAAGTATTTTCTGCCTACTCTCCAAACATCACTGGGTGCGTTGCAGAACTGCAAAACTTTTATATGTCAACAGATACGATACTGTATTTCTTAGCCTCGAAAGCTTACCGTGGTGAGGCACTAGAAGATGACAATTCATCTTCTTTTTCACTGAGAAGACAGACTAATTTAGGATGATTTCTCTCTCATACAACCCAAAACATGCTGTCAAATGGAAAGATTCAATGACTGCTTAGCATGAAGAGGCCAATTTGAAAAGCTAGCTAATATCTGAGAGTCCCCACACACTGATATATTTCAGAGAAGACTATTTATGCATGAGACACACACATTTTTAGAATTTGCATAAGAATATGAAAACCTTTGAATTATGAGCTCCTGTAGAAAGGTGAAAATTGTTTCTGCAGTAAATAATATTTTATCTGTTCTAAAATAGCTTAAAGATTCCCATGAGTCTATGATGAGAACTGTTCATTAATCAAAACTTTTAACGTCTAGTAGAAATAACCAATTTATATTTCTTCCCGCACTAGCAGCTGGACCATATCAGCGAACAGGAGCAACGTAATTAGCGCTGTTCAGGAGCACGCTAACAAATGGTGCAAACTGAGTAAGTCGTTTTCACTTTCTCGGCCTGTCTCCATGTCAACAGAGTGAAAAAGTTGCCCTCAATTTTTATTAAGATCTATTTCGATCATTAGATTCTGCATACAGGTGAGATTATATGATCCTTGTCTTTCTCTGACTGGCTTATTTTGCTCAGCATAATAACCTCTAATGAACATAATAAACTGACGAACAAAATAGGACTACAGACATGGAAGCACGCAACAGACTGACAGATCTTAGAGGGAAGGGGTGGCGGGAAGAGAGTAATGAAAGAACTTAGATGCATATATGCACAGCCCATGGACACAGACAACAGACAGGTGAAGGCCTGGGTGGGGTGGGAGCCAGGCAGAGGGGCAGAGGGAGGAAATGGGTGGCATATGTAATACTCTCAACAGTAAAATAAAATTTTAAAAATAAATAGTTTTAATTTTAAGAGGATCTGTTTTGATTCTACAATTCTCTGAGTTTCTCTCTGTAGTATAAAATATTAGGAACAACGACCATCATCTCAGAACTCATTTTCGCAGACAATGACGTTTTAAAACAGAATGCAAAGTGTGGCTGTTAAGACACTAGGAAACGATGACAGGTGGCGCGGCAAATCTGATCCAGGTCATGCAGGCTTCGTGACCCTCCCTCATGTGTCAGTTAATTCCTGACTTAATGGATCTCCCCACTGTACTGGGCTTGGAGGCCCCAGTGTACTTTTGCATTCATGATAAAGGAAGGACGTTCGTGCGCGTGGTATTGTTTTCCCAGTCCCTCCACAACCTGACCACTTTCCAGGGCCCAGTCACCAGCCCCCAGCTGCGGTTCCCATTGGGCGCCTTTGTGGCTCTCACTAGGCGGCTGCACGTGTTCTCTAGGTTGTGATCACCAACCACAAGCTGGCGGTCCCCAAATCCTTCCCTCAGGCTCTGGCCTCCCCGAGTCCCAGGCTCACGCCCGGCCTCTCGCCCACCCGACTGCGAGCCTCCCAAGCTCAGCCAAGGCCCGCGCGTCACACTCCCAGTCCTGCTCTCACTCCACTTCTCAGACTTGGTAGCAGGCAACAGTCGAGCCCCGAGACACCCAACAGAAATTTCTGCAAAGATGAAAACACCCTACATCGGCAAGGTCCCGAGTGACAGCAGCCAGCTCGTCGCCAGCCACACGCGGCTGCTGAGCATGTGGCCCGCGGCGCGTGGAGCTCGGAGCGCAGAGCTGAGGGTTTGGTTTTGGAGCCTCAGTTTCTTTACCATTAAAAAAGTGATTTGGTGTGTACTCAGTTCCTGCCGGTGTCTATTTCCAAAGGGGGGGGAGAGGGAGGAATATGTGGATAAAACATAAACCTCAGGAAGGAGAAAACCTCAGCTGCAGCCTCAATTTCTTTTTTTGTTGAATTGCATAGAAAACAATGAATGAAAAAAGTGTTCATTTTAGAACTCTTAGCCACAAAGCAAGAGGGCACTGCTTTTCATTGATCCCATAAGGATAAAACAAGTATTAAAATCATATGTTGTTAAAAATGTGACACATTCATTTATTTAATTCACAAACACTTGTTGGGCACTTGCTATGTGCAAGGCGCCATCCTAGGTGCTGGGCATCCTGCAGGAAAATACGCAGACATCGGCCGTGGCCCCAAACATCTTATATACAGCGGCTTCTCTCCCAAGTTGCCTTTCTTTTCGGGTTTAAAAATTCAAGTGTACTTCACACTTGAAGGAGAACTGAGAAAAACAAGCACAAATATTTTTATTCTGAGGAAACAGTGCTTTGTAAAGTAAACTGCAGCACACCTTTCTCTAAAGCAGTATTTTGTTTTTATTAAATCTAATCTTCTTATAGCAACCCTTTGGAATAAAAGAAAATGCAATTTCAAGAAACGGCTTCAAAAGAATTCTTCTACCTACCTAACGTGAGGTTGGTGTAACGCATGGCAATAAAATATACATTAACAACAACCTCTGTAGATATATTTTTAGTTTTAAATCACAACAAAGCTATATTGCAGTTGTCAGAAAATGTGGCATGCCTTAAATAAGTGTAATATTTTTCGAGTACAAATACTGATGAGATAAATAGGGTACGAGATTAAGTGACAGGTAGAAGAAGAGAAATATGTAAGAGTTGATTAATTATTACAGAATTGTACTCTCAACTGATTATTCGTCTTAAGTATAAAAAGACTGAGTCTGCTGTTTATAAATACCATCGTGTTTCTTTCATTAGTTATCTTCTCTTAAAAAAAAAAAAAAAAAGAACACTGGGTTGATTAATTGTGAAGGTTAAGAAACAAATAGTCTGCCAGAAGTATTTAAATGCAGAAATAACTCACAATTAAAATAAAAAAGAGTACAGTGTCATTTACACTTAATGGATATAATTTTGACAGGGTTTTTAAGGACAAGAAATATATCTTTAGTTTATGTCAAAATATATGAAAACAGAGGTTAATAAAATATTGGAAATATTGGAAAACAAAAGTTAAAACTTGGAGACATGAGGAAGACATGAAAAATGAAGTAAGACTGAAAACTTCCCAGTATAAGCAATAGGTAATGGGTAGGGGAAACAAGAGACCATCTTAAAGAGCAGAAACATGTCTTGTTCATTTTTTTTTTAACCCTCACCAGAGGATATTTTTTCCATTGCTTTTCAGAGAGAGTGGAAGGGAGAGAAGAGAGAAGCACTGAGGAGACACACCATGCTCCCCTCGACTGGAATCAACCCCGAGATCCTTCGGTCTGCAGGCTGACGCTCTAACCACTGAGCAAACCAGCCAGGGCCAAGCCGTATTCACTTTCATCAATTGTGCAGCGCAGGCCCACTCCAGGCATTGACATGCCGTGAACGAATGAATAAATAACATTCATTTTTGCAATCAGCCATTTCCATACACACACAAATCTATTCTGAGAACTAAAGCAGAAAAGATTTAAGTGCGGTCAAATATTTGACAGGTAAGTTGTACAGGATGAAGTGCGGGGCCACATATCACAATGCGTTGATCTTACCCAGGACACCTTTAGTTTGTGTTCCTTGAGTTACTTTCCAAGAACAGTGCTGGGTGTGAAAGGAAGGTTTCCAGAGTCTCAAGTCTAGGAAGTTTTCTGTAAATTAGTTAAGGGAAGTCAGGGTGACAATATATATATACAATGTCCCCCAAAAGTGTATACACACTTTAACAGCTGATGACTCACTTAATTTTCACTCCTTTTCAGGGTTAACTGATTTGAAATAAGGGGTGAAGTCAAACTAATTTCTGAACAAAGAAAATGTACAACTAAAGTGCCACTAGACTTTTTTTTAGTGGGGATACATAAAAGGTAAAGTTTATGGTACAAAACTGGCAACAGTCGATGAATTGAGGGCGCACAAATACCGAACGAAATGATTCTTGATGCCTGCGATTCCACCGCTCACGTTATCAGCAGGGCCTGGACCAGAATGGTCATCAGTTTGAAAGCAGGCATTGACAAAAAAAATTATTCATTTCTGCAGATTCTTTTAAATTTTGAAAATGAATTGTATGTTTATAAACACTGACTTTATAATCATTCAAAGTGCATATACATTTTTGGGGGGACACCCTGTATATGTTTAATAAGTAGGTATATGTACTAAATCTATATATATACATATAGAACTAGGCCATCTACTAATCTGATTATGAACAGTAATTTACTTTATCTGACATAGAATTTCTAAATTATTTTTAGACGCTAAACCTTACACATATGGATAGGCTTATTTGATAGAAAAAAAACAATCTAAACATTATTCTGCATAAATGTTCTCATATGTGGTAAAATATATTATAATATCCCAATGCCAAGAACTTAAGAGGTACAAACTAATTATTTTGTGCATGTCCCCAGCCAGTTTCATTCAAGTAGTGACTCAGTTCAATTAGTGAATGAACTCATGACTCAGTTCAAAAGGTGATAACTGGCCCCAGTTTCATATTGTAGAATTACCATCCTACCTATGATAGAGGCAAAGGCACTGGGGGCTTTTTAATTTAAGCTTAATCACCTGTCTAAATATTAAATACAAAGAACTAAGAAGGGTGTGTGATGCTCGAGCCTGCTGTCCGCTAACTGTCCAGGGCCTGAGCACCTGCGGGCCCGGGCGACAGAAACATCCTGCGCCCACCACAGGCCATTCAACAAGAATTAGTTTTGCACAAAAGGGTGTCAGTCTCCCAAGGCGGCTCAAAACACTGGCTCTCCTTACCCTGCCACCCAGGCACGCTGCCTAGGAGTGATGCAAATGTGGAAGTATTACTTTGTAGTTAAGTAGGTTTTGTTAGACTTTTTTCACTATTTTGTGTTACGTTTTAAAGATTTTTTTACCACTTTCACAAAAATAATGGTATATTTCTTATCTAAATAGATTTATTTCTTATGCTAAAAGCTCCGTTCTGTCTCTTCTCATGGGTGAGGGGATATTTCCAAGCCAGGTCCCATTCCGCCAGAATTATTTTGCAATCGCTTCTGGCCTTTTGTTGTTGTTGTTTTCCTGCACGTTTGTAAACAGGTGACAGATTTTTTTCCATAGTGTTTCTGAGGTTAATATTTTACAGCTCAACATGGATGTGTCAGTTTAGCAGCCTGCGGATCAATGGGGAAATATATAATTTCTTATATTTTCACACTTAGGCTCATAGTTTTTTTGTTTGTATTTTTAAATATACCTTTATTGATTTCAGAAAGAGAAAGGGAGAGGGAGAGAGAGAGAAACATCAATGATGAGAGTCATTGATCGGCTGCCTCCTGCACGCCCCCAACTGGGGATCAAGTCCACAACCAGGGCCTGTGCCCTGACAGGGAATCGAACTGCGATCTCCTGGATCCTAGGTCGATGCTCAACCGCTGAGCCACGCCAGGCCAGGCAAGGCTCATAGTTTCAAGTTCTGTTTATAAAAGTAACAACTTCTGTCAAGTAGTGATTCAATCTGACATAGTTAGAAGTACATTCTACATTTTAGGCAACTATGTCAGTTTCCTAGAAGGAGTCCATCTGCTTAAAATAATTTTTTAGTTACCTCTAGAATTTTAAATGTTTCTTTTCTTACAAAATAAGCAGTGGTCAATAATGATGTTTGCAAACAGCAAGGTTTTACACATAGTAGGCACTCAAAAAGTATTTGTTTAAATTAATCAATTTAAAAAATCACTAAAGCCTTACAATCTATTTATAAAGGGAAACGTGGTTTAGGAAAATACTTAGAAAGGAACATTTAAACCACTATTGGAAGTAATATTAGAATGACAGTCAAACTAGGTCCTTGCCTAGCTCTGTCATCATCTAGCTCTGTGAGACTCTAAACGCCACACGCTTAAAATAAACGTTGCCGTGAAGCAGACAGGATCACAGTGTTGAAGAGCAAACACGGGGGTTCCAGGAAAGAAGACGCTTTGGTTTGCAACCCAGCATTTATATGAACCTCTCTGGGCTTGTTTCCTCATTTTAAAGTGAGAGAGCTGAGCCCTGGTTGGTGTGCTCAGTGGTTAGAGCATCAGCCAACGCACTGAAGGGTCTCAGGCTCAATCCCAGTCAAGGGCATGTACCCCGGGTTCAGGTTCCTCCCCTGAGCAACAAGCAGGGAGACGACCAATCGATGTGTCTCTCTTACATCAATGTTTCTCTCTATCTCTCTCCTCCCCCTCCCTCTCTTCTACTCTCTCTAAAAAAATCAATGGAAAAAATAGCCTCCAGTGAGGATTAACAAAGAGAGAGAGAGAGTTAGAGTTGAACTAAATGACCTACCTTATAATTTCATGAAGGGGACCGTAAGTAATCACATAATCCAAATTGCTAAGGGGAAGTGCTGAAAACTTCCCAAGTTTGGTTTTATTTGAAATTTTCTGGAGAAGGCAGATATGAATATACTAATGGGAACACAAACAGCAATAGACACAGAATACCTGTTTGTTGGATGGATGGATGGATGGATGGATGGATGGATGGATGGATGGATGGATGGATGGATGAATGAGGAAGCAGAAACAGAATGACTGTGAGTGATATTTTATATCAATTATTTGCAAAGTGTCTTCCTACAAATTATGCATGCACCCAATTCATACTATAAAGAACCCTTTGAAACAGTAAGTAGATTACTGAGAATCACTAAGACAAATAAAAGGCGGAGATGGCCTGAAAGCCAAGCATCTGGCATCATCTGAATGGATGAGACGGCTGCTGTGACTTTCCCCATTTCGGGCTTCACCGCGCCCCATCAATACCCTCCCGCGCTCTGCACCAGCTCCAGCGGACCCGTGTCCTCCGGCTGTGTCACGCACACACACATCCTTCATCACGCTCTCTGCCAGCCAAGTTTGCTACAAAATTTCTTCTTCCGTTTTCAATTCCATATCTCATGTAAAAGTGATATAATAGGGTTAAAATCTAATAGAAAATGGGACCAGGCCTGATAATTTCCAGAATAGACAAAACCATTTCAGTCACATAAGCAAAACTAAATCTAGCTTATTTCATGAACACAAGCGAAACTGGGGTTATTTCTTGTAAATGTCTCTGCCTATCATAAAAGAAACTTGCCATCATCCTATAAATGGTACCAGAGAATCACTTTTAACCCACCTCCGCGCCACCTGGAAACCCCCCACTGTACCAACCCGCTGCAAAGGGAACAACTTCCTCATTTTATAACGTCACGCCCCTGAGCTTCATCTCTATTTCTGAGAGCTCCAAGTCTGTGAGCTGTTCTTCTATGCACTATAAACTCTTATTAAATAGGATCTATTAATTTGGTGGTTGTAATTTTGCTATTTCTGCATTCTTAATAGAAAATAAGGTAAAATCAGTGTTATGTCCAACCAAGAGCCTGAAAAATGATAACCGTCAATTTTACGTAAAATTAGAACCAGAGCCACCAGTTTCTACAGACCCTAGAAGTATTTAAAGCACCCTAAAAGTTCTCAGAAGTCTCTATTCTGCTCTAAACAAAATCTGTTTCATAGTAATATTCAATAAACTATCATCCGATTTTACAAGTTTAAAATGTTATTACAATTTCAACAATAGCAACTTCCTTTTTATCCTTTGAAACTGTATACTATTTTATCTGTATTAGATATTAAATTGCTTTTCTTAGGGCTGAACTAAAAACTATCAGTGTCAAAGGAGTTCTAAATAGTCAAGATAATTTAAAATTCAACGTAACCTCTGAACATGACAGGTTTCCTTTAGAACTTATCTGCCATATTACCACTTCAAAAAATTATTCAAAAGTTACAATTGTTTCTTCTTAGGAAAATAATTATTTTTCTCTCTATTATATCAGTACACCAATGCTCATTTGTAGACTATTATAAGGATCCATCAAATCTATTTTTCTAAAATTTTAACTGTTCCAATATTCAAAAAAGACAACCAAAAGAAAACAAACATACAAGGAACAGATTTGTTTCTTTATATCATTTAACTCACTAAGGAAATGCTTTTTAAAATCTACCTATAATAGTGATGGCATCTTTCAAATAATAAGCATCTCAGTACATATTCTGATTACTATAAATATCATCATCTTATTATTTATAGATGTTCCATAAAACAATGTTTTGAATGTTTGGTATAAAAATACCTCAAAGTGTTCTCCCAAAATGAAACCGTGATGTGATTTCGACATTTGAATATCTCTTAAGATCACATGGTTTCAGAGACGTAGGCACTTGGAAACACCGGGGGACAGAATGAAGCCAAGTTGTATTTTTATAGTAACTGTACACTTGGTCCAGCGTGTTTGCCCTGAGGATATAACGTCTATGTTCCGGCCACGCTTGCACTGCAACTGCAGCCTCAGAGCTATGTGGCTGTCCCTTGTTAGCTGCAGCTCTAAAAGCTGTTAAAATGTCTTGAGTTCCAAATGTGCTCAGTACTATAAAAAGCTTCTCGGATTTTCATGTCCTGGGTGACTGCTTTCTAGAGACAATCACTGCACAGGTAAATCTCTTGCACTACTCATTACATATTAATGGCATTGATGTTTTTGGATAGTAAGACCTCAAATTTGAGATCAACGTATTGATTTGTATTTGTGTTTTTAACAACATACACATATTTCAGACTCTCAGTGCCTTCGATAATCTAGTCTATACATATGCAACCTTTTTTCTCAACTTTTTTCAATTCTGCAAGGGAAAGTGTCATGGTCTTTGGGACATCTGGTGCTCATCCCTGTTTCTAATATAGGCCCTGAATTCTCCCTTTTGGATAGAGCACCAGCTTTCTTTAGCTCTACTTATCAAGCCAAATTGAACTCTTCAAAATCTTCATAGGGCTCTAGCACATACTGATCCTGACATCCTCTGAAATTCAAGTGCACATGTAGCCTGCAGTGTCCCATAAGTTCACAACAGGATGTTTTTTGTTTTAAGCGGGTTCATTATACCTCTACAAGGAGAACGTAAATTTCTTGTGAAGAGAGGCCAAGTCTATTGTCCAATGATGCGCTGTTTCGCTTTCCAGACCATGACATAACCAGCTACAAGCCCTCACACTGTTCCAAAGAGGCAAAGATACTTTTCTGACAACGGGACAGGCTTCTCTGTTGTACCCAGTCACAACCACGTCATCATCAGCTCCAGCGTGGAACAGTGTCTGCCTTCTTTGGGGAACCCAGTGTGTGCTGCGGTGTTTCTATATACCTACCTATTGTGAAGGGACTCCCACTCGCTAGTCAGAGCATCCACCTTTCTATTTTTATGCTTTATTTTTGTGAGAACGTTTAAGTTCTCTCTTAGCAAATTTCTCTTATATAGTACAGTGTTACAACTGTAGTGACCAAGTTTTACATTAGAGCCTCAGGACTTATTTATGCTCGTGCCCTTGCCCACCCCTCCCTCCGTGGGTACACAGCCCCCGCTACACGTTCACTCACTGATGGGCACCTACGCTGCTTGCACTGCAAACGCGGCTGCCGTGAACGGGGGAGTGTGGATATCTCTTCTTTTTCCTCTGGGATAAGGACCAGATTGTTTTTGAAATCAGTCACTGTAACATAAATGAAACATGTAGCCACAGTTTAAAATGACCCATTCCTTCACCACCTATCACTGTTGTTATTTTATCTGGGGCAGAAATCATCAGCGGAATCCAAAGTCCCATTGTGCATACACAGATTCCCTGACTGGTAACTTATTAATGCTAATAACACTGCTAGAGTATATTTAATACCATATATATTCTGGCAGTGTTACTAGCATTCACAATTTACCAATTATTATAATTATTTTCTATTTTCATGAGAGTCAACAGCAAATCTAAATCACATTTGCTCAATTATCCAGTCAGTTAACAGAGATAAAAGAGAGGTTTTAATCCCAGTTCTGTCGCTTCCTCTGACTCAAATTGGAGTCAATGTAACTGGCACTTGAAAATCTCTGCTACTGTGAGTAAAGTCTATTTCTGTTACAAAATTCAGGAAATCCATTTGTGTATCAACTATCTACAACTTTATAACTATGTTTTACTTGTTAGATATTTAATAATGCCAAATATAACATATGTCAATCAAACGCATTCAAAATAAATTACTAGTCTTCAAGCTTATGAACTGTAGGTTTGTTTAATTAATGTGTATAGTATATAATGAAAGGTAGAACCATAAGTGTTTTTTTTTAATTCAACTCGTTTACTAAGGGGAAAGGAAAAGGGAGAAAGAGGGAGCTAAAATGCAATGAAACCTAAAATACAGGGTGTACCAAAAAATGTACACACATACTTTGAAAAATAATAAAGGCAATGTTTATTCAAATACATTTCATTGTCAAAACTGAGCTATCAGCTATGAAAGTTTGTATATATTCTGAGGGGACACCCTGGATATATATAGGCACAACACTTAGATGTAGATATTACTGTCTCCATTGCACAATTAAGGAAACAGAGTTCAGAAATGGCAAATAATTTGCACAGATTTGCACAGCTAAAAAAGTGGTACAGCTCATTTTTATCCAGATCTACATGGCTCTAAAGTCTTTCTTTTCCTTTGCACTGTTGCATCTTCTTGTTTTACCCCTTATAAATAGGCAGAAAATAAAGTTACTAAGTATTTACTTTGAAAAGTCTGGAGTTCCATAAATAAAATCGCCCACCAGAAGTAATATTTAGCGAGAGTAAAAGCTGAGAGGTAGAAAGTATAAATGGAGAGAGCAATGCTTCTCAAACTACCTGTGCTAAAGGAATAGGTTGTTTGGTTTCAACTGCCACTTTACAAATTTTAAAAATATGTAATTTCTAGAAAAATAAATTACTATAGAAATGATCATGTGCTTGCATGCCACAGCAACGTCAAATTGGTATAAAAATATATAAGTGCATATTCTCAATTTTTTGTACTTATCTATAGAACAGCAGCAATCTGTGGACCACACTTAATAAAATTAAGCTAGAGGACAGGTGATAAAAAGACAGTAAGTTTAACACATGTAGCTTATATATTAGCAAGTATATTTATGTATAGATTTTATTAAAATTTTTTAAAAATCCTATCTCCCAAACTATTTGTTGTGAAAACTTGTTACTTCATTAAGTTGCTTTTTATGCTAGGTTATATAAAAGAAAATAAAGGTCCACATAAGATAAAGCAAGTTGAAAATATGATAAAAAATATATTGTCTTACTAGACCAGGTAGACAGAAAAGCATGGGCCAGCAACCAAGGTAGCATTCATTTTTGCTCTGTGTTTGTGTATATGTATAAAATTATTAAGCATCAACAGGCAACACTGTTAGTTAATTTTGAATATGATAATTATTATTCTGTAGTTAAAATTACTTCGTCTTTTTTGGGGACAGGCTCAGGGGATATGCTTTGCTACCGCTGAATGTACTGATAATCACAGCAATGGAGAAACAAGGTGACTAATGCGTGTTTCTCCTTTCTGTCCAAGCTGGCACATCAAACAGCTTCCACTCTTGCCATGTTCCAAAATGTGGCCTCAGTTCATAATAGAGCCCTAAATGCATTTTGACAAAGTGAAAATGTGTTTTACATCATGAGATCTGGGCAATGATGCCAAGAAAAATTGTGATGATTAAATTCAGAAAACAAGAAACATGAAATAAAATTTTTCCCATGGCATAGCAAGTGCCTTTGTAGAGCATACTAAATAATGACATTGTTATTTAGTTTTTAATTTTCTTAACCACAGAGTACACTTAAGCACAATGGCGAGGAAAATAAGATTAGTATTTACTGATTACTCTAAATAATTATCAACAGTTTTTTGTGATTTGGGAATAAAACTATCTTATTAGTTTTGGTATATGAATAAAACTGCAGCTTACTAATATTGGAATTTTCATTTATTTAGCATTTCCTTTGCTCAGAGTACATAAAGAACATCTAATAAGAGTTTATGGTAAAGTTTTGTATTAACCAAACAGTATCTATTAAAACCTAGCTATTACTCTTGTGAAAAAACAAATATTTCATGACATCATATAACTGAAGTATGTGTTTTAATATTTTCACTAATTCTGAATAGATAAAAAAATAGCTTAGATAAGTACTTTATGACAGCTGATAAAAGTCAGTAAGTTGCAGAAAATTTCTTTAAATTATATTTTAATACTTAATGAAATACAATACAAAAGACAGCTTGAAAATCGTAAAATCTAAAATCAACATATTTTTTCAATTATTTTTTGATGGCACTACTTCCATTTAATTGTCCTACACCAAGAAGATAATAAATTAGACCTGGGTGATGGAAAAGCCAATTAATAGCCCAATATGCCTCTGAAAATACAAGCAAAATTGTGATTTATTACTGTATTTGCTCAGTGATGTCACAAATCTGGGACATTTGCAAATAGGAGTTCAGTCAGTGACTGTTTAATTAAAACATGTTAATATAGGCGGCCTGCAAGAGTTATAAGGTTCAAAGCAGCTAATTTCCTGGTGACTGAAATGGCACCGACCAGGCCTGTCCCACATTGGTATTAACTTTCACATTGTCCCAGCAGAGAAAAGCTTAAACTGATGTTGGCTTTACTGGAACGGCCACCATGGGGTGGTATTAATATCTCTCAGCTGCAAGACAAATACCCTGGGACACACCAAAAACTTACCATGAGCCTCAGGGGAGCAACTGCACTGCAGAATCATGCTGTGTATTAAAGATTTCTATGAACCAACTTTCTGAGACTGTTGGGGTGCCCAAGGGCCGTGTCCGTGGCCTGCTGCTCTTCTGTCTTCTTGATTGACTCGTGTACTCTCATGATTTCCACATCCACAAAACTCCCCAGCCCTGCCCTCTCCCACGAAATTCCGGTTCTTATTTTCAGTTGTCTGCTGGTTTGGTATTTCCAACAGAATACTCCACAGACACCTCACCTCCGCCTGAGCCCTGGCCAGTCTCCTTCCCGAGCCTCTGCTTCTCTTGGTGACGTCAACATGTTGTCTCCCAAGCACTCACAGTAGAAAGCCTGGAAGTCTTCTTAATTCTTGAGATCTAGGGATCTTCTCCAGAGCCCTAACTTCCCTCCAGCACCTCCCGGCATGCCGGCTTCGTGGAAGGAAGCCTGTGCAGTCCCACAGGGCCACTTGCTCAGAGGGCCCCGGGCTTCTCGACTGTTCTGCTATCACCACCTTGTAAGTATGAATACTTTTTCAACAAGGAGCCCTGCATTTTTGCATTGGGCCCTGCAAATTATGTGGCCAGTCCTGCCTCCCATGCCCTTTGTCCTTTGTAAAATCCATGTCACAGCCTCTAAACAAACCATGAAATTTCTCGTGTCCGTATCTTTGACCTCATTTTCTCTGCTGCGAACGTCTCATTTCCTGACCAAATCCTCCAATACTCACTTCTGCTACCACCTCCCCCAGCAAGCCTCCCCTGTATAATTAAGCTTGGTTAAGCACTCCCATAATAACACCATGGGAATAACTCTATTATTTTCAATTACGAGACTGCATTATTACCTGTTTCGGTACCTCTGATGTTCGATGAGCTCATACAAAGGAAGGAAGTAGGAATTATTTTGCAACTAACATAGAAATACACAAAACACATGATCGAGTTTTGTTCTAAGCCCAAAAACCAGGTGAAAAAAGTACAAGTAGCTGCTTTTTACTCTCATGAGTGTGTCTGCGGAACAAAAAGCTACTGGAGTTTTGTTTTTGAAGCAAATGGATATATGTATTATCAGTTCTACATCCCAAATTAGTTTGGAAACTATCTACTCCTCCCTAGTTTTTCCTTCACCCCCCACTCTGTCTGACAGCTTTCACCTCCGGCCTGAACTATTCTAAGGGCTCTTGCGCCGGCCTTCAATCCATCCTCCTCCGTGCAATCAGAAGTCTTTAAAATACAAATCAGGCTGTGTCTCCACCACAATTATTCCTCACTTACCTCCTCCAAATTTCAGCTCAAATATAACTTTGTTAGTGATGTCTAGAAGAATTACATGGCCCCATAAATTAAAACAAGCCGCTTCCTACACACACACACTTATAACGTCTCTCAATATACTTTTTCTTTTCAGCACTTAGCTGCGTTTGTAATTTATAACTCTGGGTGAGATAAATTAATTAAGCTTGTCTCCCTCGCTAGATTGAAAACTTTGAGTTCGGGATGATGTCTACTTTGCTCCACATTCTATCACTTATATACCTGGAAGGTATTAGGTGCCTAAGAATTATTCGTCAAATTAATGTTGAAGAGCAGCCTTTTGTTTAAAAACCTGGCATGGGAACGTCAAAGACTATCCTGATAACAGGTATTAGTCTTGTCCTGCTCTGCGCGCTTCAGTACAATGGTTTGTATTCGCCGGCCTGATTCATGGCTCTTCGTGCTTCACTTCATTAAACTGCGAATACGATGGGTATCGGAGGCATTCCACAGAGTATCCGTTCAGTTTGGACATCTGAGTTCCTCCCTGCAGAGCCGCCGCACATCTGAGAACTCGCAGGACGTGGTGCCCAGGCCCCCGAGCTCATGGACAATAATCACCTCTCCCCTCCCAGAAGCATCAGCACACGAGTGCACGTTTTATAAACAGGCAGCGAGGGGCTGTAAGAATGCTTTCGGAACTCAGACCCACAAGGCTTCGAGCATCATCTTAAACACATCCTTTGAGCACTGGCACATGTGCCTAAAGTGAGTCATGGCGAATGGCTTCTCCGCGAAGCAAAACCTAAAAACGATACCACTTCCGAAGCCCGTATTCAATCGTGAGGATCCTATTTAACCATTTCTCTGCCTCTCACTGGGCTCCCAGATTGGCGGAGAACACTGATTCCTCTGTGTTCTACAGCCCTAAGCCTCAGTTTCCTCACCTACAAAATGGTACAGTAATGGTACCTCCGCTGTAGTGCGACTGGAGAGAGTAAATGAGATGATCTGTATAAAACAGTGTAATGTTTCTCAGTCTAGGAGTTTCTAATAAATCTTAGTTAAAAATAATAACTACTCAAAACTATGTTGGCGTCTGGAAATCACAGAGACATGAATAAATGTGACAGAGCACTACGGGGTCCAAACACAAAGGCAAACACCAACACTGAAAGACTGTCTGTGTCTGTCTGTCGGGCAGTCTGGCTGGCTCTCATTAGCTCCTCTCCGGCCCTTGTTTCCTCTCTGTACTTCTGCCGCTTTGATATCGCTGTGCAAAGGGATCTCTCCCATGCAACCAGATAAAGAATGCAAAAGCAACCGTTACAGTTAATCTGACTGAGAACGAGGCGTGGAAGATAAACGTGCTGTACACCCTCAGGACCCCAGACACTTTACATTTATCTCTATTTATCCTCATGACAATTAATGAACCAGCCGCGGCTAGAAGTCCTTTAATAAGAAGTAATCATCTCCAGCTAAAGTTGCTAAGTTCCTATAATTCAAATCTACATTCTGTGGTGACTTTAGAATGAAAAGAAAAACATGTTTTTAAAAGCCATGTTCCCTTCCTGAATATTTCCACTTTATTGCTTTCTGATCGCCCACATTGAAACGAGACAATTAAATGCTGTGTCTTTTTTTTGTTCAGAGGCGAGAGGAAGGTAATTTGCTGCCTGGTGCATCTGTTTCCTCATCAGCACAGTGAGGCCTGGGCTAATTAGGGAAAGAAAACGACATGGTCATATGGGTAAGCCAGATTGCCTGTCACTCAGGCTTCCAACAAGCGGGCTCTGTTCTGAGGACAGGAAACAGACAGTGATTCTCTGGCGACTGTCCCGCAATACGTGAAGAGAAAGAACTGGGAAGTGTTCAGATGTTTATCTGCTTATTTTTAGCACTATTCCTAGGAATAATCTTAACGGGCTGAGTCACTTGTCTTTGCAAGAGTATTCTTTATTGGAAAGCTTCAACCAAGGCTACTAACTTCCATTGGGAAAGCAGAAATCCAACCAACCCACTCTTGAGTTCAATGCAGTCTTCTGGAATATTCTATGGGCCAGAAAAATTAAATCCGAATACAGGTGAATGTGCCTCATTTTCAGAAAGTCTAATGTAATGAAGTTGGTTCTGTAGGGAAACGTTAACATCTGAAAACATAAGACTAATTCTAGAGTATGTAGCAGGTATGTGTTCTGGTGCCAGTCTGATCTCAGTCACTTTGTATGAGGTAGGTAGGATTCAGGCACAGGATGCCCGTTCCCAGGACTGGCTTGGATATGTGAGCGGCTGCAAGGAGATCCTCTCTCTTGGACATCTGAGCTGAGAAAGTCCAAACAGAAGAGTGGAAGACGACAGCATGCATTGAGAGATTCACAAGGAAGCAAAGGCAAAAGTTATACATAAATATAAAGCATGAGTGAGCAAGAGTAGCTAGATGGTAGAGATAGTAGTCTAGAAAAGTACTGAAAAAAGCAGAAATAAAGAGAGTGAGAAAGAAAGAGAAAGGGGGGGATGGCTTCTATTCCGGCCAGCCCCAAGATCCTACTCCCCTAAGAGTTCCTGATCCCTAATGCCCTAAAGCCTGCACATACCAGTTCCAATGGAGCCTGGTCGTTCTGCTTGTCCTATCCTTGCATTTTCCCCAAGACCATTGTCTCCCTTGTTAATAATGTCATAAGCTGAATGCCACCAACTACTCCAACCGGATTTGGTCACTAGTTTTCCAAGAGATAAGTAAAAATTGGCTGATATACATTCATCTCAATTATCGCCAGAAACCCTGCATCTCTCCCAAAATCTTGGAATTTGGGATAGCAATAGTCACTTATTGTCTACTCTTCAGCCCTAGCTTTGGGTTCTCACTTCTACTATATTCTCTCTCTAAACCCTAAATTTTGCCTTCTGCATTGCTGTGCTTTTTCTGCATCATGATTGCCCAGCTGGGAACTACCCAATCCCTGCACTCCCCAAAGTACCACACATTCAGAGGTGTCTGCATGGCCAGCTTTATCAAAATTAGGAACCAGAAGCAGTGGTATATTGTAGCAAATAACTTAAATACCAGGCATCCCTCTTCTTTAAGTCATTCTATCATAGAGGAATCTATTCACCTTCTCTATTCAAGTTCCACTTCCTGCCATGTTGTTGGATTTGCTTTCACTCCCCTGATTTCTAGAATCAATGCTTGTAATCTCCTAGAACTGTCTCTTTCCCTTAGCTCAGCCACCTCGACTATGACCAGGAAATCTTATCCCCATTGTCTTTTAAAGATGCCAATTATACCAAGCTCCAAGGATAACCTCCTCTCGCCTCAAGAGGAAGTCTGATATTGCAATTTAAGAAAAGTAACTTTTTGATGAAAACAAGAGACCCAATATTGAGATTTACTGTGTCCCAAGAACTCTGCATAAAAGCCATTAACTCATTGAATTCTTATATATCTTCCTTGGGTTGAAGGTTCCGCTAATATCCCTGTTTTAGTGACGAGGAAACTTGCTTAAGGCCCATAGTGTTAGGAAGTAGGGCACTGAGCATATAATAAAATATGAACTGGAACCAGAAACTCTACTCACAACCACTACAATTCTGTGTCTGTCTGGATGCCCCATGTGTAACCCTGTAATAGAGCTGATGTGCTGATGATAGAAAATGTACTTAACGTTTCTCTGGGATATGTTCTATAGAGACCATAAGCTCTAGAACTGCTAAAAGACTAAAACAGAAAGAGGCAGAACACACAGAGGGTTTGATGAAAGTGAGTGTCATCTTCACAGAGCACTTTATGATGATTTCAGCCTAACAGAAGGTCATGGTCTCACATGGCACATCCCCCATGAAGTTTCATGTGTTATTGAAAGACATTTCTGCATTTATAATAGTTCCATATTTTTTTCTGTCATGTTTATAAGCAAAGAAAACTTCTACAGGTATTTCTGCTTCTCAATAAAATAAAAACAAAAGTAAATTCTCACCTTTAACTTTTATGGGGATTAATTATTACCCAGGTGAAGACTAATTTTCAGGTCTGCCTCTGTGCAAGTAGACAAAATCAAAGGAATATAACACATTTAAAATACTTGCTAACGTTCTGAAAAAATAGTGTGCTTCCTGGATTCAATAAAATAGGACATTTCATTGAATATCTATGTACACCAAAGACTCCTAATGCTTATGAAGTTGGACCTTATTAATATAAGTATGCTATCAACTGCACTTTCCCAGGAAGGCATGGTATGTAAAAGGCTTGGCATGTAAGAGAAACCAAAGGAAGGCCAGTGTGGCTGGAGCACAAACAAGAGCAGCAAGAAAAAACATTAAGAAGAAAACACTGTATTATGCACAGCTTTCTTAACCAAAGAGGAGAGTTTTGATTTTCTAAATGAGAAATGAGAAATCTCTAAAGAAAACCAGATGATACTCTCCATGAGTCTTCAAATAAGAATTAAAGAGCTCTATTCTTATCGCAACCACTTAAAGCTTGTGCCATATTATATAAAGCATGTGTGTCATGAAGTATGTTTGTAAACACCACGTCTTCGAGTTGAACTGTGGTGTGCTGTGGCTCTTGCCAATGACAGGGAGACACCAACGGAGAGGCAAGAAACAGGCCATATGTGCAGTTGGCATCGCTGACACACTGTACAGCTATGGCATATGCCTTGAGTATCTTAAAATTATGTTGTTGCTAGTTTTACTGCTGTATTTGATTATATATTTAAGTTTATTTGGAGGCTTTTAAAAAGAAATGACTTCACACTACTAATCTTACGATTATGTAGTTAGCAACTAATGACAATGTGCTGTTTCCTCAAAAGAATACACATTTGGAGCCAAGTGTCCTGAAGCGGCTTTTGAATTTACAGAAGAGTAATTGTACTCTCGACTTTTAAGGATTTAAAATATTTGTATTTTCTGAGCAAAACAATATGCTGATATGACATTAGATCTATAAATCATATATATAACATGTGGCTTGTTACATATGTAATTTATACATCTTATATAGATATGTAAGTGATATATCATGCATGAATACATGCATGTATATACACATACATATAAATTATTTTTGAAAGCAGATTTTAATGCATTAATACAAAGAACCTTTCCAAAGGTACAAATTGTTCATTATCTGGTGATAGAAATAATTATATACAAGTTTTACACGATACAAATTAGGAACTCTAACATAGAAAACGCAAGGAAAGAGGGATGCTTTTAATCCCAGCACAGAGAGGTTCTAAGTAGAACCTTTCCAGCTCTACCAAGGACAAAAGAGAAACCAGCGTAGAAGGCACGGACGCCTGAATCAAATTCCAGGGCCTCCAGTGTCAAACATGCTCCCAACAGGAAACTCACCCCTTTCAGCCCCAATCCTTTCAACTCTAAAGTAGCAATACACTTTGCAAAACTGCAACAAGATTAAGAGAGATAATATTCGATAACCAGAATAAACTCATTACCCATTTCCTTCCCATCTCTTTTGGAAAATGACTTCAGCAGCATGCCATGAAAGTGTCTGCAGCAACGTTTCCCAAAGATGAAGTACCCGCAGACAATTGCTGTGAACTGCGACAGAGCCAGGACGTGCTTAAGGAAAGCTGGAGAAGTAACATTTTCATCACAATATTTCCAGATTGAGCTGGGGATGGCGAACATCAATCAAGGCTTGTGAACCTACAGATGAAACCTGTATAATTTTAGTAACCAATGTAACCCCAATAAATTCAATAACTTTTTAATTAAAAAATTATTTTTTCAGGGGCAAAAATCAGCATGAAGAAAACAACAAAGACCACCACAAACCACTTGATCAGCCAAAATGCACACTTAAGCGAATCAGGTAACAGTGCAGAGCAGACGTCCCAGGGAACCTTCTGGAGACTCACCCCTCACTTTGTCTGAAGCTCTCTGAACATTGAGTTCACTGTAAACCTGGCTGACACTGACCACGACAGGGTCTCAAGTCATAAGCATGCCAGTGAGTAAGATGTATTTCACTTGGGAAAGGATGTATGCTGACTGGGCTAAGATTAAAAATCAAAACCAAGACAAACAAACAAAATCTCACCAAGTCTTGGGGCTGAATGCGTTCAGGTCTGCGGCGATAACTCCACAACAGAGTTTTCTTAGGAAAAGAAATGCCTCTCCCTCAGCTCGTTGGTTTGAAGGAATTGGAAGTGTGATAACATCCATAATTTGTGGAGCAGACTAGAATTAAATTATTTTAAAATCCTTAATCAAATTTGATTCTTACTAACATCCTGACATAAATTTTATTATTTTAAAGAGGAAAAAAAATTGAAACTCCAAAAGGTTTTTATAACATTTTGGGGGTTCATACAAAAGTAAATAAACCTTAGAGAAAGTCCAGCAATCTACCGGCAGCTAGAAGGAAGTAAGGCATTTAACTCAACTTCCTTGTTGATATTTTTGGAGAACCTAAAGTCTTGATTAAGATCAAATAGTCAGGATCTCACAAGTACTAGAATGAATATCTTTTAAGCTCTAGCGAATATTCTTGCTACCGTACCTTTGGGCTTTATTAGTAGATAAACAGGACAGAGTGAGTGGCTGGGACCAATCATTTCACTGCTCTCAGTGAGCTTAAAACAAGAAGACAGGTACCCACAGAGTGACTATTTAACCCAAGCTACTCTCAGAGCAAAGGCTATACCATCTGCTGAGCTTCGATCCCCATCTTCCTGTGAAATTAACTGGAACAGATGACTGACATGTTGTTCTTGGTGCTCATAATTTTTGCAGGAAGAAAATTTAAAAGATAAGTAAAGAACATTCGGGAATCCAAAGGACTACTGATTATGTCTTAAAGGTGAATCCATGTCCATCAGCTGTGATCTTCACTGAATTCCCTTTGTTACACCGTTTCTGAACTAAAGAAAGATTCTTCTGAGGGTGTTTTCCTAATGCTAGACTTTTGGTTTATTTTGACATTAAGTTTCTTAAAATCTCATGCATACTAAACATATTTTAAATTTATTTACTCGTACCTGGTAAATGAAGTTCTTAAGCAAAATGTTTTCAGGCCCATTAACCAATTCTCCACATTTCCCCAACAGAAACTAATGTACAGCTCAGACACGAAATATTTTCTCTCCTCTTGGCTTAAAGATACTGTCCTACTTTAGAGACCCATCTCCTCTTCTTGGACCCCTGCTAAAGTCTCTAGTCTCTTTCTATTCCTATTAATTTCAAAAGCACACAATCTAATCTTATTATTGTGCTCCTTGAACACTTCAGCTGTTTCTGAAGTAGTATTAATGCTCAATCTCTGGATCTGGGTGCTGGTTAGACAGGTATATTCAGTTTGTGAGAATGCACTAATTTCGCACTAAAGACCTACGCGTTTTTCTGCTTGTCTGCTACACTTCAATTTTTCATAAACTAAAAATAAAAAACTCAGTGTCCTAAATACCAGATGTGATTTCTAGGTTGCCACCTAGAAATCTTCTGTGTAATACATGCTTCACTCAAGTAAGTGTGGAATGGAACTGAAACGTCAGTGTGTCCTAAACTCGAAGCCAGATTTGCTTGTGAGGAGCTGAGTGGCACCCTCTTCTTCCATGACCCGATTCTAGTGTCTCTCTCTCCTCTCTGTATGAGTTTTCTATCCATATATTCATAGCAAGGTAAATTTATAATTGTCATAAAGCACTGACATTTTGAATTTACTGAGTTTTAATGAGAGGGATTTCCTTTTTGCTGCTATATAGATTTTTCTTCAGTTTCTCACCCATTCTTTCTTGTGCGTTGTTTTGTTTGTTTGTTTGTTTTTATGACCAGGGAAAAATCATTAAAAAAGTAAAGAGGTTTATAAAATAATGTAGCGCATAATAATAAAAATTATTTAAATTTAAAAATAACCTTTCACGTCTCTGCCTAGAGGAAAAAGGAAAACCGCGTTGGCTTTGCTTAAAGGCCCTTTGCAATTACCTTCCATCTTATCTGTCTCCCTCCCACTCGCACAGTCCGCCCACCTTGCACTCTGCTCACACGAGGGCATTTGTTTCTAGAACTCCACCTTCCCTCGCCCCAGCATCCATTTCTGTGACGTGCTGCCCCTCCACCTGGGGTGGTGTGGGGACGGCTGTCTTCCCCCGGGGCTCCTCACACCCCGGTTCCCAAGCACGACTGCTGCACACACTACAATACTGTCCCGTCTCTCCGGCCACAGTGACTGTTCCATAAATGAACGTGTCAGCGAACTGCAGCCACTTGAAGGCCTTCTCCAATATTTTTCTTCTGGACTAAATAGGAAAACAATAAAGTTGTGATTTCATTCATGGAAAAGACAGAGAAAATAAAGATAAGACAGAAAGTAGCAGAGACGGGAGGCAGAGAGGGTTTTGATGCTCTGATTCTAAGAACTCTGATTCCAGCCACTGAAGTTCCAAAAAACCCCTTGTTTCCTAGAGTTCTGTTAATTCTGTCAGCTCCAGCATCACCTGCTCTGCGCAGCCCTGTCTGAAAGCCTCCATCTCCAGTGCCTGACAGAGGGAAGGTTAGTCCCTGCCTGCTCTGTATTGCTATGCCTTCATAATCCACGACACCAACCTAAAGTTATTTGTTTTACTAGTCTACGTGCTCAACTATAACTATAAAGCCTTAGAAAGCATGAATTTAATCAGATGCACTGTCCCCTTTGCGCTTAGCACACAAGAAAAAAATTCAACACCTACTGAACGGATCACAGAAATGAACTGCCCGAAGAGAATCTAGAAACTGGATGAGTAAGTAACAACAGCAAGGGATTTCACCGCTCCAGTAGGAATATGTCAGTAATACCGTGATGCTATTTAAAAATTATACGTTATAAAAAGCTAAAGTAGGTTTTATTTAAAAAGCACATGATGTGTGCTAACAGGCCATTAGCACACTACTACTCAGGCAAGACTGGCCCTTATAACTAAACAACAGACCGCCTGGCAGTCTAGAAACTTCACAGGGATGGTGGGAAAACAGAAGATAATAGAAAAATAATGCAAACAAAATAAGAGAGGAACAATAGGGAATGAAAGTGAGGCCTTTAAGAACACTAGCAGGGGTCTATAACTTGAGAAAATGAAGAATAACAATAAACATAAAGTACTTAAAGCTAAAACATCCACCGTAAAACAGGGGACAGACATGATGCAACATTTTGATTAGAATTAAAGTACAACCTTATAGTTGCCAAGGATATTAAACAGGTTACCCAAGATATTATAAAATCAGTATTTCCCAGTCTATGATTTTTCAATTAAAAATAATTTTGAAGTCATTTTTGTTTCCAGGAAAATCTGAATGATCAATATGACCATCATAATGACAACTTTGAATCAAGTTTTATCCTGCATTTTGGGGACTGAATTTGCATTGCCACCAAGTGGTACTTGATTTACTGTAGTGGGCAACTGAGAAAAGCAAGTTGAGAGATTTAAGAGATGGATGAATTGGCGCCAAGTGAAGGCTGAGTGATGAGGAAGGTGAGCATCATGAAATACGTGGATGGAGAAAGCGGTGGGGAAACTGAGTCATTAGGGCAGACAGGAGCACAAGCATGGGAGCTGCAAAGACTGAGCCTCTGAGAGTTAGGACCACACTAACCACAGCTAAAATGACACAAGGGCTTTAAAGTAACAACGTTCATTCAAACTTTTATTGGTTTTATTATTTTGTTTGTTTTAATTCTTTCTTCTTTGTTTTTATGGTTAGAACTAATCTATAATGCAATGAGTGTACAATTAGATTTTTAGGTTATATTATATTACAAATAATTTTTTAAAACACCAGAATTTAAAACAGCAGTAGAGAGAGAGAAACATTCCCCACTTTGGTTTTCCACACTTATTCCTTTTTAAGTTGTCACTTTTATCCATATTTGCAAAAAATTATTCTTAAGCATTATTTTTAAATGCCATGGGCTAGAGGCAATTACTGAATTAGATGATCTCTTGATATATCTAGTAATTCTCTGATTCTACAATGATAAAGACAATACTATACCAGAAATATCTGGTTTGCTTTGGGGAGAGGGAAGCAAGGGGTTATAACAGCATTAAACATTCTGTTTAAAGCTGTAATTCAGTAACTTAAAGCATGTCCTAATTATACATTGTCATATTTCCATATACTAAATATCTTCTTTCATTCCTATTTTCCTTAAGTTTGTAATAAATGAAAAGTAGCTCTTACGTTTTTATCTCATGGAAAAACATCTTAAAATCCTTATCAGAATGTATAATTGACTTTGGTAAAATTTTCTCCTACAAGAAAGAAACACACAATGGGGCAACAAGACAAATGAAAACTAATGTTTTAAATGGGGTCTGCAAAGACTGGGAATGTTTTAGGAAAGAAGAAATTAATATTTACTACATTCCCATCAGGTTAAACATTCATTTGTTTGTTTTCTTCATGCAACAAAGATCTGATGAGAATCTCAATGTGGGAGCAATGCTCCAAGAGTTGGGAATACACCTAGAATATAATCCAAATTACACGCCACCAACATGACTAGAGGTCAGAGGAGGAACTAGAGAAACAGCAAATGTCGACTGGCCACGATAGCATGAAAAGGGGCACCTGGACAGTGCCATCTAAAATATCAGGCGCCATGCTCAGCTGGCATCTCTATCTACACAGACACCACGTGCAGTGGTTCCTGTTATTCCAGTTTTACAGTGGAGAAAACTATGTATGATTCCAAGAAATAATTGGCCTCAAATCTTGACTCTGTTCCACTTACTTTCTAGTTTTCTTGGGTTTTCTCCACGTTGTGTCTCTAAGCAATAGCTTCTTTTCCAAATTGCATGATAACATATACTCTCCTTTTACCCTCTCAGCCAAGCTTCTTAGAAAAGTGACCTGCATTCATTTTGCCCAGTTGCTCACCTCCAGATCGGGCCTCTGAAATGTGGCTTCTAACCCTGCCATTTCCCACGCACTGCTTTCAGTTCACTGATAATGTCCAACCCACTCACCCTGCAGCTCTCGTCTAATTTTAATTCTTCTTGACTTCTGGAAGCTTTGACTCACTCCCTTTTCATGAAAGTCTCTCCTCTCTTGGCTTCGAAGATCTGCTCTGCCTGGCTTTCCCTGCTACTTGTGTTCACTGTTTACTCAGTGTTCTCACTGGCATCTTAGGCCAGCATGTTAAAGGCCACCCAGGAGAACACCTGAGAGCCTTCCTGAACTCGTCACTGCCTCATTCCTTCGGAAATTATTTCTAAAGGCTAATTCCTAAATCTCCCATTAATGCTCACTGCCTCTTATGAGTTTAGGCCCTCATTCTCTCCCACCTGAATAATTACAACAGTCTTTTAATTATTTTCATCCCAATAGCTCTGACCCTCACAGTCCATCATCTATGCTGTCATCCAAGTGATTTTGCTAAATCACAAATCTGCTCCGTTGCATCTTTACTCATGCTCAGGAATAGTTTATGGTCGGACAGGGGTGGGGAATGCCTGGCCTGTGGGCTATATAATGCCTACAAAATCATTTGGTCTGGCCCTGCCAAGGCAACCACGGGTGGGGCTTGAAATTCAATAAATCTAGGAGCTTTTTTCATAGGTAATTTTTAAGTTGATAATTTTGCATGCCCTGGCCCGGGAAAGATGTTATAAATATCCAAATGGCCCTTGGCAGAAAAAACGTTCCCCACCCCTGGTCAAAGAAACAATGTATAGACAGGATATTTCAAATCACCCTACCAAATTGTGCAATCAGTATCTGGGTTACAAAGGACAGAAACCGACTGGTTAACCTGAGTAGGCAAGAATTGGAGCTTTACCAGATAACTCACTGAATCAAGAGTAAGTCTGGAGAAGCGCCAATAAGAACCAAAGCAGGAAAGGCCCAGACAAATTCCTACCACAGAAATACTCTGCTTACACTTCCCCTCACCATTATAATGGCCACTGGACACTCTTAACTAGGAAACACACGTTCATTACCTCATATCCAAATTCTTGAATTCATTGCAAATGCCATGAAAAATCTCTACTGAACCTTCCCATTTCTGTTACCCCCCAAAAAACGAAGTCCCGAGCAGAAGTATCTGAATGGTCACACATAGGCAAAGGACATTCCCCACTTTAGCTTCGTAATGGATGGTCACATCTTGCTGGGCATCTTTCTTAAGATGCTCCTCAAAGAACAATTTATCTACTAGGCAATTGCTAAATGTCAACTTACACCCCCATATGTCTCAAACAAAATAAATTCTCTAAAGCTAAATAAAAAGTCATTAAGAAGTTTAAAGGAATAATTATTGGGTGTAATGGACCCAATAAGATGAAATTGGCACCAATAATCTTTCCCCCTTATATCCACAAATGGATCGGACATTCATGATTATAGATATTGTCCTGAGGTTAGATGCAACTAGCAATGTATATCATATTAACAGCTCAACATGACTTGTCTTTCCCTGGAGCTCATTTTCAGTTGTTTTCTTGTCCTAAGGTGACAAGGTTGATTTAAGGCTCAATATATGACTAAATACGCTGGACACTCACTGTAACAGCCCCACTGACCAAGACTCAGAACCTTTCTTGTACTCCCCTATGCCCTTTCTCCAAAAGCCTGAGTCATAAAGATTAACAATCTACTGAATACATTTTCTCAAATCTACTAAATCAGATACGAGGCGTAGGATGTTTACCTTTCTTGGCTCATCATCTGTATCCTACAGGGAATATCCGCCTATATCAGAAATCAAAATATTAATCTTGCCGGAGCATGACTGCCAATAAAAATTAACTCCCAATGAAAATTAACTGTAAATCATTATACATTTAAATAAAACAATTATTATCTATAACTCAAACATCAGTATAGGTAGGACTTACCTATTTCACAATAGAGAAAAAACACAGAGTAATGAATCTATATAGTCTTGCCTGCTGTATGTGTGTGTGTATATATTTAAATTTACTTTTCCAAAAGTAGCTAATCATAAACAGAACTTTAAGATAACTCTTCCACAATGCACAACTTCTTCTGCAACTTAAGACCAAGTCTGCCCATTGCTTAAAGGGTGATGCTCCTGTACATGGTCACAAAGGCCTTCTGGTCTACCATCCAGATTCTTCTTTTTTCACCTGCCTCATTCATCTTCCAGTATCTTTCTAAGAACATTATAATCTAACAATACTGAATTCCTTATAGTTCCCTAAAACGACTATACTCTTACCACTCCTTGGAATTTGGGCACATAAATCTTCTAACGCTTAAATATTTTGCAAAAGTATCCTTGTGAGGTCTTCTCTTACCTGTCTCCCAGCTAAGAGACATAATTAATCATTTTCTTCATTCTTCACTTCACATGCATATTTCTATTAGTCTATATACTATATTTGATGTAATAGCTGAAATCTATATTTTATTCATTGTTATATCCCCTGCACACACTGTCTGGCACATATGGAACTATCAAATATGTAACAACAAACTGATCAAATAACTTCAACAGCATCTCTATTGCTTCTGCTTCCCTCTGCTTTTCATTCCTTTTGTTTCTCTTTGATGTTCCCATGGACCCACTATCTGGTTCTTTCTGCCGTCTATTCCACCCAGAAAATTACACCTAAGATTTCACATCTCTGTCTCTTATTAGCAAAAATTACTTTTGACTAGACACAGTGCTCTCTATTTACTGAGAGTTTTGGAATGCAATTTCAATGCAAATTCAAAGTGAATTTTAAAAAATAATGCACTCCATACAATATGTATAGTATACGAAAGACATTTTCTATAAGCAAATTTGATTTGCACATTTGACAGTGCTGTAAAACATAAAAAGTACCCAAAAAGTCGTGAAATATAGCGAGGTTCAACAGTATTGAGGATTTCCATGTAAATCTTTTCTTTTATAACTAACTTTGGGCTTCAAATAGTCCTTTACATGTTTATGTTAAGAAACAGTCAAAAAGTAACTTTTGTAGTTTTCAGTAATTGATTTCAAGTCTTCCGCGAAATCAAATGGCCCTCTACTAAAGTTTTTTAAAGAATGTTAAAGTTGTTGGTACCCTTGAAAGTGCATATTAGTTTTATCTTGAAATGGATTCAATTTCTTTTTGTCCTAGGGTCAGTCTAAACCTGTTTTACTCTGATCCTCTTTATTTCACAGCTACTGCTGTACTATCTTCCTCCCTTTTAAAAGTAAGATGGTCAAGTTTTAAAGGGTGGAATAGAAGGGTATTCTAGAATATAACTGAGGCTGGCTCTGTAAGTAAATCAGAGGGACTGAACAATCACCAGCTAAAGAAAGATGCAAATGTTTGCGCTGTTTTCCCCTTTGGATGTGTGAAATTCGCAGTTAGTTTATTTCCAAGCACATCTAGAACCTGTTCTCGATGAACAGAGAATCTATTAGGTATAAATTTTCTTAAAAGTCAGTAAGAAGGACTCATTCAGATGCCTGGATTCATTTTGTTTTATTAATATTTAACTTTACAGAATCAAAGTTAGGACCAACACAACGCGAGGGCCTTCATAACTCAGGGTCCCCATTGTTTTAAAGGTAACGGGTTCTTCTTCTTACAGTGATAGTATCATGTTGCTTAGACTGGTTTTTTGTTTGTTTTTCTTTCTGGCACCATAAAAAAATGAAAAGGAGCTCATTTCACAGAGGTGAAAAGTGGAGTTTACAGCTTTCAAGTGGGTAAACTTTGAAAAACATTAAGCTTGGAATAGGACTCTCTTGGTAGATAATAATTTCAGTGGAATTTTTAAATTTTTCTAAATAGTTTATGTCGAAGTAGATCACTGCCTTTAATCGATTCACCATCTAGAATTTTCTTCCTTTAAAACTGTAGTCTACAAAGTTATTTTTATTCCTACAACGGAGTCTCATTATTTTTGGCAAACTCACCTTAGTTACTAGGATATCTTCTGAACCTTAGATGCAATGCGTTAGTTCTTTATTCACCCGAGCAATATGAACATTCAAAACTATTGACATTCTAAATAACACATGAAATCTGGATTGTATAAATTTCCTAACCCTGGTCTCCATTTCACAGCATTCCTGAATACTCTCCCTGTCATGAGAACAAATATTCCTTGTTGTATGTAAATGTTGCATACAAAGGCATTTTCAAGCAGATTTTGAAGTGCTACTTAAAAATATACATCAATATTGGCATGTTCTTTTAACCAGAGACAAAATAGACATGTGGGAGAGTCAGGATTAGGGAGTAAAGATAATATAAATTTCCTGTTATCAAAAAATAGATCTTATGAAAATATATATGAAGCTCTGAAAAATTATTAAACTTGATTAAGGTAAAGAAAAAATCAGTTAAATGGTTGAAACCTGCACTTAAGGTGATCTACAGCTTCCCTGAAATGTGACTATCTAAACAGCAGCAATATATTAGATTTCAAATAATGGATTTTAAAAAAAACAGTAGAATATAATACAACAATGTTTGATAACAATAAAAAATACTTTTATTTGAATTTTTGAAAATCTATTATAACACTAATTGAATCATGGCCGCTAAATTTTAAAATAGTAATTTTAAACTCCAAAAGAAATTAGATTCCATACATACTAATATTAATCATTCTGCCAGAAAGAAAGAAAATTAACAGCCTAATTTTAATATCATAACTGATTTTATAAGTAGGTATTGACTTAAATGTAATTGAAATAGTATGGCTATGTCTTCATGTGCAAAAATGCTAAACTATGAGCAAAATAAAAATGGGTATCCTAATGTAACTAGTATACACTAAAAATGACTTGATCAGATCTATTATGTTCTAGCAGTAAAACCTGGGTATAGGATAAAGGTACAAGATTTAAAGAAACCTATGCTTCAGGCTTACCTCTCCACTTACTTATTTTAGAACTTTAAGTCATTTAATTTCTCAGGTTTGAGTCAACCATTTACTCAAACAGAACAATTGTTCCCTTAGAACAAAGGGGCTAACGTATACGAAAAAGCCTTTATAAATTTTACAACACAGAGAAAATATAAGGAAATAAGCTGTTATATAAAATAGAGATGACCAGTTTTTTTACTCCATAAAGTAGTCATTTATTATAATAAATACTTTTAAAAAAAGCAAGCTAATTCCCATACAAGTATTCATATTTTCTTTCTGGTGCTAAAAAGTCTGCTAGCTTCTTAAATTTTAATTTTAGTGTTAAATGTTCTTAAAAGCATTTTGATGATCTCATTCATGCTTCTTGAAATCTAAGTCTAACTACACTTGTATAAATAAAGAACCAAATTAATTATTTAAATAACTCCACAACAAAGGAACTACAGTTTATGTATAAAAGGGCTTTAATTCCTCATTGGAAACTATTCGATAAAAGTCTGTCTATGTATACACACGCACACATGCAGACTCATACAATTCTCCCTGTGCTTTTCAATAATAAAAGCATCTTATGATACATATTCAAATCTTGTTTATTAGCATTTAATGCAGAAAAAATGGACAAGTATAAAAGTATTACATTACTTGGAAATAATGTTCATTTATAAAGTATTTTTTATTTAAAACAACATCTGAAAATCTAAACACATTAATTATTGTCACATGGTACATTTTGTTAACATTGTATAGAGTCCTAAAAAATGTATAAATATATCAATTAGTTCACTTATACTAAAAACATACTCAATATCAGTCATATTTAGGTTACCTAGCAATTACTTTTCAGATACTTAGTTCAAATTTCATAGCAAATTTAACATTAGCATTTTAAAATTTATTTTCTTTGAAGCTAGTCAAAGAATAGCATTAGAATTCACTAAAATCTAACCAATATAATTCATTCTCTCATGACACTAGAAAATATTTTGTTGACATTCTTTAAATTAAAACTCATTTTTGTAACTACGCCTTTTAGCTTATATAATGGCTTCATTACAAAATGGGATTTTAAGTGGTAACCTTAGAATTTTTGTTAATCAATTGTCCTTTTCAGCCTGAAAAAACCCTTTTAATATTTGACTTTTCAAGTAAACCAGTAATTAGTAACACATTAACAAAAAACGAATAAATTGGTATCACTGCTAGAATGTAATACACCATTAAGAGAAGCACAAAGAAAATTTTTATTAAGAATATATACATCACAAAACATAATGGTCAATAGAACCAATATATAAGTTTTAAATAATAATATTCATAGATGATTGATATCAAAGGCAATCTTTTTTCTAAGTTGAACCAGAGTAAAAAATAGATTACTTCAAGAGGCTAAAAACAGCAATCTAATCAATGAACTTTATTCTAAGTATCACAGGTATGTTCTCCACCCCTTGAGTGTTTATAATCAAAAAAAGTAGCTTTGAAATGGACTTACAGAAAGATTCCATAGATACCTACCATTCTTGGATATGTTTCAAGAAAACAAAAATGCACTAGAATTAATATTAAAATAATTGAATGCATTTTTCTTCTTAGCACAAATAATGACCTCGGTTAAAATAAATTCCTAGAGACTGGTGACCAACTGAGGTTAATGGCCTGAAACTATACATTAGGCAATTAACTCCACCCAGTCATTTATTAATCCCCAGGAAATAGCCAGGTCTACAATTGTTACTGCTCAATTATAACCCAAATAGAACCCTGAGAGGAGAGCAGCAATGCGATTGGCTAATATGCAAAAATTAAGCTCTCCATGAATGCCTTGTACATATCAAACTACATCACCCTTTAAAAAAACTGATATGCTGATATTTCTTTTCCATTTTCAGATCACAATAGCAATAATGACTTTGATGCTGGGCATTTTCTGGAAATTAATGGCGGGAGATGTTAATGGTCCTTGGCTATACCTTGAGCCATCCACTCCTCCCTGTTAGTCATTAATCCCTATGAAATGCCCAGCTATTGCTTAATTAACTTTACAACACAGTTAATGCAGATATGACAGGATAGAATGATTTTTACTTATAAGCTTCCAAAAAACAAAACCTTCAACTCAAAAAAAGCCTTGCAAAAAATCCAGTTTCAGATTTCTGAAACATACACTAAGAATTAAGAATGGGGAGTTGACATTAGCAAGATGGAGGGCTACGGCATCCAAAAGCTCATCTTCCCAACAAAAAACAATAAATAAACAACTACACACTGAAGAAAATAACTCAGGAAAATCTCTGGACGACAATAAAGCAGCAGCAAAAACTCTGTGGGGCTCAAAACAGGAAGCCTATTACCTGCGTCACCCCATTCTCCACTCCAGAGAACCCTGAAGCCAGGAGGGATGGTATCAGAGGAAATCCACCCCATGGGAAAAGGAGAGCGGGGAAACCCCAGGGAGCCTTACCACTGTGGATACCTGAGGTCTCCCACATCCTTCACCAGTGCTGATCCCAGCTGATGGAGCTGCCTAGAGTCCCCCCAAAGCCACCACACTTGGTGATAAAGCTGTCGCTGTGGCTGCTGATGGACCTGCCTTATGGAGCAGGCCGCTTCTGTGCCTCAGCGTTCCCGGGGAGAAACGCCACAGCACCTCGCCATATTTGGGACCTCAGCTGCCACTGCTCTGAACCCCACCCTTGGGGCCCAGATCTTGGTTCCAAACCCTCACTAACAGGGCCAAACTTTCACTGCTGTGAGCCCCAACTCCTTCCCAGATAGGGGCTCTGATGGGTCATGGCCAGTAAATGCTGCCACTGTTCTAAGCCCAGCTTGACTATGAACAATTACTGGCCAACAATCTAAAAAACATAGAAGAGGGTGCATCCCTAGAAACATACAAGACTATGTACACTGAATCATCAAGAAATAGAAAGTCTGAACAGAGCAATAATGATTAACGAGACCGAATCTGTAGCAAAAAACCTCCCATCACAGAAAAGTCCAAGACTGGATAGTTTCCTAGGGAATTCTAGCAAATACTTAAAAAAGAATTAGTGCCAATCTTTCTGAAACTCTTCCAGACAATTGAAGAGAAAGGAACACTCCCAACCTCATTTCACAAGGCCAGCATTACCCTGATACCGAAGTCAAAAAGTAACACTGGAAGAAAATTACAGACCAATATCCCTGATGAATATCAATGCAAACATGTTCAACCAAGTATTAGCAAACTGAATTCAGCAGTCCATTAAAAAAATCATTCACCATGATCAACTGGAATTTATCCCTGGGAGGCAAGGATGGTTCAACACACGTGAATCAATACATGTGACACATCGCATTAATAAAATGAAAAATAAAAATCATTTATCATCTCAATAGATACGGAAAAAGCACTTGACAAAATACAACTTTCATGATGAAAACCCTCAATAAATTGGGTATAGAAGGAACACACCTCAAAATAATGAAGGCCATATACAGCTTACCCACAGCTCACACCATACTCTGTGGTGAAAGACTGAAAGTTTTTTCTGTAAGACAGGGAAGAAGGCAAAGGCACTCACTCTCCCCCCTCTCACTCAGCAAACCAACGTGGTACCTCGGTTTTCCAACGTTTCAGAACTCGAACGGTCTTCCGAAGCGGATCACATTTGAAAACCGAGGTACCACTGTGCTTGAAGTCCTACACAGAGCAATCAGGCAAGATAAAGAGAGAAAAGGCATTCATGTTGTCACAAATAGCAAGATTTCAATTTTTTATAGCTGAATATCTCATATTGTGTGTGTGCGTGAGCGTGTGTGCGTGTGTGTGTGTGTGTGTGTTGGTCCAAAGGTTGTGGGTTATTGTTAAGCTGTTAGGGTTTTTTTTACAATTGCTATACTTCACCTAAACTTATCAAATTAACAAACAGTCAAGTTTCTTGAAACTAGGGAGTGATCGTTTGTAGTCAAATTCTGCCTTTCTGGAAAGAGTTTTTTAAGCTAGCTTTAAAAACATGGCTGTAAAAATTCTTATTTCAATTTACACAGAATTTTAATAATTTAGCAAGCCTTTTAAAGTGTTTTTCCTACTTACTTTGTTTTCATGTACTAAGGACATTTTAGGAGAACCTGAGTGGGAATTGTGTTCAGGTTATTAAGCTATAACAATAGGTGTTTTTCTGTTGATGTTATTCAAGCAGAAAACCCTACCAGTGACTAATACGTTTTTTTCTCCTTGCAAATCTTAATGTTTTTGTTTTTGTCTCACATTGAATGTTTAAATTAATTGATCATCAGGTTACTTTTTTAAAAAAGAAATTTAAAATTGGAAAGGACTGCGGGAAATACTGTATTTCAGATTGATGTTCAGATGTAACCTAAAGCTACCGTCTAGGAAGGTCTAGCCCATAATAAAGGATTATCCTAATTCCCTGTTACTTATTCTGATGCTTTTTAACATCATTATGTTTGTCAAACCTATTTTTTCCTCATTAAAACCTTGATGGAATAAAAAAGAAAGTATTGTTTTTATGTAAGAAAACCCCCTTCTTCTCGCCCATGTGTCTTTTCTCTGTTCTGCTTGACTCAGAGTTTGTAAACAGGTTCCATGAATGGGAATTACTTTCTTGTGTCAAAGTAGTTTAAGCTTGATAAGTTTTAGTGCCCATTCTTCCTCAAGGGGAAAAAAGAAATTGCATTAAATTGTAAACCTACTATTTTATTAGCCTATTAAGGGGGCATTTTTCAACCCTACTAGCAGCTAATTAAAGAAACAGTGGCTGTCTCAAACCATCTGGTCTTCTAGATGTTGTTGACAAGTATGTCTGTTTTCATGCTGCACATAGTTAAACTTTTAAAGTTAATACTTAGCCATGGGAGAAAGCTACCTGGCTGATCATGTGCTTTGCCTCACCTGACAGCACTTGTGAGAGTACCACTGATGCCTAAAATTACCCTTGTAACATAATTACAGCCTTCAGGAAAGATCAGATCCAGAATATATTAACTTTCCTACAAAATCAAGATCTCCTAAATTACATAGATGAGTGTCACACATGTACATAATTAGAAAGTTAGGATTCCACTTTTACCTATTAAGCATATGGTTTGCAAATGTAACCATGTAATACGTATTACTATTTATTGTGTTTATTAATTTTTACATATCTCAGTTTTGTTTACCTGATTCCCCTCACAGAAATAACAAACATACGTTTGAGTTACGACTTTTACAATTACATTGTAAAATTGTGATTTAAAATCACATATACTGAACAAAGTTAATGTTTCTATAAACACAGATGTCTTGGAACATGAGATTCCCATGCCTATGATGGGGATACAAAAATATGTTATATACGCACAAAATGGATGGCGTTGTCATTTCACTCTAAACATTTTAGGAAGACAAAATATATTTGATTGTTGGTTCCTCTGATTCAAAAACATGTATATTGTGCAGATTATGGTCTACATGCATGTGCATGTGCACACACACACAATCAATCAAAGAGTAATTCCTGGGTCTCGAATGCATCATACCATTACTTGCAAATATTAGTAAGGGTATCAGGAAACCATAGCCTGATAGAAACTCAATATTCTATATACTTAATAGAGACACTTGTCAACCCCAAATTTTGATGAACTATAGTTCACAATAATTAGACTTGCAAGTCTTCCCAACACACAAGACTTAATGGGAGACTATTAGAAACAATTTCGTCCTCATGTAGCCTTGATGATAATTCTTTGTAAATGCAAGTAAATAAGAATTTGATATTCCAGTTTCATTTCCCCAATCACTGGGAAGAAACCCACGCCAACAAATGTCAAGTCCATCTCCATGCTGACTTTATAGAATTATTTAAATAAGAAAGAGTATGATTTAAACAATCTACTAATAAGTTTTCCTAATTTGCTTAGATTCTATGTCCTACATATCCACAATTTTTTCCAGATCACAGTACTACTCTGTGGCTTTTTTCATAACTACATTAGAGACCTCTGTTTGAATATTACCTTTTCTTTTAAACGCTAGTTTTCTTCTGTTTTTCCTTATCACAGTGAGAATCAAACCAAACTGAGAATTCTTATACTTAAATCCAATTTTTTGTCAGTTCATTAACCTAGACATAAACTGCTTAAGACACGACAAGTATGAATATTTTAGGGAACCAACAGAAACAGGTAAATATTACTAATAGATTCAAAATGTGGAAAGTTTGACCAAACATCTTTGACAATGATATAAACATCTGGACAAGATTCTAAAAAGCCAACCACTTTTAATTTCAATATGCTTTTGGTACGTGTAAGCCCGACATTCTAGCTCGCGTAATGAAGGAAATATTACTCAACTGTTCAGAATTTGCCTAAAGTACCAGTCAGTTAAAAAAAGAGAGAATAGTTACAAGATCTGTAAAGGAAATAAAAAGATTTTCTTGATATTTTTACAATGACATAAATATCTAAGGGCATAATATAGCAGATTGAAAATTGGAGGCCAGTGACCAAATTCAGCAAAATAGACTATTTTTCCTGCATAAGGAAAACTGAGTAAGTTGCACACATTTTAAAATTGGGGGTATTTACATAAATTTCATATTTCCAAATGTAGTATTTGTATAATTTATTAACCAATGTCACTCCAATAAATTCAATTTAAAATATATTATTTTTTAAAAATTAATAAATCCACAACAGTAAATTGGAACAGTGTAGTCACCCCCTTTGATAAAATCTGTATTCTCCAGTCCCTACTGCTGCCTACTATCTCCCTCCCTAGCCAATCATTAGTTACATTCCCATCCTACAGGGGAATAAATGGCTTCATAAATGTACATACACACACACTAGAATTTCTGATGTATGTAAGGATTTTATATTCTCCTGCCCAAACTTCCTGCATACACCTTCTTTGAACCTCCTGTCTTTCCAATGAAAATATCCAAGAAAACAAATGAGCCACTGTTCTATTAAGAAAAGACAGGAGATTCACTTTTCTTGCTTCTTTATTTTTGGAGAGTGACTTACATTTCCCACCTTGACTAATCGGACATTATATTTAAGCTATTTAAATACTAAAATATACTAGAATACACGATAAATATAGAAGAGAGAAAATAAATTCCTTTCAATCTCTAAATGACTCTCCAAAGAACTCACATACATTCATTTTGCAAAAATAGTTCAATTATTTTCAGATGATTTCTATTATTCTCATTACATATATATTCCATCTTAGGGCCAGGAGTTTCACCATGATTAATACCTTTATCCTAAGCAATTATGATTAATTATATTCTTTCACTTATGGAATCACCCAAAGTATAGTGAGATAGTATTTTTATAATAATGCATTAATATTTAGATCTTTCTGGAAATCCATCAGGATATTTTAGAGTTCTGTAAGAAATAAGTTTCATACCTTTTATAGCCCTACCCATTTCACTTATAAAAGAGCATTTTTATTTAGTGATAATTAATAGTGGTGTAGATGACAAAGCACATAAGGTTGTGGGTCTCTAAACCAGCTAGCCTCAGAATCACCTAAGCAATTGCAAAAATACATTCCTAGGCCCATATATACTGAGATTCTGATCAACTGAATCTCAATAAATCAGAATCTCTCAGAGCACAGCTCTGGCAATAGTATTTTATTTAAAGCTCCTTACATGATTATAATGTTCAGTATGGCTGAGAACCAACGGCATAAGTAAAAGCAATAACATTTTTTTAAAATCCTCTCCTGAATTTTTAGGATATTAATAAAACAAAAGTGCTTAGTTCAATTAATCAACAATTAGTCGGCTCTGCTAAAACTGTGTTAAATGCCATAGTAGATGCCTAAGAGGAGTCTACAATCTAACTGGAGAGTCAGGGGACTTAACATGCATGGATAATATTAAATTAGAAAGTATTTAAATTAGCCTTTTTCAGTAATTTGGTACTAACTGGTACTTCCTTACCTATGAGTTAGGTAATACGAAGTTACTGAAGGCCTTGAAACTAACGCAACATATTTTAGATATTTTATACTTGACGTACTAATCAACAGAATAGTTTTCCAAATAGAATAACTGTGAATAAACGCAGTGTTTGCTATTCAAAAGCTTACTGAGAGAAATGAGAATATTTGGTCAGCAAAGGCTACTTCAGTTACCTCCGTTGGGAGCCTGTGACTGTCTGGACAGAAGTGACAGCCCCCATGCAGATGAAGGAACTGGTCTAAGAAATTTCCAAAGGGTTACTGACCAGAAAAGAAGATGATAGTGTGGAATCAACACCTGCAACCATTCACGTCGGAAGGGATGTTAAAACAGCGGTTCCTTTGGCACAGACAAGAACACAAAAGTGTGAGGGGAAAACAACTTATTTTTTGGAGAAAATAAAATTGGTTTATATCTGTTGAAGTTAACATGATAGGAGACACTTAATTGGAAATATTCAGAGGCTAACCGGAGATTAAGAAAAGGAACTTGAGTCAAAAAAGCTGAAGATATAGACAAGAGAAAACCAAGAATCCATTCATGCTCTTCCCACCTCAAGTCATATTTCAGGGGGCAAAGGTCACTCTCTAAGCAACTCCTCATAACGAGAGAACAATTTATCAAAACACCAATTGCTAATCTATAATCCCTTTCCCCTGAATTTATTTTTCCTTAGAGAAACAATATCTAATTCACAAAAAGTCAGTTTAAAATTTTAAACTCACTTTTTATTGATCAAATGAGAAAAAGAATACGGACTGCCCCAGGTAAATTATCTGCCATTTCACTGAAGCGTCTTGGAGCTGCGTTTCTTTATTTATTGTATGGGCTTGCATTACAAGGATTCCCACACACAGTTTAGCTCTCCTTGCTCTAGGACGGTTACCTAGCTGTCCTAATCACCCAGTAATTAAAATAAAAAGCAATCCAAATAATTGGTCTTTTCTAATTGAAAACTGGGTAGATAATCACTGGCCCAAGGAAATGCCCCTGTCTCATACTGTAATATGAACTACCACCTGTCTGTTAAATTAGTCATCGTGAAATATTAACATGTAAATGACTACTATAGAGGTATTATAAAAGTGGCCCTGGCATTTAATTAACTACACCCCCCCCACCCCTGTTTTGTTGACTCTCGGATTTCTTTCAAGGGAATAAGGAAATGTATTCCAAGCTGCAAGGGGTGGGGGCAATAACTGTGCCATGCAACAGAGACACGTTTAGAAGACTGGTAACTACCTTTGCTTCACAAAGTGCTTGCTCCCCAATGAGTCACATGAACGTTAAACCCAGAAGCTAGAACAAACTACCCAAAAATATTCAATCCATCCACAGAGCTGAGAGGTCCAACCGTACAAGAGGGAAAGAAAGTAAGTTTCAAAAAAAGCAACCTGGAATCTTAGAAACTGTCCACTGTGATAGAAAACCCTTGGAATACACCTGCGTAAGCTGAGGAGACACCCTAACTCTGTCCTTCCCGAAAGGACAATTCTGTTCGAATTCAAAAATAGGGGGGAAATTCATAAATGTCAACTGACCCTGAAAAGAACATCAGTGGGCTTTATGAAGGGGGGAAGCTGATTTTGTGCTTTGTGTAGACAGTCAGCTACAGCACCGTCTCTAGACAAAACAATACCAGTAGCAGTATCTTCGGTTAGAGAATACAAAGACGCATGGTTATACATCTGATGGCACAACTTGGACAAAAGCAGCATGAATAGATTCTCCCTTTCTAGGCAAGGTCATTCCTACCACTAAAAGAATGCCCCCCCACCCCATTCTCTATGTTCACTCACCTTAAGATCTTGGGCACGTTTTGTACGTTTGCTGGCACGCAGCAGGCCTTGTGAAATGAGTAAATTTGAACGTGAAGCAATGATGCTCTAGACAAGGTCAAAACCCATTCATGTAAATACTCATCAACTGATTGGGCAGAAATTACTTAAGACACTCGATAAGTCAAACCAGCTCAATAGCTATCTAATCAATTCAGAGAAAAACAGAACTGCAATGAAAAAAGTAAAAGGCACCCCCCAATTACCCACTTATTCACCTTTTTGACAATCACAGAAAAAGATATCTTCAGGATTTTGGATTTAGTATCGAGTACTTGGAACACGGGTAAGACTTCACTCTGGAAACCATACTTGTCTTGAAATATTTGTTCTAGTTTAAAGATGGAAGGACACTCTTCTTATACCCCATCATTCACTACCCTGTACAATAAAAAGATGAAGTTCAGTCCTGATTTTTCTTCAGTAGAACCTGACACAAACTGTAGAGTCCTTTTGAAACAGAGATAACAGATGAAGGAAAAAGCTTTGCAAATCTAACACTCTAAATGAATGATCTAGAATTACATGTGGCCAACCATCTGGGGTCTCTGAAATTTAAATGGAAATATAAATTTTATTGTTATTAAAAGCTCGGTTTTATAATTTTATACGGGTAATATGGTTTTTCACCCTCTAGATTCTTTTATATACAAAGAAGAGTAGCGTGTAAGTCACGCTGTTTCTGTTAATTAATGAAAAGCTGTACTTTTCTCTAAAAGTGGATTCTCATGGATTATTTACACTCTGTCTCATGGCATTAAAGTATGTAACCCAGTTTCCTTTATAAATGTATAACTATAATTCTATTAGATGTAAAATGACTTGAATTACCAAGATTCAAAAATATTAAAATTACAAGATAGATACATTACCATAAGGTAGATATTAGAGAAATGATATGGAGTCTCTTTATCTCCATGTATATGTGATATCACACACACAAATAATTACACCCCCCCAAATTCATATGGTGAAACATATACCCCCGTGTGATAGTGTTAGGAGGTGGGGCCTTTGGGAGGGGATTAGGTCATGAGAGTGGAGCCCTTCTGAATAGGATTAGTACCTTTATAAAAGAGACCCCAGAGAGCTCCCAAGGAGAAGACGACTATTTATGAACTAGTAAGTGGACTCTCACCAGTCACCAAGTCTGATGGCACCTCAATTTTGTTCTCTATCTCTCAATTTTTTTTTTGACTACTCTAAAAGTTTATAATTTCTTTCCTTAACAAATCTAACCATGAAGCAACGTTATTTAGTTAAAACCTTCAAAATTAGCACCTGCTGCCTAAAAAGAAAATCAAGTATATGTGAAGAAAAACAAGCATATGTGGGAAATCAAGTATATATGGGTCCTAGCTGCCCCCCAAAGTTAGGTGTGCTGAATAAATATTTCTGTCTTGATTTGCTTTGGACAGCTGCTAAAATGCACATGTTTCTGGCTAGCTATGTATCCGTTATATCATTTAATTTTCATAACAACCCTATGAGGAAGGTATAGTTTTCCCATTCTATAATTTAGAATGCTCTGACAAATAGGAGATTAATAATATGCCCAGGGTTACATAGCTTATAAATGGCTGAGCTATATTTTTTACCTTAAGGCTGACTGACCTCAAATTTAAACCCCTCTCCACTGTAATAGGGAATCTCCCCAATTAAGTTTCCTAGTGGAGATCTGCTGGCGGTTTACCAAGCCCACTGCTAAGCACACAGCTAGAACACACTCCTCTTAGAGCTGGGTATGTCAATGAATTAAATTCTAGCCAAGAGAATATGAGCAAAATTACTGCACGCCACCTTGAGGCTTAGCTCACGGAAATTTCCCACGTGCGTCCTTGCACTGTCCTTCCCATCTGGTGGCAGATACCCCAGGGTCGCTGAGAGCCGTGGGAAGGCTGGGGACCCCAGGCCGTGCCATCGGAAAGTGCTATGCAATGGGAATAAACTTCAGTGGGCCACGCGGTTACAATGTAAGGGCTCTTACATTCTATCGCCTGTTAATACCCAAACTTGTGCAAGTTACGTCATCTTACCAAATCAAATTATGACTTTGACTCAAGTTTTGAATAAAAATATTTCCATTAAAAGTTATGATTTATTTTCCTGACAGTCTAAACCTTGCCCTGACCGCCTTAGTGATAACATGACCTCTTCTACGGAAAACAGGGATGTTAAGTAAAAATGGTAACGTAAACTATATTTTTATTGCTTCAAATGCAAATAGCATCTAAATGCGGTTTTGAAGTGGTGTCTAGATACTTTTTTGATCGAGCTCAGGTGTCAGGGATAATAAATGAATCGTTTATTTGATGCACATAGTAGTTTAAAGGAATCAGTACAAGCCCCCGGGGGAAAAGCAACAGCACACTCAGAAGCATTTCATCATTTGAAGTTGATATAACAATGCTGACAAGTACAAAAGACAACTACTTTGTTCTGTCACTCTGTGTCATGTTGTAGAAAACACTAAGGGTGGTGTGACCTTTAGAGGAGCAGCCAAAAAGCAGCTTGCGCGGCAGTGTTTCACGCAGGTGTTTTTGAATTTTCGAAGGGCCTGATTTTTGCCAGGTGTGGCCAAAGTTATGTCCTAAGGGATTTCAGGCATGAAGAGAAAAGAATGCCGATGCATTAAACAAATGGAAGGGGAAAGACTGGAAAGCAAAGTCACCGCTTGTGGAAAGCAAATCTAGTTGTTAAGTATCTGTATGTCGGCTCCTTGAAATTCCCACTAGTAAATATTAGTTGCAAAATCGGCGCATATACGTGTGTGTACGTGTGTGTGTGTGTGTGTGTGTGTGTGTGTGTGTATCCCAAAACGTGTATACACATACTTTGAATAATTATAAAGGCAGTTTTATTAAAATACATTTCATTTTTAAAATTGAGCTATCAGCTGTTAAAGTGTGCATACATTTTGGGAGGACACAGTGTATATATATGCCATGGTTAGAGTCAGATCATATGGAAATTATCTGCTAATACATTTATTTTTTTACACTCCTTTTCAAGTATTGACCTATTTCATGCTCCTTCCTCACTGACTAGAGACTCCTAGTGCAACTGCCCCAAATTCCAGTCCCACCAAACTTCAGTATAGTACAGGCCCGCATTGATTCGAAGATGGTATATATAACTGATAGGCAGAAATTGTCTTGTTTTTAGATATGCATCACCACTTCCAAGGAGCAGCGCTAGCTATATTGTTAATAGGCACCTCTTCTTCTAAGGTTAATTCTTTAGCTCAAAGGAATAATTAAGAGAAAATTTCAACCCTCTATGATAAGTCCTTAAATTTATAGATAATATGCATTGGAATTACCCTAAAAATACATAATTTAATCTTTAGAGTGAGCATTAAAAATACAAAAATATACATTGAAAAGGTATATAGAGGAGATATAATAAACTACTACTAATAATATGATGTAATAAAGTCCTTTGTTTCTGACCCAAGAGTCTCATTTCTTCTGACACCATCTATGTATGACACAGCAGCAGACTACTTATTAGCATGTAAGCAGGGTAAAATCAAATCTCAGACATGTATTATATAGAGATCAAGTTTGGTTAACTTTAATGTTATCAAACTGGCAAGTTATATATAAGAACAAACTGTTAAACATAATTCACTTATGGGCTCATGAACTATGTCATAATTTAGCAGTCACATTTTTTGGATTATGCCACAGAAAGATTTTTTTTTAATTTCGAATTTCTCAGTCAAATTCAAAGCTATCTAAAAAGAAGTTAATTTTGTAATGCATATATGTATCAAATCATGCTGTATACCTTAAACTTATACAACATTGTATGTCAATCATATCTCAATAACCCTGGGAAAAAATTAATTAAAAGAAGCTAAACTCACATTTAAAAGCATGAGATTCTTTATATACTTAATCAAATCATCACAGGGTTAACACAGACAGCTGGAACGCTTTTAGAGAACCCAAGGCCATCATAAATTTAATCTCTTAAATGATGTATAAAGTCCAGGAGCATCTAAATATGTATGTTCAGAATACATATACAGCTATCGTAGTGGGCAACAATGCTAATTTCAGCATTCCAGAACACTTCCCTTAGTAGTCTTTCTAAAAGGCTCTTAAAATTCACAATGGCAATTATGCAGTCTTCCCTCAGGCATTTTTTTGAGGTTTAAAAGATGAGTCTATTTCTGAAATTTTTCCAGTTTGCTTTTAGTGCATCTCCAAATTTTTCTTCTTCATCATCTGCCAACTCCAATCATCGACTGCTTCTGCACTTCCGAGCCTGCCAAGAGCCTCTGAAAATCTCTGCGTCTTTGAATTAATGTGACATTTATTTTCTAATATCCTTTGGCCTTGTATAATTTCTTGTTATACCTTTCCACATATGCTGAAACTCGAGTTCAACTCCTCCTAAAGTTTCTCTTTCCAGAGTAATTCCCTAAAAGTAGATGCTGGGAACAGCCTACATAAAACATTGCTCATGGTATTTTGCCAATGTCTTCAGGAATGATGAGTAATGAATACATAATTGACTAAAAACCCTATTACCCGACCATGATGAGAACAGAAAATAATTGAAATTTCTTAAAAAAATGTCAAGAGTAAAAATATATAGGGGTGAGATTTAGGAGTTCATCCTACCATTTCATAACAGCTGTTACATTTTCTCTTATATTATGACTTTTGTTCATTTCCTATTCATTTGCAATTCATAATATTGCTTTCTTCTATAAATAATACTAAGGTATGAACTAATAGCAATAGAGTCAAATTCTATTGATGTTAATAGTCGTCAATATTCAAATACCTTCCTCAGTCCAGCATCCTAGAGATTAATAATGTTGAGATGTTTAATTTTTTATAAAAAATTATTACGACTGTTCTGTGGTCCATCATCAAGAATGATCACTATTAGAATTACTTATAAATAACTTAAAGTAAGTTTATGTTATAGACGCTTACTATAGAGTAGCAAAACGGGAAGATCTAAACCTAGCTCTAGAGTCAGACAAACGTGAATTTAAAAACTGCCTCTGCTGTTGACTAGCTTTGTAAGCTTAGGAAGATTACTGTCCTCTAAATGTCCTCATTTCTCCATTGCTAACCTGTGGATAAAAACTCCTACTTTGCAGGATGTATTTCAGATACTAATGAAATATTTTATGTACAGCATCTATCACAAAGCCTAGCATATAGTCTGTGTTCCAGAAATAGCAGTAACAAGTATTGTTACTGATACTACATATTGATTATTAGATGAGTTAGAAGTGGTTAAAATACATGCTTATTTTATCCTAATGAAATAGTTTACTAAATTTGGGATCTTTAGACTACTTTCAATACTTAATAACAATCAGTTAGCAATGAACTATCCCAAGAATTAGTTACCAAACATCAGCATGTACCATGCACTTACAGAAACATTCAACATGTAACATAAAAAATAAAATAAAAATGTAACATTAAATAAACACAATATTGCAAACATTTTAAATCTAAAAAGATACACCCCCACTCTTACAGTTCGCTTTGCTCTCAAAATGTATTTGCTTACATACGACCCTTAAAAAATTGAACTGCACAGGTCTACTTATACACTGACTTGTTTCAATAAATATACAGTCAGCCCTCCCTATTCTTGGGTTTCACATCTGTGGATTCAACCAACCATGGGTCAAAACCAGTATTTTTGATTCCTGTATGCACAGGGATGACTATACGCATTGTCCTACCCCATTTTATATAAGGAACTTGAGCACAGGCAGATTTTGGTTTCTGCAGGGGGTCCTGGAACCAATACCCCTGCGGATAACAATGGATGGCTATAGTTAAGTTCTTGGGGAATCAAAAGATACATGGGGATTTCTGACTGCATGGGGCTTGGTGCCCCCAACACCTTCCATTGTTCACAGGCCAACTGTAGTTACTTACCTAACACTTAACTACTAGACATTATACAAAAGCATACTAATCATTTACCTCTAGGTAGGATGATTATATAACTACTCCCATCTAATAGACTAAGTCAATGATAACTTTGGGTAACTTCCAGCATGATCATTGTGTAATATAAATAAAACTGAAGTGTACAGAAGTCTACATGATTATATAAACTACAGACGTTGTAAACTGGTTTGACAAGTGCAGAAGGAAGGAGAAATCTATACGGGTAGCTTAAGCATTTTAAAACATCTTATGAACTAAGACCTCCGTGACCTTGTCAACTTGCATCTCATGGTTTTAAGTCATAAACAGGATTTGGTAAAAGGGTTTTCCATAATCAATTATACTATTTGTTAAGACATTTAAAAATTACAGGAAAAACAAACTTTAATACAACACTATGGCATGGTAGAAATGAGATTCATCATCAGACTATGAAACTCCTTAACTAATAGGAATTTCTTAACTAATAGGGTCACATAAATGCCAATACATAGGACAGCAGGGCAATTCATATTTTGTACATTATACTTATCTGATTGAAAAGCCTAAAATCATATGTCAATCTCCAACATTTTAAGTGGGACATTTGTTAACATAAACCCTTTCTATATATTGCACCAGAGAAATGTTTATCTGGAAGAAGCTAATAGTCATTAGTCATAGTAGTTCAAATGTCCGTTAATTAATAGAAAGTTGAAGTAAAATTATTTTTCAAATATATGTGGAATTACCAGGAGTATCAAATGACTTCATCGTTTTCATGACTATTTAATTTATAGCCAAAAATATCTTAACAAAATGCTAAGAAGAAAATATTACTCCAAATATATAATGCAATAACATACATCAGTGATTAGCTTCTTGTGTATGGCAGGAATCAATAAATAGGTATTTTAAAAGGGAAAAGAACAGCTAATGTTTCACCAAATTGAATATTTTCTACCTGAAAGACATTAAAAAGTTTGGCAATATAGATGCATAGAACCAGCCCTGGCCTGTGGGGCTCAGGGGGTTGGGCATTGTCCCAAGCAACAAAGGGTTGCCCACTCCATTCCCCGCGAGGGCACACGCCTGTGTTTCGGGCTTGATCCCTGGTTGGGGGTGCAGGAGGCAGCTGAGGGATGTTTCTCTTTCACATCGATGTTTCCCTCTCCGTCTCCCTCTCCCTTCCTTTCTCTCTAAAACTCGTTAAAATATTTATTATAATAATAACAAAAGAGGTATAGGACCAAAGATGCCACTTCAGTTTTCACTTCCTTTTTGTCTTTTCTCAAACCACTTTAAGGCATTCTCCAAACAGCAGGCCTTTTTGCTGAAGGCTGACAAACATCCTATACGAGGCTTCCACAGGCAGAACTCTGTGAGGAGCAGAACACCTTCCAGCCCAACCACAGTGCTCTCATGACAATCAAACACCTTCACCTAAAATTCAAGTACAGTGTTGAGGGAAAAATGGACCCAAACATATCCAAAAAAGAGCCATATACTTCTCTTATTTCTCTTGTAACCATTACAAAATGTAGGAACAAATTTAAAATAATGAAATTGCACAAGAAATGTTTGGAATTTATAACCGTGTTCCGTATAACTCTAAGCAGCCTACCTTTCAGTCTTTCGTCTCCATCTCACCTCTCTTTCAGATCTGGATTGTCTAACACTAATAGATACCCGATTCTTCCTTCGGATTTATCTATTCCTTCTTCATGGCCACAAAGAGGGAGTCAACTTAAAGCGAGGAGGCAGGCATTTGAATGAATCTGCTACTTATGTAGCTGAGCAAGTAAATCAAACAGCATTTGAACATTTGGGACTTGTATCAATTAAAACAGTTGGGCTGAAGAAGTGACTAAAAAGGTAAAAGATTTAATTCCTTGATAACAGAAGGCCCAGAGATAGAGATATTCTGGGGTTAGTTCAGGGGCTCAAAAATGCCATAGAAGAACCAAAGTGTCTTTCCACTCTCGCCTTTCTTAGGCCGCATCAATGTCTTCACCTGGGACCGCAGCACGGCTTCCCCAGTTCCAGTTGCCACATGCTGACATGAGGATGTCTAGCCAAAGAGAGGGCATGCTTTCCCCATGTATCTCTTTTCATTAGAAAACACTTCCTCTTGCCCAGCCAGGCGTGGCTCAGCAGTTGAGCATTGACCTAGGATCCAGGGGATCAGGGTTCGATTCCCAGTCAGGGCACATGCCCGGGTTGTGGGCTCGATCATTGACTCATCATTGATGTTTCTATCTCTCTCTCTCCCTCTCCTTTCCTCTCTCTGAAATCATTAAAGATATATTTTTTAAAAAAAAACAAAACACTTCCTCTTGAAGCCCGCCAATCTTCCCCCTTCACCAGCCTTCACCAGCCAGAATTCTATCCCATGTTCACCACTCAGTCTAGCACTGGGATGGGAAATAAAATGATGACAATTGGCTTAGGCAAACTATGATTCTCCCTCCAGGAAGCGGGGACAACCCAGCTAAAACTTCCTGTGCCAGCCACAAAGGAAGTCGCTGCGGAAATAACGACTAATGGTTTCCACCACATGCCTTTGGAGTCAGGGGAAACTGGACTTAAACTCCTACTTGGTATCTTATGAACTTTTTAACTTTATGCAATTACTTAACCTCTGTTGAGAAGCTATAAATGTAGATATAGAATAGATATAGATACACATACAGATACTATACAGATATTTTTAAAGTCTGTGTTGTAGGAAATACAGAGATATTTGTGTGAATGTGCCTAGCGCAAAGCCTGCTACATGGTAAAAGCCAATCAATACTATTTCATCTGTTTCCTTTCATCTCTAGGCCTTTCCCAGTTCCTTCCTTACTATAACCGAAGCCCAGGAACTACCTAAGGATTATGGCCTAAGTTTGATTCTGTCTCCAACATTCTCAAGTGTAAAAAGTCCTCCTTCTTTACGAAGGCTATCAGACTTTATACTTTAATATCTCATTCATAATATTCTACTATGCTAAATGTTAGGGGTGCCCAATATTAGTTTATTTGAACTATGGACCGTGCACCTGCTTATCACACACACTATCGGACTATAAATTCCATAAATCAAACCGGCATATAAAACCCATCCATTACTTTAAGAAAGAAAACAAACAAAACAAGCCCCTAGTTGGATATGTTTCCTCTGCATTTTCAGTCTCGCCCTTTGCCCATCCCCAACATATTTGAGCTTTAACCACCCTGAATTGTCCACTGCACTTTCTATGATAACTTACAGCTTCTTTAAGTCTCTTGCTGCAGGTTTTTCTGCCAGAAACACCCTCCCTACCACTCTTCACATGACTAGATCTTGTTCACCTTCCTGCCTCATTTCAGGAACCATCTTCCCCCCAAACTTTTCCGACCTCCAGGTGGGAGTCAATGTACCTGTTCTCCATGCCAGAGCAGGTCTTGCTTACCATTTGTCATTAAATACTCAATGTGGCTACTTTTTCCCCTGCCTTCACTGGAGACTTCACTGGAGTCTTTGCGTCAATGACATCAGATGTCTCCTGATGCAATCCCTGGTGCAGAAGTAGCCACTCGGTAAATGTGGGTGAATGAAAGGAAATAAATTTTATATATTTGGCACTTTGAAATGAAATACTAAAGATAAAGTCTCTTAAATAAATCAATGTAAACATTTTAAACAGAGCATTAAAAATTATCACCAAAAGGATTTTGATACAAAATACAGCAATATGTCTCAATGACTTACCAGGAGCCACAAGTATGCTAAGGGCTTTACAAACACTTCCCTACATAATCACCCAACCAGCCCAATACGGAGCACTTCGGGACAGCTAGCACGTCCCAAACCTCGGAATTTAACTCGGGTTGGCTGACCCTAAAGCTCAAGTGCTGGTTTTTATACTCTAGAACGGAGACTGTTCATTCCTCATATGTTACCTTACTTGTTACCTATTCTTAATTGGAAATGGTCTCAGAAAGCTCCAAGACAATTAAATTTTATAGGAAGACAAACAATAATCACTTCTACAGACATGAGAAGACAACAGAACAGCTTACGCCAATTAACTTTTTTCTCCCTTTATTGAAATTCATGTTTGTTCACCATCAACAGCACCTGTCCTGATCTGTTGCACTGAAATTGCTAAAATGTGCCTTGCCACACTGTAGTAAAACCTCCTAAAAGAAGTATTTTCTTAAGCAAAAGGCCCAATTTTTTACTATTATATAACAGTACGATCCTCCTTCCTCTTGAAGTAGAATGCTAAGGATGACACTTGTTATAAAGAAATGAGTTAGGTGCTTTTAAAGCCGTGATACACACATTTTTACAAGTTTAATTTTATTGTTTAAATATTATCGTGGGCTCACATAATTTCCAACATTATTCAAATACAATAGTTTTCACATACATCCATATAAATATGCATACCACAAATTTAGTCATATATGCTGAAAATAAATTCATTAAGGCACTTAGAAGTAACCTGATGCAAAAAGAAAAAAACAGAACAACAGGAAAAAACACATAAGTTTAATCACCTAAATATATATTGCTGCAAATATTTCATTAAATATGGGAAGATTAACAGCTTCTAGTATAGGGGGCAAAAACTGTGGGAATATTTTCTAAAGATTATAAATATTTACTTTCAAGATATGGTAGTAAACATTCACTGGTTATTATATACTTGAAAATATAAAATGATAAATAAGAAGAGACTCACTTCAGAAGTATGGGAACAGCAGCCTGTATGAAGAAAAGGGAAACCGCAGTCCTTTAGGACGCGCATGTATGTGGCCCCCGCTTTGACTCCATGCTGGGCACAGAGGTTTCTTTTATGGCAAAAACATGAAGTGTTGTGTCCAAGAACATCTCCAGCATCAATTTATCACTACTCAATACCTGAACCGTATCAGGTACTCCAATTCTGCTTAAATAAATTATTAAAATTAGCACTACTATGTAAGATCAGATTAAAGGTTTGTAAAAATATTTAATTTTCACTCATTGAAGTTAAATAATCTGGGGGAAAGAGAAAAATATATATATATTTTTAAGTTTTCTTCTGGGCATTATTTTTTAAAAGTGATTATACTCTGGTGTGGGGACGGGTGTTGGGGTAGTGGAGGGATGAGCAAAAAAGAAAAAAATTAAAAAGTGATTATAAATTTAGAAAATATAAACAGATGTATGATATTCAGGAATTTATGTAATCATATGTAATAATACTAAAGAAGAGTTTCAAATTTAATGTAATTTAAAAGAGATTAATTTGTGGTTAATTCACAATATATATAACTTTTAAGAATACTCTCAGGAAATGACATTATTATAAAAATACCTCACATATCAATATAAAGATGAAAAATAAAAGTTGATATTCATATTATTCATTAATATTCATATTAATATTTAGGAAAGCTACTAAATAAAAACAAATCTAAAATATTATAAAAGAAATAAACTTCTAAATGTTTGACAAGAGAGTAAATTAGTAAAACCTTTCTTCAGTGTGATGAATCAATAAAGACAAAAAGCTTACATTTTTCTTAATTTTTGACCTTGCATAAATTTATTCTGAAAAATAATCACAATTATGTACACAGATTTGACTAACGGATGTTCTCTGAAACTTTTGTTTTAACAAAGAGGAACAATTAAAATTTAAAAAAAAATAAAGGTCAACATGAGAGAATTTAGTAGATAACCTGCTTCCAAATAATAAAAAATAGAGTACCACTAAATATGTTGGTATAAATAAGAATTCCAGATATAAAAATATGTACAAGGTATAAAATAAATACAAGTCTTGGTTTGAAATAGAACAGAAAATACAATTTTTGTAAAAATTACTATAGACAGACACATACATACACTCACTTGCATTTTAAAAAACATTTATCACCATGCATGATATATTAGTAAGAAGCATAAGTGGTGGTTTTTCCTAAGTGATGAGATTACAAATGCTATTTCCCTCTCATTTGCATATACTAACTTTGCTGAATAAATATATTATTTTAATAATATAAAAGTTATATTTTAAATGTACAAAATAGAATCCAGTATAAAAACTGTCTAGTGATCTATTTCTCCTCGAATTGTATAAAATAGTTGTGTAGGTAACACAAATATGTCAGATGATATGGTTTCAGTCTTTCCCACTAACTTGGTTGCCTATTCTTAGGCAAACAACCAATCTGAGATTTAAATTTATTTTCTGTAAAATAACTTGAGAAAATGATCATTTTAAGAACTCTTTCTGCAAACAATTCCAAGTCTTATGTATATTAGAAACAGAGTAAACATTAAAATGTATTAATATGGTAATGACCAAAATAATCTGCAACCTCAGTAGGTTGGACTGAATTTATTTATTTATAAGAACCACCCAGAAGTTCTGAGAGTCTCAAATGTTGTTGTTACTGAGGTTCTCTTGTGGATGGCAACTATATTAAATCCTGTAGTCCTGACTTTTTATATAAATTGAAATAATCTAATTGTGGTGCCAGGCCAAATACCTTTGTCTTTGTACATGAGGCTGTCTGATCCCACTGCTGTGCACTGCCTGTTAGTTGCTGGACAAATGAATGGCGAGGCAGAATGCATAAATAAGTCCAATGCACTGAATCCCACTGAACTGTTTGCATGACTTCCATACATTTCAATGAGATCAGGCTGAGCAAAGGCTTTAATTTCAGGCCGACAATCACTGGGAGCTTTTCTATATTCTCTGCATAGCCTCTGTTGAAAGTCTTAGAATAACAACGTTTGTGAATCACAACTGAAAATTCAAAATTAAAAAAAAATCTTTTACGATTTTCATGGAGAAAGAATGTAAAGGTTCTTAGTTTGTTCTACAGCATGTGGTTTCTTTTTTCTTTATTAAACACGTCAACGTTTATAATTAATGGAATTTTTAGGGAAAGTAGAGGGCAATATGAAGGTGATATTGTCATGTCTTGAATTAGAAAAAGCTTTAAACATACACTTCCATCCCTATCCAAAAACTGTATTTATCATCACTGCATCATTTTGCTCAATCAGTAAAAATTCCTCAGTGCAATATTTTACCAGCTGATGAAATGTTAACAGAAAAATACACAGAACGCAGGGAAATGGAAATAGACTCATTTCCCAGATATCCACCATTATTATCAATGACTACCCGAATCCTTAGAATACAAGGGGTTATCTGCAGTGTGCTGAGTGGTAAATCCAGTGTAATAAAAATAGTCGGTGTAAACTCCCGCGTGCTGGCCTGAGCGTGCCGCAGTCCAAGGCCGGTTCTTTCCTCTCTTTCTCTGCTTTCTTCTCTCTGCGGCCCCAGAAAGCGAGCTCCGTTATTTCTGCATGGGTGCAAGGTGAATGAGGCTGTCACTTCTCTTTGCAGGGCTATTTATTACAGGTCACTGACATAATACAGCTATTTTTTAAATAAAAATAAGTTCTCTAGCATTTTCTCACATTTGAGAGAAATGTGCAGTGTGTTATTTATTTATACGGAAATCTGCCAAGCCAGAGGCATCATCTTGCTTTGAGGGGCCTCCTGCTGGAAAACTGAGCAACCCTGTCATTCTAAGAATTAAAACACCACATAGTGTATGAAAGAAAACAGAACACTATCCTACACTGTGGGGCGCTTTTGATTTTCAACCTGGAAAAAGAAGTGACGTCGGTAAGAACAAAACTTAGAAAAGAAAAAACCAAATTGTACCACTAATTGAGAATAGTTATGCAGTTTTGAGTGTTCTAAGCTACGAGATACATACATTATATATATATTTAATGCACAATTTCTGGTGACAATATCACAAACCTACTTTGACCATAAATCAGTCTAAGAGACTAATAAATTAATTGATAAGGAATTGATTTTTCTTGGTATGTACATCTCAGTTTGCAGTTTTCAAGGGACAGAGAGTCCACCCCTAGAAAAAATTGCATTAGAGATGTAATTCTAATCATTGTCTCTGATTTCAACCACAGATACGTCACCACTTGGTGTTTTTCCCCCAGAATGCCTCACTGCAAATTATATTCATGAATGAATGTTACTTCTCAATTACGAATTATATAATTTCATCTCAGAATTTCCCAAAACCCACCTAAAAATCTTAGGAAGTGACTGGACATTTTCTAGAGTCAGGGCTGTTAAATATACTTCAACATTTGCATACTTATAAAAACTACAGAGCATAACAGAATAGAACTGTGGTGATGCATGAAACCACTAAGGAGCAAAATATGTGTGTAAAACTCAACCATTTTTGGCACTATAAGGCCTTGCTAGGTACATTTTTGATCCTTGGTATGAAGGACAACTTTGGCAATCACTTTTACTTAATAATTTCTAAATAGATTAGAGATCCAGAGCTCAAGTTAGATGAACTTGTTCACAGTTGAAGTATAGGAACAGGAGGGAGAATTGGCCGAAAGGAACGAGCACTGGGCTGGGGGAGTATCTGCTGGCCCAGCCTCTGACTGCGCATCTGACTCCTGCTGGAGAGACAGTGACCAGGGGAGGAGGCCGGGGGTGAGGGGTGAAGGGGTGGGGGTAAGGTCTCAGGACATGAATAGTTGCATGTCAGGCAATAATCCTAGAGAAGATTTCTTTCACAAGTCCTGGGACTATTCCAAATAGGGATCACACTCCAAAGGAACAGCTGCTTATAACCTCCTCTGAAATATTTATTTGGGACTCACACTGCTACCATTCTTGTGTGTTCCCGGAATCACATGCACTGGCATTCCTAATTGCTTTGCTAAACTTTATTTCTTAAAGTGTAAATAAATCCAGAGAAGCTCCTCCTCCTTAGCCATATAATGTAGTATCGATCACTCATCCCTGAATTTTTTTAAAAGTACAGTGAATTCCACTTAGTTGGAAGGAATAATTCGAAGTCTTGTCATTATTAGAAACATAACAATTATGATTTAAAATATAACTTACAGTGTTATGTAATACAGATATGCCAAAATTTGATCAAACAATACACACAACTTCCCTACTCCCTCTTTAGAAAAACTGCAAATCATCTTTTTCAGGAATATACTAATGGTGATAGCAACCTTGGCGATATTCAAGCTACTGCATGAAAAGATGAAGGGTTAATAAAACGGTTATTAGAAATTGGCCTCTGCTTTCAAGCTGTGTTCATTTCAGGCAGATATTTCCACAGACCACTCACTTCAGGATATTTGCAAAAACTAAGGAAGGGTACAAAATGATTTGAAACAAAGTAAAACAAAAATAAGTGTTAAAAATACAAAGCGCTACACACAGATTAAGGCTATGTTCAAATCAGTATTGAAGGAAACGGGGGACCCACAATCATGACAAATTCCTCCCAACGCACAAGTAGAACAGCAGAAAACTGCTTTGATATCTGGTGGCAGGGGTTAGGGGCGGGGTGTTAATTCACAAGTACATACATGAAACCTAACAAATAACCATAGGACTTTAAAGCCAAAATTAGTATCCGAACTGATGGACGCTGACCGCCCTTTCCAAATGGGAAAGGCACTCTCCACCCTGGTTTTCAGTCGGATGCTGACGGGCAGTGAAAGACGAAGACTGCTCTGTAAGGACAGGAGGAGCTGGTCCCTGATTCATGGGTGCAGTCAGAGCCACTCGGGGTGGACGACAACTGGCTCTAAAGCCCAAGCGGGCGCGGAGTGAGAGAGAGGCGGGGGGCTGGCTGGACGGTGCGTGGGGGTCACTCACCTCCAGCCGGCCAACTCGCCCTGGGCGGTGTCTGGGCTTTTCCCACAAGCTCAGCATACCGTCTTCCTTGAAACCCAAGCCCTGAATGTTAATTACTCTCCTTTCCATTACCTCCCCACCCTCACTGTCGATTAGTACTAATTCCAATTACACCGCCAAGCACCTGGGCAAGGTTGCCATAGAAACAACTATTGTCTTTACAGAAGGCATTCCTGAAGTCTCATCGGCTGGTGCCATCTTCATTTCAAATACGGATATCAGGGCCTCTCAACTGGGTAAGTATCTTTGTAAATGTCTTTGTATTCAAATATGCAAGTAACACTTCTGTCTATATTTGTGATCAACCTCAGGTTAGAGGGAATGTCATGTGGATGCTAAATAACAAAATCACTGGGGGAAATCAGTGGTATTCCCTTGGATTACGGTTTCACATTCCAGTTTTTGGGTTGCCTTTAAGTAAAAAAGCATAGCCGTAGCAACATAAAATCTTACCGAAGTCAACACCTGCATCTAACAAAACACATTTAAAAATGTAAAAGACGTTGGCACGTGGTGATCATTTTGTTACGTTACTTTCCCCGCATCAGAAAGTTCTAGTACCTCAACTGCTGCCGGGTGTTTGTTTCAAAGGAATAACTCATCGTGGGGACCAGAAACGGATAGGAACCTAACCACCATCCCTGGGCCTGATTACTCCGAAGTGCCACCTTTCAGCCGAGTAAGGCAGCGGGGCGATGGGGCTGGTGACGTGAATTTCTACTTACCTCTCAGGCTAAAGATAACAGCCTGATTCCTTCTAAAATTTATCTATTTAGCCTCAAAACAGGCAGTTTACGGCATCTTTGAAAATCTCCAGATTTTCAAACTGGACAAATACCTGTTTTCTTGATGCAACTCCCTGGCTGTAGGAAGTGTGAGGCTGTTGGAAGAAAGGAGTTCACTACAGAAGCACAAAAACAGCCCTGCCCATAATTAATACTATTTCTAAACACGTATGGTTTTGAGGTGTTCCAAAGCTAATCGATAAGTGAGCCCTACTGACATAGATCTCGGAATTAAAGACGTTATGAGGACATGCATAGCCTTTACCTGATGCCTTAATTATCTAAATGAATGTGTAAAAGCCGGGAGGTAGGGAAAGCATTTAATCATTGCAGCCATTTTCAGATTATTTTCCATGTGGCAAAACCCATTCAGTGTTTGTGCACAGACCTTGAAGATTCTGCTCCGGCATGCAAAAGTGTTTACAAAAAATATTCAGTCATACATTATATTCGTTGTGCCCTATCTTGAAAAGTTTAAATGCCTATAAAAGGTAACATAAAAAAGTTATCCCATAAACTTGATTAAAAACCACTTACTCTTGAAGGCACTTTAAAAAACAGTAAGGATGGAAGGACACAGGGTTTGAGTTTGCCAGGTAAACATAAATCTTTGGAACAAAACTGTCTATCTAAGCGCTTTTTTTAAAATACCAAAACTATAAAAACAGAGTATGAAGGAAAAATGGTTCCAGAAAACTGCCCCTCAGAGAGATCCAAATTCATCTCTAAATAGCCTACTTACAGTACCCACGCCAGTCCACACCTATAGTAATTCAACCAGCCAGTGCTGTATCATCTGTTTATGAGCCCAACTTAAATTCACATTATGAGAAAGAGGAAGTCCATGGTCTTCTCACATTTAACATTTTATAACTTTAAATTTATGATGCTTCAATCTTTGCTTTTAATTGCCTTAGCTACCATACTAAAACTATAGTATACATAATATAATTAACATTTATTGAGGATTTACTATGTGATTGACACTGTTTTATACACACTATCTCATTTAATCTCACAACTATAAAGTTCTTATTAATATTAGATCCCAGTTTTAAATGAAAAAATTGAAGCTTAAAAAGATTATGTAATTAACCCATCTTTACACAGTGAGAATTCAAACTTGGGATAGTTAATACTCAAGTCCCTCTATTCAACTTCTACTTCAACTTTCTGCAATATTTTACTGAATATTGTCAATTCTTAAAAGCGACTAATCTGATTACTCTGAAGTACCATAGTGTACTTAAATTGTAATAGGACAGTAGAAAATTAGCATATATTGTTAATATACTTGATGCTGTTTCCAAGCTTGGCATATTCATAAATATACCTGGTTATTAATAATTCTTGTGAACATTAAACAAAGTAGTTGTTAATGGCAGAAAATAGTTAATAAACAATCTATATTTTAAATGTACATTTTAGAGATTTTAGTTTATTTTCATAGATGAAATATTGACATTTGGACAACGTAAAATTAACAGGGGTTTGGGCATCGCTGATCTGCCACCTGCACAGGCGTGTGCCATTTGGTAAACCATTTAATCTCCCTAAGCTTCTGTTTCCTCGCCTGTAAAATGCGGGCAGCGGTGTCCTTGTTGTGAAGATTAGGTGAGCTAACGTATCTTAGAGTGCTTATCACCCTTCCTGGCACCAGAGGCCTTCAAAACATGTTAGATATTTTGATTTCTTGGCTTTTTACCAAATGCAGAGTTCATTTGTGCTATTATATTAATTTATACCAATTAAGATAAGAAAATCTCATTAAATTGTGAAACGAGAGAAGTAAAATGTTGAACAGATTGAACTGAAGACACTGGTATATCCAAGTAACGAAACTCAGAGGGCAGGGCAACAGGAAAGCTCTGGAAAGGTAAGAGGAGCTCAGAACAGCCTACACGGAAGCGAGACAGGGGAAGGTATCCAGAAACTTAAAGAGCTACTTTATGTGTAACCAAGTGAGACACACACATGGGCCTTCATCTTTTTGAATCCTTTTAATTTTCAATTCCCTTAGGAAGACACTCCTCTTTCTGTTTCTCTACAGCTCATCCTCAACTCACAGCTGCAGGCCCAGATTTCTAATTCCTGCTCCATGCCCCCGCCTGCTTATATATTTCTCCCCCTAGTTGCCTTAGACCCAGACTTACAAACACCTGCTGGGATAACCTGGGAGCACGATGAAACACATATTTTTAAGCTTATGTATTTTTATTTTATGTTGTCTGGTTTTTAAAATAGAGAGTAACTTATCTGTGACAGTACATTAGATTAGAGATATAAATGTCTAACATAAAGACTATTGACAAAAAAAATAAGAACTTTTTTTTTTTAAATATTTAAGAAAAACAATCTTTAAAAGATCCCTCACAAATCTCCTGATCTATGAGAGAAGGTATGATGATAAAAAGCATTTGGGTGGGGATCCTAGCCACAGAGATTGGAGTTTACATCCCATGCCTCTGATTTCTGGAGCCCAGGAGAGAATTATCTGGGCGTGGTGTGCTTGTGACAGGCTCTCAGGGTGGGAAGGGCCCTCAGAGGTCAGGAACCCAATCCCCATCCCCAGCATCACTGACAGTTGTCCCTCAGCTGCCTCATTCATTCCTTATCATCACAGAAGAGGTGAGATCAGAGCCCCCCAGCCCCCACATGAAGGAACTCACCACCTCCCAAGACAGGCCCGGCCAACTTTGGAAAGCTCTAACTGTGAGAAACTCCTGGATGGTGTTCGGCCGAAATCTGATGCCTCACAATTTCAAACAGCTGTTAATGTTTCTGTTCTCCAAGGCTACAGAGAACAGTGCTAATCCCTCTTGTATGTAACAACCCTTCAACTTTTGAAGATAGCTATCATGCCCCCTTCCCAAGCCGCCTCTTTTTCAGGCTTGGCATCTACTTCTAATCATTCTTCAAATGAGATGGCACTGCATTACTCTCAGGTAACACAGTTTCCTTTGCAGAAAAAAAAAGACAAATTTAACTTAGCAAGAGTATCATAATTAAGCCGATAACGGTAACTCATAATTTCTATCCCAATATTACATTTTAATTGTGCAAAAAAAGTTTTAAATTAGATGTTTTCTTCTCCTTCACCACAAATGGGAAGAGTATGTGTGTGGTGCCCTCAAAGAATAGTCCCATGTCGTAAGTGACTTAGTACACACATGTGGGACAGCTGACACCTTGCCAGATAACTTTCATTGTGATTAATGATATAAGCATGTGAGATGGTTATTACCACATATATTATGGCAACCACAAATTCAGATTGTGATTCTTCAGCAGCCCAATTAATAGACATATGACCCACCAGTATCCACACCTACTTGCAGGAGAATTCATAGCACCTGCTTTATTGAAGTCCTTTGGCCTGCCTCACTCATGTGACTTTTCACCTAGGCCAACTCAATCTGTGCACCAGATATTCTATCATTTTTAAGCCATTTTATTTCCCACTTCAAGTCACATACAAAAGCACCTATGCCCTAATACACAATTTAGAAGCATGCCTTCTTCAAACTAATACTTAGTTGTGGCAAAGTTAGTACAATACTATTCATATTCTTTAAAATATGGCAAAAATTTTATTATATGTAAGAGTACAAAGTATTTAGTGACTATAATGGTGAGGACATATCAGAGTGGATCACAGCATATGCCAAAGCAGAGATCTGAAGGTCCACTACTGAGCTGGGTATTAATGCTTTAGTAGTTTAATCTGCAAAGTCTGAGGAAGCAGAGCTGGGGAGGGATCTGGGAAAGCCAATCAGATGAGAATACATACTTCAATATTTTAGTAATCAAAATTGTAAGAAACATAGGTCTTAAATATTAGTCTTGGCAACAGAATATATTTTGTTGCTCATACCTTTACACAAGGGTTTCAAGGATTTTGAAAGTGACAAATAAAAGTCTCCACATTCTTAATAGAAATCAAAAATAAACAATGAAGTTATTTTTTCATATATTTTTTTCATATATAGGAAGCATTGAAAAGCATTTGATCTTGACTTGGTATAAAATCAAAGACGTCGTTAGCTGAAAACCTTCATATCAGCACATACACAATTACTATGAACTTTAATCAAGAGAGAAGCTGTCTGAAAAAAAATTAACCTTGAAATAACCACCGGAAATATGATGAGATGAACAATTCATGAATATGGGAATTATTCTCGATAGTGAGCTTGATTATAGAGAATGTCTTGAGCCATGACAAAGCTCTAGCAGATATATGAATAATGTTATAACTTTTCACATACCTTACAATTCACTCTGCTAAAAAATACTTTTAGGAATTCCCAAATGTGGATACTACTGTACAAATTCCTGGCTTTTTCTAGAATCACATTTCCATCAAGGGTGACCATTTTTTTCACACAAGTTAGGCTCATTTAGAAACGTCTCTAAAATTTCTTTTGGATGATGGCACTTTTTTTTACAAAGACTAAGGTCTGGGTTTTAGGGTGTTGTGGGTTTTTTTATTTTGTTTTATAGCCACTTCCTGATAATTACAGTGGACCCCATCCTGTTGACTTCTACATCCAAAGAATGACTAGTTCCTGAAAGAGTCTAACCATACACCAGATTCAAATCACAAAATTACCATAAAATAATGGGACTTCTGATTCCCTTACAAGTAATCAAAATCCTTGAATACCAAACACTCTCTATCTGTGTCCTTGAAAGAAAGATATTTTGGATGTTTTGACATATTTTATTTTCTGCAGACCTGGAATAATTGAAATGTTTTTGTTTTTCCGTTTTGCTCATTAATAAATCTAACTTCACAGTGCTCATCCTGCCAGTGAGAAATATGGCACTTAGAGAAATTTATTTTTATAGAGCCTATAAATATTGAGTGAAAGCTGTTAAACTGTGGGAGACCAACTTCATCGGCACCTTTCAAAGAGTGACTGAGTCAGTTTGTCAGAGTGAAATAGCATGTATCAGATCTAAATTTGCTAAACAAAATTAGCTGCGTGCCATTCTATTTGCTTATCTCTTTCCCTGGCTCATGGCGTGCTAATTCTGGCCACAAGCAATATAGTAAGTACAGAAAAAATAATGAATGTCCCTTTCACCAAGAGTTGCATAAAATGTTTTGTCTATTTCAATTTATCTCAAAGCTTTTTATACTTTCAAATTTCATCCTGTACTTTAAAAAAAGAAAAGAAAGAGGCCACTAAAGAATTATATCTGAATACCAATCGCTTCATTTTCTATAAATTCCAAGTACACTTTTAGAAGTTTCGATATATCACCAGAGACAATGGGACTGCTAAATCTGAAGTTAAAACAACTGGGAAATATTATTAACTGTTTAGTTAATATTTTTACCTAGTAAAATTGTGACTTGAAATACCCATCCTTTTATTATTACTTAAACCCGCTAACATATTAGTTAAAATATGAACAAATATCGGAGCTAGCTGAGCACTGGCACTAATTTAGATGCACTGCTGGTAATAATGTTTATTGCAGTTAAAATGGTCACACTTAACTCAGCCAGAGGATAAAAGTCAAGGATAGATTTTTATCTGTGCTAAATGACAAATGATTAAAAATTAAACGCACTATATTTCAAGAGGTAGGGCCTTAGGAATATAGCTTCTATATACCCAAACTGGCAAGATTCTTTTAAATCACACCCAACCATTATAAAAGTACACAACTGCGTAAGAGCATACGTGGCCCGTTTTTAAAATATGATGTAAAGAGAAAAAATAATTATATATGTGTGTGTGTGTGTGTGTGTATACATCTGCATTAGGCATGCTTATATTTAGAGAGAAAATATTCTGAAAATTAGCTCCATATAGCATATTATTTTATACAGAGATACACCGAAGTCCTTTACAGTGAGGTTTAACTACATGTGATGATTCTTTTTCTCAAAACAATGCGCTGTTCTATATGAATAGCGCGGACTTTAACTACATCTAGTTTAAAAAAGTTAAAATTAAAAATTATGTAATTATAGCCCAAATTCACAGCTAAAGAGGGTCACGGGACTTACTAAAATGTGTGCCTTTCCCGTGCAGGCAGGTGTCCAGTGTTTCCTAGGCTGGGCGTTAGGGCCCTGGCCGGGCGCCCCTCGGGCTCTGCGCCCAGCGCGCCCGTCTCTGGACTGCTGTCAAAGAGGGTCCCCAAGCTACATCGACGGGGACTCGGAAACTTGGCTGTGCCCCTGCCGTGAAGTTTCCTCAATGGGACAAGGCTTACAGGATGGTTTCCTTAAGGTACAGGGCGCACAGAAAAGACTCTGGGAAACACAATGCAGGGGCGATCCGCGGTACCCCAAGAGGGGCTCCTTACATGACAGACCCATCGACAAGCTCCTTCCCGCGGCCGCACGGGGAACATCAGGGCTGCGCCCCGAGGCAGGGGGTGCGGGTGCAGCGGGCGGGGGGACCCTGCTGAGGGGCATCGCTGGCTTCTGGGGAGGCCCGGGCAGCTGGGCCGCGGGGGCACAGCCAGCTGGCTCTCGGGGCAGGGCAGCCAGGCAGCCTGGGGCAGGCTGGTGCCCCAGTGGGGCTTCCCCCTTACTACTACTTCTTTATCTCTCTACTTAGTCATCTACAAAAAGGAAGAATAATTCCTGACCCACACTTGCTTCTCAGGTATCCTCGAAGGAAAGCCATCAGGAAAGTTCTAAAGGAATTTCAGACAGAGGTGGGAACGTCTCCATTGCCCAGGTCTCTCATTAATAGGCTACTCTGCAGGCTGGAGGGACAGGGGCCTTGGAGAGCTATATTCACTCTTTCAAGCCATTATAAATTAAGATAGAATTAGGGCACCCCCGTGATCTAGGAACACTGATAATTTCTCAGAATCTGGTAACCTGAGGAGAAATGTCTGGGGGAGCATTTTCACTGGCAGAATCTGACCCTATCAATGCTGACTTCATTTCACCGATTGTCAGCACGCACAGTGAATCACCTAAGGAGCAGCCGAGAGGAGCCCAGTCACCTCTCACTCAGAGCAAGGGCTTCCTTCACAGGATCCTGTAGAAACCGTAGGCATATGTCTAGTTGCGTGTTTTAAGACACTGAGAGATCTCAGTTATAAGAAAGCTGTGTTATCATATATACCTAGGAATAGAAAATGTCACATTCCGTTGGAACCCCTTTTTTCATAAAATACTATTAGCATTTTTCTAGAGGCAAACATTCCTCGCAAGAGTTTGGAAAATCACTTAGCCACATATGTTTTGTACTGTGCTTTATTGCCCTTGTCTAACCATAAAAGAAAGGGGGCAGTTGGCATCTTGAGTTTTTATATGTCATCCTCGCTTCCTATCACAGTCCTGAAATACACTGATGGGTCAGTACATCTTATTGCTTACACTTAGTGGATGGTGACCACGCAATGGAATATACAGATGAGGTATTATGAAGCTGTACATCTGAAACTTAGATGTTATTAACCAGTGTTACCCAATACACTTAATTTTTAAAAATTTAAAAATGGGAGGTAAGTAATCACAATGTAATGGCCACATAAAAATAGTGGGCAACAAAACACATGTTTAAGAATGATATTCACAAATATTTAACTCACCAAAAATAAAACCAACAGAAATACTTTGCACCATATTATGAGCAGGCTCTAAAAATGGGATTGGGGACAAATGATATACTCTTGGAACCACTCCATTGAAAGAAATGCCCTAGGAAGCTCGAGAAAGCAACTACAGAAATTCCCAGGGTAAACATGTCTAATATCTATTATTAAGAATTCTATAATTATATTTTCAGAACAGCTTACTTTGTGCACTATATGGTTTAATTACAAACAATAACCATCTGTGAATGAGCTTAAAATTGCTTCTGTAAATGTATGTTATTCTTTCATTTAAAAAATATTTTTAAAGAACTTACTATGTATGTGGTACCACATCAATCTTTACAGGGAGTACAAACTCTGGTTTTTAAAAAGTTATTAGTACGGTTTAAGATTAAACTCCAGGTAAGTGGTATAGACAGGGATTATTTAGAGTCTAGGGTAGTCAGTGAAGGAAGGTGTAATGATGAGGTACGATTTCATGTAGATCTGAAAAGATTCCACAGTTGGGACAGGCAGAGGCACCAGGTGAACCATGAATCTCAGGCAAAGGGGTCAGCAAAGGCAAAGACAACAAGCAGGTTCCTTCAGGGAATACTGACTAGGCCAGCCTGGTTCTTAGGATACCGGCAAGAAACTCTTAAGATTAGATTAAAAGGGAAACTGAAGGCTTTGGATTTTACAAGGGGAATACATTTGAAGGCTTCTAAATAGAAACTGGGGTAATAAAAGTATTATATTAGAAATGGTCATCTGGCCGTGATAAGAGGGAAGTCTTGGAGGTAAGAGGGCATCGAACAAAAGAACCAGTAAGAAGGATCTGGCAATAACCCTGCTCTGAGGTTTTTAAGGATTGGGTGAGGTCAATAAAAATAATAGGGAATGGATTTTAATAAGCCATGCAATTAAATTCCCTTTAAAAAAAAAAAAAAAAAACTTTGCTTAACTGCTCCAATTCTAGACAAAATGATCAGACAAAGGAACTTCTAAAAATAAAAGTGCATATCTAAAAGAAGTAGTATTGTTTTATTCCTGTTTGGTTTTCATAGGTCCCTATAGAAACAAATTCATATTGCCTAAGCCTAAGGGGAAGAATGGAAAATGATGACAAAAATAATTTCAGTAAAAGGAGACTTCATGTAAAACAAGATATTCACTGCCACCCATGACCTCAATTAGGCAGCCCCTGCTAGTGGAGGAGACCCATCCTGAAATACAGGTGTGCACAACTTATTACTAAAGCGATAGCTATGCTACATACAGTCACAGAAACTAGAGAATCCATGGCCATTCTTTTTTTCAGTCCTAACCAGATGTGAGATATCCTCAGAAGACCACAGAAGATCAACAAATGCATCTTCTAAAGGCAGGTTTAGAATCCCCACTTGTATCCTAAAGGCTTAAAACCTGGATGTCCACCTATACCAGATGCATATGGCACCAGACATAATGTCAGAAGAGTAGTAAAGATGTAATAGGTGAAAGTGATTATTTACAAGTCTGATACTTTAGGAAAACAAACTACTGTTTATTACACCATTCATTTTCTTAAAACACCTTTAGACTATGTTACAAATAAAATATATACATTCATACAGCCTTGATTTCTATTACTTTAACACTCTGGATTCAGACACTGAATCTTACATATTTTTATTGATGTTTAGTATGCTTCAGTAATCCCTACAATAATGGAAATGACACGATTAAAAATGATACTGACCTACCTCTGCCTCTCAAGGAAGAGGTTTAATGGTGTTGCACGGGAAGTTACATAGTTGTTTTAAGGGGTCCATTCTCAGCTCAAATTCCTAACAGGAAGTGACTCTCCCTGCCAAAACAAGCATCAACGTTTCTTTCTGTCACTATGGCCCATGCAATGCTGACCATGACTGAAAAAGCTCTGGTGTTTGTGGAAAGTCAGCGACAACCAGAGAGAGTTAAGGTTAACAACATTGCAAACTCACAAGGCCCAGAGGCAACATCTTGCAGAAGCCAACTAGAGGGAGGCATATGTGCAACAGAAATAAATTTGTCAAGCCTTAGTAGTTAAAACTTAGCTTATACATTTCTGCAAAGCAGATGCCTGAAGAAAAAAGGGGACCCAATGAAGACAGTGTAAAAGATACGTAAGTTGGATCTGAAGATGGGCATGGACAAATCTGAAGTATTCCCGTGGTTTGCTGATAAAGAGTCCCAACAACTAACTGGCGATGAGCAGCCCACTGTTTATCCTTTATAATCCTTTTGTTTAAGCATGCATATCACTTAATAATGAATGAAGATAAAACCATTCTCTAGTCTCGCGTAAAAGAAACTCTTGAAGGTGCTTTAGACACAAACATTAGTGTGGGCAACTCTTATCTGGCTTTCACGGGCAAAATGCAATGTCCAGAATAGACCCTGCCAAATAAACAGAGCCTCTCACAGAACTGTCTTAACAAAGGTGCTTTACTTCTTTCATCTCAATGTGCTGTAAATTATAAATGCAATCTATGATTACCTCCTAAATATAAATTAAAGATGATGATCCCATAGACTTCCTCTTGAAAAGAACTTCACATCTGATAATTAGGCCCATGGTTCCAATCCATTTGTTTTCATTCCAATTTTGCAATTCTCTTTTTAAACAACACAGCTTTGTATTAATTTTTTTTTTTAAGTGTCTGCAACTTTTCAAGTATTTCTATGTATGTTCAAGAAAATGATATTGGTGTCAGGCGATGCCAACTAACTTCTATCACCTAACTTCCCTGTGCCCCCAGTGTCCTCAGTTAAAAATGAGAGGGCTAGCCCTAGCCAGTGTGGCTCAGTGGTTCGGCCTGTGGACCGAAGGGTCCCAGGTTTGATTCCGACCAAGGGTACCTACCTCTGTTGCAGGATCAATCCCCAGCCCCAGTCGGGGCGAGTGCAGGAGGCAACCAATCGGTGTCTCTCTCTCACACTGATGATTCTCTCTCCCCCTTCCACTCTCTCTGAAAAGCAATGAGAAAAATATCCTCAGGTGAGGATTAGAAAAAAAAAAAAAAAATGAGAGGACTAGGTCCCTGGTTTCTAAACAGTGCTCAGTTTCTGTGAAGCCAGCACAGAATAGAGAAAACAGTGGAAGGAAATTGGTGAAATGCTACAGGCAGGGACACAGAGCTGTCCTCTCACCGCGGCTCTCTTTTCCCCTTTTACCTGTTTTAGGTACCAGGGCTACACACATGAATTCACTTGAAAAAAAGGGGCCCACTTGTAAAAATAAATATAAAGATAAAAATAATTGAAATGCAATGGGTTTCTTTTCTTAAAAGCGTACACATCCTTTTTCTAACTAAAATTTTTCTTTTTTTAATTGATTTCAGAGAGAGGAAGGGAGAGGGAGAGAGAGAGAGAAACATCAATGATGAGAGTCACTGACCTGCTGCCTCCTGCACGCCCCCGACTGGGGACCCAGCCCGCAACCCCGGCCTGTGCCCTGACCGGGAATCGAACCTTGACCTCCTGGTTCATAGGTCGATTCTCAACCACTGAGCCATGTCCACCGGGCTACATCAGTTTTTTTTGAATCATGTTTTTTAGGTCTCACTTTTAGCTACACTAACAGAGATGAAGAAATTGAGACACAGAGCAAGGAGTCTAACCAAAGATCACATAGAAAATGTCTGTATGACCAGAATCCAATTCTCCTCACTTTTACTCTGGTGCTTTATTCTGCAGCATCACACAACAGCGGTGCTGCTGCTGCGCTGCCCACAGCTCAGGCATGCACCTTTCCCATTAAATTCTGTGTGGCTGCTGCCCCCTGGAGTTGTGCAAAGCAACAGGCTTGCAGAATCATCACGTATTCAAAATGAAAATAACTGTAAAACAATTACTACCTGTTCAAAAAAGCACTTTAGAACTGGGTCCCAAAATATTATATATTTCACCTTTATGTCATAAATGTGAGGCAGTTCTCTTCCCTCTTGAAATTTAGTACAAATAGAAAGCACTACTGTGTCAAATCTAAAAACAAAGAAGTAGTTTTCAAGCTTTGATTAAAGCATTGGAAAATAGATCAATTTCTTTAATAAACATGTCAGAATTATCAACTACTCAGAAAAAGAGAAAAACTCATATACAATGAAATTTGAAGAGACCATAGGGCAATTCTGAAAATTAATATTTTGGGGCAATTACCTCAAATACAAATACTTTGGAGTTACTAACCAGTTTATTTCATATAGGCAGGTGCTCTTGTAACAAGGATGGTCTGCTAGAAACCCTGCATTATGTTTATTAACATGTATGTACATGTTTGAAATATATCAATTAACTTGTTACTGGAATGTACCTCAATATCACATTTTTCAGAAAACTGTTATTCAGTGGAGAAACAGAGTACATGTGCCCCATCCCCTGGGGCACAAAAGCCAAGTGACAAAGACATTGAGTGAGATACTCAAGGTATTAAGAAGAAATAGAGGAACTGTTCCCCACAATGTAGAAATCCTTGTCTAAACCACCTGGTTATGTCCTGGGTCACACCTACAAAATTACTTAACATCTCCTTCAAATTATGCAGAATAGCTACAGATTCAGGAAACATTGATTTAGGATCTTTTCAGTATAATAAAAGAAAAATTAAGAAATTATTTGTCACTGTAAACTGTAAACTCCAATCAATAGATCAACAGCTATATTAGAAAGCATGAAATGTAAGGTTTTACTCCGACTGCTCAATGTTTATAATAATTTAGAAAATGAGTATTAGAGAAAAGATGCAATTTGGTCCCATATGGTCGAATGTAACATAGAACATTTCTAAAATGTTATAAACTGTAGAAAAGTTTATAATGTGATTAATTTCTAGCTTGCACAACATACTCTGGAGATCATTGTAAAAGATAACAATGAAACATAATTGACAATGAATTTTTGCAGAGCAGCTGTAGGCTTGAACATGTATAAGCTAATTTCAATGTAAATATTAACATCTCTATAAAACTGCATTTCTCAAAAAGGGTGAAATCAAGCAGCAAGGGCCAACAAGTTTGGAGGTAACAGAACATCTTTTTTGGTCATTTGTCATATTTCTGTTTTAGGCACTTACAGATTACACATGGATATCCGACAGCAGCAGAATACTGTAAAAAGAAAAGCAAAAACTTGCTGCTGTTTTTAATATACGTTAAATTTGTTTAATAATTGGCTTGAAATAATATAAAAATGACATCACTTTAAGGCTCCCTAATTCAATGTATTGTCTAAAAGGTACACCTTACATAGTCATTAATCTGAAGATGGCTCTAATCACCAAGCTTCAGAGGATATTTAGAAGGACCACCAATTGCTTGCATCCCTAGCATTTATTTTATTTTATTATTATTATTTTTAATGGCAGTGATCTACCTCCCTTCTTTGGTCAAAAGGAGAAAGAGGGAGAGAGAGGGAAAAAGGGACTTCTCTGTAGAAAGACTTGGCCTTGGAGTCAGGACTTTCAAGATGTGCTAGTGATCTTGGATCGATGCCTTTTTATTTTCTTTCAGGAATAAATCTGAGCAATGGAATGTCTTGCGATTGTCCAGCCAACCAGCCATATCAGATTTATCAGAAAGAAAGAATGAGAACTGGCTCAGAGGACTCCTGCAGTGGCTGAGTGGCAGGTTGCTGCTAAAAACACACACAGAAAAGAATATGCTTTGTGGTGGACGGGAAAATATACATTCACATGTGTAAACTCGATAAACAATAAGATGTAAAAAAGGAATCTATAGTTATGGAAAGGGTGAATGCATAAGACAGATGATAAATAGTACTTCTATTTAAGAACCAAAGGGAAGAAAGCTCATGAATGCTAAATATTTGAATCCACTTTAAGGAGGAAATATGATTTTTCCTCAAATGAATGCAAACTCTAAAATTCAGCCAGTACAGACTTACTGTGTTCAGGTTAAAGTAAAAAATACGTAAATCTTCCATGAAGCACATGCCCTGGTAAATATTCTAATGTAATTTCTTAATTAAGACACATTTCCAGTGACTAAATGAAAAATATATATAAAGCAGTAAGTGCCTTGATTTTCAAAAAAAATTGACTTTGGATGCATGCATGATTAAAATAAATAAAAGTGATGTCATTTGAGAAGAAAATCAGAAAACAGGAATCATGACACAACCAAGAATCTTTCAGTTTTTATCCCAACAGTCCATATTAGAGTGTTTCCCAGTGATGTGCAGTTATAGTAATCAGTATAAATTTATTAAGAAGCTTCCTGAAGAAAAAAAATACCTTCTTAAAAGACCCATTTGACATATATAAGTTCAATATTAAAAGAAGAAAAAAAAGGACCAGTGTACCTATGGGTGTGCTAACAGCAAACACACGAAGGAAGAAGGATTGATGGTTTTTTTAAAATATATATATATAATTAACATCTTTTAACTAAGTTTTATTAAGCTTTTTCTTCTCAAATGTAAAAACAGCCCCTAAGATTGGAGGTATATCTTAAATATGTAGGAAACTGTATGTTCTTTTATAGAATGGAAAGCAGGACTAAGTTGCTTGCAAATAAGAAATAGGAACTGAATTTGTTCATCACTTAACTATTAAGGTGTGTGAGACCATCAATTCCAAACTACTATATAGATCATTTCAACCCAGAGGTAATACTGATTATTGTTCAATCACACCAGGAAGACAGAAAATTTGGAATTATTGCTTTAGTGATAGAGGCTTTAGAGTAGCCACATAAAAGGCCCTTGGCTATAATATTTCTCGATAAAATGAATCACTTGGAAATGAGGCAAAGTCCTTTCCGAATTACAGAAAACAATCTCTAAAGCTGATTTTTTTCCCGAGCAAAAGAACAACAACAAAAAAGGGTCCTCTTCAGTTACAATTATTTTAATATCTTAAATCTATACAAGAGCATCGCCGCCCCCTCCCCCGCATACTTTAATTCTGTTCACATCGAGCAGTAAATAAGGTGCATTCCTTCTGCTCCTTAAGAAATTAGCATTTCAAAAATATGCCGCTTTCCCCTGAACTCCAAGCGTGTCTAATAATGCAAGAAGCAGATTGTCTTCCCTCGTTTCCTTAATTTGTTTCATCTAAAAGCAATTCACTCAACATCTTGTCGCCCTCTGGCAGCTTAGTTTACTTATCCGCACTTAATTTCTCATTTGGACCAAAACAAACTCCTCCAGACCGCTCCTGACTGCTAACCACGCGAGGGGAGACGAAGTAGCTGCGTGTGCTCGGCCGCGGACACGCGGGTCTGCGCTCGCGCCCCGGACGGTAACTTGGTTTTATAAAAAGCGCCGCGGTAACGCCGGGGGAGCTGTCCCCGCCAGGTGCGGCCGCCCGCGGGAGGGGCGGGGTGAAGCCGCGGTCCCCGGGGGCAGGGACGGTTCCCAGCCGATCACCTGAGCGTGGGTGTCGCAATCACACCGGGGATGCGCCCGACAGCTTTTCTTTGTGCGGCCCTTTCATCCCGATCACTTTGTGCTCCGAACAAGTGAGGCTCGCCTTTGTGTCCCCAGAATTTCAAGTGCAGAGCCGCGCAGGGAACAACAATGGCACGCTAATCCTCGCGCTCCAAATGGGCTCACTTGTGGGTCTGACAATTCGGGGGGAGGGGGGGGAGGGCGACGGGGGGGGGCAAGAAGAGACCAGCTGCAGAACTAATTTGGATTACATTCCTTGCAGAAATTCTGAAAAGGGCTCTTCGGCATAGCTCAGCCCCGAGCCCGACAGCTACCAGCAAACTGCTGCGGACTCGGAGCCGGGTCCCCCAGCGGCCGAGGCTGAGCCGCACAGCCCCCAGGAGGTCGCCTCCCAGGAATCCCTCTCCGGGAAGTCGGCCTGTGGTCGCAGCTGCTTTTGAATGGGGCACTGTGCATCACCAGCCACTGAGGGGAAGTGTGAAGGGACCCGGAGTGCAGAGGGAGAGAGAGACGGATGCGTCCGAGCGGCCGCTGGGGATCTCCGGCCCGCGCCCGTGTCACTGCGGCGGCCGCCGGAGCGCGGGACCTGGTGCGCGCGGAGACTCTCAGAGGAACTGCGCGGGGGCGCGCGCCAGCACAGACGGCGCACAGGGTGCCGCTCGAAGGTCATTTTTGAAACACTCTATGATTGTAACTTGTTACTTACTGGGCAAGGCAAGGGGGAGGGGGGAGGTGGCTGTGGCGGGGGCGGAGCGGGGAAACTACTGCGCGCAGTTTCCTTGGTGAGGTCAGAAGGACACCCTCCCTGGGCCGACAGCTCTCCCTGGGGCCACTGCCCGGGGCTGTATCTCCTGTGGCTGCCTCCCACGCTCCCGCGAGCAGCCCCGGGGGGTCCCGGAAATCTCTCCGGCTCTCCAAAAGGGCCCCCCTCAACCGCGTCAGACACTGATTCTCTCCAGTCCTTTCCTGTCCCACTTTCATCCCCGGGAAACTCAAGTGTCAGAAACTTGGAGGTCCCTCGCTCCGCAGGCGCTGTCCGTCGCCCTGCCCGCCGCCGCGCGCCAGCCCCACCGCGCTGCCTCTCGGGGGTCACTTGGCCTTTCGCCTGTCCAGGTCGCTGGGGCTCAGGCTCTCCGGCCAGCAGGGGCCGAGCACCCAGCACGGCCGCGCCCGCCTCGGGGTCAATCGGTTCGCGCGACGGGTCGGCTCGGTAGCCACGCCGGGCTGTAAACAGAGAAGTTGGAGGGACTCCGGCCAATAGCAAGTTTAACTTCAGGAAGAACTCTTCCTGGAGCCAAACCCAGCCACCGACGGGAAGGTCGGGCTCGCGGCTAAAGTGTGTCAACCTTTTTTTTTTTAAAAAAAAAAAAAAGAGGTCAGGCGGGCAGGCAAGCTCCCTTCAAGTCAGTCGCGCGAGGGCTCCGGGAAGCCCCGAGCTCCGGGCCCCGCGCCGGGGCGCGCGCGCCCGCAGCTGCAGCGGCCCAGGCTGGGCTCAGGTCGGGTCCGACCCCGCCAGGCTCCGGCGACCGGCGGCGCAGTGGCCCCGGGCAGCGCGCACAGGTGCGGAGCCCGTGCCCGAGGCTCCGCCGCCCTCCCGCGCAGAAGGGCCGAGCGGGCGCCGCCCCGGAACTCCAGTCCTTTCGCGGCCCGGGCGGTGCGCGCTTCTCCAGGCTGCTTCCCTCGGGGACCCAGACGCAGAGAGGAGCCTCTCCTCGGGCTCGGGGTTTGGGTCTCCCCGTCCCGCACAACAGGCGCCACCACAAGGCATCCCGCTCGGGCTCACAGAAAACGCGCGAGAAAGAAAAAAAAGGGGTGAAGGAAAAAGGGGTGTAGAGTGTGTTTTCATGATAAATAAAATGCATTTACCGTCAAGGTAAGTTTGGGGACAGAATGAGCGGCGACCAGGAGCCCCGGGAGAGGACCCGGTGGAGCGGTCCCTCCTCTCCTGAGAGCCAGAGGGAGTCAGGCTGGGCGAAGGGGGCGAGGGAGCCACCCAGGCAGCCAAGACCGCCGCAGCAGGTTTAAGCGACAGGGGCACGAGGAGGAATCACGACCCACCTGACTGAGAAGCGCTGGGCTGGACGGTCCCCGCCGCCACCAGAAGGCTCACCCAGACGCACAGTCCCGTCGCCAGCTTCATTTTTTGGAAGTCTCAGATTCCGTGCTGACAGTTACATGTCCAAATGGCATATCCCCTTTCGAGCACACGGAGAAGATCCGTCAGCCGGGCGCGCGTGGGGGCGCGAGGGGGACTGGCGCGCGGCGTGCGCGGTGCACCGGCTCCGAGCGCGGGCGAGGGAGTCCGCGATCGCGGGGCCGGGGCCGGGGCTGGGGGCCGGGGGCCGGGGGCGGGGGAGGCTGCGCGCGAGGGTGCGCGCGAGGGTGCGCGTGGGAGACGGTGCTCGCGTGTGCTCGCGTGGAGCTCCCGGCCGGACCGCAGCTATTTCCCAGGGCGACCGTTCGCGCTCCCCTGCCCTCCGCACTTTCCCTCGCTCACTGGCCGGGCAACAATAAAAAGGAAGGGGAAAAAGCTTTCCAAAAAAAGTTGATTGCACAGAGGCGGTAGGTTTCCGGCCTCTCGCCCCAGCCGGGCTGTGTTCGGCTCTCTTTTTAGTTTCCCTGCACCTCCCGTCCAAATTGGGAGGAAAGTGGGGAGGGGGGAGCTCCTCGCAGCTTCTCCCCGTATCCAGCCCTTTCTCCTGCCAGCTTTCCTCACACTTGTCCGGCGCCTGCGGTAATTACAGCTCCAAGCGTCATTTCCAGCGCTTCGCCGTCTCCAGCTGCAGCCCCGCGGAGTAATTAATAAGATTCGCAGAGAGAAAAAAAAAAAAAAAAAAAAAAAAGGCGTGGGGGGGCGGGTGAAACCACCCTCCACGCAGCCCGGCCGGCTGGGCTCCGCCGCGCAGGCCCCGCCCCCGCCCGCAGCCACGCCCCTCCTCCCGCCCCCTCCCCTAACGGGGCATCCTATTGGCTCAGCCACTCCCCAAAATCTTCGGCCTCAGGAGTTGGGAAAACACCTGTCAGCGCGCGCGAGCGTGGTCGTGTGGGCGGGGAAGCTAGATTTAAAGGGCTCACCCGAGGCCGCGGATCCAACGAGAGGCCGGGGACAGGTGGCCCGCGGAGTGCCAGGCCCCTGGGCGGACGCTTACAGAAAATATATTTTTTTTTTAATAAAAAGAAATTGACCATTTCTCCCATTGCTCCAAGGTGCTCATCCAAAGAATAGACTTTCCTAGAAATAGAAAATAAAACGTTGCTTCAAGCATAAGGCCTCCACGCTTCTCTGTTCCCCCTCATGCTCCATACTCAAGCAATTAGTTGAAAAGCTGGTTTAGGCCCAACGGGGGGGGGGGGGGGGAGGGCTCAGTGGATGAGCATCCACCTGTGTAGGATCCAGGAGATCGCTGCTCCATTCGGGCTGGATTTCCGGTCAGGGCACAGCCCGCGTTGTGGGCTCCATGCCCAGGAGGGGGCGTGCAGGAGGCAGCCCATCAATGACTCTCATCGCTGGTGTTTCCCCCCCTCTCCCTTCCTCTTAGAAATCAATAAAAACATTTAAAAAAAAAAACCAAAAAACTGGTTTAGTATTTTACAGCCTCTGCAGATTAGGGATATAACCACCTGTCTTCCCTCGCCCCCCATTCCCACCCTCCCAAACTGACCTACACTGAGTCAAACTACAATTCCACATTAGAAATACATCCTTGGATTTTTAGCTTTATGGGTCTGTTCACTTTTTCCTTGGGCTCTAGGACAACTTGGTTTGAGGCTCATTCTCATGAAACAGATTCTAGTCCAGAGCTACCAGTTTGGTTACAAAGGGTCAGAAACTGTCCCAGGCCTGAGCTGTTCAGTCTGCAAGAACTTAAGTGGCCACCTCAGGAGAGCACCAACCTCAGATGATTAGGTGTATTCTACAAGGGACCCAGCTTTAGGCCTCCATGTTCCCGCTCTGCAAGCTCACCTGCCCAACCCCCAGGTGATTGCTAGCTATGGGAGATCCTGGGCTTTTCTTGATCTAAAATATCCTGGCACTGGGTCTTATCAGGGTATATATCACTAGCCTCTTGCAGCTCAGAAACTGTGCCCTGAGCAGAGGCCAGAATCTCATGCGGGTAGTAAACTCTTGGTTTGCTATTTGCACAGGCATTCTACATGCGAATTGTTTTCCTTTTTCAGTTTCTCCAGAAGCAGCAAATGCATAAATAAAAAGTATCAGGAGAACTTAAAAATCAAGCCACCCTGCCTCCTCACTCAACGTCTAAGACCTTCCCACTCCTCCCCCACATCTTTTATCTATAGCCTTGTCCCCAGAGAATTTCCGTGGAGCTGAGAACAGAGAGAAACAGCAGCCTCATCCCAGAAGCATGAAGTCTTCCCTTTCCTAGGCCCACAGCAAACAGGCACAGAGAGGGGGCCAGACCAGCTGAGCATACTGTTCACACAGAAGCAGCCTCAGGCCCGGAGAAACTAAGCCTAGAGCCCGCACGGTGACTTGAGGATGGTACTGGTTTCGTAACTATGCACACAACTCTTTGGGATTATCTTTGTTTTCTACTTTTATCACCCTCCCCCCCTGCCCTGTTTTCTTTTCTTTCATTCAATCTCTTCTCAGTCCCCTTTCCTTAAATCCCCTTCTACTTCCTATGATGACTCTCTTCCATATGAGGTATCCTATGATACCTCTTTTCCAGGAAAGCTACTTTTTAAATTTCCATTCTGTCCCCGAATAACAATTTAAGTGATTAAAACAAAAGAAAACAAGCAAAACAAAAATGTTGTGCTTTTGGAAAATTTTAAGTTTATATTTTTGAAAAAAAGAAGTCTTATTTACAATAATTTGTAAGACATGAAGAAATGGATTGTGTATTTTAGCTTAAATTGAGGGGAAACTTTTTAAAAACTTAATATTTGGGGGCTTTTTCTATTTGTGTCCATTGTGATAATTTTTACTCCCTCATCAGTTTTATATCTCTTCTGTGGCAGGGACTCTTGGTCTCACTCATACATCTAAAATAATTCTTGGCAAAAGAAGGATTTCAGTATTTATTGGTTACAAAAAACAGTCCATTTTTTTGGGATGCTAGACAGCCTATACTTGGTATCCACCAATTAAATTACTTGACACATCTATGATTTGCCTCTAATTCTCATTTTGTTCTGCCTTGACAGCATTTTCCTGGTTCTAACTGTTAAAACAATGATTAATACCTGGCCAAAGTTGGGTATCTGACCAGCAGCTTCTAAAATGAATTGGCATGAAGCTTTACCTAACAAAACAGCCTATATTCTATGGTGACTGGTCAACCCAATCAGAGTCTAGCTCAAATACTCTGAATACAAGACCCTAGAGACTCAAATAGGAAGGTGGTACCCTGTGTGGCCAAACCAGTAGAAGCCATGAGCTAGAGTCAAGACTTAATTCTTTATGTGTTGCTCTCATTGGCTTCCCATCTAAACTGAGTCATCAAGGAACATCAGAGTAGGAGACATAGGCTACCTGATGTGGAAACAGCATGCTAACCAGATTGCTAGAAGATTTCTGAGATGAATGTATTCACTTTCCCATGTATCCTTATAATAAATCCCTATCGGTTGAATTAACTAAAATATGTTGCTGTTATTTGCAACCTGGAAAAAAAAATCTTAATAACCAACCTGTGACTTAGCAAGCCACAAATGAATACCTAGAATCCGCTCAGGACCCCTTTTCTAGGAACTGCCCTTCTTTCAGTTTGACATTTTTAACTTGGATCTGCCTCCACCAATCCCCACTCCCTCTTCTAAGTTGGACCAATCAAAATTCCTTGGTCACTGTCGACTGGTTGAGAGATGGTCACTCTCCCTGAGTCTCTTCTCTGGGAATTTTGTACATGGGAAGGAAAGAGTTAACATTCAGTCATTCATTGGTAGCTTTTGAGATATAAATGCCCACAGCTGGCCTGTTTCATTTTACAAAGAGATGAAGAGATGACCAGGTGACAATGGTAAAGAATGAAGCTGCCATTTTAAAGGAGCAAAAGTCTGGATAGGTCTGAAGAATGGTGGAGATCCTCTCTGGATAGGTCTGAAGAATAGTGGAGATCCTCTTGTGGCTTAGTTATTCAAACCCCTTTTTCCTCATGCTAGCTCAGTTTTTGTTTTTGTTACCTGAAACAGAAATAGCATGAAATGGTAAAAGAGCTTCTCCAACTTGAGTGAGATGGTAAAGGCCAAAGCACCCCTTGTGGAAGGTATCTTGGTATGGCCCACATTCTTTAGTTTCCCTTCCAGTTTTTCATGCTTTCCCATGGCTGAAGCCATAACCCCAACATAGAACTTCCTTTAGCCTTTGCCCTTTCCAATGTCCCCTTCTTTACTTCATTTCTTCCATTAGTAATTGAATTCAAGGAGAGTCTTGACATCATGAATGACAATGCTGCTGGTGGGAGAAAATAATACATTGATCTCTGAGTTCAATGTTGAATTAGATATATTGTCCCAGACATATAGATCACTCCAATCTTCAGGTTGTTTCTAAAACTTGCTGTTTTAGACATTTTGTTATTGGCTATGAATGTACATTTGGGACAAAAATCAACTAAGAAAGAAAAGATGCTGTGACAATTCAATTATCTTCTCCTGAACATTTAAAAATATAGCATTCTAATTTCCCTCCCATTGTCATCTTCATCATCATCTAAGTTACTCCGTGATCGCAAGTAACTTCCTTCATATACGTGAGCCTATTGCCTCATCTTTAAAGGAAGAGATTGTTATGTTCCAAATCTAAGGCTTCATGAGTCTATGATTTACTGATCACCTATCAGGTGCAAGTAATAATTTTCACAGACTTCAATTATTTCTTAGATATTTCCCTCCCCCCCCCATTTAACCACACACAGCTCTTCCCATGGGGCACCAACAAAGCCATGTATTAAAACGCCTCAGGGAAATATTAAAATAAGCTCATTACTATATTACTGCGAAGGTGTCAGAACTTTGGATCTTCACTCTTCTACCAGCCAAGAAGTAGTTTTGGTAAATACAAATCAGGTCTAGTACTACGATGATCACTCAAATGACAGACACGTGGTGGTTTTTGCTTGGTTGGTTTTTGTTAATTAACTAGTACTTGAAACAACATTTTTGCTCTTAACCCTCAGAGTTGACATTCTCAGGTATTTTGGTGGTGCTCAATGTTTCAAACGTGAAAAAATTAAAAGTTCAAGCATTTTTTTTAAATGCATGAATATACATTAATTAAAGAAATATTTTTGTTATAGTAGTTAATTTAATATCCAAAGAGGTGGACCTCACTTTTGGTTAATAAATGTTGTTTTCTTTCTATGTGCATGATTAAGCCTTCAATTTTAAAGCACTAAGGAGGAGTGATTGAACGTAAATAAATCAAATCCTTGTCACTTTTATGTTCATTCATCAGTCTGTCCAAGTTCTTACAGACATTTTTGGTTTGTGGTTGAAACTGCAAACTAATTTCAGCTTCCTGGACAGAGTATTCTTTTCCAAAGTTATGAAAAAGTAATTTTTCTAGTAAAACCTTTTCCTGTTATATATTTGCTTTACATATTTTCTTAACCTAAGTTCTTATATCCCACATAGTTCCTTCTACTGCTCTGTAATTTTAAAGATAAAGTAAATCTTCAATATCAGTTGCCAATTACAAACTTAGAAGAAAAGGAACATTTCTATTTTTTTCATTATTTATATATTTATGGATATGTTAACAAATGAGGTTACTTATTGAGGCTATGATTGTACCTGGCCTAAAATCTGAACCAAGATAAAGGTAGCTAGTTTCTTTTTTAGGTAGCCTCTTATGTTTCACTTCCTTCCTTCTGTATTCTTAACTTAGCAAAAAGCTTGGTCGTGTTATGGTTAACGCATAGATTTGTCAATAGAATCCGAAGTTACATCTGCCATGCATGCAAAAAAAATGGATGTTATTTTGACTAAGGTCACAAAGAGTTCTTAGAAATTTTGTTGAACTCCTTCCTGCCAAATAGTCAACTGAAGTAACCATTTAGAAACCATGTATTTTCTTCTCAGGTTTGTATGGGCATGGATGAATCTTCACACTTCAGCAAACAGCTTCTAATAGTTCAGAAAGTGTCCTAAACTTGTTGAGTCTTCTTCTTTCAACACTTCAATAGCCTGGTGCCTCCTTGCCCAATCAATTACCTCTCAGTATAATCTAGTCCCCTTTCTTTAATTGCAGTTGTCCAATTCTCTCGGTGCCTACCCTTACCAAGCCTCTCCCCACCTCTGAAAAAATCTGTCAGTGAGGCCCAAGCCACCCATCCACCAGCCAGTTCTCTTCTTGGTCTTGGCCCCAAATGAATCACAGTTTTCTACTTTCACAGGTTATGTATGTCAGAGAATATTCTATGTTGCAAAATATTTAATACAATAATTTACAAGTAGAGAAGGTCCAACATACCACCTATTGGAATTTTTGACTCTCACAAAGTAGTAGCAAAAATGTTTTAATAGAGAAATGGAAAAATGATAAAATAGAGAAAAGTTAAACTTTTCATCACGTTTGATGACAAGGGAGAAAGTACTAATAAAAGAATGTGTGGTAATATTTATGTATTTTCTACAGAAGGCTGGTAATTAATTTATATTGATCTATAAATGTTTTCCCTTTTGATGTGCCATAAAGATCCCTATAGACTCTACAAAAAATAAACACTGGTTGATACATCTTTGCTTTTGAGGTTTCAGTTTATCATTTAAGAAATTCAACCATGAATATATTTTGATTCACATCTACATTTGAATATTTAAATTGCTGGTACAACAAACATATTCTATGTAATGTACTACTATATCAAAACAATATGGCCTATGAAAACTACAAAAATCCAAAAGCTGATAATACTGAACTCAAAAATAGCAGCATCCAATAAAATTTTATTAAAATAGAAAAGGTCAGGCTGGGCAATATTTTGAATTTCAGGTTAGAACATTCACATTTACAAAAGTAATTTTAGTAAGGAAAAAAATCTAAAGCTATATAAATTTAGAGAAATATTTTTTGTTTATTGAAACTTTTACCTAACTATAATTAGGGACATTTACTTAAACAATTTGTAAACAACACAGACTTTCTCAAATATATAGTCTATTTAAAATCATTGTATTAATAGTATATAATGCCATAATGTATACTTATCATTTCTGATTTTTCATCATGAGCCTTACTTTTAAAATAAAACTAAGTCATAAGCAATTGATATTACTCTGTATAAATGAATGAAAAAACACTAGCTTCTTCTTTGTAATATTTGCTCACATTGTATAAAGTATTGCCATTAACAAATTTGTGTATTTTATATATTTTTTCAAGAAACTGATATTCACAGTTATTATGATATGTTATTAATATTTATCTTAGCTAATAATACATGTATGCTGACTCCACATTTTTCCTATGTAGGCATTTCAGGTAAACATTGAGAGAGAAAGAAAAACATTCTTTGCCTAATCAAATACTGGAAGAAAATAAAACAATTGTGATAATTTATTGTTGTCTATTAGATAGAGTGAGAGGATAGGAGAGGTCTGCTTCGTACAGCTTAATGTGACTTTGTTAAATGAATACTTTTAGACAAATGGAATTACTACTTGTCCTACTGCATCTCCTTATCACTCCATTTAGGAACTCCCCAACACACTGGAGAAGATGTAATACATTATACTGAAAACCTAATGATCATTGTAGATGTTTTCTGTTTCTCTAGTATTTCTTTTCAAAATACTATTCAGAATGCTGTCATCTTGTTCCTTGAATAATAAATCTCACAGGATATTACTTAAAGATCATCAATCAGTGATAGTGTTTACACTAGATTCAAAACTAATTTTTATTTTGTCTTAACACGATTACATTTCAGCAGAATGTTATTTTCTAGTATCTGAAGTGAAATAAATATGTTAGACACTAATACATATAATTATATGTATGTATATGCATATATCAATAATTTCACCCAAATTTTTGCTCTATGTAAAATGAAAAACATTACTTTCAACAATCTTTTACTATCTGAAATAATTAATATTGCATTTTTCCAGTTTAGTATGACATGGACATTTAAAAATTTCAAAGTAAACACTTCTAGACATATGACCTCTTCCCTTTACCTTTTCCCACATTTTTCCCCATCAAGTGATTATTCTCTAAAGAAAATAATTCTGCTTTTATTTTTAAATGAGGAATAAAGAAACTAAAAATGCATTAAGCACTGCACTGCAGTACCCTTCGTGAAGCCACCAAATATCGATGACAGCAAAATGTTAATTACAGAGGCAATCAAAAGACAGACAATAAAGGCATCATATTTTAAAATAATTAGGAAAAAATACATGTTTTAGATAATTGGAATATTTTATGTATATATGCAATTACATTATATATCAAATTTGTGACTTGAAAAGCGTTACCCTCTTGAAACTCTCCTGTTTCAATGTTTGAAGAAAATAGAAATTCACTATTAATGTAAAATTGGCACCTCTACTTTTCTTTGACCACATAAATAAAATCAACATAGCCGGCAAGATAAAAATAATTACTTCAGCCCTGGCTGGTGTGGGTCAGTTGGTTGGAGTGTTGTCCAGTACACCGGAAGGTCGCAGGTTCAATTCTGGGTCAGGGTACATGCCCAGGTTGCAGGTTCAGTCCCTGGTCGGTCGGGACACGTATGGGAGGCAACTGATGGATGTATCTCTCTCACATTGATGCAATTTTTTCTCTCTCCCCCTTTCTCCCTCTCTAAAAGTCAATTTCAAAAAGCAATAACTATTATTTCAGCAATGACTAATTGTGCTGGCTAATGCTACATCTTCAAGATTGGAAGGGACAGATCCTGAAAAGATCCTGAGGTTGGTCCCCAGTCCTATGGCCCTTGGTCTACATTAATCAGAAGTGTTTGCTATACAAATCTTATCATACAAAGCAATTATGGTTACTCCTAAACTGACCTCATGTTTATTTATTTCTGATCTTTTTTCAAACACACACAATTTTCATGTTGCTTTTTAAAGGTACGCACTATAGTTATTCTTAAGGTATGTGTGCCTACTATAAATGGGGAAGCTGTATAACTCCCTCAATCTGCAATGCAGTGCTTAGTGAGCCTGCATAGCATTCCAGTGACTGTTCATGCGAACTATTTTCACCCAGGGTCTGTTAGGAGGAAGAGGCCTTTCTAACAGCTTAAGGCCATGACACTTTGTTTGGTCTTACTCTGCAACATTAGCTGATAACTAATGGATTCTGTCAGCTACAGTACACTAAGCAGAAAATAAAAATCATTTTTATAGTAGAGTGATTAAAAGTAAAAAACATCAAAAAGTTCATGGCTAACCATTTATTTATATATTTTCTCAAATTCACCTGCCCCCAGCAAGTGCAAGTCCTGTAGAGGACTGAACTCATCAAGAAAAATAGCTGGAAAGCATAAAGCCACAGTCAGTAGTTGCAACAACGCTCTTTAACTGGCTAATATTATATTGCCACAGGAATTCCCATTTTGTGACTTCTGGTTGAGCAACAGTGGCATCCAGTGGCCAGATAATTGTTTCCACCATTAAAGTATCCCGGGCAGTTTAGGCAGATAGTACTCAATGCTTCAGATGGATTTAGAACTAAGCACAGGAATTTACCTGGGAAAGCAAGTCGAATGTCTCTGTTTCCAGAACAGTCCTGGATCAAGTCTAGGTCATGAGATTTGGCTCTAACGACTACTCTATACTGGCAATCTCCCCAACACCCCTAATGGCATCAATTTAGGATACCTATTTACTGTCTACCGTGTGTACTCACGTTGACTCCATTACTATAACTTTGCTATACTAGACAATTTCCCTATAATGAACCAGACACCAATTCTATATAAGACATCCCACAAAATCAAAGGCTATAAAAGTAAAAGCTGATAGCATGCCCTGGATTTTGTACAAAAGTGTTCTGATGACTCTGTGCTCTAAATATGACCCCTAATATTTATATGCCATCCATGGGTGACATCTGGGTTCAAGTTAGTATTGGGGTGGTGTAATAAGGAGTCCTGGACCTACAAGGTGTTTGCCCCAGATCTTTTATTTACTGGCAAGCCCAATAAACTTCTGAACTCAATTATATCTACCTCTCAGGGCTTTATGAGGCTTAAATGTGATAAATAAAAAGCTTCTAGTACAATGTTTGACCCAGAGTAGGTACTCAATAAAGACGAGGCAAGGAATACAAGTTCTGCACCCAGAATTCCTGCATTCAAATCCTGGCTCTGGCACTTACGAGCTTAATTCATCACAAGCTTTTCAATAGGTCAATAAAGGGGAGGAAGTAGTGACATAGAAAAGCAGGTAGGAGTTGATGAAAACAGGAAACAAGGGAATTAGGGACCACTTCAGGCAAATAGAATTTTCTTATTCAAAAGAAGTCTTCAAAGCTCTCAAACTGAGCATGTCATCAGGCAACTAACACGTTGAACTCTTGGCCAACATTCTATTCCCTAAAGGCTAGACTCAGTTTTACTTACAGAAGCTCTCTTACAGGCTTAAGACATTTTATAACAGGCTAGAAATCCACTCTGTGGCCACTAGATTTTTACAAACACTGCACAAATCATTCAGGATGGGGGGAGGGACTGCTTCTGGGCCCTCCAGGGACAATGGAACCCTATGCCAGGCAACAAAGAAGGGAGTGATTGGCTAAATAAACAGGCACTTCCCTTGTAGTCTCTCTCTAAGGGAAAGTGGTTGTTATTAAGTATGCACTGTACTGAATAACACTATTCAATTGAAGAGAGCTTTATGGTAAATAATTTTTTAAAAAAACACGCAAGTTTCTTGACTGTTTAGAAATAGAACATATTTTCAAGAGCATCTTGATAACAGGTTGTGTGTGGGCTGTCAGCTGGCTTTGGCAGATTAAAGCAATCATGATTCAGCATTCTTGGAAGAAAAACTGGGATGCAAAAATCCTCAGTAAATATTTTCAAAACATGAGAAACACAGTAACAAATTCTGCTGTCGTTCTGTGAAAGAGCTAGGGGAGACAGACTATGCTTAAAATTATGAGTCTGGATGTTCCTTTTCTGTTCTCTTCCAAACAACACAGAGAAAGGCCTTGATGTATAATTTGTTTCCCTGCATTCTCTGGTTACTAGAGAGATCTACAATAGATACAGTGTTGATATCAGATTTATTTTCAGGATTTAAGAGATGATGTCAGAACAAGTGGCAGAGCCACATGAAGCAACAAGTGGACTGTGAAGTCAGCTTGTCCTCACAGCACCTATTGTCACTTGGTTTACAAAACAATGGATTCCCTATTTCAGGAACAAGAGTGTGTGTTTGTGTGTTCATGTACTTGTGTGTTTGTTATTTTATTAGTGTAGGAAAGATTTCCTAAATACTGAGTTTCTTAGCTTATACTAAATTAATATATATCACATGTAAATATAAGAGTGTGTGTTATGTGTGGCTGAAACAGTATTATTTAGGAATCTTATATGGCCAAATTATCAATCATTTAAAAAAATAACTGATAAATAATAGGGGAGAGATCCCTCATGTTAAGGTAGACACTGTGAAAGATTAGTGTAATAAACTGATAGTCTCTGACAGGATCTGTTTGGGAGGCTGTTTCTGAGGGCAGGTATGAAAGCTAACGTTCATAAGAGAAGCAAGGGAGATGCTGATTAATAGCAGTGGTGTGGTATTTACACTGAGGAAGGAGTCTTCAGCCAAAGGATAGTGAGTTACAATTGGAAGAGGGTAGATCCTAATCAAAGAGGTCTGAGATACAAGACAGTGCCCTGATGCAACTGGAAAGGGGACTCTCGAGAAATATGCCCGCTCTTGAACTTGACTTTCAATATCAGATACTGAGCAAGTGTATTAGTGTGTGTGTGTGTTATTGATAGATGGATAGATGGTCACAAGGAAGGATGGGAGGAGGGAGGGAGGGAGGGAGGGGGGGAGGGAGGGGGGAGGGAGGGGGGGAGGGAGGGAGGGGGGGGAGGGATAATATTGACACCAGGAATTATAAGGCTAGGAAACCTCTCATCTGAATCTGAAACATAAATTGGACACTTCATAATCACTCCATCAAAATCCCTTTCAAAAATGAAGACACCAAAATTAGGTGTGCTTCAGTAACTTGTTGAAGATAGCAGAGCTAGTATAGGTTGACTTTAACCCAGCTCTTTAAATAATAAAGCCAGTGATCTTTCTACTATGTCACAGGAACCTGTGCTCTGCTGTCCTCTAATTGCTCAATGGTGTGGCTCTTTGCAGCCACTGTGGAAACGCACACCCTCAATGGAGGCCCTAAGTAAGAAAATCAGAACAACTATCCTAAAATACGGGTGAGGGAAGAACTGATTTTTTTCCCTGCCAAATTCAACTACAAAAGCTTTAGGGGCACTTGTGTACAGACGTAGAACACAACCTCAGGGGACAGAGCTGGGATGTTTTGGTAAATCCTAAATGCAGTCCTTAAGAAAGTCAGGTGCTCAGATACAGAGATAACATGCTCTATCTACAGCCAGCATAGCAGTCCTGTGACTCACAAGTAAGTGTATTGGCGGAAAATATTATTACAGTATGGTGTGCCCTGGTCCACACCCAAATCAGAATAGACCTGACACTCAGTTTTGCAGATTTTGCACTTTGCAAGGCCCAGGCAATTGCTTTGAATATTAAAACATCACACATATCAACAGAATCTCTCAGTTTATTTAATTCAATAAATATCACATGAGTTTTAATAAAACCATGGCACTTTTAATTCATTGCTACTACTGATCAACCACCTTGGTCATCTGCGATGCTAGGTGCTTTATTAAACTGCCCCCTAGGATACACGTAATAGGGCCACTATCTAGAGCAGTGCACAATTATGCACCACTATGTTTTCCAATGACATGTAAATGGTGTGTAATGCCTGATTAATTCAGTTGGTCACTGTATGGTTTTCATAAAATCAGGACTATGATTCTGCCAAATACAAATTACTACAGATTTATATGCAACAACTACCACAATTATCAGGATTAGTCCATTTATTTTCTTATAAAGGTCACCTTTACTCATGGCCAGACATCTCCTAAATGAAAGAGGCTGGTCCTGAGAAGAAAGATACAAGAGCTGATTGAATGAATGTTGTCTCCATCCTGATGTGTAAGTAGGGGCAGAGGAGGAGATTTGGGGGGAAACTCTGGGTGTCAATTTCACCAAAATGATTTCATTTGAGAACCTGTAAATGTTCAGAATTCTTAGCTGACAACATGGTAAGCGAAATCCATAATGTTGGCAGTACTTCTGTATCTAAACAGCTTAAAATTGAATTGACTTTGCATAACTGAACACTTCTGGTGTAACAGCTCTTCTTAGTTGCCGATCAGAAAGGGAAGGAGCCATATGAACTTTCTGAAGGTTCTACATGCTGCTGGTTTCTAAATAGTAGCAAGCCAGATGTGGCTGATAGCCTTTTAGCCTCCTAAGAACTGGTATGTGATAAATCTGGAGAGGTAGGAAAGGGAGGAAAACTGCACACTTGGCAAGCACACGCCCAGAAAAATGGGTGCTTGAATGAAACTTTGCACAGTGTGAATTATAAATTTTGTCTTGATTTTGGCTACTCCACAGCTACGAGCCATCTAAAAGTGCCCAAAGGAAACAGTGTCCTTGGTGTCTTCAAATAACCACTTAATTCATTATGTGAAAATAATAATGACAGTTATTCAAACAGTTGAAATCTTTTCAGTAATCTTACTCTTAAGTTTTACACCTTACTTTACAAATCAAAGGGGTCTATTATCATTAAGAGCTATATTATCTTTAGCTCATTACCATCAAGAGAAGATTTCATGTCTTGCCTGATGTTATACCAAGCTGGAATAAAGGTTTCCCTTGTTCCACTAAAAGTGATTTTGCCAAACTGTTTCTCACACCTCAACTCCAAAGCGACTCATACCCACAGCAAATGCCCTCAAATCAACCACACAACCAAACAACTTGCCCAGTATCATACACACAATCAAAGCTATCGTAATCTTCATTCAATGCCCCCAAACTAACCATCCAATACCAGCATAAACAAAACAAAGCCACCACACCACACATGAAAAGTCCCCAAATCAAGCCAGCCGACCAACCAACCAACCAACCAAATGACTAACCCAACACACTGGCCCCCCACGCCCAACCAGCCCACAAGGCTAAGATACTATCTGGAATGAACAAAACAAAGAACTAGATGACTTCCACAGTAATAATAGTGGGTTCAGAGAGAAAAGTTACCAGTAAATTATCTATTTTAAATTTAACATTAGAAAATCAAAAAAACATAGTCATAAAAATCACAACATGTGCTTTTAGAACCTGCTATTTTCTGGATTTACTTTGATTCTATTGCCAAAGAAATAATATAAAATTTGCCTTAATTTCATATTAATTGGCTGGGAGGTAATCTGAAATCTTTACTCTATCATATTTCTTATTGATCCTAACAAGGCACTATGAAGCTTTAAGATCTCCTGTACATGCCCGGCCGGGCGTGGCTCACGGATTGAGTATCGACCTAGGATCCAGGAGATCAGGGTTTGATTCCCGGTCAGGGCACAGGCCTGGGTTGCAGGCTGCAGCCGATCAATGACTCTCTCATCATTGATGTTTCTGTCTCTCTCTCTCCCTCTCCCTTTCTCTCTGAAATCAATAAAGATATATTTAAAAAAAAAAAAAATCCCCTGTACATCAGCCTTGATAATCTATAGAATGCAGATAATCTATAGATTAACACTTATAATTTTTGCTCTAGCTTCGGCAAATAAGATATAATATAAAATGTAGAGATTATAAAGGGAAAGCATATACAAATATAGCTTGGAGATATTGAGGGTTTAGTTCCAGACCACCGCAATAAAGCAAATATTGCAATGAAGCGAGTCACACATATTTTTGGTTTCCCAGTGCATGTAAAAGTTATGTTCACACTACACTGTTGTCTATTAAGTGTGCAATAGCATCATGTCTAAAAAATGTATACACCTTAATTTAAAGTACCTTATTGCTAAAAAATGCTAACCATCATCTGACCCTGTTGGAAAAATGGTGCCCATGCATTTGCTCAACGTAGGGTCATCACAAACCTTCAATTTGTAAAACAGTATCTGCAAAGTGCAATAAAGCAAAGCACAAAGCAAAGAACAAGGTGTGCCTGCATAAGAAACATTTGCATGCATGATTTAATGAGCTTAATTTCTAAAGCTACCCCAATATTATTCCCAACAAATGAGTGCAAGACTTAAAAGAGAAAATGGCAATAATAGAGACAGCTTGGACCCACACTCTTCCATTTAACCACCATAGGACGGCTCCTCGCCTGAATGAACTGAGTAAACCACCTTGTAGCAAAACAAAACCAAACAAAGTTGTGATTCGAAGCACAAGCCATATTTACTATTCTTGGCTAAAAATATGAGAAAGTGAAATAATGAACAAAATTTCATTTCCAACCTGAAGCACATTTTTTTTGAAATGCGCACACCATCACTGCAAACGTTCCCATATTACACAAGGTTAACGCTGCCAGAAGCCTCTACTGTATCTGATCAAAATGCATTGATGAGAATGACTTCTGGGAATGGCCACCGAAATGTTTCCTATGTTCCAGACAAAAGCCAAGATGTATTTTTAAAAACTCAACAATAACAGATGTTTACTTTGCTAACCATCAACTTGTTATATTTGATTAGTGTCTTTTCCCTTTCTTCCTTCCTTCTTCATTTAAATAAGAAATTTACCTATGTTGTACAACTAAATATTTAAATATTTGCTGTTTTCACATGACGCCTCTAAAGAGAACACAGAGGTGTGATAATAGAATACCAGCAGCAATAGCAGGGCTGGTCATTTTCTCTTATCTTTGAAACTGTTACCTTGGACTTTGAATCCCTCCATAATTTCTGATAGTTTTACAGATGGGAATGGTGGCATATCAAGGAGAAATTAAATTTCATCATTCTGGCTTTCACACGTACACTATAAAAGTGACAGCTTGGTGCACTGTAGCTGACAGTTCCCATTAACTGGAAGCTAATGTTGCAGAGTCAGTCCAAACGCCGAGTCACGGCCTCTGGCTATAGGAAGGTCCCCTTCATACTAGAATTCTCGCCTCCCCCCATGGGAGACAAAAGCTATAAATATTTTCCACTAGTTTCCTCCTCAAAGAGATATAATGAATAGTTACACACTGGAACCCTTTTTCTACCCTGAATCTTAGAAAAACACCTCCACTGACACGTAATGTTGGTCTGGGCAGGTGAGTCAAGCTGGCCCTCCTTCCCTTCAAAGTAAAGAATAGCATGTGCTGGGCTTAAGGTGCAGTTTTTGAATCACTGGTAAACAACAGATAAAAGGGAGAAAACATGTTTTGAACATTTTTGTAGGTTGTGGTGTTTTTTTTTATGAATTGGTGGGAAATATCAAAAGCAGCAGCTAAAATATGAAAAACAAATGTTACACAATGGATATGGCATGAGAAATATTTTGAATGAAACTTCAAAAAGAAATTAAATACTAAATTGACTTGCTGAAAATTTAAGTACAGAAGACTATTTAAAAATAAATAAATCCACTTTGGAATATCTTTATGTTCAATGAACAAGTTTTTGGAGTATTAGTAGTTGGCCATAGGTGCTGTGAGTTTGTACACACAGGTAGTGGGGAAGGGAGGGAGAGGCAGAAAATACAAAGAACTTGTCACTGTTTACAAAGTGCTGACATTGTAGTTCAAGAAACTTGCAAATCACGTTTTCCCGAAGAGGTCACAGAGCACCGAGAGGAGCAGAAACCTGAGAGCTAAACCGCCTGGGGCCAGTCTCAGCACTGCCACTCACCACGTGGGCAGCCTTGAGTGAGTTACCCAACTTCTCTGTACTAGAGTTTCCCTCCTCTGCAAAATGGGGGTAATAGCAGTACCCAGTTCAGTTTGAGAATTAAATCAGCTAATATTTGAAAAATGCTTAGAGCAGTGCAAATAGTGAAATAATAGAATATTTAGTAACGTTAGCAGGGAACCATACAGGAAAATAAAGATAAATCAGACAGGTCTTGCCTTCACGGAGCTCACTGCCAACTCAGAAAGAGACAGATAACTAATTTAAAAATCTCAAGAATGTGGGTAATTTCAAAGTCCAAGATATGCATAAGGTACCCTGGGAACACAGAGGAGAGATCTACCCAACTAGAGTGAGCTGAGGGAATTGGGGAGTGTCCCAGAAGGGTCCACAGAGAAGTAAAGCTAAGTAGGACGTGTGAGGATGCTCAGGAGTTTCCAGACACTGAGAGTCCCAGGGGACTGACTCGAGCATTTTAAGCAGAGACCAGAATGTAACATAGCCAAGGGTGAAATACTTGGCATATTTGTGTCTTAGAAGGTATTTTGGTACGTGCAGGTTAAAGAGAACACTGGACAGCAGGAAGGTGGAAAGGTCCTGAAGCCCCTTGTGAAAAGAAGTTTGGCCTTTGTCACGCTGGGTGAGGTGGGCTTGAAGGGTTATAAGCAGGCAGTGTTACCGTAATATTTACCTTTTAGAAAGATTACATGAGCGGCAGAGCTGAGAATGGGTGGAAGGGGAGTGACAACACTGATCCAGAGATCAGCTGGCTGTTATAATTACTAAGGGTAATTAATGCATAATCAAGGACATAATCATGGAAAGGATTCAAAAGAGATTGCAAAGAATCTACAGAGTCAATTCTATGGTTAGACTGGGGGTAGAATTAAGGGAGGGGAGAGGAAACACTGAATCTCCAAGTCTGGCTTGGGAGGCTGGACTGATGAAATATCTTTCCCTAAGGAACAGAAAATAAGAAAAGGAAACAGCTCTACAGAAATATAATGAGTTTGACACTTATATTCTTGTTTGGACTTAGGAAAGAATTCTAGTTTTGGATTTGTGTTTCAGGCCGCAGCCCAGGCTTCATCACCTCCAGGGTTCTTTGAAATCCCACACTGATTTCAATGTTGATTTTCTGTATAGGATTCTATAGCACATTTAATTGTTTCATTTACCATATTATACTGAAGTTTTATGTTTATACTTATATCCCTTCACTTACTCATCCTATCATTTATTCATTTATTCATACAAATATTTGTAAAGCTATATCCCATATTACACACAGGCTAAATGCTGAGAATCACAACGGTGATCCTTGCCCTCCTAGAACATTCAGCCTAACAAGAAAAGCAGATCCTCAGTAAATGCTTATTAAGTTGGATGAAATAGATTTGGGGATGATAACTATAAGTTGTATTGATCTTGAACATGAACAGAATTTTTTTAGAAAATGAAAGGTAAAAAGGGATTTATGCCGAGTGAGAATAGATAAACCCCAACAGGTAAATGGTGAATGAACTCAGGAAGGGGAAATTGTAAAGGAGGGTAAGAAAAGTAAAGCTGGGTCCCAGTGCAGGAATGGGGAACCTTTTTTCTGCCAAGGGCCATTCGGATATTTATAACATCATTCGCAGGCCATACAAAATTATCAACTTAAAAATTAGCTATGAAAAAAGCTCTCAGAATTTTTGAATTTAAAGTCCCACCTGTGGTGGCCTTGGCAGGGTCAGACCAAATGATTTCACACACCATATACAACATGTGGGCTAAACGTTCCATATCCTTGCCATAGAGGAAACGACATAAAATTATTTTTTTAATCCAAGGAAGCAGAGCTTCGGTGAGTGAATAATTCAATGTCAAGTGCTGCAGAGTTTCAGTGAAAATTAGCCTTACAGAGTACCAGTCAGACCTGGCATGGTGGGCAGAATTCTGTCTCCATGACCTTCACCCCCTGCTCTCACCCCTATGAATTTGTTAGGTTACATAAGAGATATATAATTAAGGTTGTTAATCAAATAAACTTAAAACTGGGATATTACCTTGGATTATCTGTTTGGGCCTAATCTAATCACACTGTCCCTGAAAAGCAGAGATATTTCCTCAGCTGGTAGCAGAATGGGTGGCAGAGATGCAAACAAAGGATTCCACACACTGTTGTTGGCTTGAAGATGAAACGGGCCACTTGTCAAAAAAAAAACAGGGCACCTCAGTCCTACGACAAGAAGGAACTGAATTTTCCAATATCCTGAATGAACTTGGAAATGGAATCATACCCAGCACTTCTTGACTCCTTAATTTCAACAGAGGACCCAACTAAGCCATGCTGTGCCTCGACTTCTGACCCACAAAACTGTGAGATAATAACTTTGTGTTGTTTTAATCACAAAGCTTTCAGTAATTTGTCAGGACAGCTATTGGGAAGGCAGCTGTCATGAAACCTACTGGTCCTCTCCAGTATTGCACACTCAGTGTCCTAAGCCTGGAACATTCCCTTATATGGAAGGTGGGTATTGGGGTGTCGCTTGGCCCCAGATTCTTCTTCCTTCTTAGGGGAAATCTTTCCCACATTCTAGGAACACAGTGAACTTCCTTATGGTGCTTAGCTGTGTGTTATATCGCACCTGGCCAGCCCCACCAGTACAACTTGCTTACTCCCACCACAAGGTGAGGGGCCTTCGCTTGCAGCATGAGAAGGTCTATCTGCCCTCCCCAGGAGGGAACCACTCATCAAGAAAGACTGACTTAAACTAAAGATGCGGATATTACTGCATCTCTTCTTTCTGTGAGTAACGCATTGTTCCAAACTTTGTGTGTCGAAGCCTCCTTGGTAACTCCAAATCCACAGAAGACACAGTGGGCTGAGGTCTGTGGGCTCTTACTCTAGTAGTTGGCACTGTGATAATATTTGTCATTCTCTATCTTGACTTGGGATTAGTAGCTGGATCTTCCTGCTTTGCAACAGCAATAGAAAATTAATATAGCCAGTGTGATGGTTGATTTTATGTGTCAATTTGATTGCGCTAAGGGATACCCAAATAGCTGGTAAAACATAATTTCTTGGTCTTTGAGGGTGTCTCTGGAAGAGATTTTTATATGAATCAGTAGACTGAGTAAATATCACACTCACAAATGCAGGTGGGCATCACCCAATCTGTTGAGGTCCTGAATAGAATGAAAACACAGAGGATGGGAGAATTCATTCTCCCTTGACTTGAGACACCCATCATCTCTTGTCCTTAGATATCAATGCTCCTGCTTGGGTCTCTGAACTTGGGCTGAATTATATCACCATATTTCTTGGTTCTCCAGTTTGCAGACAGAAGATCACTGAACTTATCCCCCATAATCCCATGAGTCAATTACTGTAATAAAACCCCTCTTATATATACCTATATACATTCTATTGGTTCTATTTCTTTGACAAACTCTGATTAATACACCTGGAAACTAGGAATCAATAAATGAATGATCTTGAGAGTATGTTGAGTTGTGTACTGTGTACTGGAGCTGATAAGCCACCTTGAGTTAGAAGGGGAAGGGAGACGTGGAAGTAAGGGGGCTTTTCCCATCATAATTCCTTTACTTATAGTAGTTCCCATTGTGCTCTATGCAATTTTTGTGAGATGCTTTATAAAGGCAATTTGTTGAATTTCACCCCTTTCCCTCCCTAAAATACAACCTAATTCAGTGAGCTTAAAACCATTTGCGTATTTGATATATATTTCCCTACTCTCTCTATAGATAACTAATAAAGAAATAAACAGAATAGGCCAAGCAAGACCAACCTTCAAGGGTCAAGAAAAATTGAAAAATCTGCACTTAACTGTATGCTTGCTAAATGTCAAAAGGTTTCAAAAGAGTTCTCTTCAAAGCACTTTCCTACAATTCAATATAGAAAAGCACATGATTGAAAGAACTCTTATGTTGCACTGTGAAGCAGATTTCTCTTTACTTGAATTCCCACTTTCCTTTTTTTAAAATTACATTTAAATAAATAAAAATTATAGTGGCACCATGAAAAAATACATAATTTCAAACAATATTTAAAACTAAAAATTAACTCCAAAAATTGTAAGAATGGCACTGATTCTAAAACATGTTTTCAAACCTATTTACAACATACACATGCATGTATATATACATGGGTTGTGTATAGTTATAGTTACTGTTCTATGAGTACATGCATATAATTCTTTGGTAAAATATGAAAATAACATAGAAAATGTTTTTGATTTACATTCATTTGATTTAATATAATGCCAGTTTAATAGACATTTAATTCCTGCTATGTGTGAACCTCTCTCTACTAGGCAACTTGGGATAATATTAAAATAAATAAGAGACAATTTCTGCTCTCCAAAGTCCAAATTTTAGATGAAAATCCAAACAAAGTTTGAAAACATATGCACAGGACTATCAGATGGATTTAATGTAATTTTTAAAACTATGTTCTTATTGGTTTTAGAGAGTGAAGAAAACATTGATTGGCTGCCTCCTGCACGCCCCTTACAGGGGTTGGAGCCTGCGACCTGCGCATCTGTCCCGACCGGAATTGAACCAGCAACCTCTGGGTGCATGGAAAGATGCTCAACCAACTTAGCCACACCTGCCAGAGCAGATTTAATATAATTAATCAGGTTCATCCCATGTTTGCTAAGATGGCCCCAAAAAGAGTGAGCCATGCAGGAATGGCTCATTTATTTCTGTCTCGTGTCATTCATTAACTATTACAAACCCTGCTTCTATGGGTTCAATGGAGTTTAATAAATGTGCTCTAGGCTAGGTGTTACGTTCAATCCCGAAGTTTAAAAGCCCTGTCATAAGACAAGAGCCTGCCTTCAAGGAGCTGAGTTTCAAATACATGCTTCACTACATTCCAGACTGATAAACCAAGGAATATTTAGGCACATATGACTACATCGTTATATGTTTCCCTTTTTGTGTTTTCTATTTTTCTTACATAATTTTCTTCTAATTATACCTACATGGTGTGTAACTTAGAAGACCTTTGTCATAATTATATCAATTTAGCATATAACGTGGGCTTTAAAATGTACTGAAATTTCTTCATAAATTTGAATTCACGCTAGTTTATGTTTAAATGTATGCCCACTTCAGTAACCTAGAAATATAAAAGATAATTGGTATGATGTATTCAGAGATATGCTATAATCTTAAAAACAGAGTCTGGAACCTGACACATTATTTATACTTACTCCATGTAATTTATGTAATATTTTCTCCTATGTGTGTTGTTATGTAATTTAATCCAATTTATAACAATTTAGAAATAATTTCCAGAATCAAATGTACTAAACTGGTATACAGAAGCCACAAAACATTTTCATCTACACATATAGCTTTAGACAAATCGCATTATATTTTATTCTAAAAGTTGTGTTTGTTACTCTCTATCATTATGTGTTGTAAACATGCTATTACTTTGACTATAAAGAACAAATTCAAAGAATATCTTTCATTCTTAAAAAAATAGTTATTGCATTGTGTCATAAACTTGATAAACTTGCTAATTTAGATTTTATTATGACAAAGCTTTAAAATAAAGAGCTGTGATTTTCTTTCTTTTTAAATAATGTACAAAGGTCCAAATAAGCAACTTAATCTAAAACGGAAGGAAGGCAAAGCTGTTTGGATGCTCTGACCTGGCAGATTGCTGAAAATGACTGCGATGAAACTGCGCTGGCTTGACAATAACTCTCTCGGCCTCTCCTTCTCTTCTTTGGTTTTCTTCTTTCTCCCTCCCCCTCTTTTTACAAAGGGATCATGGTAGAGAGTCTGTGAAAAGTATGATGTCTTTAGTTTTCCACATACAGATATATTTTTTGTCCTTGAAAGAAAATAGCAAAAATAATATGACATAAAGCAAACACACTATGCTTCTTAAAAAATAATTCTGAGAGACCCATTTGCCTGCACTCCTGACTTCACATGCATCTGGCTGACGTCTTGTCTGTGTGCCTGCTCATTAAAATGCCAATACAAAATGAAGCAGAAATTCGATAATATCAGTGAGAATTGTGCTGCCATTATTTGCCGAACATGTAAATATTTTAAGGCTGTTTTTTCTTTTCTTTTGATCTTCCACACAGAAAAGGACTACACTAAGGTTACTAATAGTCAGCTAATATTTTTATATCCTACTTTTACAAGTCATAAAAAGTCAATTTTATCTAGAAATCTATCATAATCACCTATCAGGTCTCTCGTATTTCTACCAAGAAAAAAATACAACCTAGCCAACTCATTTGCATCCTAATCTAATTGTGAAATTAATTTATCAGTGCAATAACACATTCAACAGAGCTTTTGTCTTCTTGATGAAAAGGAAACCCATTTGGTTAGGGAGGACGTAACATTTTTTAATTAAATTTGTGTTATTTTTGTCCTTATGCTCAAAGGGCCTGGTGATGGCGATGTTCCACGGAGGGAAATAATGCTGCTATGAGAACGGCAGCAGTCCTGAAAATGTAGTAACATTTTCACTGGGACATGATGGCATGATATCATTATTTATGTACTTTGTGGGGAGGAGTTAAAGTAATTAATAAGAGTATTCACTAAATAAAGACACTTATAGAAATTGGGGATACAGAGATGGGATAAATATGCCTCATTCCTGAAACCCAGCTAAAGAGACAGATCTTGCACATACAACGATAAATAACAAGGTGGCCAATTATGAGATGTGAGTGAGTCGGGTTTTGGGCAACTATGTGAAGAGACCTTTGCAAAGGGAGTAGGGCAGAGACCCCAGGCAGGAAAGGACACAGCTGCAGAAATGTCTGTAACTTGTTAAGATGACAGTAAGTGGAGCAGAGAAGTGCTGCAGAAGATCCAAACGGGAGGCGTGTGGGGACTTAGCCTGGAAGGTGACCTGAGCCAGGCTGTGGAGCGGTCTGCGTGTCTAACTAAGGAGAAAGGGGTAAGTTGTCTAGGAATCTGGATATGACCGCATGATACTTTCAGTGGGGGTTTAGAGGGACTGAAGGAGGCCAAGGTCGTTTTTCTAAGACTTGGTAGAATTTAATGACCGAAGGAGACAATAATGGACTAACGAGAGTCAATGATGACACCAAGGTTTTAAATGTGGGTGACTTGGAAAATGGAGACATCACTTCTCCGTAAAAAATTATTAAGAAAATTTCTCCCAATGTACAGCCAGACGTTTTCAACAGAAAAGCCACTTAAAATGTACAGTGAAACAGATTCGTCACCGCCACAGCAGCGATTCTGTGAAAATCGCAGCTGTTGATTCACACATACTGACCAGGAGCATCAGAAACACAGGGACACGCACATGAACCGTGTCTGCGCACTTACTCCGCCTGCTTGGAAGTAACTTTGGAATTTCCACATGTAGCGTTGAACATCAACACTTACATTGTATTTCATATAATACATAAAAGTAATTATAAGAATTCTATGCACTTCTGAGAGTTTACCTAATTATGTCGTTTTTAACTACTTTTGGGCACTTAATCAAAGGTTTGAAAGTTTTAAAAAGAATTAAGACTGCCGAACAATAATCAGACACTCTAAGAAACCTACAAGGAACGCTTATTAAACATTAAAGGAGAAATAAAATGAATCTAGGGCCATGATCAAGAAGAGCAGAGAATATTAAAGAAAGCAAAGAACAAATTGGGATTTAAAGAGTGAAATTCCCTAAAATCAATCAAATAGCAATAGTCAATGTGAATGATCACCACGCTCAAACAAACATGAAAGAGCAGAACTCAGGAAATGAGTGCTAAATCCATCAGCATTGCAAGGTGAGGTCTTAGGGGCAAGAGACAAACTCATCGAATAAAGGCAGATATCAATAGCTATTGATATGATATGCTAAAATAGTGTATTTCCCCCAAGGGAAACTGGTTAAAATTTAGCAGGCCATCCAATCCTGAATAAAGATAAAATGGCTTTGCTTAGGATATAATTTAAAAGATTACACACAAGAAGCTACCATGGGAAAAAATGAGTTTCATTTAACACATGGTTAAAGAATTCTATGCTCCTCTTGTGTGTGGAGAACGGGACTACAACAATTAAAAACTCTGCAGTGGATTTCCTCAAGGCCCAAATTTATCCTGGATTGAGGCACAACACATGAGATATTCTCTACATACAGAAGTAAGTGTCCTGCAATCATCTAAAGGTCCCAAAAGTGATTAATAAACCTGCAAAACACCACAGAATAATTTAGGCAGGGCTGTGAATGTGAATAAAATATACGCAAAGGAGTAGCTCAGACAGACAGATTAAAGCAAGTAAACTGGCTTTTGTTGAACTTGATTTTACTCCCTACTTCTGGGCCTGATCACAGATTCCCTACCAAAATGTCTGCTATGAAAAAAGGTATCCAGTAAATGTCTATTAAATAAATTAGGGTATGTGTGTATCTGTGATGTGCAGAAGTAGTAAAGATGGTTATAATCTTTAAAAATAAAAAAACAAAACAAAACAAAAAACACTGTTCCAGAAATATTTACTTTTGCATTTGTAGTGTTACATTTTTCTGGACTGACAACTTGCTAAGACCTCGTAGCATTCACATGGAAATAACAAGCTTTGCCACCCTTTCTCTTTTCTGACATATCTGAACTTATAAAGCTTGCATGAGTTAGCTTCGTGATTTTATTTTAATTCACACATCCTCAGGACAGCTCATTTTTCTTATGCCGGCAATTCTTGAGTTCTCGCTTGAAGCTTCTATGACTAAAAGCTATCTTCTACTTTTTCTTCTTAAACCTCTAACACAAAGAATTGAAAAGCCAGTATCAGGAATCTTCCTTTCTGTTCCTGAACGTTTTAGATCTGATGGACAAAATTGCTTAATATATACTTAATTTTACTGCATATTCATTTAGTCTTTTACTAACAGGGCCATGTTTTGTGTTTTTTTTTTAAATTCCTCACCCAAAGGTATGCTTATTGACTTTAGAGAGAGGGGAAGGAGAGAGAGAGAGAGAGAGACATAGATGCGAGAGAGAGCCTCAGCTGGCTACTCTCCGCAGGTGCCCTGTCTTGAGATAGAACCCGCAGTCTCAACCAACTGAACCACATCAGCCAGGGCCACACTCGTGTTTTAACTTCAGAAAAGAAAAGAGAACGCTGGATGCGCCTTTAGAGCCCAAGACAATTGAAAGTATTTCTAGAAGAGTGTATGTGTGTGCAGACATGGTCCCGGTTCACAATACGCAGCACACATTATAGACATATTTATGAAAGTAGCAAAGGTGCCATGAGGAATGCCAGGCATTCCACAGTATTCCAGTGTTACACACTTAAATACGTTTTATTGATCAAATCAACTGAAGGTAATTTTAAACTGTATGTTTTGACTTCCCTTGGGCTATAATCAGAAAGTCCGTGTGAAATAAAAAACAGAACCAGGTGATGGGGCAGCAACAACCGTTCTGTTACGAGCATATGGGACCTCGTCCTGGTCTGCAATCATTTAAACACTTACATAAGCCAGTCCTATTTTAGTTTATTTTAAGCAGCATTAATGCATAAAGATCTATGCAAGCATTTTTATTAGGAGTTTCCCATATGGAAGTTCTACCTAATTGAACCAATAATGACTATTGCCTTCTTCAAGGTCAGCTCCAGTGACCATCATAAGGGGGGGGGAAGCTGACCTTTTATCAAGGACAGAGACCAAGGGAGTATACTATTGGTTAATGTGACTATTGGCGTTTTTCAGACAATCAAGAAGCTATTGACTTAAATTAACTACATTTATGTCTTCAGATACGTTGCTTGCCAGAAAATCCCTTTTTGTGCTAAAAAATTCTAAAATCAACTATAAAATAATTTTGTCTAACTTTTGCAAAGGTTTAAGTAGTAGTAAGATATAAAAATAATATAAGTAAAGGAAGTGGAATAAATTATATGTCAAACATCACGAGAAGATTTGAATCAGAAATACGGGTAGGGTGCATTTTAACTCTTTTACCATATGAAATATTTTTGGTACTTTATATGTTAACCAGACCAGCTAAAACACATATAAATAGAGCAGAACACATCAGGAAAATGAAAATAAAATATTTATAAAATTTACCAATGATGTTCTTCCTTGATACATGCAGAATAATAAAGGCATTAGCCACTGCAACACCAGCCAAGTATTATATTTATCAACTGTTCACACACCAGAATTTTTGGCTGTTTATTTATATTGTATAAAAATCAGCCTAGATTACTACAGTATCACTTAAAATTAACGAAGGTAGTTTGTGTGATGAAATTCACGGTTCTTCAATAGTGCTGTACATTGATATAACAATGAGAAATTAAATAATTATTAAGCCCCTCATACAATTTATTTTACTTGGTAGACAATACAGTAAATACACTATATATAGGGATTCTGGCTACAAAACAGGTGTTTGAAATATTTTTGGTGACACAGATTAAAACCAATACAGCTTTTAAATTAAATTTATAGTGTGACAGCATTAAGAGTAACTCCTTGATCAGGGATTCTTAATTTGTATTTCTGGGCAGTCTTTCAACTGAGTGATTAAAAACAAACAGTTAATAAATATTTTTCTAAAGTGGCCTTTAAAAAAATTATGCAATCCCATTTTCTTTAATCTTAAAAGTCTTTTTTTTCTTTCTTGTCATTCATATCCAAACCAGAGAAACGTCCTTTTTTCCTCCCCTGCCCCCAGCATCTAAGGTGGAAGAATTAGGTTTGCAAAGCTGACTGCTTTCTAAGAAAGGGCACCACTGACCCCTAGTGGACATATGACACCAAAGTACTTGCGCAAAAGGGAGAAATACCATCAAGTTTTAAATAAAACCATTCAATAGCAGTTTTAATGTACTGATGTGTAGGGGCTAGAATTGTACCTGGTGCCATCCGCTTTTCAAATAATAATTGTTTGCACATGACATTGGTAGTCAACCACGATGTGTTAAAGCAAATGAAATCAGAAGGTCAATGGATTTGTTTCAACTTCAGTAGATGTAAATTATGTCACCGTTGTCATTGCTGTGCGCACGGGAAATGTCCCTCACATAGATTCCACGGCACACTGCTTTGCGATGATCATTTAAATGTAAACCCAAACATCCATCCCACACACCCCATTATGTTGTGATTATGCCTTCTTCTTATAAGTTCTTAGAGCATTGTTACTTTCCCTTCATAGCGCTTGTCACAATTTTTAATTATATTATTGTGACAATCTGCTGAAAACCCGTTTCACACACCAAATGTGTGAGGGCAGAAACGACCTCTTAATATTCACCACTATACCGACAGCACTTAGCACTGTGTCCCGGGCAAGGCAGCCACGCGGGATATTCTGATGAATTCAATAAGCCGGAGAAGTAATTTGTGAAGAACAGAGGGGGATCAAACTAAATCCTCATAGTTTCATGCTAATTTCCCATTTAATATGGTGCCCGTGTAGCCGCTCACCAAACAGTAAGGCACAGAAACAACAAACACTCCCAGATCTCTCCTGACCCACCCTTCTGGGTTTCAACACGCTTCCCCCTCCTTAGTAACCTTGTCCTTCCACAGGACATCTTCATTTAGCTCGTTTCCCCTCTTTATCAGGCCTTGGCGTGTCCCTGTTTGGGGTGAGGCCTCTAGTTACAGGCGACTTGATTTGGCAAGTTACATTCTACGTCTTTCATAGGGGATACAGTCCCAATTCCTTGCCATAGAGATTTCTCAGCATCCATGACTACCTAAAACTCTGCATGAGGTTGTGATGTTTTTCTTGAAAGCACTTCTTAGAGTATGCCTAAGAAAATGCCGAAAGTTCAGTCCTACCTTCCATTAAATACATTCAACCCCTAATAACTGACTCACACACTGTCAGTGACCGTCAGTGAACAATATCTTGGGACTCAGCTAACCCTGACTCTCCTTATGACTCCATGGTGGCTTTGCACTAAGTTTGACACTGCGACACAATTTGCTTTTGGAAATATAATTAGAGGATGAGTTCAAATGCAGCTGGTACACAGGGGAGATTTTGGAAGAGCAAAGAAGTTCCTTTGATTCTTACATGAGTCTGAGAGTCCATTAAAGGCTTGACCTACCAAGTAGATCAAAACACGAAATAGAGAAAATAGACAACACAGCCGAGCTTAGAAAGCAGGGGTGAGGTAGTATCCTAGGCGTGCCCTTTGACCCCTGGTTCTTCCCGGTTCATTCGGCCACATGCTATTGGAAGAGCTTATTGTAAGATTTTCCTGTCTTCCACATATTTTTATTTTGCTTTGCCTTTATAACTCAGCAGTTCCATCCATTCCTTAGCCTGCTTCCATCGAAGTACATCCCTCCCACCCTGGCTTTTAAAGTCCTATATTTATTAGAAATTCAATATGCCATTTAAACATAATTTTTAGTTATTTTTGGTTATCATTTTTGTTAGTAGTCTTGTAACTAAACTGCAAAGGTTTTGAGTTTCCTGTTCCAACGCTGTATTTTTCCTACATGCCCTATTATTTTTGGAGTTACTTAACAGATCATGAGGTTTTTCAGGAATGCACATATCCTATGGAACAGACTGTGGTAAACAGAATATTGGCTCCCCAAAGAGATCCACGCCCTAATCCCTGGAACTTGTAAATGTGTTCTCTTACATAACAAAAGAGAATTAGGGTTCAGATACAAGGACAATTACTAATCAATTACTCTGAATTATCTGAGTGGGCCCAATCTAATTATTGAGCCCTTAAAATGAAAAGAACGGTCAGGAAGAAAATAACTTGGTCCCCCATTGCTGGCTTTAAAGACAGAGGAGGTTCCTTGAGCGCAGAGATGTGGTCAGCTTCTAGAAGCGGGAAAGGCACGGAAAGGAATTCTCCCCTAATGCCTCTAAAGGAATGTAGCCCGAGCCTGAGTTAATCTAGAGACACCCACCCACGTCAGACTTCTGATTTACAGAGCTGTAAGGTAGTAACTCTGTCTTGTTTAAGCCACCACATTTGTGGTCATTTGTGTTGGAAACTTGTACATAGACACATCTTCAAATTGCTGCATTTATTGCTACTATTAGTCTGACAACTAACATTGCACAATTGCATCTGAAAACTTTAAGTTCAAATTGCTTTTATTAACTTAGGAGAAGACATGTATTTCAAAATCCCCTTTATAAGTTTAAGTTGATTCAGGAGTTATAAATAACAATTAGACCTACAATGCCATTTATTCAATACCAATACTCCTTTAGTGTAACCAGGATGATTCAAGGTGAAATGATTGTATGTTTACATTTACACACACACACACACACCCCTACCAGGAGACAGACCAAGGCCTCTCCACTACAAGCAAGTGAGGAGCAGGATTATCCTCCCAACAACTTAATCGTCACTAGCCCATAGCCTGGTGTATACACTTCAAAGGGGGCCCCCACAATTTCCAACCTAAAGTTCCCTTTGAACGTGGCCAGTACTCCTCTTCATAACCCCTCCTCTTAAAAAATTTCCTGAATTCCTTTTTCTCCAATTCCTGATAATAGATTAATTGCTGTTAATGAATTACGGGATATGATGCATTTCCCCTAAATGAAATAATTTAATTTTAATAGATTCTTCAGGGAATATTTATTCACTCAGCCCCTGGCTGTAACTGATACGACTTTCAGAAGATAATACTGAGCAGGTGGGATTTTTCATCCTTTAAACCGCAGGTGCTCAACCTTAATTATAAGGCCAGAGCCCATGCATCTGACAAACTCACTGTTTAACCTCAGCTAATTAGCAGCATTTTTCTCTGTCTCTAAAACAGATTCTTAATGGATGACTGATGAAGTTCACTGTTATTAAAAGAAAGTACGAATCTCACAGCTTTTTTGGAATGATTTAACTGAAAGACTTAAAGATATATTTACTTACAATCTTCTTAACTGTAGCTGTTTTACCTATACAAGACTTAGAGGAAAGGTAGTATTTGTATTTCATGGCCTTCCCTATAAAAGAAATATTGGGCCTAACATTGTTTATCACTAGAAGGCAGAGATAGAATCAAAGGAAACACTAGAAAGGAAGCAAATCTATTTTCCATATGATAAAATTTCTAAAACATATTGATGTTGGCAGTGGCACTGGTTTCCTCATGAGGTTCGATGCCCCTATAGGCTGAAGTACTTAATCAGATATCAGATGACATTACACAGGAATAAATATTGTAGGACTTCCCTGTTTTCAGTGGACTTTGTGGGTAGAACTCATAGAGCTCTATCCTAGGGCTCAAACAGCCTCATCTAGCATTGGTCTCTTTCCAACTTTTTCTCTGCTTCCGAAGTGTTGGCTGTCTCCAGGTAAATTCTCATACTGAGGCTGGCAAGACAAACACCAACTGCCTGAAGCTACCATCTCATCTTTACAGCCACTTCATTTAGAAAGAGCTTCACTTTCCTGGTAACAGTCCTGAAATGGAATCTGCTTTGCCTGATATGTATCATGTGACTGGAATAGATCATGATCAGGAGAATTATTGTGATTGACCAGAACTATATTGAAGGGAGGGGTTGAGAGCATGATCAGTTACCCTAATCACAAGGACTGAGAGTGGGGAGCAGAAGATTCTCTAAGGAAACCAGAGTGTTATTAGCACAGCGGAGAATGGATGCTGGGCAGCCAAAAGAAACAGATACTGGTTATAGTGAGACTTTGATTTGGAAAGGTTCTTTCAGCTCAAAGATTCTATGGTTTATAAATTTCTTTCTGTCTCAAATTGCAATCAATATAAAAAATATTCTCTAGGAAATCCAGGTTAAATTTTAATTTAGAGAGAAAATTAATGCCCCTTTTTTAGAAGTACATTTTCATTAATATGAGATTTCTTACATAAAACACTCAATATTAGTAATGATTAGAGTTTATATGTATCAACTTCCAAAGGAGGTACTCCAGGTAACATTATATAATCTTGATAAGCAATGTTGCACTACGTATATTTGCATCTTGTAGAAATTATTCATGATATTTCTCCAAATCTGTATTTGTGTTTCTTTCATAGAAAGGATGAGTTCTGAACACACACACAAAGATAATCTTTGGGGATCCTATTTGTCAAAATAAAATCCATTTTCAAACACCTACTAGTAAGGACTTAAATATCTTATTACAGGGTTGAGTGGGATGATGTAATATGGGTTGCTTAACTCATATTACATATTCAGAACTGGCCTTCTAGAAATCTCCATATATTATATTGCTTTTATAAAGATATTTTGCCAGTGAAAGAAAACATTAATACTGAAGAAGCTGAAACCCTCCACAACCTTCTCTGGCCCCACACCCAAATATAATTCTGAACAATGTGGTGTTCAATGCTAGAGAATCATTAATGCACCTATAAACATTGCTGCTAACTTTACAAGTCACTGAATTCCATTTTAGGCTAATATTCCATAGAGGCAGCATAGTGCAGGGATCAGGGTACAGAGTCTGGTGCCCAACTATCTAGGGTCACATCCCATCTCTAACACCTACCAGCTGGCTCGCCTCCAGCTGAGGATGATGGTTGCTCCCCAAAAGTAGTATTATGAAGATTAAATGAATTACTATTAAAAAAAAAGATTTTAAAGTAGCATATATCTCACCAGTCTCGTGCAATAAAAATAGTCCACTTTTTTCTTTCCAAGAATCTGTCTGTGGTTTGCAAAGAAATAGAGAGCATTTATCTGATCAGTGATTAGTTCAGTCTTGTCATCTTTATTGCCCCTTTAACAAATGACCACTTAATATGGGAGGTGGTCTGCTCATAATAGTCTGCCTCTCTTTGGGGATTAATTAAGATGATATGACATAACATGATATAATATAATTCATAAAAAATATAGAGCTCAAGATCTCTTTTTATTTCTCGTACTCTACACTTCTTCAAACAGATCTCTTTTGCAGATTAGATTATTCACTGAATACATTGTATTCAATGCTTTGAAGTATGAAAGTAAAATAATTGAGCATATTTATCTTAGCTCTTATTTTGTGACTCTGGTTTTATAAGTAAGTATTCTGTCACCCAAGAATGGAAAATTCAACACATTCAATTTCGCAGCAAGAAAATATGTTTTTAAAATTAGATGTCATTTTTAAATGAAGTACTTATCATTTTCACTTACTTCTTTTTTCACATTAGCTGAGAAATTCTGGAAGTAAGAGAAGGAAATTATATTTGATGTGCAATAGCTTTATTTATTCTTAAATAGATAAAACCAAGTAAGGAGTTCTCAGTAGAGGTGTCTGAATTCTTTTGATCCCCATCAGTGTAACTGCACTGCAATGGGAGGTCTGGCCTGCACGCGTGACGTGGGGGGGAGGCCGGCACGCACCGCGGGGAGCAGTGGGGAGCCCGCGCCACAGCGGATCCACGAGATGAGCTGTAAAGTTAACTGACTCACACGGTTTTATCAACGACTATACTCAGAATTATACAAAAGCCTGGCTGTTTGTTATTTTTAAAAGCTGTTAACTCCAGCCAATCTTAACACACAGGATGCCTTGCCCATTCAGTTTTAGAAAATAAACTAATAGAGCGGCGCTAGTTTTTGTATGTTTTATAGCTGCTTGATTGAGAAATTTGGCTCCTGTAGAAACACAGACTATCTCATGATGGAAAATAGAGTATATAACCCACAATTACATATTAAATTATAATTGGGGCTAAATAATATGAAGATACACAGGTTATATATTTTTATTCTTTTAAACTCTTCTTATATTTAATATAGATAATGGCCTGAAACTGCCTCTTTTAAATATTTCTGCTGCCCGGCTGGGCGAGGCTCAGCGGTTGAGCGTCAACCTAGGATCCAGGGGGTCAAGGTTCGATTCCCGGTCAGGGCACATGCCCAGGTTGCGGGCTCGATCCCCAGTCGGGGGCATGCGGGAGGCAGCCGATCAATGACTCTCTCATCACTGATGTTTATCTCTCTCTCCCTCTCCCTCCCTTTCTCTGAAATCAATAAAGAAATATAAAATAAAATAAAAATGCACATGGCAAGAAAATTCAAACATTTAAAAATATATATATTTCTGCTAAAACACATAGGCCACAAATTCTCGATTAGTTTGAAAACTGAGCTAAATATACTTTATTTCTCAAATGTAGATAATAGCAATGACAGGGCAAACGGGAGTCTTTGACTAAATGATGCCAAACACATACATGCTTATATAAACAAAAGAGTGCATGCATGTTATAAAACATACTTGATTATATAAAACATGTTACTTCCTTACATTCAACTATGCACTAAACTGTATACGGTATAGTCTGATATCTATTTGCAAATAAGTGTCAAAACATGTTTTGATATTAAAATTTATTTTACAGTGTAGTCTGAATGGTATAAGAAACCTGATTTTTTTTTAAACAGATGAACACATTAATACACACAAGTAACAACAAGGAAAGAAACATGCAACTATAAGTCACATATGAATATGTTGCAAAGATATGGTTTTACTATGATATGAAATCATTTTAATAATATGAGGTGACTGAGATTTCTGAAAATTTCATATAGTGTTTTTACTCCGACAAAGACTTTGTAAATCAATTTCCAGTCTAGGAGAAAATTTTTATAACTGAATTAGAATCCCCCCAAATAAGAATTGAACCTGAAAAATTCAAGAAACTCCTTAACTATAGTATCACAAGTAGGAATCTATAAAATTTGGTAGCTCTATGTGAGTTAGAGTTGAATGTACTATGTAATTATCTCAAACAGCCCTGCTGCCTTGTTGGTTTCTGTCAAGAGCAGGGAAACTGCTCAGAAAAACTGAGCACGGCTAATTATCAAGAATTCAGATGTATGAAAAATTGCATTTCCTGCCGTGTGATCCAACTAATTTAGTATGTGTATTTTGGGCTGCGATTTCTTCTTTGGAAAAATAAGCTGTTTTTTCTGAAATTATTTAACATCTTCCAACACAGTGTAAAATAAGCTAAATTTTTAAAGAGAGATGAAAAAATTTATCTCAGCTGGCCACCAATATTCAGGAAACAAGAGCTTCAGGAAAAAAAATCATTTGATACTCTCATATTGCTGTTAGATGAAAAACATGATTTAGGTTGGAGCAATACATAGTTTAGAAAGAAAAAAAAGACTAGAGAATCACTTGCTTGGCTTAGAAATAATTACTTCTGTGTTATTTGTGTATAAGTTCTCTCCAACTGGGTTGCAATACTCTGTAAACTGAAGCCACCTTATGTACAGTTTTACTCATACAATTAATGACTGCAGGTGACAATGGCCTTGGGGATGCTACCGACTCACTCCATCATTTTTTCCATCTGTTAATTGTAGATAACTTCTATTTGTAGTTTTGTTCTTTTATAATATTTTTGTAACAAATTTCATCTTTCTCTTACTTGTTTTCTTCCACTATCTGTATCAGGTTCTATTCTCATTTACATGTATCCCTTCTAATTTAGATACTATAATGAAAAATACTGATTTGTTGCCAAATTTGCATTTATAGACCCAAAATATGGGCTTCTTTGTTTTACCCCACCATGCATCATATTTCAGACATACTGAAAAATCAGAATTAGCAATAATAAAGAGTAAAAAAGAAATTTAGTACTGGAAATGCAGATTTTTTTTTATATTAATGGAAAATGCTGTTTTATTTTTTATGGGTTGAAATTTCATTTCTAGAAAAATGTGTTAGATGGCAGGAATTTAATTTTATAAGCAATCCTCTTTGATAGGTCAAAAAGCTCTCCTGATACCTTTTTGTAACTTAGAACTAAATCTAATTTTCTATACATTGAATTTTCAAATTGACAGGGCAAAATTTTTTTTTAAGGACAGAAAATTTGTTTTTAAAAAGTAATCGCGTCACAGGCTGAACTTGGCACACTGACCAGCAATGTGCCAACTTGGGAACGCAGCAAAGGCATTCTATTCGGAAATATCATTAAAAGAAGCAACAGAGGATTTAGGATCACAACATGGAAAACTTTGTAGCACTTGGGATTTTATCCTTAATGGAGTAGGAAATGGGGCAATTGAAGAATTGTTAATGGAGGCATGGAATGAAATGACTAAAGCGATGCTTAAGAAATCTGAGGTTGGCCCGGCCGGCGTGGCTCAGCGGTTGAGCACCCACCCAGGATCCAGGCGATCGGGGTTCGATTCCCGGTCAGGGCACATGCCCGGGTTGCGGGCTCGATCCCTAGCAGGGGGCGTGCAGGAGGCGGCCGATCAATGACTCATCATTGATGTTTCTCTCTCTCTCTCTCCCCCTCTCCCTTCCTCTCTCTGAAATCAATAAAGATATTTTTTAAAAAAGAAAGCTGAGGTTAGCAGCAGCATGTAGATTGGATTGGAGGGTCCACTGCAAGGAAGAAAATCACTTAGGAGGCTGTTGCAATTGACCAATAACATGACCCGTGGTGACAGAAGGGACAGGGATGGGAGTCATGATGTAAAATACAGGCAAAGTGCATGACACGCTGCTACGCTAATTCTTCCTTCCTAACCTAATGCAATTTCCTGTGAAAATTCATTTGTTGAAAAGCAGGCTAAGATCATTCCGTGGCCCAAAGCAGGCATCACAATAATCACCCAAGTATCTGAACCAATACCACTGGAATAGATAATCACATTTTTACAAATGCAGCATCTCCCCACTGACTCCCCTTAAAAACCTATTCCCCTCCCTCTCCAGAACTGCTCCGTCAAAAAGTGAGACTGCAAATCAGGTAGAGCCAAGTGCGTACACTTCAGCCGAGACGTAATTTCAGAGAAGAGAGGATTTCCACGGGCCTGGTGGTGGAACAACCCCTTGGTCAGAATTACTTTCTCCTCACTGCCCATATAGCTAACTTGTAGCCCTGATATAGATAAGGAGAAATATTTATATATTCTCTCTATTAAATATGTATGTATATATATGTATACACACACACTAAAATATACTATAAATACAGCTACTGCTCTAAAGCCTAAGTTCCTTTTCATTTTATTCATGCCAAAGAACCAAATAAAATATGTTTTTATAATCATCACTTAATAAATGTCTGTTATGTTAAAATAAATTTCCAATATTCTAAATAACCCCTTTACCCTGCCACAACATTTGGATAAAGGTGACCTTATTAGAAATATGAGTGTGAGACAAAAAAGCTATAATCTCTCACCTTTTATTACCCTTTAAATCTGAAGCATCTAACTCCCTCTTCCCTTCAGGCACTCAGAGCTCAAGAATAAACCTTCAGGGTCTTGTGCTATGCAAACAATGACCCCCCCAACCCATGGGGATTTGCAACTCAAAATGTTTGGCTTGGGATAGGGAAATCCTTCTTGACTTTTCATTTAATTTCATCTGCATCTACTGAAAATCCTCTGCTTCCAAAAGAGCCAGGCAACCTGGCCAGACAGAGGAGTAACACTCGAATTTCTAGTAACTCTAGAAAAATTTAAAGACAGATTTTAAGCATCACAATTAGCAATTTTAGCCATAAAGACTTATACTGCCCGGCCGGGCGTGGCTTAGTGGTTGAGCGTTGACCTAGGATCCAGGCGATCAGGGTTCGATTCCCGGTCAGGGCACATGCCCGGGTTGCGGGCTGCAGCTGATCAATGAGTCTCTCATCATTGATGTTTCTATCTCTCTCTCCCTCTCCCTTCCTCTCTCTGAAATCAATAAAGATATATATATATATTAAATAAATAAAAAAATTTTTAAAAAAAGACTTATACTTCCAGCAAGTCATTCAGACTGAGTCAAGGGGATAAAATGGCTGCAAGAGGTAGCTAAAGGTTGGTGAGATAATTAGCTTGTTTCCCTTTCCACCCAGAGATTATATTTATGTTGATTTCCATATGAAAGTTAAGACACCTGCCAAAAACAACCACCCCACAACTTTTGCTTGGACATAATTGTAGAGTTGCTTGGACAGGAACCAACCAACAAATCAACCAACAGCTTCGGTTGCTTACTCAGCCACTTCTGGTTCATCATTTATGAAACTTGGCTCAACTCAGCATTGATATCTGGACTGCACCTTATTTCCCAACGTGCCACAGGTTCTGTGTTTTCATGCTAAATCAGAAATTCTCTTCATTTACTCACTAGTTACATTTGCTATCGGGCCTTCAAAAATATACATTACACCATTCTAATCTAACAGCAGCGAGTGGCCCAGAAGAAAAATCTTCCCATATTAATTATAGCAAGGGATTTTGACTGCATTAACCCATCCATTTTTCATTAAAGTTACTGGACCTTTAAACTGTGAAATCACATCTCTTTTAAGTAAGTAGCAGCTTTTTAACATCTACAGTACAAGAAAACTTAGGGATCCAAAAGTGTGGCAATGATGACCTTACAGCAGGCAGTTCCATTTTGAATCTCTGCTTCTGCAAATCCTTCTCTGCTTCGTGACACTGTCACTTCCTCTTAGTTCCCTGCATATACGTTCGCCTTTTTTCAGTATGAAAATAGAAAGTGTGTTAAGCATCTCCAAGTACACAGAGCACAAAACACTGAGTAGCACTGAGTGGTGCAGTAGAGAGTACAATACGTACAAGGAGAAATGAAAGGAAATAATTAAGTAAAAACAATAGTAGCAGATACCAACAGACACAGATGCACTAGATTAAATTTAAATGTGATAAAGCTAAATTACTTTTTGCGGCTATTCTGTTTGGGCAGTTTAAACAGCCACGTCATTTTCTGATGAATGAGAGCTGTTCCTTCCTTTTAAGTTTACGTGCATTGTCACTAGATGCCTCGTTTCCAACAGAGGTAATCATTTCAAACATAGGTAGCAAAACACTGGGGAAACAGTTCTGAACGTGACTGAAGATTTCCGTTCTACTGCTGTATCTCTGCCTGTTAGTGTGATTTTTGGCTCATGACTTAACCTTCAGCTTCCGTTACATCTACTGGACCAAATGGAAAAAATAAAAACCCTCAAAGCTAGGGAGCCAAGCTTTGTATCGCAGCACCTAACTGAGTGCAAGACACATATGACTTTAAGTTCATGTTAAAAAAATAAATGTATAGAATTATAATAAAATTATTTACTTTACAGTGTGATTATAAAGAGCAAATAAAAGCAATCATTTTAATCTGTAAGTTATACATAAATTATACATAAATATAAAATATTTTATTATCTCATGACTAAATAAATGTATTTTGTTCTGCATACAGCTTTGTTAGCTGCCTTATTTTCCATGAATATACTCTCAGTACATGTATATATGACATAATATTTACATTTATGAGTATATATAATTCAATTAACCTGAGCCTGCTTGTCCCCACCTGTAAATTTAAAAAACTGTCAAGGTTATATGCTTTCTTTTTCCTTTGTGGAATATTGTTTATTGTAATACAGAAACTGAAATTACAATGAATCTATCAAAATATAAATATCTAAATAAAAAAAAACCTCAAAATTTACCCAACTACCAAATTACATAAAACCAAAATTTCAAAAATGTAGCAAAAAGTTTATTGATCATTGACTGACATGCTCAAATAATTTGAAAAGATTATTTAGAAGTATAGAAATTCCCAGAAGTTAAGAAACTTACAATCTAAGTGGTGAGGCCAAACTATCCTATAAGAGACAAAAACAATTAATTCAAGACAGAGTATAACTAAAAATCAGGGAGTTGTGGAGAATCTAAATGCTATAGAAATTCAGATAAGAAGTGGTTTAATAAGACAAGGGAAATGGAAGATATGTCAGGAAATAAAAACTTGAACAATAAATAAAATTTGACAAAAGACAGTGAAAAGAACCTTGCAGGCATGCGGAATATAAATCAAGTTGTGCAAGTAGAACGAACCTGATCTGTTTTTTGAAAGTTAAGAAATCAAGCCTGACAATACCTGAGCACGTGTTTGGGGAAATAACAGGAAATAAGATTGGTAGGAAAAAGAGAAAAATATAACGTAGGGATTCCTTGAAGAACTGCAAATCGAGGAGTAATACACTGGCATTTGGTGAATCCAGAATTAAGAACCGCCAGGAGGGGCTGCAGCCACTGTGTGCACCGCGGGAAGGAAGGGCAGGCGGTGTGGGAGGCCACTCTGCCGGGAGACCAACAAAGGATCCCTCGCTCATCTCCAATCCACCTCAAAGCCTGTCCAGTCTTATCTTCCAGCTGATCCAGTGACAATTTTTCAGGCACTAGATGTCACTGTTCCACTGGAGCAAAATAAAATCTCGGCATGTTGAAGTCCCAACTGCACCTACCTAATTACAGCTACCTGTATGTAGATCTGAGTCAGCTTACTTAGTTCAGGCAATTTCGAAATAAAGCACTGGGGATTTGTACCTGTCTCAGTCGGAAGAAAGAACAGCTCCGAAGTTCTCCAGGCCATACTCTAAAAGTCTTTTTTGTAAAGGGCAAATTAAAATAAAATAATCTCAATAGAAAAATGAGAGGGAAATTAAACAGTTGTACTACTGAGAAATAGAAAAATTTCTACCATACCTGAATAGGTTTCACTAATTTTTATACAAACAAAATAAAGCAAAATAACATCATTTCTTCAGAACTCCATATTTGATTTGTCTTGTGAACCCATGTATAAAGAAGCCTATGTAATTTTATTTCATCCAGCCAGGAACCTTTCTGGAATCCCTCATGGGGCCTAATCGTGAAGATACAGTCAGTCACACACATAAAATGAAGGGACTAATCAGCTCTCTGCTCTTTTAGGTTTGATCAATTGGACACTCTTTGGGACTGAGTCATGATTGAACGGTACAAAGATGTGGGAACTGTTGGGGTTGTTTCTTTAGGGCCAGTGGGGGTGCTACGCTGATGCTGACCACACTGTTCCTTCTCAGGGGCCATCACTACACTTCCTACGGCTGATCACTCTAGAGCTCCTGTGATTCCTGGGTATCCCCAAACCTGGCCCTCCAGCTACTTGCTGAGTCCATGTATCTTCCATCCCAAAACCACCACAATCCTCACGCACACACACACATACACACACACTAGCCTTACAATGTACTTCATTTTCCTTACAGTAGACAGGGTCATTCACTGCTGCTTGCAATGAAACAAAACAAAAAAAAAGCACCTAAATCCACAGCCTGTAGAACAATACCAATACTGAGCTGTTACCACGCTGTCAGCTTCACCTTGTCAAGTTCATACTTGTTGAACTTCTAAGGTTAGAGAAATGAAGGAAAAGGTCTCAAGAAAGAAATATTTTATGTTCCTGGTCAATACAACCCCAGTTCTGAACTCTAGTAGCCTGTTCTAGACGTGTCCAGGCACTTAATTATCCTCAACCTCTTAGGTTCTAGTTTTTGAACGTCAGTCTTTGGACACCATACTTGCATTTCCCTGGGAGATCAGAAGAACTTGAAAGACAAAGCAACGGTATTTTGGACATTACTGGCAACACAGTCAGCTATCAAAGCATCCGCTGAAACTGCAGCACTGCAAGCTGCCATCTGAGAACTGACACATGGCCCTGCTGCAGGAAAGACAATTGGCTTGGAAGCAATTTCCTGCCCCAACCCTTGATGCTACGATTTCTTTGTGAGAGGTCGGGTGTGACAGAAAGGTCAGGGATTTAGATCCAGACATATCAGGGTTCCATGCCCAAATCAGCTATGGGTTAGTCAAAGTTATCCTGACTTTGATCATTTGCTAATTCCCTGAGTTCCAGGTGTCCTTCTTTCAATGGGAAAAAGATGCTGCTTCTCAGGGTGGGTGTCAAGTAGATATGAAGTTCCCTGCAAGGTGTCCACTGGAAATGTAATTTCATTTCCTCTTTTCTGTGTTTCTCCCATTTCCCAACCACCCCAAGGAATCTGGTCTGGAGGCTTCAGCTGTGGACACCCAGAAATAGACAGCTAATAGCAAGTGGAGCATGAAACAGAATCACATGTTAAACAACTCAGGGTCCATCACAGAATTACTAACTTCTAGAGCTTCAGAGAATCTTATTGATTTTATACATATAAGGAAGAAAGTAATGCAGAGAATTTGTATTTTTTCCAATTAATAACTAAGCATTTAAAGTGCCTTATTTCACATAAATTCCCAATCAATATTTTCTGCATTACTAAAAACATGATATGAAAATACAATCCATTAGAAGGTATCTGTGGCATAATTACCCTTCCCCAGAGCAAGAGTAATTTGCATTTTAAAATACTGACAGAGAGATAAAAATACAATATTATTCTAATGGCTTTTTTTTTACACAGGACATTCCTACCTGTACTCAAATCACATAACGCTGGTGTCCACCTATCTGGACAGGTATAACTACTTGAGTCTGCAGAGACTACAAGGGCAGAAATGTCTGGAAATTGATTTCTTTCTTATATTATTTTGGCTTAAAACATTAGAAAACACAGAGAAATATAAAGAAGAAACGAAGTCTTTTTTAATTCAAGCACCTAGGATAATGGCTGTTGAATCATTGTTTTCTCTTGGCCTCACACTCTCTCTCTCTCTTCCCTGCCTCCCTACCTCTCTTTCTAATACATGAATATTTGACAAAAAATGTGATTACACAACACATGTAGTTCACAATCTTTTGTCCTTAGTCCACACTTACAGAGGCTTAATTTGAAACGAGTAACAGCCAGCAAACCCACAGCATGTCACGGTTTCAAAGTACTTTCTAGTACATTGTCTCATTCACAGTTCGTGACCATAGGTCTTTGAGGAAGGAGGGACAGCAGATTATATTCAGGAAAAAGAGTCAGAGTTATGTCAACAAGCACAAGTCCTTCTTTCTATCCAAAAAGATGACTGTGGAAGAGAAAATACTGGCACCACGTTGGCTCTTTAAATGCCCCTCCCCAATAAAAACTGATTTCTCAACAGAAATGTCCCCTATAATGCATGTTCAGATAAAGGATTGCAAGTATGAAAACAGAATTTATAATGGAATATAGCCCTGGTGTCTCACTATGCTGTACAAATAGAGTATAAATCTCTATAAAGTAACACTGATAAGTTCAGAAAGGCAAAGTAATTTTAAATCTTATGTACATACTGATTTAGACATACGAAAATTTTAAAAAGAGAAAGAGCGACAGTCAAAGATGCTAATAAACTTTAAGTGTTACAATAATGTGATTATTGCAGTGGGTTACTCTTTAGTGTTGCTTTATATTAATTCTTTTTAAACGTGTATATATTCCATGGGGCCAGGATCCAGGTCTGTCCTGTACACTGGTGTATCCCCAGCACCTCAGTGTATCTCTAGTCCATAGCACATGCCTGCAATAAAGGAGCTGCTTCATAAATAGCTGTTTAACGAATATATTCAACTTAATATCCTCAGCAATTATGAAGAATAAAAGCTGAAAAGCCCATATTTCCAAAATTAACATCTTTAAGACTTCGAAATTAATTTTAACTTACTATAATGATGCTCAATTAATGAACATACAATTAAACTGTTTATTGAGACTCTACTTTCCTCAATGCATAATGACACAGGCAAAGGAAAAACACACACCATTCCTGTCGTTAAAGAGTGTATTTTCTAATTAAGAAATGTGCCTGACATGCTGAAGAATGCATGTTTTAAAGTAAACAAAGAGGCCATTTAGAGAAGACCCCGTGTATGCTGTTTGGCGGGCAAATTTCTCATGTTGCTCCCCATTAATGGACCCTCCCCTGATCTTAACTTCATGCTGGCCTTGCATGACTGAGCTTTCAGGTTGCTTAATGTAGAATAGCTTTAAATTTATGCTAATGAGATGTATCCAGGGCTTCAAAGGAAATCTGGTTGAACTATGTTACCAAATGGGCCAATGATAAAGAATAAGGTGGATTAAACACTGGGTGTCCTGGAGTGGGGACACCCAAGAGAGGCAGGAAACGTAACGAGAGATGATAAATGTTTATCTGATAATTTACCTATAATTTTCCCGCTGGCCAAGGTGAGTTTCCTAAAAAGAAAACGAGATAAAATGCCCAACATTCTTAACTCTTACACTGCGCCTCACAGGAAAAATGTGAGGAACGCAGTCACTGTATTTCCTTCTATGTGTATTATATCATATAAACTGTGCTGAAACTGTTTTTAAAGTCTAGGACTGGGAATCATTTTTAAATGGTTGTTAAGTCTATACTGTTTTTCTCATCTCATCAAATGAAATTTTTCTTCTTTTCGGCTTTTATGAACTCGTCATCGATTATGTCGTATTGAACAACAAATAGAATTATCTAAGCTTTTTTGATTAATGACATAGGGACTAGTGGTTGATCAAGAAAATCACTTATTAATTGCTATACATAACAAGCCAAATATTGATTTCCAGGTAAAGTAGTTTGTACTAATTCTGACCACAAGGAAGACAAAGCCTTGGAGGGAAGTTGATGAAACATCTGCTGAAATCATGATCAATGTTAACAGTGTTAGGGCCTCAGCACACGCTGGTACAAAGGCCATGCACGTTTCTTAGCCAAAGCAGCAAATGACAAAAATGTCCTGAAAGGGTAAAGCCAAGACTTAGTTTTAAAATTAAATATAAGGTAATGCTGAAGACTTTTATATGTTCTCCCAGAGGATGTATTGGTGTGTTTTTGAAAAGATGAATATAGGCAACCAATTGGTTCTGTTTTCTCTGGTACCTTAAGCTGTTTCAATGTTTTTTAAGTTAGTAGTTCCAGAATCTCTTAAAATCTAATTTCTTGGCCACACTCCTAAAATCCCTCGATTTTTTCTATGATCAATTTGTTTAAAACATAAATAATATCATTCCTTCCATGCATAAAACTCATATCCTTAAAAGATGATTCAGTTAAAAGAGCCCCCCACCAAAAACAAAACAAAACAAAACAAAACTTGGAATGGATTCTACAGTTAAGGATAAGAAACATGATTTTGACTTTTTCCCTCATACCTAAGCTATATTTAGACTGGACAGCTAAAGGGTTCCAATGGGGGGGGGGGGGGGATGCAATGATCATTCATCAAAATTAATTGTGGTATAGAGAAGCAATAAAAGTGTGTCTGTTTCTTTCGGGGACTATGCCATATACATTTCCTCATGTGGGACTGTAGCCCTTAGTTCCTCATTTATTCTTCCATGTCCACCTTTTGATCAATTCTGTCTAACCCGGCAACACTAACTAATCTCTGGTGGGTCTTTTACTGGACTCCTCACTGGCCCAAATTACTCTTGTCCACCACTGGAATTACAGATATTCTGCTGGGGGGTCAAAATATTTGGTCACAAGCAAACTCCGCCTCCCAGCCCAGGATTACAGTAGAGGGGAACATAGTGACAAAAACCCTGGGGTCCTTGAGAAGGCACCCACTCCTCAGTGAAAGTCTTCAGCTGTGACTGTGTATAAATCCCTCAAGGACCAGATAGGATTACTGGTGGGGGTAGCCGATGTAGTATAAGATTTAGGTCAACTCAATGAGACAGGCTTGATATTTATTTCTTTCAACACAAGAAACTGAAATGCAAGCTTCGAAGCTTTAAAACTAATTTTGAAATAGATTTTAACAACTATTCTAAGTAGAATGAAACAAGAAACAGAACTAATCGCTATTTCCTGCCTATAACCTTACTGCTCAATTTACACAGACGCTAGAGTATTAACCTATGGCACACGTTTGATCTACAACATTGTTCCATATGTGCATCCGTGACACCCACATGGATATTTTCATGTTTCATAAACATACTTAACACATCAAACATTCGAACAAATCTAGGAAAACTTGGAGTTCAGTATTATGTGGGGATTTTTTCTGACTTAAAAAAACATTGCTTATGAACAGCTGGGTTATTCTAAATGAAAGTATGGCAAAGGAAATATGTGGAAGATATAAGCATTGCCATGGTCCTTTTTCTAGAACACTCTAAAGGGCATGTTCAAACATCTGAATATATCAATTGTTAGTTTGTAAAGAAATGACTCGCCTATTCTATGTCAGAGTTTGAAGCATAACTAGAAAGTCTCCTTAGCACTCGAAGTAGTCCTTATTAATGGCAATAATAGGTATAATTTAGTGAACCTATGTTACACAAAGTGCCAAGCACTTTATATATATAATTTATCTTATCTTGTTATTGCTCACCCTACCAACCTCTAAGGAAATTATGATGAAATCTCAATTTACTTTTTAATTTTCAGTGAGAAGACCATGAACTAAGAGACAAATAAAAAAATACTTGATAATATTGCCACAATTGCTAATTAGTGTGATTTCAGTGATGCTAATTTAGATGTGATACTATTGTAATTAACCTAGTTATTAATAACAGGAAAGGAGCAAAGAGAAGGCCAAGTATTATAGGCATGTCATTTGGGCAGCTTCACCAGGAAGCTGCAGCTCTCCACTCCCCAGGGAGCCACCAATCGACTCCCCACAGGTTGCTGGGGGAAGGGACTGGGCAGAGGGAGGAAGAGATGCATGCCCAGTGAAGTTGGGGTGACCTAGGGAAGGTGCGTGCTGTCAGTCACATGTGGGAGCAGCGATCACTGGCCAGAATGGGCGCGGCCACTGCAAGCAGGGAAGATTTGCAAGACTTAATTCCCTGAACAAAGAAACTCGCTCTCTTATGCTCCCGTGCTCTTGGTTTCTCTTGTGCTCTTGGGACTCTTATTGCTCTGGGCACATTCTCCTGTACTGGCCCACAGGGCCCATGGCCATGTGGACCCCCACACACAATGGACTAACGGGTTTTCATTAGCCTGACACCGAACCGGACCCGGCTGCAACATGGAATGGAAACTGGACACTGGCTTTGCTTTTACTGAAACCCCAGCTTCACTTCTGTGACTGGAATGGGATTTTGGAAACCCAGGGATATAATTTCATGCAAATAAAAACCACTCATCCTCCAGTGCAGGTCTCAGAAAATTCTTTTTCTTGAGATATCATAAGGACCCCACCCCCAGCACCCCAATTTCTCTGATAACAGATACACTATGCCACAGTGGAATGATAAAACTGGGACAGTAGAAACTACAGAATGACTTTTGATAGATCCATCCCAAAGCAGCCAGGATCTCAGAGATCACGGAGTCTGATGCTTTCATATTGCAGCTGTGGAAGCTGCAGCACAAAGAGATTGTCTGATTAGCCCCACGTCCAACAGCGCATCAGTGGCGTGAATGAGACTGCACGTTATAGGTTATGGATTAATCAATTAACACAAATGATTTTTAAAGTGAAATTTTCCCTTTAAAGCTAAAAGTTTTTCAATTACTTGGAAAAAGTTAGACCTTCAGAAATTGTGGTTTTGGTCTGATTGATTTTTATGCATTGTATGTATTTGTGTGTGTTTTGTGTGTCACTGAAGATCAGAAGTGTCACGAAAAGATCAAAAAGGCGCACATCAGAAAAGGTTCTCTTTTCAGTTTTATGTCTATTTTTGAAAAGTGAAAAATCTTTTGAAATTCTCCTTAAAATCTACACGCATCAGTCTACATGATGTACTCTCTCTGCCTACAGAATACTGAGTTCATCGGCCATAAAGGAATATCAAATGAAGTATGGTTTATTTCCTTTACAGCCAAATGGATAATTTTAAGGATCATTAAAATTATAATTTCATTTTGATGGCTGGATGAAGATGGTGCTGGTTTCCCCAGCTGGTTTCTTTCATTCTCATATTTGTTGCCACAAATGCTTTATTAATTATCTGCTGAGATGTTCATTATGATAATGACAGTCAAGGAATAACAATTTTGTTTTTCAAGAAACACATGAAAGCTATTAATTTGGCCAAGTAATTAAAATAAGACAGCAGAAAGTATAGTAATATTTATTTCCATATAAATAATTAAATGGAAGTTAGATAGGGACTTTGAAATGACTGATAGACTAAAAACTTTTTTGCCCTATTGCCAATGAAAATATTAAAATATAAACATCAAATTATCAATCTATTTCTTTAGATTTAATATTATGAGGTAGTATGATATTGAGTTTGAGACTTTTAAAAAATGTAATTAAATAATATGTAATTAAATAAGATGGTAAGTTCTGGAGTTGAGTTACATAAATTAGGACTCCGGTGCCACCAGTTACTCGGTGTGCAACCTCAGGTAAGTTACCTGAGCTCTCCATGCATCCGTCCTGAATAATATTAACAACCATCTCATTGATTTGGAGTAATGACTAAAAGTAAAACATTTAGAATGGTTACTGGAACATAGTAAGCTGTCAATTAATGCTGACTATAATTATTATTATTATATTCACTGGCACATACACTAATATATGCAAATTTTGTATAAATAGTTTTACATAAATTAGAATGAGTGATCCATAAACATAATGATGTTTACTTTTACTACAAGTAATTCTTAGTAAATAAATAAAAACTTAACCAAATCAAAATCAGCAAATAATCCAATTTGACTCATTTGTGACAACAAATTTTGCTAATGGCAGCACAAGCATTTTTCTTTTGAACTGGACAAAAGTCCCCAACCTCTAGGATCCTGATTACAAGGTTGATTGTTTTGCCCCTAAAGTAATTCTGTCATATCAGCAAAGCAAATGGGACGATTGTGTCACTTTACAATGAGATTGTCACTCTTCTAGATTAGGTGACCAGAAGGAACTCTTCTCTCTGGTGAAATGATACCTCTGAAGATTTGGTTGCTAGTTCAAGTGTTGTGAGAAAACTTCAAAAGAAGTTTTTATCTCATTTTCTCAGTCTTTCAAGTAACAGGTTTTTTTTGTTTTGTTTTTATTTACATAAAAGAATCACAATAATCAACTGCCATCAAAAGTTAGTTTTCAGACCTCTTCCATCTATAGTGTCTCCCCATCTCAGGCGATGGGCATTCCACTCAGTGGCTCAGGTGAAATCCTTACAGTCGCCATGAACTGTCAGCTGTACCTGGGACCCATTCAGAATCCACCCACCTCCCTCCCCTCCGTGGCGACAGCTCCGGCCTGAGCCCTCAGTGCTTTTCCTGCACCCCACAGCAGCCTCCCAAGTGCTCTCTCTACTTTACCTTTCCTCCTGCACATTCTGATCCCAGCATGGCCAATTTCTCTTTAAAACACATGAGTCAAATCACGTAACTCCTTGCTCAAAACCCTTCAGGGATTCTGCATGGCACACAGTAAAAGCCACAGTCCTTTAAATGACCGCCGAGGCCCTAGATGACCTTATTCCTTGCTCTCCCCCACCTCACTTGCTACTCCTCCTCGTTTGTTCACCTCTGCCCCCTTCCAACCTGAGCCATTCCTCCTGCCCTTCAGGCTCACCTTCGGACCACCACAGGCTATTCCGGGTGCCTGGGATGCACTTTCCACAGGCACCTCCACCCTTGCATCCTTCACATCTCTGTTCCAATGCCACCACCTATTAAGGCCTCCTGTGGCCACCCAACCCCTTAGGAAATCCTCCCTCCCCTACTTTGTCATTCTTCACGGCACGTTCCACTTTCTGAATGATGTATAACTGTGCTCCTTATTTACTGTCCCTCCCTGCGGAACGTCTGTCAAGGAGGGCAGCGGTCTGAGCTGTGCTCATGGATGCACCCCAAGCACCTGGGGGGAGTACATCAGTCAGCAACCAGTCGGTTGATGGAGAGTAATCCTGTGCAGATCGTATCTACGGGCTCTCAAGAGTGACTGAGTGCAGCGAAGTGGAGGGAGCCTGTAGAGACAGGGAGGAAAGGGAAATGGGCAACTCTAAGGCTGTTAGCATGAATTTTGGCAGTTTTTTCTTATGAAAATAGTCCTAGGTGTAGAAATCCACTGAAAAACTACCCATTCAGGTTTGTGTTTTATAACTCAACCAGTCAATGCTATGCCTAGTAGAATATTAGCCAATAAAACTTGAATCTCATAGTTAAACCAGTTAAGCTTACACATAGAAGAGACTGATACATTTATCCTGAGGTATTAAAAAATACATGGAGGAGGTCACTATAAAGAAGACATGCAGGAATAATACTTAACTCTTCTTTCCCCCAGTTGTGCTCCACTTGGCCTTGAAAGGAGGTGTAGAAACGGCACAGTAAATTTTTAAATAATAAAAGGCCATATCTTCTTCCCTCCCCATACTTTCTCCTTCCAGAATGGACAGGCTGGCTGAGGAAAGGTAACAGGGATTAAATGTCCTGATCTCACAATTCGTTTACTATACAGGGGAAACATAAACACAGTTTATTATTATATATTTATTTTGAGTAAGACACGTCATTTAATTAGCATATTAAATTTCATCCTACACATAATATGGCTGGCTCATTATATGAACAACAAATAGGGAATAAAAACAAGGGTCTTCAGGCTCAGATAAGAGAGCAAGCACCTTTAGGTGCAGCCCTACCTTATTCTGCTATACTCCTATCTGAACTAACCATAGGGCAGCCTACGCAGGAAAAGTTTGGAACATATTAGTGGATGGATTAAATAAGAGCCTAATAAGTTTAAATACCAGCTATATGGTATACCTGGCTTCAAGGTGAGATGAGCTCAGAGAGACCTTTAATCATAAATCTAGAAAACTGCCAAGGCCCAGCTTTACTGGAGCACAGATATATTTTTCATTAGTCATTGCAATTCTTTTTATTGCACAGTTTACACCAGGCATTTTATTATCAAAGTCCTGGAAGGAAACAGAAAACATATCGAAACTTGCTAATTGAAGACAGTTTGATAAAAAGGGGTAAGTATGAAGGCGTGGATGGGGTTTATGCAAGAGATGCTGGAAGAGACAGTTCCCCAGGGGAGCCGTTATCACCCCGGGCCTGAAAAGTCTGAGGGTGGCACAGTTACAGAAACTGAGAATCATTCTATGGAGAAGGGGCTTGGCAGGAGTTTGGAAGAGTGCCTAGAAAAATAAATACTGTGAACTTTTCTCCCATGCTCCCTTCTCCTGCTGCCAGTGCCTCCCACTGGATAAATCCAACTGGAAGCCAAGGGCAAGAAAACCCATGGAAGTGACCGATGGAGGGCCACCTCCCAGGACGCGGCACGGGGAGGAGAGGACAGTAAAGCGAAAGGGCAAACGGAGAACATCAAGCGCAGGCAAAACCACCCCTTCCAGTAAAGACGGCAAGAATCCATGTCACAGCAATTCCTAGATCACTAAGTAAAGCAAGTTAAAACGTTTCCTCGACATATGCAAACGACCACTGACTTCAATGAGAATTGGACATACAGTCTCTAGAAAACCTTTACACAGCAAAATACACATTTTTATTACAATGATCAAGAGATTACAGAAGTAGGTCAAAAACACCAATTAGAAGCCAAATGAATAAATCTTTAAAAATATTTTCTATTGGGAACTGATTATGAAAAACTCCCATAAGTTGATTACCACTTTGCATTTCTATAAAAATACAATTTCCGGTTAATGTCATGTGAATATTTTAGGGCTAATTTCACAATTGCATTTCCACTAATATGTTGCTTATACTTCTGTCCATTTGCAGAATTCATTTTTGTGAAATACATTAATCTATTTTAATTTGACTTTTTATAACACCTTTTTATTCTTATAATCATCTAAATTTTATCAATTTTGTCAGCCTATTTTTTTTTTTTAAATATATCTTTATTGATTTCAGAGAGAGGAAAGAAGAGGAAGAGACAGAGATAGAAACATCAATGATGAGAGTCACTGATCGAGCCCGCAACCCGGGCATGTGCCCTGACCGGGAATCGAACCTCGATCGCCAGGATCCTAGGTCGACGCTCAACCACTGAGCCACGCCCGGCCGGGCTGTCAGCCTATTAAGTATCACTTAACTCATTGATAAGTTTAATCACTCTTTTTGTTTTTATTTATTTATTTATATTCTTATTGAATTTATTGGGATGAAACTGGTTCACAAAACCATATAGGTTCCAGGTCCCTTGCTTTTAGACATGGCCATGTGACGGTGACGGTGACGGTGACGGTGATGGTGATGGTTCTGGCTTGAACTGGGGAGCTTAACCAACAGCAATTCATTATCTCACAGTTCTGGGGGCTAGAAGCCTGAGATCAAGGTGTTGGCAGGGTTGGTTCCATCTGAGGGCTATGAGGGAGAATCTGTTCCATGCTTCCTTGCTGGCTTCTGCTGGTTGTGACAATATTTTTTATTTTTTAATATATTTTTTTGTCGACAGTATTACAGATGTCCCCCATTTCCCCCCACTCTGCCCAGCCTCTACCCCTCCTTTGACTTGTGGAGGCATCACTGTGATCTCTGATCTCTAAATTGATGTTGGCACAGTATTCTCCCTATTTGCATGTCTATCTCCAAATATCCCCTTTTTATAAGGACATTGGTCATTTTGGATTAGAAGCCCACACCACTCCAGTATGAACCTCAATTTAACTGATTACATCTACAATAACCTTATTTCCAAAAAGTGTCACATTCTGAGGTACTGGGGGTAAAAATTCACCATGTGAATTTGCAGAGGACACAATTCAACCAACAACAATGGCAACAGAACCTAGTGTGATGTACCCTCCTCCCAGGTCTGGCCCATAGGAACATCCAGGTTTATGTTCTTCACCCCCATCTTCCTCTTGGACCTTGAAACCCACATGTTGAGGAAGCCTGGAACCCTGAATGGTGTATGGATCATAATCCCAAATGCCACCCCATCCTTATGCTGACTGGAGTCTGTGAGAGAGAATCATGTATTTTGTTGAGCCACTGAGATGTCCGCATGATTTGTTTTAACACCCAGTACTGTATTACTTTAACTAATAAAACTACTAAGTTGAAAGAAAAGATCATATGCTTAAAAAGAGTATAATTATTTCACTTTAATACTCACATTATACTTATATATGTATGTGTGTGCGTGTGTGTGTGTGTGTGTGTGTGTGTGTATGTGTATATATATATATACATATAATCCTCCTCTAAGCAAAGAGCAGCCAGAGCACAAGATTTATGTTTCATCTTTTATCTCCTATACATTCTAGCACAATGTAAGCATTGAAAAATATCTGTTCAATTGAATAAAGAAAAGGTCAAAGCCAATAGGGAAATTATATTAACACAGAGTCGATATGCATTGATTCGCTGTGACTGTCATAATTCTTAACTAAGCAATTTAAAGAATTTTCTTTAAATTAAACCTATTAATTTTTATGAAATTTTCCATTCGAAAGAGTAAAGATGGTTTACGCATAGAAAGCCTAAGGAAGATGACTCTAAGCACCTTCATCTGGCTGTCAGACCACAGAACTAACATATTAATTGGCAATACTGGATACTGAAAGGAAGGTCAGATACATGCACAGAACCGAAAGTCAAAGAACGTAAGCCAAGGAATCAAACGACAGGTTTCTCAAGTAAATATAAAGGAAAAATTACAATGGACATTTAGGCATTTGTATAAAAGCACTGGTGAAGTTTCCTGAAGGAATGCAACGTCTAAACTGAAATTATTTCTAAACGTAAAAATAAACTGTCAGTTCTTAATGAAAGTTTGGTATTGAGAACACTAAGCCACATAAAAGCACTCTTCTCTGTATGAGAAAGGATAGGGTTAGATTTTAGGGCCATCTGAGAAAAAGCAAAAATTCCAGAAATTTTAGCAAAGGGAAAAACACTGCATTGCACCATAAATTCAGATTTTAAAAACACCTTCAAGAACTTCCCAGCCTTATGCATATGAATAAATGATTGAAGGGAAAATCAGTTTGAATTCTTGAATTTTGAGAGAATGCAGGAACACTATTCTAATAAACACGTATGTGGTTATTTGCTAATGAGTCAGTATAAATTAACCACTCGTTTTGAATTATTTCAGATACTTATAGAAATGTGATTAAAGCCTTCAATAATATTGCTAATCTAAGACAATTTCTCCCCGTTTTCTGGTAAAAAGCAGTACTAACTGGAAGGCTCACTTTGGCCTTCCACTAGGTAATCATGGTTTTCAACACAAATCTAGGAAGTTGAGCTTCTGAAAAAAGAACGAATGAAAAATTAATAATGCCTTTGGTTCAGAGAGATAATGGTGTCTGGAATGATCTTCCAAGTAACAATTTTGACAGAAATTATTGAATTGCTCCCAAAGTAAATAAGTGGGATGAAAAAACCTTCATTTGCCACAATAAGTGGTGATATTATTTGTGATAATAGTACAAAAATAGGGAGGTGGATAGAAATATTGTGGAGAATGTAAAATATTAATATAGAGACTTTTGAAAGAAAATTGAATGGAAATACATGGAAATGACAGAGATTTAAATGCATGAGGTGTAACTTAGATAAGGGAAAGACAACCCTTTGTCTGGAAGGCAAAGTTTCTATTGTCTCTCTGAATCCAGGGAAACCAGAGTTACCACCTTTTCTCCTTCTGAATTGAAAGGAAGCAGATGGGTTGAACACATAGTCATTAGCAAATATTTATTCAGTATTCACAAGAAGTGAAATGCTAGGTGAGACTTTGGAGAAAGAAAATTACAAATAGGAGTAATTTAGCTGGCTCTAGAATCTTGAAAATATCAACTAATAGCTAAATAAATGAATTTTAGTAAAATTCAATAAAAATACAGATGGGCACTTTTCGCATTTATGGGCACCTTTTACAAGTCACTTAAGCTCTCTGAACCTCAATTTTCTAGTCTGTGAAATGGGGAAATAATGACAAATTGCTGTAACCTGTGAAAACTTCATGAGAATATAGGCTCATCTTCCAGAATATCTTCCAGCTCACCTTTTCTGTATAGAACTTATTTTTGTTTACAGTTCCCACATTTCAAAAAATGTACATATTTCATATTTCTCAAAATGATAATTTTGGCTAACATTTACAAAGAAAAAGTGTACATGCCCCAAGCTCACTACATTTTTGATGAAATAATTTGTGGGAAACATCTTTAATTACCTTTCAAATACAATTGTTAGACCATCAAAATCACATTTGGACCTTTGAAAATCAGGTGTCAACAAAGGGAATACATACTATGTTCCCACACATATACACAATTGTATGGGAACCAATATATTGATTGGTGATCAATATGTGATGGTTTAATTATTTTACTTTCTAACGTGATTGGGTGATTACACATAGGCAATTGACTTTGCCTTATTAACCTTTCAGAAAATTGATTGAAGGCTTTGGGTAGACAAATTACACATTAAAATATGTCACTTTTTTAAAAGGGAAATAGTCTACCTGTTAGTATTACTGTACATTGTACCTCATCTTCATGACATCCAGCAGGTGATGCCTATATATTCAAAATAACTGCCACTCAGAAGGGGATCAAAATATGTGAATCCATGATCAGAGACACTATGATCCTTCAGCATTATCTGTTTTTGAGAATGTTTAAATGGACTTCTTTTAATGACATTTCTGGGAGGTAAATACTCTATTATATTATGTTTAGCAACAACATTCTCAAAAACAGATAGTGACGAAGGATGTTTTCTCTCACTGATCATAGAGAAGAGGCTGACAGCTTTTAGGGGGGAAGGTTGGGGGGTTGGGTGAAGAGGTTAGAAGGATTGAGCAAAAAAAGAAAAAAAAGAGAATGAACTCATGGCCATGGACAACAGTGTGCTGACTGCCGGGGAGTGGGGGTGGTTGAGGAGGGTACAGGGGGGCATAGTGGTTATGGACAGATGGAGACCTGACTTGAGGTGGTGAACACACAATACAGTGTACAGATGATGTGCTGTGGAATTGTGTGCCTTAAACCTGTGTAATTTTGTTAACCAATGTCACCCCAATAAATTCAATAGAAAGGAAAAAATGAAAAATATAAATAAAAAAATAAAAAGCTGAAAAATAAAGAAGTACATGCTCAGAATTATAATGTCATTATTTTTAAATGAAATGCATATATAGTCTATTTTTGATTGTTAAAAACTGTTATTTTGCCCTAGCCAGTGTGGTCAGTTGGTTGTGTGCCATCCCTTGCACCAAAAGGTTGCAGGATCAGTTCCTGGTCAGGGCACATGCCTAGGTTGCAGGCTTGATCCCTGGTTGGGGGAATACAGGTGGCAGTGAATCAATGTTGGGCTCTCACATTGATGTTTTTTCTCTCTCTCCCTCTTCCTTCCTCTCTCTTTCTCTCTCTCTAAAAAAATAATAATAATAAAAATATTTTAAAAAGTGTTATTTTGTAAAAAAAAAAAATATATTAAGTTGCTTTCAATATTGTTTGTTGGATGTGCATAAAATACAAACATGTGTGCTCTTTTAATTGGGAATAGTTTGTGTTCGTGTACAGCTGCGACATTTTCATTTAAGACTTTGCAATCTTTTGCCAAATTTCATTATTCTTGTATATCTACTGCAATTGCCAAGCATCATATCTATAAACAGACTCTCTCTTAGAAAAATTCATACAGTGTTAAGAATAGCTAACTAAACAGAGACTCTGAAGATATAACTGTGTGGCAGTGTTTTTTTGTGTGTGGAAATGCTAAGGGTTGACCTATCATTTAAGTTATAACCCCATTCACTTATTTGTTCTTGCCTTAAAAAGTATTTTGTGATGTTTATTTGTAATATTTAATAATACTGCTATTATGAAACTGTGGTTAAGTTTGAGCTATCCTATATATGAATTAATTTATGAATATTTTTAATAATTAAAGATCACATAAGAATAACTTTTTACTTAAAACCCTAATGAAAGTAATGTGAAGAAACATAGCTTAAAAGATAGCCAATGAAAGAAGAGCAGAGATAGAAATGTGTACTCAAAAGATAAAAAATTAAGTTAGCTGTAGTAAGAACTCCAATATTTTGTTATAGCCCCACGATTCTATAGTTTCCACACTCAGTCATCTATACTGTCTCTTTTAATATAATTATTTTTGCCCCAAATTGGCCATTTTGAAGTAATGGAAATGCATGATAGAATTTTAGAAATGACATGCTACATAGAGACCATCAAGGTATGAGTTTTGTAGACATTCCCATCTCTATATTCTCAGGACAGATTCCTTGGTTCCCACAGCGGGCATTCAAAGTATGATATGGAAAAATATATTAACCAGTCTAGTCCAGTGTTTTCCAACCCTTTTCACGTCATAGAACACATGGGAAAAAGACCATTTTGGATGGCACTCTTGGGTAAATGAAAGTGGCTATACACAGCCAAAGGTCACTGGTTCAGACTCTGGTCAGCCTAGGCCATGTGCAGCTGCCTTGAGGGCTGAAGCCATCAATATCCTGACACAACTATAATTCATTCCTGGCATGCCACATAGGAACCTCACAACTGACAATTTGTAAAAGACCAATACATATGAGTTTCATGTTGCTAGTCAGGGTAGCCAGGAATGGGTGCAGTGAAAACAGAGAATGTTTTTTTAATAGAGACTGTTAGAAAAATGTCCACGCAGTTCAAGGTGTGTGAGAAAAGTGCCTACACCCATTGTGTACATGCCCAGGCTAGGACTGGCCAAGACACACAAGTGTGGCCACTTCATGGATTGGCTGTAAACCAGTTTCACCCTGATTCATGTTGAAAGGAAGGAAAAGTGATTAACTAGGGCAGATGTTCCATCATGTCCAACAGGAGCTCCGCGTTCCTCTTTTGCCAAGCAGTGCCCACATCTCAGATGGAAAGCCCGAGATAGGCTCTCAGGCATCCATGGCACTGGGCCTCCAACATGGGGCCATGACTACTTCTTCAATCTCATGCGACCTACATATCCCTTTTATTAACCACTGATTTTGTAAATAAAACCAATGTTGTCCAATATTTGTGTCTCTCTAATGTCATACACTCATTTTTTTAAATATATCTTTACTGATTTCAGAGAGAGGAAGGGAGAGGGAGAGAGAGAAACATCAATGATGAGAGAGTCAATGATCAGCTGCCTCCTGCAGGCCCCCCACTGGGGATCGAGCCCAAAACCCGGGCATGTGCCCTGACCAGGCATCGAACCTCGATCTCCTGGATCTTAGGTTGATGCTCAACCACTGAGCCACGCCTGGCCAGGCTCATACACTCATTGTATCAATGAGGAAAAGGGCTGGAAGGGATTACATAATTTACGAAGCCTCTTCTAGCCATTTTTGACACAAGATGGACTGGAGGCCACAAAGACTGATCTCAGCAGCAGAGATTCATTTAAAGATACCAATCCCAGCTATCCCCCAAAATAGCACCACTTCCAAAAGTATTCTAAATTTCTAAAGCCTAGCTTTTAATTTGCTCTGCAGAAAACTTAACAGGAAACACTAAAATAAAATGTATTTTTTTTACAAACTAGTGTTGTTAAAAGTTACATACTTGATTTGTTTTCCTGTCGAAATGAGTTTTAATTACATGTATATAACATATACTAACATATGCATTGATACAGTTGTATATATAGAGCAGGAACATGAAATTAGAGCCCTCTTTGGCATTTGCTTGTGGATGGACATTGCCTTTGATATCTTAGTAACCTATAGTGGGGTCTGGCTACCCTTTGACTTTAGAGTGTTTCATATGCTCCCTAGATGTCTGAATAGATTGTCTTCATTCCCCAGGGTAATTTTCAAGACCTTAAATCCTTAACTGGATTAATTCATCTTGTGCTCCATGACTTTGTCTGCACTAAATTTTGTCTCCTGCTTGATATATAAAGAAAAGAAAGATCACAAGTTGGTTGGGGAAAGAACACTGCTGGGATGCCATGCAGCATGAGTGACTTTTATCTTCCAACCTCTTTGCTGTATTAAGAATGAAACACCTCTTTAGGGCCATAACCTTGGGTGGAAATATTTCATGTTGTCTTTGGAATATTTTTGTTCAATTATCAGAAACATCCATTTATAGGCAAAATGAATATAAGTCCCCTTGGCTCATATTTATCCAACTTCACTGATGAACAAGGCATAAGTCATCAGTACCCAGAAACAACTTTTAACACAAGGGTGTTCCCTTTATTATGTTAATATTTAAATAATGTGCTTCCTTCACGTAATCATCAAAGACAAGATCAACACCAAAAATGCTGTCAAGCTTGCTGAGCCATTGGGAAATTATGCATGCATGGATGGAGTGGGGCGCTTACATAACCGGAGATACTCTATCAACTATAACATCAGAATATTGTGGCAGGGGTGGGAATGGAGCGAATTTTAACTGGCCTGAGAGGGGAAAATAAACTCATTAAGAAGGAACATCTTGGATGAGCAAAGTACTGACTCATATTGTAAAAGAGAACTTCCTAATTCTCACACTACACCCTTCTCCCTGGGTCAGTAATAATCAAATCAAGGCAGCTATCCCAGGGAGCTAGTAGAGCATTTCGTTTATTTAACAAACACTGCTGGCCGTCTACTATGCATTGCAGAAACTATTAAAGAAAACAAAGTTTTGGCCTTCGTGGAGTCTGCATTCTAAATACACAACATGCCAGCTGATGAGACTATGAAGGAAAACTGGGCAAGGAGACCGAAAGGTGGGGTCAAGGTGGACTTTCCCACAGGGCTGCCGAGGAAGATCTCACGGGAGGAGGCTGCAGTGTGAAGGAGCTGGGGGAGGTGGGGAGGGGGTACAAAAGTGGAAAAATTAGGAAGTCTTTCATTGCTGTCTTTTCTCAGAGGAAAGAAAAGCAACAAGATCAGCTGAGAGTGAGCAGTAGAGAGGGAATGTTGGAAGTTTGAGGATCAAGAAGGTGTAAAAAATCACTGTCTTGGGGACTGAATTGACTTGGGAGAAACAGAAAGTTTGTCTCATATCTGTGACCATTTTAAACTCTGACCAGTCAGTGTAGCCACGGGCTGTTCTCCAGCCACGTCGAGCTGGGCAGGTGCAGGAGAAGAGGGAGAAAGATGGAATTAATCGGGTTTGGGGTCTGGGGTGAGAACTTCAGGAGAGTGCAGCAAGGAATTAGAGGGTGACTGCAATGACTGACCGGAGAATGTGGGACAACGGAATGAGGACAGGATGACAGGATAGATGGTGGGAAGCAGTTTGATTGGGCAACGGATTAGAAATCCTGGTGTGGTTGAAGTGAACTTGGAGTAGTGCCTGGAGAGCTGAAGGAGAACCTGCTTTCTGTGCCAGAAAGTTAAGAAAAGGCCTCGAGAAGGTTGGAAACTCAGTGTAAACGCTGAGTAAACATACCGATCAAGTCTTTCTCCTGAGTGCCTAGTAAACCCCTGAGGAGAAACAAGCAAATAAATGAAATAAAACCAAAAAGTAACTGCTTTATCCAGAGAAATACAACCATGATCATTGCTTTTTACTCCCAGGGACCAGTGCTGGTGAGTTTAATATATATATAAACAGCCCGATGCGGCTAGAGATTAAAATCAGAATATTTCATGATTGATTGATTTCCTGGTGTAAATTCCTTTCAACGCTGAACCTAACTCTTTACTTGAATTCTCAACACAGATAATTGTCCTAGGCGGACTTTTTTTTTTTTTTAGATCCTGATAGATGGAACTTTTTCGCCAGACTAAAAGATCACTGTTTTATGTTACCTAGAAAAAAATTTAATTTTCTGTGATTATTGAGCCCTGACGATGGTCGTTTGCTTTCTCTCTCTTCCTTCTTGCTTACTCTAAGACTTTTCTCAAATCATGTTTCAAAAGATAATTTCGACATCTAATTTTTCTTAGCAGGTGGGGGAGTGAGCCTGAAATTGATGAATGAAAATTACATAGGCATTTACTATCTTTAATTAGGATTACGGACCTAAAGATTTATGTAAACATCCTCAAGTTGGGTGAGATGCAGACATTAAATATATTGGAATGCCAGTGCTGTGTCTGGTCACACACCCTTCCCAACCCAAACAAAGTCACTTTGAAGGAAGACGTTCTTCTGGGAATTGAACTACTGGTCCGCACATAATGGATGAGACAACTGAACATACGAGTGCATAAGGAAGACTATGTACAGCGAGGTAGAGCCCCTGAAAACAGGAGGCCGACCCCCAGCTGTGACTCTCACCCTCCCTTGCAGATCTGACAGGAAAATAGTGAAAACTTAGGCCGACCTTTGAAGAGAACCCTGAAACAATCAGAGAGGACGGAAGCATTACGGCCCCAACGCTGTGCAGACACCACCGCGGCCATGATCTCCCACCTTTCGCAGAAGGTGCCTGCGCCTCCGGAGCAACGAGGCAGGCAGCCGGCAGGAACAGGAGCAGAGCCCTTTCCATTTTACAGAAGGAAACCTAGCATGATGTCTTTCTAAAATACTTCATTATGGAAAGAAATCAATGGATAAAAATAACAGAAAGTCCTACACTAGGGACTGACGCATCCACAGATTAGCATTACCTTTGGTGTGCCTCCATTCCCTCTCATTCTCTCCCCCCCCAGTTTTCTCGCCTCTTTTTCCTCTCTCTAAAACTGAACTACTGCAAATATGGCCGTCCTTTCTCTTTCCCTCTGTTTTCACACTTGGAAAGAGTCTCCTCCATCCCAAAGTTGCTAGTCATTATTCCTACGTATGTTTTTGTAAGAAGTCTCCAAAACAATGCATCCCATTATTTTATGTTTTACATATATGATAAATTACATCATATTATATGCATCCTTTTGCAACTCAACATATTATTCTTGAGAAAATATAGAGATATTATCAAAATATAGGGAGAGAGTGCCATGGACTGTTTATACACTGAATTCATACACTGAAGCCCTAATCCCCCGCACGATAGTATTTGGAAGTGTGGCCTTCTGGAGGTGATTAGTTTAGATGAGGTCATGAGGGTGGAGACCCAATGGGACTAGTGCCTGTATGAGAGACCAGAGAACTTGCCCTCTTTCTGCACCAACTGAGGTTACAGCAAAAAGGTGACTGTCTCCATACCAGGAAGAGGGCCCTCACCAGACACCAGGTCTACCAACACCTTGATTTTGGACTTCTCATCCTCCAAAACTGGGAAAAATAAATGTTTGTTGTTCAAGCCACCACTAGTATTTTGTTATAGAAACCTAAACTGTCTAGGATAAAGAGGAACACACTTTTTTATCTGATATCAGATAGTGTCAATGACCCTGCCTCAGCCTCCGGCCCAAAGCTGAAGATGTTCCTTTCTTATCAAAGTCAGCAAATGTCTCTCTACATGAGTCACAGACTGGATTCCCCTTTGTGTAGCAAGTCAGATCTTAACTTCACTCCTACTCCAGCCACAGCTGCAGAGACCAGGTCTAACTTAGGTGCAACCTGACTACATCGTCCATCAGGCTCAGACGGGGGGCCTCTTGGTTCCTGTGCTTCCAGGTCTTTCTCTGACACCACATTGTGGGGCACCTGAGGAGACCCACCCCTCATTCATGCATTTACATCCTGGAGTGCAGAGGGGCTGATGACTCACAGCCCTTGACCAATGCTTCTCCATTTCCTTCCCCAGGAGAGCTGTGCTGATACATCCTTTATAAGGACCTAGGAATCAGTCTGGTATTTAAGGTCGATAAAAGAAAGAAAATCCAGCAAAGCAGACTATGGAGAAGACGCAAGTAAGATGAGAAGCAAACCCAGGACAGGGAAAGAAGTGGGAGAAAATTCTTGAGGGTGGGAGTGGGATGAGTGCGTGAGTGCAGGTGGCAGCTCTAGACTGGAACAGAGAGAGTCTAACCACTGTGTCAGGTGAAAGTCCCCTGAGTCCAAGGGGGGCAGCTGGCAAATACGGCGGCAGGAGGGCGAAGCTCTCTTCCCATTTCTTTAATCAGTTCAGGTAAATTTACAGCCTTGGCATCAGCTAAGGGTGGGGAGAACTGAGGGGATCTGGGATATTCGAGGAGAGATGTGATTAGTGGCACTAGAATTAGTGGCAATCCGTACCTTCTTTATCTCTTTCTCTAGGCACTACCCAATTTATGAAAGACATTTTTATAATTATTACATCTTTGAACCCCAATTAATCTGCTGCAGTGATTCTCAAACTGTGGTCCCTGGACCAACAACACCAGCATCACCTGGAAACTTGTTAAAAATGAAAATACTGAGGCCTTCCTCAGGCCTGAATTAGTCACTGTGGGGCGGGGCCCAGCAATCTGTGCTTCTCAAAGGCCTCCAGTTAATTCTTACAAGAACTAAAGGTATAGATCCAAGGGGCTACTATACAGCCTCACTTAATTTACCCTTACACAAATTATCTGGGCATATTTGATTTACAAAATTATTCTTTTAAAATAAAAATGCTACAAGATGAACACAACCTTTCATTTTAGAGTACAATACTATCTAGAACCAGCCATTTTCTTTATATTTTAAAGTAAAAATATTAAATAAAATACCAATTACACATTTTTCAACCAAATCCATTATAATTATTGTGATTTGAATTTAAGGTATTACAAAAGTTCCTATAAAATGCAAAAATATAAAAAGTATTTTTCTATATGTGTTAACCAATTGTACAGCCTAATTTTCTTGTTGGATTTTTAAGAACTGACAGCTGTTGGTTCCAATTAGATCACAACATTGTAATTAATCCCGGATGCTAATGAGGCAGAAATTTACTGAGATTTCACAATGATATTTTAGGGTGGGATTAAAATGAATTTACAAAACTTAATATGAAAATATTCAATATGTTCTTCCATAATTTGACTTTCAGATATATGAGAAATTAATAACCAATTCATATGCGTTTTCAATGCCAATTACATGACAAAGAACAGGAACATTTTTTAATATTTATACACATTCTACAAAAAATCCAAACTATAATGTAGATAGGTCATTTTGTTGCCATTAAAATGCATATTAAAAACAAGTATGCATTTCAATAACTTGATCTTTAAAGGCATAGTGAAGGTACAGCACTATTATCAATCATTATTGATGAGACATACAAAAGCATATAAATCCAAAATACTTCCTTTTATCAGTCTCAATAAAGCAGTTTCCATGTGGGAATTGTTTGCATGCCAGAGAGATTATCTTGAATATAATATATTGAGTACAAGAGAGTTCTCTTGAGACCATCTCCCTCAGCACCTCGACGGTCGGTAATCTAAAGAGAACAGTGCTTGATATTACAAAGCCACCCGCCGCGATCCCCAGTGTCCTGCCATCTGGGGATTGCTACAGTCTACCCCAGCTCCCCCAGTGGCTCATGCCCACTCAGAAATTATTTGCATCGCATTTTAGGAAAATCATCATTATAAAAAATATATTAAATATTAATTTCTGTGCAAAATGAATAAAGAGATACGGCCTGGAGGAAAATAAAAATGAGGAGTTTGCGTTACACTTTGCTGGGTTTTGTTTTATACCATTGTTGCGTTCCCTCTTTCTTCATTTCCTTTGTCCAATTATTTCCATGACATTCTAATTTAAAATAAAGATTAATCAAGATGACATGATATCTGGAATTTGCTATAAAATACACCTGTGGTGGGTATGGGGGAGGAACGAGAGGAGATAAATAAGATTTTTTTTTATTGTGCAAAGTATTACAGATGTCCCTTTTTCTCCCCAATGACCTCTTCCACCCCGCCCCAGTCCCTCACCACACCATCGTTTGTGTCCTTGGGTTATGCACATAAATTCTTTGGTTACTCTCTCCCCCTCCACCCACCCGCCCTCCTCCTTCCCTCTGAGATTCGTCAGTCTGATCCATGCTTCCACGTCACTGAATCTATTTTGTTCATGAGTTTATGTTCTTTAGATTCCACATATAAGTGAGATCATGTGATGTTTGTCTTTCTCTGCCTGGCTTATTTTGCTTAGCATAATATTCTCCAGGTCCATCTATACTGTCCCAAGGGATGGGAGATCCTTCTTCTTTACAGCTGTGTAGTATTCCATGGTGTGAATGTCCCACAGCTTTTTTATCCACTACTCTACTGCTGGGCACTTGGGCTGTTTCCAGAAATAAGACTTGACATTTCTTGATAACTGTTGAACTTTGATCAATGGGTACATAGAGGTTCATTGCTCTTCTATTACTATTAAATAAGCTTGAATTTTCCACAATAAAAAGTTAAAACAAAGTTTAATCTCATTTAATTTTGCTTGGAAATTAAGAACGTTATTGCAATACTTGAAATAATTGGAGGCATGCTGGAATGTTGCAAAACAGGCTTAGAAATAATGTTGAAGCTTATGGAACAAACTTTCACAGTAAGAATTTTTAAAAATATCTGGTAATGAAGAGATAGCCTAATTACTTTCTAGAGATTGATAAGAAAATAGCACCAATTTTCTCATCACTTTCAATTTGTGGTTATTATGAATAATTCCAAAGTCTCTCCAGGCTCTTCCTGGGGTGATGTGACATCTGAACTGAACCCAGTCTCAGACACAGTTGGTTACCATGGGCAACAGCTCAGCCCCAACCTGAGTTTTCACAGGCATCTTACCAAAACATTATGCTCACAAATTTTAGTCAGCAGGTCTGTGTTTGAATTCCTTGTCTGTCTCTTACTTTCTGTGTCACCAGTGATAACCTGATAATTTACTTTTCCTCTAAATTCTTGTTTGTTTGTTTGTTTGTTTATAAAGTGGGAATGATAATAGATAGCATAAACAAGTGTTGTAAGGGTTGAGTAACATTTGTGCCCATACCATTCCTGGAATATACTAGGTAATACAGCCGAAGGTAATGATCTACCCTAGCATGTATTACATGCCACTCTACCCGAAACCGACTAAGTTCTGATTCCATAACATCGCTGGATTCAAGTGATATGAAAAGGGGCATGCTATTCCTATACGTGGGTGTGTGCAAATCCCAACCATCTCTTCAGCGCTGTCTGAGGATATCGTGTTAACGTGAGGTCCAACCAGGCAGCTTCCATGGAGCCGGCCACGGTGATAACTGCCCGGATGTGCAGATTTTGGAAAGGTTTGGTTAAGTAGATAGGGGGAAATCCCAGTGTGCCTCATAGACATCTCTCGAACTTTCAGTCTCTAATGTTGACAAATCTAGATTAAGCAGGAGCTGTGTGGCAGACAGTACCTACCGCAGTGGACTTCCATGAGCCGTGAGACAATAACAACAACAAAGTTACAACACAACGGGACACTCCTGTTTGTTCGGTCAAGGTGCCCTGTTTCCATGGTAACCTTCTCCCCTGCTCCCACGTTCAACCCTCCCTGCCCAGGAACGGAACAGTGAAATTCCTTAACTCAGCAATGCCACCCTCCTGTCCCTTATTTACTTTATGGGCTGCCTTCCTTTCTTCCCTCTCTCCTTCCTCGCCTTTCATGCTCTGCTCTCATTCTCACATATCTCCTTTTCTATCTTGATATGCAGCCATCTCTCTTCTCAGGCTCTGTTACTTCTTCTGTGTCTATTTTTAAAACAGTGATCATATTCCAACAGAGGCCCCACCTTAAAACCAGTTTAACTGTCAAAGTACCCCTCATTCATACAGGTAGATTGTTATCTTGCCAGGACAACTTCAAATATGATCAAGCTCAAACCTCCTCATGGAACACTAACCATGTTGTCATGACAGCCTGTAAAAGTTGGTTTAAGTGTCATTTCTATCTGGAAGATCTGCATATACGTTGGTTAAAATCAGGAACAGTAGATAAATTGCTGTAAATTTTCACACTACGGATTCACTTCAAGCTTCCAAACTAAAGGTAATCAAATTTAATAGCAATATAAAACATGAAAATTTTGCCATCCTAGTGGGAAAAAAATATGGTTGATACAGAAGATATATAGCAATGGAAGTTATTACTTATGAGTGATCTTTTAAAAGCGACTGGTAATTTGTGGACTGCTTTTGCCTGATTAATATGTGAAATCTGGACATGTAATGAGATCCTTAGCATCTATGGAGATAATAGTGGAATAAGTTCTGAATTAATGGCATTTATTTCTTAGATAAATCCAATAATCCTTCAAATAAATATTAAATGTTAAACCAAAGGCAGCTTTGATAAAAGTGAAATTTTATTACTGCTCTGATAATTTTATCTCAATTTTCTGAAAGGTTTCAATGATTCATTGATTCAGGAGGCGTTATATGCCCTTTTGTGATCTTTCACTTTGTTCAGTGCTGTATGACTAACACCTACATTGGATACTGAATTCTTGACAGAGTAAAAACTGCTTTGAAAACCTTTCTTCTTAAAAACCATCTCTTTTTTTCTTTCTCATATCCAGAATCTATCACATGTCACACCTCTTTACAGATAATTCTAGTGTGGCTTCTGATGATCCCTTCTTTTTTCCCATTTTATAAATCTCAAATTGATTCCACCTCTGATCCCTTCACATCATTTCTCTGGTATTTAATGTGGAAGAGCTGTGATTTAAATAATATTCAGTGGGCTTTCTATTCAGTGCTGTCCATCTAGTGCTCTCGGGACTCCAATTACACCAATCTAGTGCAGAGCTTCTGGGAGTTCACGTATGAGCTTCGGAGTGTCCAAAAGCACACCTGAAACTGCATGGTAAATTTTAAGCTTATGTTCACATGTGCATTTTAACGAGAAAAAGAGCCACAACTGGCATCACACTAGCAAAGCAGAAAGTAGCGAAAATGACCAAGGACCACTACGTTAGGTCACAGCATAGTATTACAAAGCATTCACGATAAGGTGGGAAAAGATGAATTTGAGTAGAAAGAGCTGATTTTTAATTCCCAAGTTTTTCCTATTAGGGTAACACATGAGAAAATCTAGTATAGGCATTATGTATCTTACTATAAATTTTAGAATATACTAATGATGGATAATTCTGGAAAACAGTGAAGTCTATTACAGGAAATTAAAAACTAAATGTAGGCAAAATCATTAATAGTAATTCAATTTAGAATATGTCATTGCTGTGAATTAATTTCCCCATAATATTCCTTTATGAACTGACAAGGTGGATTTTTTTTAAAGAGCTGCATCATCCCCAAGAGACAAGTATAGAAAAAAAATAAATTCTACAAAAAATATTAAGTTTTATATAGTTTGTATTATAAACATTTAGATAAGCCATTGCCCTTAGGTTATAAATTCCTGGAAATGGGAAGTTTTAACAAACGCCTTTATAGCTACAATGTATGATTAGCATTGATTGGATTTAGCAGGTTCTCAATAAATCAACGGACACATTTCCTAAGGGATCCTCAAAATCAAATTAGGTGTTATCTCTCCACACATGCACAACTTCCCTAGTACATATGAAGAACAGCTGCTCTTTAGGTAAAGCTACAAAATAAGCTTTAAGTAGAGAAAACTAAAACAATTGAAAACCTGTAACAAATCCCTCTCATGGTGCATTAACAGATACTAGCGGGGAAAAATCCCTTATGCTCGGTGGGTCTCAGTGGGTAACCTAAACTTCAAAGAGCAGCTAAAGGGGAAAATACATGCCCAAGAAAATGATAAATCAAGAAGGAAAACATGTTAGGAAAATATTACCCCTCTGAAAATTTTATGTACTAGAAGATTAAGCTAATGTTTAATGCACTTAATTTAGCACTCAACTTAGAACTTCACCCAAATAAGTTAGTTTGGAAGGAGAAATCTTCGTCTCAAGTCACCTGAATTCCAGTTAACTATCTTGCAAACATGTAGGGGTTCCAGGCACAGATGAATGACTAAAATTATTTGGAGTTTGGTGGTGGGAGTTGGTTTCCCTAATGCCCTCCCCACCGTTACCATAAGCATTTGCCCTTGTCTCTAAAGTGTACTGGATACCTCCCACATACATAGCATCGTGTTAGGTGCTGGCGATATAAGCAACTGCCTGAAGGTGTCACAAAAACCACTGCGAGGCAGGGTTAGGGGTGGAAGGAAAATGGGAGCATTGAGAACACCATTTGCTAAGCAGAGCTGGGCAAGGATATTGACTTGGTGAAATCCAGCACTTAGGGGCAGCTGACTCAGGGGCTGAGTCAAACTAAATTTGCTCTCAGCCTGGGAAGTCCTGACCAGGAGTGAGAGAGCCACCGTAAAGGTGCTGGAGTGTTTCAGCTCAGGCATGTTGGCCCCAGCTCGCCTGGGCTGAGGCAGAGAAATACTGTGGCTGGAAAGCAGAAAAATCAGGGTGCCACAGGCCAAGGCATAAGAGCAGAAGGCGGTGGGGCAGGATCAGTGGCGAGAGTAAATAGAGGAAGGAAGTCTGCCGCAAGGCTTGGGGTTAGCTAACCTTCAGCACAGGATTTGAATGGGGAATAATATCCACAGCAAGGAAAGCCCCCTTCCCTTTGTAAAGGTGAGTGGGTCCTTTAGAGAAGTTTCTAGTAGACATAAATCACTGTCCATGCCATCATAAAACTAGCTCCAGAGACAGTAAGACACCATGCTAAGCCTTGTAGAGGACGCAAGGATGAGACTAGCATAGTCACTGCCTTTAAAGATTTTATAGTCTAAGAAAGAGATAAATATGAAGACAAAGTTTACAGTTTCATAGGAGAAGTGCCAGGTGAGTGGATGTGTGTAGCCAGGTCAAAAACGACAGAATGGTGACCTTTTAGGCAATGACAAGGACCCTCGGATCACAGTGGTGAACAGTACTTAAACACAGAGTTAATAATTTCAAACGAATGTTTCCTTCAGGGAAAGAAAGATCGTGCCAATGACAGATGGAGACCTGAAAAGATTGCTCATTTAGTTAAGCAGTAATGGAAGCTAGTGCTGTTGACACATCACTTCAGCCACACCTGCACCAAGAAAAATGACACCCGGGTACAATGTGGGAGTGTGAGTACATGTGTGTGTGCGCACGTGTGCGTGGGTGCATGTTTGAGCGTTCTTAAAAATTAAGTCTTCTTTAAGTACTTTCATTCCTGTTCTTATTATTCAAAAGGGATTTTAGTAACCTGTAATTTTAAGAAGTATATGTCATTTATTGTACATTTGCCCCTGATTTATTTTCATTTGTTGTTTTTTTTAGAATGGAAATAAAAATTTACCTTGGAGATTCACAAATTAGTTTTCCTGCTACTTCTCTCCTTCCACCAGGAAACTACCTTCATGTTCTTAGGTAACAAATACAAAATGCCAATAAAATTCAAATGGACCATTTGAAAATAAAAAATTGTCTCAATAAATCATAAGCTCTGAACAAAAAATGTGCTTTCTCACTTGTTTTAAACTCTACTCATCAACATGTACTAAATAAAGAGTGGAAATCTGGTAAATGTGATTTTAGAAAAAAAATTCTTTAATGAAGTAGCTGAAAACCTGATTCAGAAGTGTGTCCTAACGGAATTGGTTTTATCATAGGATTTCTAAAGACTTTGCATTCAGCTGCTCAAGACAATCGATGCTCTCTCATGAACCAGAAATAATGGGTATGGTGACGGAGAATTATGAAAATTGGAGAGAAACAAAAATTATTTCAGAAGACGTAATTATACATCTGGAAAACACAAGCAAATAGATTTTAAGGAGATATTATAGCTGGAAAGAGAAAGACCAAAACCAAGAGACTTATATGAAGGTACCTTATAAGAAATACGCACATATACACACGTACTCACACACATAAGCACATATATATTACATCTTGGGTGTAGTGTACAGCACTGGATTAATCATCACCCTTGTTTCATAAAAACATCATTGCCAGGCCAGGCCTTGTCATTTAATTTATTATCTTATTTGCTTTTACTCAATAAAATGGACACTCATAAGCTCATGACCTAACCCAAGACCTAGAATATTACCAATTAGTTATTCATGTGCTGCTTCTCTATCTTTTCTTTTCACTCCTCTTGCACAGAGATAACTGCCATTCTGAATTTTAGGCTTTTATTTTATTTATAGATTTATTACATAAATCGATTGCCTAAGAATTGCTTAGTTTTGTCTTCTGGACTTCTGAAAAAGGGAATCTTCTGGCTGCTTTAGGACTGAGCCTGATGTCACTAAGATCAAGGCACAAAGGTGCTATGAATTCATTCATTTTCGCTTTTATCTAATAAAACTGCGTGTGCCACGCTTGCTTCATTCATTTGCCACTGGGGGTGTCTGGGTTACTTCCAGGTCTGCTGTTCCCCACGTGCTTCTGCGAGCACGCTTCTGTCTCCCAGCGACCATCTGCAAGAGTCCCCTTCCGTACAGGCTACGGACTGACGACTGCAAATCATGGAAACACTCAACTTAACAAAAAATGGCAAATTGTTCTCTGTATAACAAATCTAAATTATTTCAAATTTGGGGTCAATTTTTGCCAAAGAGTATAAAGTGGTCTTTCAGTGACACCTTGGGGTTCTTAAGAAGATTCTAGAGTCTAAAAAGGTTTTATTCAGCATTAAAAATAGATGCTGGATCTAGATGAATTTCATTGCTTCCTATCTGGACTGTGATAGTGTTCTACAACACAGAAACATTCTGAAAAAGTACCTCCACAGCTAAATGTACCAACCTTAGAACCTAAATTTTCGTTTAAGCTACCAGAAAAGGGAAGCTATAGATAGATTTCGCTTATGGACACTAATGAAAAATCCTGATTAGCTACTGCAACAGAAAGTTGAATCCAGTGGTGTTAATACAATCACGCACCATGCCGAAGTGAGATTTTCCTGGGAACGTAGTGATATTTCACTGTGAGGAGATCTATCAAGGTGATTTATTCCATCAGAAAACTACAAAGAGAAGCCAAACGAATACTGCACTAGATGTTGAACTTTGATAAAACACAGCAGGCTGCTAAGTTTAAGTGAAATAGAAATAGGAAGAAACTACCCAAACATCAGACATAGTCGCACATCCACGAGCTGGAAAATTCCTGAAGGACAGTTACAGTGTTTGTTCATTTTTATCCCTCATTATTCAAAGTTTCATCAACCAAGTGGAAACTCAGAGAAGAAACACGTATTCCCATTTTCTTCCAATTAAAAAAAACACCCTACAACCATGGGGGGAAAATATTTTGTAATCATGGAAACTATGATGTAATACAAATAAAAGGAAAGGCTAGTGGAAGCCTGAGAAGTGGAAACAGAAACTAAGCAGAATCATCTGTGCTCTTGCCTTGTGATTGTTAAGACACAATCCCATGCTAAATAAATAACCTTGTACATAAATATTCTCATAAATATATGAGAATAACCTTGAAATCTTTTCCAACATTTCCATCTCATTAACTTCTAAGAGTCTCTGGCATTAATGCAAATATGAAGGACTGTCACACACCCATGCCTGCCTGAAGTCATTGCACAAGTACATCCAGGAGGTCACAGGAACCTGGAAAGTACTTTATTAAACCACAGGCAAGCCCTCTTCTCAATCCTAATGCAATTGAATGTGCTGCCACTGGTGCTTAATTTAATTCAATTCTTTTCTTGACTGATTTTTGTTCTGTATCATCTATATTTTTATGAACTTCTACCCTGGGAAATAATGGACACCTGAATTCTTAGCAAACTCACAGTGAAAGCTTTTCACTTTTATACCTTCTTCCTCAGATAATGAACAACAAATAACCTTCCTTAATTTAACCTTCCTTAAAATACCTATGTCCGTACACACACACATATACATGCACACACGCACAGTCTAGATTGAAAAACTGAGTGACCTAACCCATTAAAAACTGTGAAATTCTTTTCCCCCCAATATATATTTTCAAATCATGTTAGGTCAATGGGAAGGCAAAACCACATGGCTGAATGCCACTAGTAAATTGTTAGAAAAGGGGGAATTACTTCTGAGTTGTTGGCATTTAAATAGTCTATTTTCAACAACTGTTAAAAATAACAGCTAACTTGTGAATTCAAATGTCAAAGCTCCAAGAATGAAGCTGGGAGAGGAGATAGTAGCACTATTTTCATTACAGTCAATAAATTTTCTTGCACTCTAAGGAGAGACAAGGTATAGATACTTCAATTTTATGTAAGACTTAGAAATTATTGCTTTTTGTTACAATAATTTATACCTGCCAGTTGGAAATAAAGTGTGTGAGCTGAGCTTCAGAAAAGCACACTTTTTCCATCAAATGTTCGTCCTATTGTAAACTGAAATAACTAAAAAAAAATCTTGTATATATTCATTCTTAAACCATAGAATCCTTTTGAAATAGGGCAATAAGAAAACTAGCTGTAAACATTCTGAGAGAATTAAATTAACCACTATATCCCCAGTATAAAGTTTCTATTCTTTTTTTAAATTTATTTTTATTGTTGAGAGTATTGCAGATGTCCCACATTTTCTCTCCCTTTGTCCCGCCCCTCCACCTGGCTCCTGCCTCACCCCAGGCCTTCACTGCACTATTGTCTGTGTCCGTGGGCTATGCATATACGCATGTAAATTCTCTGATTAATCTCTTCCCACTCCTCACCCCTTCCCTCTGAAATCTGTCAGTCTGTTCCACATATCTATGTCTCTGGACCTATTTGTTCATCAGTTTATTTTGTTCATTAAATTCCACAAAAAGGTGAGATCATATGATGTACTGTCAACCAGATGGTATTCTGTTCTCTTTCCTTAAGAGTCGGAGATTCAGAAATAATTCTTTTTAAGAAGTATATACTAAGTTAAATACTTATGTGAAACTGGGAAGTCTTGAAATAAGCCTTGCCAACAATAACTATAACAACAGCAACAACACACACACACAAGAAAAAGAAACATTTAAATCCTATTAAAGGGATTTAGACTTTTATTAGCCCTACAGTTTTTGTTAATAGCTGGTTTACCTCCATATGGTTACTTGAGATAATATGTGGGGATTGTCTGCCTCCTAATAACCACTCGTTAAGTGACAGCTATTACTGTTACCATTTATTCAGTACTTATAATGCCCTACTGTGCTACAATATGCTGCAAATACTTCACCTCTGACTTTCCAAACACCACTATAGAACCACCACATTTTATCTTGTTGACATAAAACAAGAAACTCAGGCCCAGAAAATGCCCAAAGCCTCACAGCATAAAAGTGATCCAAGGTCAGATTAAAAACTCTGGAGCCTAACTCTGATCCAACAGACTATGGGCTGAGAGGAAGAAGTATTGGAATCACACACATATACGACAGCCCCCTGCTTCAGTAAACTGTTCTTGGGAAAGAGAGCAGGGAATAACTCACTGGCCAGGTAGACCTGCTAGAACTGTCAACAATGATGCAATGTTGTTGATGGTGACTGTGACATGATGTTTAAGAATTCACGTACTGAATAGTTTCACAAACCTATACCCTATGACGCTACAATTTAACTCCTAATTATTTATCTAAAAGCTAACGAATATCTACCAAAAGGCACAAACAAAAATGTTCATAGCAGCATTATTTATAAAAGACTAAATCTGGAAACAACCCAAATGTAGTTCAACAACAGAATGCGTAAATTCTGATATAAGCATACTATGGAACACAACACAGTAACTGAAAAGAATAAACTGCTGAAGTTCGGAGAGCGGGATCTAGAAAAGGGAGAGACAAAGGACAAGGGAATTCCGGCTTCTCCCTAGCCCAGGCCTGAGGGAAAGTACATTGACTCCAGTATCTTAGTAGGGAGGGTAATTCATCACTATACCTACAATTACCCGAAGGAATCTCTCTCAAGATCATGCAATTTCTTTTATTATTTGATGGCCTCTAGCCAAGCTGCTTACCTGTAATTGCTTCTGGAAGGACCTGCCCAAGTGTGGTAACCTTCTGATGAAACCGAACAGTCAGCCAGCATCTCCCTCTCTAACATTAACATCTTTCCCTAGGAGCACATGAATGAAAGAGCAGTCCCACGACAGCCGGTGTCCTCATTAAGTCACTTGCTGTCAACATCAATAATAGGCTAAGAGAACATCATTCATGAAACAATTTTATGGACTGTCCACTATACGTTAGGGATTCTGTTGAGTGCTGCTTTGGGGAATGGATACATCAGAGATTAAAACAGAAACAGCCCCTCCCTCATAGAGATCAGTGACAAAGGAATATAGAAGGATAAATAAAAGGATTAATTACTTATGACAAAAGCTGAATCCACTCCAAACTCACTGGCTTCCCCCTCTTCACACATGCCAGGCATGCTCCTACCTCAGAGCATCTGCATTCACTGTCCCCACTGTTACTTGCTTAACTCATCCCCATGCGCGTCCTTGAAGAGTCCTTTAAGATGATGTATACAGATGTTGTTACCAGACTACAGGGGCCCATTCACCTGCACACATCAAAGCCCAACCAAACACAAATAGGAGTTCGCAGCAAAGAAGTGGAGGTTTACTGGTTGAGGAAACGGTGCGAAGCCCGGAGTCAGAGGTAAGCTAGGTCTAAAAGACCTGGCTCCCTGATGGCTTCCAGGGGACAGGTTACATAGGAGAAAAATCATTAGCCATGACAACTAAAGGAGCTGGGTTGGTGAGCTCCACTGACTGGTTGGGGCCAGGGTAGCCAGTAGCTGATCCCTGTTTCAGGTCCTGATGTCAGCCATGGCATTGTTCTGTCTGGTTGTGTGAGAATGTGGTCTCTTGGGGTCTTCAGCCGTCATGGACCTGGGGCTGAAACACAACTGAAGTCAAGATGTTATCTTCAGCTTGACCGAAACTCAACAGAACTGAGGCTTTGATAATGACCAGAATCTGATGTGCTAAGGGCTTAATGATTAACAATGGGAGTGGACAGAGAGAAACGAGAAAGGGTTAAAGAAATGGAGTTTCTATTCAGTTACAATGTCACCGTCTCAGGGAGGACTTTTCTTATCATATTACTTAAAATTGTAGTTTTACTCCCCAACTTTCCATCCCATACCTTGCTTTATTTGTTTGCATAGCACTTACCACCTTCTATTATAGTATACAATCTAATTATTTTATTTTCTGTACTGGAATGTGAGCTTTTGCAATTAGATATATTTGTCTGTTAGATTAATCAATGTATCCCATATCTAGAATAGTTCCTGGTACATAGATGATGCTCTTTCTTTTTTCTTCCTTTTTTACAAAATATTTTTAAACCCTCACCCGAGGATATGTTTATTGATTTTTGAGAGAGAGAGAGAGAGAGAGAGAGAAACACTGATCAGTGCCTCCCATACATGCCCCGACCAGGGATGAAACCCACAACCAAGGTACATGTCCTGACTGGGAATCGAACCTACAACCTTTTGTTGTACAGGGCGACACTCAACCAACTGAGCCACCGGCCAGGCGATGTTCTTTCTAAGGTAGATAAAATGGGAGTAAGGAAGCAAAGACTATTTTAGATTCGGGGGCAGGGTTCAGGGGAATCAGAGGGCTTTGCTGAGGAACTGCTAGCAAGAATGAAAAAGAGCTAGCCTGGACAAAGGAACACCAGTGGGGAAGAGAGAACTAGAAGAGTTTAAGGAATGTCTGGGAGATATAACTGACCACATTTGCTGATGGATTCCACTGAGGCATGAAGAGAGTGTGGAACTGAGAAAGACTCCTAAGTTTCTAGCTTAAGAATCAGCAACAACATCCAGGGGCTCTAACAAGAATAAATTGCTGCAACTGTACTGCAAAATGAAAGGAACAGAGATGAGGTACAGCATTTGCTGAATTTATTGAAGGTCTCTGAAGTCTACTGTCTAACTCCATTAAGTCTGAGTATAAGTTAACTTGCATTTCTGCTTTAATCCAAAGATTTCCTTGAGTTCAAGCCTGTAGCCCATACAGCCTAGTCTGTCAATGTCTTTATTCTGTCAAAGGGAAAAATTAAATGCTTAATAAATGTTCCTCCCTTCCTCTTCTGCTTTCACGCACCCATTATTTTACTGATGCTATTTCCCTCTTCCCTCTCAGCAATCCTGTTGTGTCTATATTGCTGTTACTTATGAGAAATCCAAGGCTCTAAGAGGCTGGGTATTTTGCCAAATATCACTTAGGTATTAAGTGTTGGATCTAGCATTCAAACCCAGGCCTGTTCACTCCCAAACTGCCTTTTTCTTTAATGCCAGGCTACTTCTGATAGTTTACATTACCTTAAATTCAAAACGGCAAATTATCCCCACTTTCCGCCAGTTTTACCTTATGTGCATTATTTAATTATTTTTACAGTACTTTTGTTTCTATTCAGACTAATATTAAAATAGTTGTTGGGTTTTCCTGAGGGAACGCTACTTAGACAGTGGGGAGAAGGCTAAGGATTACTCTACCCTGAGATTAAAGATTGACTATGACTCCATTAATCATTTTTTAAAAACCACACAGAACACACTGTGGCTTGTTTATTAACCAAATCACATAGGATAATACCATCTTATTAAAAATGTTTCTCCTGTGATCTGAATATAGAAGAAATCTCTATTATTATTTATATAGGGGCACTTAAATTATGAGTAAATTACATCTTATAACCTTATTTTCATCTCCAATGTCTAAATGTCTATAAAAAGAGAGCTGATTGGAATATCTAATGGCTTTCAGCCTCACGAGCAGTCACTGTTAAAGAGGCATTCGAGCTCACACACACACACAAAATTTAAAAACGAGAAAAGAATTCCTTTCTTCATATGGTTTGGGATATAATACAATATGATTTTATTCCTTTAGGGATAAGTAAGATGTTTCAAATTCATAAAAACATGTCTGCATATGTAATTATTTACCTAAATTTTATAGATTTTTAGCCTGACAAAAATGAAGCAAAATTAATAGGTAACTGTGGTGTAGGCTATCTTTAAACTTGGAAGTTCCATGAATCAGCTGACATTTTGTTTTCTTTTTACAGTGTTCTATTATAAACAGTATATAGAATACCGATACATATATTAATTTTAAAAATGCATATTAATATTAAAATGGAAAACTTAACTGGAACCCTCGGGACTGATCGCAATACGCATTACTCGCTGAACATGAAATATACTGCATGAAATAATTTATGTTTGTAGGTGTAAGTTAGGAATATGGCAGAAAAAATAATTTTATTATTAGTTTTAAAATAACTGATAGTATTTACATTACCAAAATAGGGTAAGATATATAAGCATATAATATTGAATATTGCTTTGGGACATCATAAATATTCCTTAATTACCATGTAATAACTAAGGAAACAGATAATAGCATCTACTAGTTTAAAATTATAATTCTTTCATTCCATTCTTTTAAATATAATTTAAATATGTGAAAATTGCTTCAAGTTCCTAAAAGAAGTGCAAGTACGTGTTTTTCCACAAGGTGGCAAAAGCATACCACGCGTTGCTCTACTGCCAGGGGCTCCAAATGTGCTGTACTATTGAATCTTCATTCGGTGGTCGCAGCGTTTCGTGTGGGAAAGAGTCACACTTCAAAGGGCCGTCTTTTTCTCAGGCAGCGCCTGCTGGTACACAGGCTGTGCGCGTTACCTGCAAAAGTACAATGGAATCAGGACAATTCTAAGCAAATAAAACTTCAAACCTATTCAGCAGCCTCTTCTGAGAGACCACAGTTATCACTTTAACTTTATTGTTCTGGATTCTCTTTGAATCCCTGGGCAGCAAAGGCTTTGCATTTGCAGTTTTAAAACATATTTTCAAAATGTGTTAAGAAAATTCTCCTTCACCTGTGTCCCAGGGTAACTGTTTCCTAATAGTAAGTACAAACCACAGGTCCCGAGAGGCGTTGTGATTGGAAGTGACCAGAGGAAGCTATTTCTCTTTACTGCCCCCAAAAATCCATCTTTGCCCTATCTAAGGGAAATAAAGTGCCTAAAACCCCACTTTCAGAGAATTATTCTTTTAGGTAAAACGTTACGTTCTGTACGTACTTGGTCTTTGAAAACACAAAGCCTTCTGCTAGGGCTACCCTAAATCTCTTACTGGCTGGGTGACCTTGGATAACTTGCTGAAACTCTCTGTTTCGCTTTCCCCATGTGAGGAATGGAGGAAACAGCAGACCCTGCCTCATACGGCTGTTCTGAGAATTCACGGAGGTGAGATCATCCACATGAAACACCTTGCTCGGACCTGGCACAGCACGGGACCCCACGAATGGCAGCCACTGTGATGATCATGATGAAGACCTCGGCGTGTTTCTCACAAGGTTTTGTTCCGTGGCTGGCCGAGGGCCACGGGGGACGAGAAGGGCAGCGGAGGCCTCAGACAAGCCCCGCGGCAGTTCTGCTGGGCGGCGCCCGCGTGCGGCGTGGCTCTTGCCCTCCGGCTCCCTGGAGTTCCAGTTAGGCCCCCTCCGGGACTTTCCCTGGGGGCATTTTGCGTTTCTTCTCTTTATCCCACCGGCACCTACGCGACATGAGGGCCGAACTATCAGGAAGATGAAGCCTGTCTCTCCCCCTTCTGTCAACCCTCCCCCAACCTACAACTAACCAACGTCCCCAGGGTGCCTGTGGGCTCAGGGCTCTGACCTGATTCAACACGCGTCAGGAGCTAAAAGGCTTGATGACTTGCTCTAGCCAGTCTGGCTCAGAGGCTGGACAATCGGCCAGGGGGCCGAAAGGCCTCGGTTCCATTCATCAAGGGCACGCACCTCGGTTGCAGGCTCAATCTGACCCCTGGCCTCGGGGACCCCTGGCTCCTGGTCCCCTGTTCGGGGCACAACCAATTGGTCTGTCTCTCTCACATTGACGTTTCTCTCTCTCTCTCTCTCCAACTCTCTCTGAAAATTGATGGAAAAAATATCCTCCAGTGAGAATTTTTAATAAAAAAAAAAGTCTGTCTCCCAGTATCTCCATATGTCTAGACCAGAACCCAAGGTCAATACCAGCAGGTAGTCTACATTCTCACATCTCAGTATTAGTTTTATCTTGCTGGTCCTGTGAGTTTTACCAAATGGGAGCCACTGATTAGCCTGACTAGGAAGCCAAATGTAACCTCCAGAGCTACAGCAACTTGGAGACTTGGGTTTCAGATACTGGTATTCTTTTTAATAAGGGCAACGTGATAAAGTATCAAGGAAGGTGGTTCTGTGTATATGTCTCTGTAGTTCATGTAATTAAGCTGACAAATAAGCAGAAGAAATAAACCTATGTCGGGTCCAACCTCCCGATGTTTGAATAAGAAAAAACATTCACCACTTCTATATTAAGTTAATTTTTGCCCAATAGTTTAAAAATATGTAAGAGCAATGGTAGAAGGAATTCAACTGCTGACATTACACAATTAAGGTGGTGACAATATTATAATCCCAAGACTAAACCTGCTGAGTGATGCGGGGCCTTGCGCATGTTATTTCAGGGCCCTGGATTGGGAATTAGTGCAAACTGTGCCAACAAAAGACAATAAAACATTCGCATTTCTCAAAGGTGATCTGCAGTTTTCAGAGTGTGATCCAGGACCCTGGGAGTCCTCAAGACTTTTTAGGGGTCCAAGAGGTGAAAATTATTTTCATAACAATGTTAGGACATGGTTTTCCCTTTTCCTTCTTGCTCTGTCACAAATGTGCTGTGGAATTTTCCAGAAGCTATGTGAAAAGGGATGCTGTTGTCATTCTGACAGCTAGTGTGTGTGTTCTTACGCTTTAACAAGCTCTTGGGTTTAATTTCTAACATAGTAAATATGGATAGACCTAATCTACATAAACTACAAAAATCTACATAATCTTCATAAATTTACACGAAGGTCTTCAGGGTCTTCTATAATTTTTATACAGTGAAGGGTGTTCTTGAGGCCAAGACACTTGAGAGCTGCCACTCTAGGCCGTTTAACTTTCTGCACAGCACTGATAACTTTGTTACTCAGTTCCTAAAATAAAATATTCAAGAGCTCTAGCTTAGAATACTGACTCCTGACTTATTTTCAAAAATAAAAAATATAAATTTCTAGTAACCGAAAATTGCACTAATTCATAGGAGTCCCCTGTATCGAGCTCACTTTCCCCCCAAGTGAAGGGTTAACTGAAGGACTGCGTGATGCCAATCCAGCATTGTAGAACGTATTTTATGTTATACTTTTCTGAATATAAATAAAATTTATAATTTTTAGATGAAACACTAAGCTGAAGTAGATGTAACCAGCAATGTAAATAGATCTTCAAAACAAAGTATTGGGTTAAAGAAAAAAAACCCAACAGCACAATATCACTGACCTAAGTTAAAAATGCATACACGCAAAGTAATGCACATTGCACAAGTCACGATCACACAAAAGATTACAAACACCATGCCATTCAAGACCGACCATGGACAAAAGGGGAATGAGAAGGAGTGTTGGGGATCAAGGATATAAATAAGAGAAGATATTTCAGAGACTGAGATAATCATATGCCACGAGTGAGGAGTGTGAGCCCTCACATCTACTGCTAAGGTACAAGCAACAAGCAGGAAAGGAGAAAAATAAATAAATTAGCGCTAACCCACCACTCAGAGATTACTATTGCTAACATTTCGGTGTTCATCACGATAGTCTTTCACTTTTCTTCCTGCTAAATAATACTTTTTCTGTACTTTTTATACTTACATAATTAACATTTGTTATATGTATTTACTGCAAAGCAGCTTCAAGCACTTCTAATATTCTATAATGAAATCCATATTTTAAACCATTAACAAACTGGTAATAGTTGTTTCTAATATTTGCTATTTTGAATAACAGTAAACATACATATTTGCATGCCTATTTCCTTAGGATAAATCCCACTAAATAATTTTTTTTTAGGGCAAAGGGAATGAATTTAGTTGTTTCTTGATATAAATCACAAAATTGATTTCCAAAGAGCTTGTCCCAATTTTACTCTCTCGCCATCAATACGTGACAATGCTGTCAGATTACACTCTCACTCTAAGAATCCACCTTTCCTCTTCTTTTTTACGTGTTTTTTTTTTTTGTCAATCCTCACCTGAGGATATTTTTCCATTGCTTTTTCAGAGAGAGTAGAAGGAAGGGAGGGAGGAAGGGGGTGAGAGAGAGAAAAACATTGATGTGTGAGAGACACATCTACTGGCTGCTTCCCGCAGGCGCCCCAACTGAGTTACGTGCCCTTGACTGGGAATCGAACCCTCCACCCTTCGAGTCGCAGGCCGACGCTCGAACCGCTGAGCCGCAGTGACCAGGGCTCCACCTTTCTTCTCATCATTCCAGTTTGTTTAGAAAATCATGGAACCACATTCGCTTTCTTAATTTTTATTTCTTTACTAGTGAGTTCAACTATTTTATGACATTTCTTTGGCCATCTGCATGTCTCCTCTTGTCAACCGTCTAAACACGACTTCATGCCATGTTATTCTTAGTATAATATGTGAAGACACTTTTGTAACTAGTGCATCCTCATGAATTTTTGTAAACAGAAGTGTAATTGTTTTCAATCAGCCATATATAAATTAGGAAAATCAATACAGTGTATGGAACTCAAATTTTAGTCAAGATCTTTGCCTCTAGATTTAGGAAATAAAGTTAAAAAAAATCTTAAACACATCCTGCTGCTTCTCCACCGGCCCCAGATCCATTCTCTGTCCGCCTGGCCTGCGCTGTGCCCTTGGAGGTTGACCTCTACAAAACTCATCGCGTGCTCTCGCCGCGTCTGGCTGGGTTTGGCCAAGGAGGCCCGGAGCAGGAGGTCAGAGGACAGGGGAGCAAGACTGGGGCAGGCAGTCCTCTCACTCTGTCCCGCTTTCGCTCAGTTCCCGCTTGGTTACTGACACTACAGCTTCTGTCTGGCAGCCACTTTTTCACAATTCCAGTTCTCAGTTGGGCTCAGGCTATTGTTTGTGTCCCCCCGACCTTGGCTTACAGGGGAACTGGCTGCCTTTTGTTGTTAGTCCAAAGGTGCCTCAGCCACCCCCAGGTCTTTTAAATCTGGTTGCATTTCTGCAAATAGTACCTTCATTAAAACATTTCTTCATCAACCCCTAGTGAATGTGTCTGGTTCTGGCTAGAACCCTGATGGATGCACTGATTAAATACACTCTCTGACTTATGTTTAGGACTTTCTGATATTTGATTCATCAAAAACATCTTAGTCAATATTAGCTGAGCCTTTACTCGCCCTTTACTTACCCTTCCGAACTTGCGCAGGTGTTTTGTTTAAAAGGTAAAAACCCTTAACATTTTCCAATTTTCACAAGCAAATGTGAGGACGTTTAAAACTCTCTATAACCCACCTCTTCCCTGCCCCTCTGACCTGAGTCTCCAGCTCCTCACTCTGCACCCTCCGCGCCACAGAGCCCAGCTCTGTCTGCCGAACACGTCAGATTTCTTCCCCACCTTTGACACTGCTCAGCAAGTTTTACCCACTTGCTAGGACACTTCCACATTGTTTTTTTCTCCCTAAAACTAAGCTAATGTTTAAAATACAGGGTGGGGCAAAAGTAGGTTTACACTTACTCATATTGAAAATAATACAATAATAAATAAATAATAATACAAGAACAAACCCTGTGTTTCACAAACTCAGCTGTAAGCCTACTCTTGCCCCACCCTGACCGCTTATCTTCCCACCTCCCCTCTCAAGTTTGAACATACAGAGGGGGTCCTTCTCCTGTATTTCTCGCCTCTGTCATTAACCCAAATTTGTCATGGTACTGGGCACGCAGCAGTGCTCACAAAGGCCTTCAAAGCTAATGTGGGAAAAGATTTAGTTCATGTAGAAAACAATAAAACAGGGACAGAAACTGTTAACCTCTAAGAATAAGTCAGTATTTAGAAGAGAATTTAAGGGGGTAAATTCTGACTTAGTACAGGATTTTCTGTATGATTTCATTCTAAAGACAGATAAGCTGGTACTTTTTATGAAATAATTAATAAAAGGGGAATTCTCCAGTCCTCAAATACTATTAGAACCACGCATGTGTTATTTATGGGGCTGTTCATATGGAAATTGAGCAACAATCTGGAGCCTATTTAACAGTTATAATTTTGAGATTCATAATGAAAGTAGTTAAAATACTGCAAGAAACCTAGGCCTAAGTTTTTCCCTTCAAATTCCACAGCACACATCTGTGCATGTTCAGAACACAGAGGTGACAAGAGCCCCCCATTCACCACTGAATCCTGACTCGGTCAGGCTCACGCAGACAGGCTGCCACGACCGGCGGCCTGAGCAGCTGCCTCCCGACGACTTCCTAAGCAGCTCTCACAGCTGCACAGGCCAACGCCGGAGCGCTCGCAGCACAGCTGTGCGCCCCGACACAGCTGTGCAGCGGAAAAATGACGGGGTGGGGCTGGAGGGAGCACATCCCACCCAGTGTTAAGGCCCAGACTAATGGGATCCGGTAACTTGGTCTGATGACGGTGGTATCTTTGAGGTTAGGACCAAAGGGCATAAATCCACAAAGTTGTATTATGAGCTGCTGCTCAGCTTCAGAAGAAAGAATTCAGCGCATTTTCTCTCTTTCCCACACAATAAACACACACACACACACACAAATACATACACACAAGCACACACACACATACTTGCCCTATTTTGTTCTGTTTCTTTGTGGAGTTAAGCTCTGGATTATCACTTGCAATGACACTAGTTTGAGTTTGCATTGACCCTGAAAGAAGCTTTACAACCTGCTCAGCTAAACCAAAAAAAAAAACAAAACAAAAACAAAACAAAAGGAAAGAAAACTTAATCTGTGTTTGTAGCCAAGAAAGCACAAACTAAAATTCCACAATTAATAACCACCAACTCAGACCTTAAGTAACAATTTACTTTTCTGGATAACTAGTGAATCAACATTTATTCAACAAAATATTTACTGTACATCTATAATGTGCAGGGCATTTAAAAAAAATTTAGATTTTGTTTCTTCTAGGTGCAAAGAAGGGGCATTACAACGAAGGCTGGTAAAACTACTTTTCATATTAGTGAATTTAAAAGCATAATCTGTGTAACTTTGAGAAAAGGCGCCTTCCAGATTCACTTTTATATGTTTTCAGCAAAGTTATTTAGACTTTAAGTTACAAACTTTCAGTTCACATCGGCTACTAGTGTAAAAAATATATACATATATATAAAACACATAGAAATGTATGTACATATATATATAGCATATATATATATTCTATGTAATATATAGAATTCCTGATGTTTTAGAAAGTTAAAAAAATCCTTACAGGTCTAATTTATTCTGAAGCTTGCACTTTTAAAAGCAATAAAACAACAGCATTTTACTTGAGTCTATTCTTTCCTTCATGAAAAAGTTCCAAACACATTACAACTTTTTCTCAAAACCTAATTGAATTGCTAAATTTAATAACTGTTAAATGTATGGGTAAAAATATACAGATGATGTAAACACTGAAAAAGGTAATGGAGATACTGAATCAGTAAGGTTTGAAAATAAAAGCTACATAATATTGGCCTTCTTCTCCCTGGTAACTACTCCCCATTTTCCTAGAATGCTAGCTGGCGTTCGCCTCACCTAAAATGGGTGTCCTGACAATTCCTGAACTTACGCTTTCCCACGGACCAAATGCCTCGCTCGGCTTTTATCTGAGGTGCGTGAACAGTGCTGGGTAGGAAGCTGGCTGCATCACACTACAGAAGAGGTTTCTATCAGAATTGACCCATCAATACCTGGGCAAAGTGTTACGCAGAGAGTCTTGCTTTAAAAATCAAATCCATTTTTTAAAAAGCTTGGTAGTAACTGCTCAAATATTCAGTTAAATACAGAAAGAAAGCATTTGCTTGACAATGCCCACCTTTTATACGTCTCAAATCCCACTGGGGTTTTCTCTCTGTACACACATTTAGTTAGTGCTGTCACTGTGAGTTCATCGGCCCTTCCACTAACAAAATATTCTCTTTCCTGCTTTTTCCTGGCACAGGCTTCTTCCTCCTCTCTGCCCACACGTGTCCTCTTCCAGGACTAATCTCTAGTCCCAGCAGTAAGAATCTGAAGTGTTTAGTGTGAGATTCAAGAGAAAGATGGAAGCCTAAGTGCTGGTCCTCGTGCTCTCAAACACGGACTCAAGATCACATATCACTCCTTCCTGCAAAAGTCTTCACTCATTACATTTATTTTAGACATAACTATCACTAGAAATAACCACGTTGCTACGCATCGGAATGCAGATGAGATCTGAAGAGCTGACTGGTGTACCTTGGGTAATAATTTAAGCTGCACACAGCTCTATGCATGAGAGTAAGATGGGAATGGATATTTTTACTCAACTGAAATTAAAAAACTGTCCATTTCTGTCCCTCTCTCAAATTGGTGATCATGCAACAGAAAATGATCAGGGAGGTCAGAAGGGAAAAGAAATGTTCATAACTGGATCTTCATTGAGACTGAAGGAGCCAAGAGTCTTCACACTAAAGCCTGGGAACACTGACTTACTGAAATCATTGAGTCCAGCGGGGAATCATGCTTGGCTCCCAATTCAGTGTTAGGGGCTTTCCCGTTGTTATCACAGGGTGCTCTGGGGGTGTTCATGGTGGAAACCTAAAACGTTACTTCAGTAAAATTCCGTGAACACAAACAGTCACACAGCTCAAAGAAAGGAGCAAGGGGATCACAAAGACAAAACTACCAGCAAATGACGCAAGTGCAGGAAGCTACAACTGCCACAAAGTGTCTGGCCCAGAAGAAAGAAGGCTTGAAAGCTGTAATTAACATTTTCACTTAGATGGAGACTGTGGGCACATATTCTTTCATCTGTATAGCAATAAAAAAGAAACTTACATATATATAATACCGTAGCATACAGGGGGTGCTGTATAGTAGGTTTACAGTTGTTCGTGTGGAAAATAATACAGTAATTAATAAGTAATAATGCAAGAATAAACTCTGTGTTTCCCATACTCACAACTGTGAACCTACTTTTGGCCCACCTTGTATATATGTATATACATACTCTATCTAATGCTAAAAAGAAAATTTCAAGTAGAATTGGATTACCACCAAGGGCAGTGAAAAATCATTTTTTAATTTCTTATCTGAATGAATAGATTTAGATCCAAAGAGAGGGATGAAGTACCTAAACTTCAGTGTTTCCAACTAAATTATTAGGAATACGCTAATGTTCTGAACCATAAGATCCTAAAGGTAAACCTTAACATGAGCCTCCAGTCAAGAGAGGAAACCATGTGCTTTTGTTACACACTGGTCCAGAGGAAATTTAATTCAAATGGCCTGATCACTTAAGGACTTACTTCCCACACTGTTTGTAAGGAACCTAGAATGGACTCAAGTAATTTAATTAGTGTGCTGGGACACTTAGTGACCCAAATCAGCACATGCAAATTTCCGACACCATTTTTAAAAAAATAACTCTTCTAATGGTTAAGAGTAGCTTATAGGTCTAAAAGTTTCCAGCCAATTCTTTGTGTCTTTCACCCTAATTCATCACTAGTTTGCCAACCACTATTAAAACACTTTCACGTCTAAATGTAAAGGCCCATATCCTGACATTGATCCAAGTGCGGAACTCCCATTGAAGTCGATGAGAGTGTTGCCCAGAAATCAATGGCAGGATATGGACCTCAACGCTGGACCCTCTCTCCCCTGGAAACTTTTTCTCATTGACACTCAGAAACTTGAGAGTATTACAAGAAACAACATATAAAGCAGAGAATTTGCAGATGAGCTCCATGGTTCTCTGCTCCTTCTCTGGCAACATCTATTGCAGGTCAGATGCCAACTGTATTGAAAAATGCGGGTGAGGGAGGAGGGGCTATAAAAGTGCCAACTTTAGCAGCGGCGATGCGTTGACTAGAATTTCATCTCTTACTATGCAGGTGACCAGGCCTTGTTTTAATCGCAGCCTCCATTTAGGCAAAGACACTGCCTTACAAACTGAGTGAGTTCCTTTTCTGGCTCTATTTTATGATTGTCTGCATTGGCAGTCACAAAATATTTGACAAAGTATACTTCTTATTCAAAACTTGAATAATACTGAACATTTCGTAGTCTAATTTCTAATAACAAACTATGTGATTTATTCTGCCATGCGATAAAAGCTGGAAATAATCCTTTGGATTTAAATTGAGTCTTTCTTCTAGTGAATGCAAAGCATTTCAGGCATATTAAAGGTAACTCATTTTTGCACAGTCTTGAACACAGTTTTCAAAGATCTTTCAGAATGTGCAAACATCTTAAAATAAACTTTAAAAATTCATTTCTTCCTGACTACCATTATATCTACAAATATAAGGGAAATAGAAAATTACTTCAAGTTTTAAATAAAGCAAGGATTCTTTTTCTGAAAGTACCACTTTGATTTTGTTGCTCATAATATTAACCCATGTTTAAAGTGAACAGCCAATTACCACCCTGGCCTTAATTCCTTCTTGGGTCAATTGGATGGGTTGTCTAGTATCAGTGGTTCTCAAATTTTGGCTTGCTTTAGAATCACCTGCAGGGCTTGTTAAAACACAAGTTGCTGGGCCTCACCCCGGCAGTTTCCGACAGTACAGGTCTGGGGTCAGGGAACAATGCAGCTAATTCTAATGTGGTTGATCTCAGAACACTGAGTAAAAGCTACCTGCGGAGTCCCTTCTACCTGTAACATAGTATGGTTCTTTTTTTATAAGCCAAATTAGGAAGGCTAAGACAAATAGCCTAGGGGCAGAAAGTAGGCACCAGAGACAAAAACATCACAGAGGTAATGCTACAGCTGCCCTAGACAGGCAACCTTTTAGATTCTTTGTTTAATGGCAAAAACTAATGCCCAGACCACCTTCCATCCTAAACTTATCCTTTGTGGCACTGTGTGTATCTGTAATTACATAATTGCTTATTTGTAAAAATATATATAACCTCTATCTTTTTAATAGCAATAAAATGACCAGGTTCCATCATTTTTAAAATTTGCCATTATATCCGACTCTTAGGTCTGACATGTAACATGTTTGGGTTGAGGTTATCTTCTTTGGTGTAGAAACAGCAGACACCCTCCTTCCTATTCTACGGAGAAACCCTAGAGATAGAAAGAACTTGGTAGGATTTGTGAAATTACTTGGGAGTATTCTGATTAAGTGTCTGCTAAGCAAGGTATATACAGTGCAGCTCTATACTTCATTACAAAAACTCTAGATATGTGTTCGAATGATAGAATCTAATGCTCTTCATTTATTACTCATTACACTGAGAAAAGTTCATTCAGTTAGAAAATGCACACTTTGCCTCACCAAGAGCTCTTGTTTGAGAGTAAAGAAGCATTCAGTACCCTTGGCCACTGGAATTCTTCAGAAGTGCACCATCTGTGAGGATCCCAGGATCTGACTCAAGAGTGAAATAAAGTGTTCCTTCCAAAGTCAAGGTCCCTGTTCTTTTGGAAAGTCACTGAACACTGAAAAAAAAATAACCATTTTTTTGTGTGTGTTTCAGTTCTTCATTTGCAAAGGGGAAATGATGTTAGATTAGCTGATTTCTAGGGAAGGACTTTCTAGTTCTAAATGTTTGATAATTTAAGATTTAGAATGACAAAGTTGAGCCAAGTGTCTACCATGTCAAAAATTTCGTAAGCACACATAGTTCATATTTGAACTGAAAGTACAAATCATTTCATTCTTAGTTTCCTAAATGTCTTTTTATCTGACACTAACGTACTCTTCTCAGGGTGGGATCTCATGTCAAGTGTTCTTACCACAAAACAAAAAAGTAAAGAAACATTTCTCCTTGAAATCTGAAAAAAAGTTAAGTATTCCTCTGTTTTGACCATTTATTAACATTCTTCACATTATGATTAGCTAGTAGTTTTTTCCATTATCAGAAGGATTGAGTATAGGAAATTACTTTCTCTCATTATTTGTGTATTTTTTTATATACTACATAAGTCCCTGTGAGTGCTATAATTATAACCCTGTATAACTGGCAGACATTAATTACTGAAATTGTACTGGAATTTCCATATAATTTTATATCAGAGCCACATGAATACTGAATACATTAATCATGTTTGGAATGCCGATGGGAGAAATTAATTTCCAACTATTAAAATATGCAAGAACTTGTATGAAGATGATAAAGAAGAGATACGCAAGTTCCTGAGTCCTAGGTCACAAGTAGTACGTCTGAATATGTTCAAGTGTATTAAGTCTAGAGCAGCTGTTCTCCACTCACTGAAATGAATCCAGTCTCCTCTCATTATAGGATTCAGAAGAATAGAAGAAGGCAAGAACCAAGTCATGGAAAAGTTCCCAGCCATGGGTGGAAAGTACAGAGCAAGATAATGATCACAGACATCCTCAATAAGCTCATCCTGTAGACATCCCCATTTCTGCAGTTCACCCAAACGTCCAGGCTTACAGCCTAGAAGTATTTTCAACTTTCTACACCATGGCACGCATTCTATAGACATAACCTCCATAAACTCTTTTTCGATCAGGATTTCTTAACTTGGGGTCCACAAATGGCCTCATGATGTCTGTAAACCTACTGAAACCATGCGCAATTGCATACCCATGTATGGACATCCTTTCTGAGGAATGGGGCTACAGCTTTTATCAGATTCTCAAGGACTGTTCACTCAGAAAGTGCAATCCCTCTGCCACCAAGCACAGGTCCAGTGTCCCCCTTGTTAATATCAGCATTCCTCCCACCCAGTAGCTCCTGAGTCCAGTTTCTTGTCTTCATCTACCCCATGTGGTGTTGCCAAAGTCATCCACCTGAAGCTCATAATCAGCCACGTTGACTTCTCCTGTTCACTAACTTTCAGGGCTCCCCACTTCCTACTGAATAAAGTCCAAATCCCTCGGTGCAGACACCATGTCTTATTCCTCTTTATAGCCCTGGTATCTAGCTAGTTCAAGGGATTCTTGCTTTTGAGTTCTCCTGATGACAGAAACCTGTGTGCTCCAACTCTAGCCAATCCTTTCAGGGTTACTTCCAACCAAGTCTATTTCACTTCTGTCAGTTCTCTGAATAGAATCCATGTTTTCTCTCTGTCCCTGCATCTTTTAACCTTGGGTTTTCCCCTTTGTTTAGGGTGTGTTCTTGACCTGTACCCACCCAGATGATTTCTACCTGATGAAATATTATCCATCCTTCAATGCTTAAAAAAATGCTCCTTCGTGAAGCTGCCTAAGCTCTGTCTCCCTGTGAGAAAGAATCCCTTTCTTATATAAACTCTTTGTACATTTCTTAGGACTTTTCATTTATTAAGCACATAGCATTCAAATTTTAGTACTGAATAAATCATTTATATAGTTTACATACTATGTTACACTGTATACTCCTTAAAGGCAAGGATTTTGGTTTTGTTTTCTTCCCCAAAAATATAGTAAACACTCACACATCATAAGAGTCAACAAATATCTGCTGAAGAAGTGAATGAATGAACAAATGAATATGGAACCACTGATTTTCAGACGTTTAAGATTAAGATGCTGGGTCAGCACTGGTTTTCTGATGAAGAACATGAGGTTCACAGGCAGAGAGAGCGTCACGAGATCACAGAGCCCATGGGCTGGAACTCAGGCATCTGATCCTAAGTTAAGTCTGCCCACCACACGAGCCTGACACTTTGGGGAAGAAAAACAATGTACTTAGATGTGTTGCTTTTCAACAACTATAATCTTGTTGCTTTTATAATTCTAAACCTTGGCCTAACCATTTGTTACCTGTGTATTTTACTGAGTTTGCTCCTTTGTAAACTGAGGGTCAGATTTAGTGCCCTCCAGGCTTCCTTCCAGCTGTGAAGTTTGGCCTGCTTCTGTCACCTCTTTGTAGTTTCTCTCCAGCAAAGAGGGTAATGTCCCCAGGCTTTCCCAAGTCTCCTGGTGCCACACCTCCTGTTCTGTATTCTAAGTGAAGCCTGTTATCAGTAGGTGGTAACAAATAAAATAGGTGGGATCAAACAATTTATATGTAAAATGTCAGGCTTGATAAAAATAAGAACTTAAAGATATTTTAAATAAAAGATCCATTAAGACATTTAAAAATGCAAACAATTTTGGGGAAAAGGTGAATTCTACAGATCTGATACCTAACCTAGGAAGTTCTATTATGGGAAGCTCCTGTATGTTTCTTCATTGTGACAAATACAGGGGTAGACAAAAGGAGGTTTACAGTTGTGAATGCATGAAACACAGGTTATTCTTGTATTATTATTCTTCTATTATTTATTTATTATTATTAACCTACTTTTACCCACCCCTGTATGTATAATAAAACAGGGTTTAAGTCCAAATGGCTCTGAGTTCCACCCCAACAATCAAAAGTGAAACCATTTCTCTTTCATTCGTAATATTCCAATTATTACCAGAAAATTACTCTTCTCTCCCACCTGGGGGTACATGATGATTCAAATTATTACTATCTCTTTCATGCATAGGTTTTCAGATATAAATAGCTGCTAACGAGTCAGGCACATAGCACACCGGTCCACCCTATTACCCTGTTTCCACTCCGCTGGGGACATGCTGCATTGTGGTTCCTTCCAACTTACATATTCTACCCTAAAAGGCGCTCTCACTCCCCTCCACCCCATTGCAACACAGAGTCCTGGGCGAAGGACTGGCATCGCTGCTGGGTTCTGCACTTCCCTGTCACGTATAGTTCTGTCTTTAGTAAATCTTAGTGATACACTTGCAGCTTACACAGGCCCACATTCACTCCTTGATAATAAATGTTTGTCATGGGCTTAGTCTTCAAAAGAACACTCTTTGGCCTCTTTAAGGGCAGCGTACACTAGAAGGAACAGCGTCCAGGTTCCAATAAGAGGGCACGTAGCAGAATCTGATAAGAAAAGCTCCTGGGTGAGACGAGCACTACAAAGAAACAAACTGGCCCACTTATTAGTCAAGAGACCAAGTGAATCCCTTTAAGATCTCTAGATTGAGCAAGGGGAGCCAAATCTCATGCTTTCTGAATTTGTTTCACAAATTTATTACTTTCTCTCAGGATACATTGATTTTCAGTTGACTTGATATCAGAGTCTTTAAATCCAATCTGATTTATTATGTTTTTCTGCCTGAGCAAAAGAGTAACAGGTGATCATAAGGGAAATTAATCCTCAATGTCATTGTAAAATACAAACAGCCTTATAACAAAAAATTGCCCCACTCACGGTAGCTATTTACTATTATATTCTCTCCCAAAGAGCAAACAATAATGAAGTTAATATGAAAACTTATTAAGGTGGCGCCTATGCACACAGGTAGCTTACGGTTTTCTTCATATACATATATACAGATATGAATATATATCCATGTATTTATATTTTGGATTAATATTCTTCACCCTCTTTAAAGCATAAATATAGGGTGTCCCCCAAAAAGTATACATACACTTGGAATAATTATAAAGGCAGTGTTTATTAAAATACACTTCATTTTCAAAACTGAGCTATCAGCTATTAAAGTGTGTAAACATTTTTGGAACACCCTGTATATATGCATGTGTATATGGATATATATGTACTATATTATTTATAAATTTGTGTAAAGACATACATATGAACTACGTTTTAAACTGTGAGAAGCTCTATGCCAACTGATGGAGCTCAGTTCTTGTGAAGCCTTGTAACACAGGTTAACTCACTGTCACTCTCTCACAGTGGTTGTTGCATAGTTGCAGGACTGCCACTCATTCTGATTTGTACTAGAGAGAGTACTAGACATCGAGATGTTAGGGCCAGGTGACAGAATGCATTAAAGGTAGCTGTGACAATTATATAAAGTTACTCCTAGAGTTTTGGGGTGACAATGTTGAGGTACAAGAAGCTCAGTAAGCCCCACGTGGACTAGATAAGACCTAGGAGGACCTCAGCCGAGGCAGGCAAAATGCTCTGCCCACCACCAAGCCCAGATCCCTGAGGAAATGTCTGTATACTCTAAATTTTAATAAAAAATAAAAATGCTCACATACCACATTCCAGCTGCTAACATAGACTTTTTTCCCCCACTTATGGGCCATCAACTCTGCCCACAGACCAAGACTGCTGTTTTTCCAAACTGTGCTGAACAATGGCAGATTATAATACAATGCAAGAATACTGTGAAGGTTGCCAGAGAATGTCCATCATTTATTTGCACATGGCAAATTTAGAACTAACTGCATAGTTTTTCAGCATCAAAAGCCAAGGCCTTGTCTTTGAATTAAAGTCATCTGTTTAGGAACCTCGTGTTCCTACCACCTGGATGTCCCTCAGATCTCCTGTCATCTGAGATTACCGTTTTCTTCAACATTAAATAGAATGCATGACCACCCATCTCAGATACTGTGGGAAACCCAGGCTTCCTTCACTCCACCTCCAAATCTACAAAGATTGTCAAAGTGCTTTTTATCACCTGGTCACCTCTTGGGCTGATTTTCTTTTGCTTTCACCGAATTCAGGCCTCCCCTCTTTTTATATGAGAAAAGAGCAGACATTTTGAAATTATTAGTTATGTTTCCTTTGTACAACCCCCGTAAAATTATAGGCTGATAGAGCACAGACTAGGACAAACTCAAGTTCCAAGAACATAGATCAACAACAAAAAGTAATTATAAGTGCATTACAGCTTTTATTTCCATCACTCAAAAACCATCAGTGTGAGGCTAACACATACCCACAGCACAATCTCACCAAACCCCCTATTTTTCTTATCTCCAACTCTAGTGTACCCCAGAGCTGTTTTAGGGTCCTTTCACAATTTAAACTCCAAAATCTCCTCCAGAAATCCAACTGCTGGTGAACTTCCCGTCACTTTTCCTCTCTACTTTTTCCTACTTCTCTCATTCTGCCTTACACCTCTTCTTCCAAATGTGAATCACAAACCCAAAAAAACTGGGAAGGAACAAGTGAAAGGAGTTGACAACTACACCCTCTCCTGAAATAGGTAGGCACTGGTTGGAAATCTCTCTGTATAATACTGATGGTACCCAGAGCCCCCTAAGAAAGTGACAGATCTCTACAAGGAAATCCAAGAGTGATCGAAAATCCACTGGTAAAGAGAAAAAACAGAATCATCCAAGAAGCACTCACGGCCAGGAGACAGATCCGAGCAAACACATAAAACATATTAGTCCCGGTAGCAGTCCAACTTTAAACCATAAGAAATCCAAAAGACAACAAATGGAACCAGAGAGATCTAAACTATTGGCCAGTTCTTGATGTTAGCTTTGGTAATCATAAAATCAAATAAACAGAACCAATCTAAGAGGAGGTTGGGTGGAAATTTTCCTGTTGCTCAGGTATTGGCCAGGACCACAGAAGGGTGAAGGAATTAAGCAAAGAAGAAAAAAAAGAAAGAGTCAAGGACACAGAGAGCAGTACGGTGATTGCCAGAGGGAAGGAGGCTAGGGAGAGGTAGATGGGGGGGGGAACCGAGTAAGACTTGAGTGGTAAACACACAATACAATATACAGATGATGTTTTGTAGAATTGTATACCTGAAACCTATGTAATTTTATTAACCAATGTCACCCAAGAAATTAAATAAAAATAAATAAATAAACAAGTAAATAAATAAGAAAGCAGTCGATTGTATATACTTGCGTCCCAGGCATTTCCACCAGAGCCTTAGTAAGAAAGTAGAATCAGTTCTACTAAAATCAACTTACGCCCTGCCTTCCATAAACCCACCAGTAATACATGAGGAGGAATGAAGAGAAGTGAAGTCTAAGTAGAAGTTATTAGTCTACTTCAAAATGCAGTCACTATGATTAGAGGCCAAGTGAGGTGGGAGACCCCAAGAGTATCACTGTAGAGCCTTGGAGAAGGGGACCTATAAGAATGAGAGAGTGCACCTTTCTCACCAACTGAATGCTTGCTGGAGGTCCTCCTACGGCTGCTCTCAGAGTGTAGGGGAGGGTGAGGAGGGAGTTTCTGGAAGCGCCTGTCAGATTCCCAACCTTGCGAGGCATGCAATTCCATAGATAACAGCTCTTCCATCTCCTCTGGAGAGTTCTAAAGAACGCAGGCTTGCTGGAGCACCTCAAAGGGCAGAGCAACAAGTGTTTTGATATAGGTCACCTGTGAATAAAATGGGATAATCCTGAATGTCATTCCATTTTTCTGCAGTTTCAAGGACCTCACGTCACTTAAAGGAGCCAGGAGATTTGGAGCGAGTAGACCAAGCAACTTATACACCTACATTTTCACATGCTTCTTTTCTAGATTTTTCTAATATTCTCCATTTTTCTTCATTATCTATCATATTCTTTCAGGTTCCACTGCTTAATGGTGCTATAACCTAAGCTTTGATTACCTACTAGGTAATTTCAGCATATACTCTTCCAGCATTTTGCTTCATGAGATCAGAAATGCAAACAAGCCTCCAAACATGTCTACTTGTATCCCACTCCACCTTGGCCTACACCATCACCATCTCTCAACTGAAGTACTGCAACGGTCTCCAAAGCAGCCTTTCTGCTTCTAGTCTTGCCCTCTCTCATCTATCACCTCTCCACATTGTAGTAAAAGTAATTTTCTTACAGCGTAAAATGGATCCTGGCCTTGCTTTGGACAAAGAAAAAAATCCAAACTCCTCACCTTGCCTTACAAAGCAGCAGCATCTGGCTTCTACCTCCCTCTCTGACCTCATCTCTTTGACCAAATGGCTTATTGGGTGACCCTCTAACTCTCCCCTGCCACTCTCTTCTTCCTAATCTATGCTGCGTCCAGTTTTCTTCTTGAGCTTGTCACACGTGAAACTCTTCCCTACCTCAGAGCCTTTGTTCAGTCTCTTTCTTCCATCTTCCTCTCTCCGGATGACTGACTCCTGTTTTGGAAGGTCTTAGCTAAGGGTCATCTCTTCTGAACAGGTGTCTTTGACCACTCAATCTAAGGTAAGCTCCTCCTGCTATGTTCTGCGGTAACATCACGGAAGTAGGCAGAGGGGAACTGTTCATAATATGGATCACAATTTTTAATTGAATATTAGAATATATATTTTCTCAGCTATTTCTTATCATATCATTGATTACAGTTTTAATTGAATATTTGCATATATATTTCTCTGTTTTTATTTCTCATGCCTAGGGATGAGAAATTAAATTTAAGATTACTGGGAATTTCAAAGTATAGGATAAAGGGACTATGATGGGTTGACTGCCCGATGGAGGAAGGTCTTTGAGAATGAGGCGAGAGCACCGGAAGAGTTCATGAACGTGAGTAAAGGCAAATGATAAAGAAAGACAATGCTTTAGATGTCGAAACAGCTTCCAATAAATAACCCATCTGCTCAGTGAAGGAGGGCATAAAAGCGAACATCAAAATAGCAAAGTACTGAGCTTCTACAGGATGAAAGAGGCCAGAAAGCTGCTGAAGAAAATGGAACAGAAAGCTGATTAGGGAGATTCAAAATGGATCTGAAGCGCTACCAAACTAAGTCTTCACTTAGTTATCCATTCTATAAATATGTATTGAGTACCAGGCAATATATCTGTTCCTAGCATCAAAAAGACAAATAGGCACCAATTTGTGAAAAATTCCCTCGGTGTGAATTAAAGGGTACGAATGGTGTAGCATCCACAATGTCCAAACACCCAGCCACCTCCCTTGGCCCCCTTTGGCTCTGGTCAGAAATGAGGCATAAGTTACTGACCTTCCCTGGCTCAGGGTGGGCTCTTCTGTTTCATAAAAGTGTCACACCAGGACTTATTGTATGAAATTCACAAGTCCTTCATTATGTGAGCTTGTGATGTTTGAAGATTTTGCAAAATATCCCCATTTGTCCATCACTGACCTTCCTCTCCCTCCATTCCTATGGAGCTCAGGGACCTCTAGGTACTTGTCATCCAAGGAAGAGGGAAAACTTTGGTTATCCCATCGTTTTCTATGAGAGACATGTAAACTAAATTATAATAGTACTCAATTCATAAAAGTAAAACATAATTATGTATACTCCAATATGATTTTTCTAAGAAAATGATTAACCCTGATGCAAGCCCTTCTGCAATCTGGCCACCACCTTTCCTACTCAACAGATCTTAGCTTTGCTGCAGCCCAGGTTAACTCCTCTGAGACTTTTGAACAAGGCAAACCATCCCTATGGCTGAAAACATACGACATCAGCCTGGAATTCTCTCTTCTGTGTTCTTTTCCTTTGCAAAGCCTGTCTTTTATTTAAGTTTCATCTCAAGCCCTATATTTTTGACATTCTAAACAGTTCTAAATTAACTGAGAATTCTAAAATATCCAAAATGGATAACATCTCTTGTAATAATAAAATTTTTAATTGACAGTCCTGAATTAAAAATAAGTGCCCAAACCCTCAAAATCATTAGCCCTGCATAAACAATTAAAATATACAATCCCTCGAAAATTTAAGGCTGCATCTATCTCGATAAACAGTCTCAGATTGAGATTAAAAAACAAAATAAATATCAGAAGACTAAAAATATCTAAAGTTAAAAAGGGGGGATGGGTTTAGATCTTATGGCTAAAAATTAAATCAGTATTAGAATTATGTTATTAAATTTAACGAAAACTCATCAAAAGGCCACCCCAATGTTCATAAATAGCCGGGACTCTGTTGACTCAGATGGCTCATTCCATCTCTCAGGAATGCAAGTTGTTAATGGCAGCGTGAGAGATGAGGTGATCTGCCCATAAACACAGGGCTCTGAGTCAGCCTGAATGCCAGTGATTTCAATGCCAGACACATACACTTTCAGCTGGAGGGCATTTGTTGAGAGCTGCCGTGGAGAATGCCCACACTTAGAAAAAATGCACCCCCTTAGCAACCACTAATGAGTCAAGTACAAACCCACTAATCAGGATTTGGGAATTGCAAAAAGCCAGTATGATTTGGTATTTTGAAGTAACTCCAGGTACACAAACAAAAATAGATCTAGAAATACAGGTTGGATACTCCAGGTGTCACCCAAGCTACCCTTCCTTTATGATCCTTGGGAATTTGGGCCAAATAAGCTCTGGAAGCTTGAGTCTTATTTTTAAAAAATTCCTGGCCTGTCCTCTTTGCACCATGTGAACAGCACTTAGCAGTGGGAATTTCTTTGGGTTGGTGTGTTGGGACCGATGTCATGCCAACTGAAGTCTTCTGCGGAAAGAAGACGTCTACCTCTAAGTGAGATCTACAGGAAAACAAGAAAAAAGCCAGCATCTTCCCCAATATTTCTGATCATTTCCACCTGCTCACTCACTGTAGATACTGTTCCAAATAACTGGCTATTTCTTGGAAGTAATAGGGACTGCTGTTAAAAAAAAAACCACATAGTGCCCAGCTATTAAGTTATTAAAAGAATTCCTGGCTTGCACTTCCATTTCCACTACTTATCATGCCTATGACAAGGGGTGGGCAAACCAAGTAGCCAATCTGTGTCTCATTTTCCCAACTGGTAAAAGCAGGGAGTCAAATGCTTGCTTTACTAGAACTTGTTCAATATTTGTTGAGTACTTGCTTATGTGCCAGGGACTGTAGTAGGTGGTATGCTGGGTACAGTCACTATTTTCAGGAACTTACCATTTATTTAGAGAGGAAGACAAGCATCCAAACATACAAATAATATGTAACTAAATTTATAAAAACTATCATGAAGAAAAAGTACCAGTATACATTGGAAAAAAATAATAGGGAGATAGATGTAACTTAACCTGGGAGAACATCTCCTTAGGGAATAATATTTAAGCAAAGAGGGTGGGAAGGTAGGGGGTGGAGAGAACATTCCAAGACAAGGGGATGACAAGTACAAAGGCCCCAAGGCAAGGAGGAGTCCGACATGGTCCAAGAACAGCAAGAAACTGCTGTGGTTACACTGAGGGGGAGCGAGGCAAGGAGATAAGGCTCATGGTGTCATTACAAGAATCAAAGAGAAATGTGTGTGAACATGCTCTGCAGAGCCGAAAGCCCTGTACCACTGTGAGCATGAACACAGTCTTCAGTGTTTCGGGAAGCCTGTCTGCGGCACAAGAGTCAGCCGGTCAAAAAGCAAGCAAAACAAAAAAATCAGAAAACAGGTTACACAAATGTTATTTCTTCTTTCACCCTTCCTAAATTGACCATTTCTCTCATCTTTGCCATCAACCGAAGTATCATATTTTCAATATACAATGACATGAATGGTATTAAAAGTCTTAAAACAAGATCTGATTATTTCTTCTTTGTGCCCAACAGGGCTTCTTTAAAGTCAGAGGGGGAGAAATTACTGAGGCCCTTTTATGTCTAGGCAACAAAAAGCAGAGGACCTTAAAAAGCCACAATGCCTTTATATTTACATTGTGCCCACCACTGTGCCATTCAAAAAACAAAACAAAAGCAAATGGAGAAGAGCTGGACATGCCCTGTATCCACTATCTCCATCTCTGGCACTCATTTTCCTGTGAAATTTTAAAAATGGAATGTGGAAAAATGGTGGGGCTGGGCCTATTTCCAACAAACTCATTCATTTTATTCATTCACTCCTTTATTCATTTAATCAGCAAGTATTTATTATCTATCCATCTCTGTGACGTTAAATAGAGGGATTAAGGGAGTGATTTTTATTACATTGATTTAGTGTCACAATTATCCGGATGAATCAAGAACCTGGGGCCGATTTCCATTTAAGCTGGGTCCCGGTCTCCTTGATTACATAAACACAGTGTTAGCCCTTAAGGAGCATTTGAATTCCAGCTTCACTCTGGCATCAAGAAGGCTTAAAGCCAAGGGTCAAGAATGTGGGGGGGGGGGGGGGGTGGAGAGGGAAAGAGAGAAAAGAAAAAGAGGAGGGATAGAGGAATATGAGGAGGAGGGGGGAGGAAGGAGAGGGAGAGGAGGGGGAGAAGGGAGGCCAGAGGGAGGAAAAGGAGCCTAGCGAGGGCACGGGGCTGGGGTGGGCACTGATGCGCACACAGGTACACTGATGGCAGTGTGCTTGAAGGTGAGCTCACTTCCCTTCTCTAAAGGGTGTATCAGGAGGCAGCTTTGCTTGGAAGAGATTCTTAAACCAAAGTCATCAATAAAGCTTGTGCCTACTCCAATAAGTGCTGTCTCCAGACTGCTTTGTGTTGCTTCCCAAACACCGAATACCTTGGGAAAGCTCAGCCAACAGTGATGCATATAACAAGATATTAGGCAACTGCTGCAGTGAAAACAGAAGGAAAGGATTGCTTCTGAAAAGTCACACATAAGAAAGGACACAGAAAATGGCAGGGAGGAAGTATCATTAACATGGTTGAGTGAGACTGGGAATAGGGTGTGTTCCTAGAGGATGAATCAGAAATCATCTGGTATGTTTAGCTACAGAGGGTAAAGCTGACTTTAAATTGAGTTGCCCAGAAAGCAACAAGCACAGAGATTTAGAATAATTTATAAATCGCAGAAAAACTTTTCAGAAACTTAGAAAAATCTTTCTATAAGGCATCATGACACTTTATCAGCCAGTTCCTGCATAGACATGGAACTAGAATTAATGGGGGGAGGGCCACTGCCAGATATAGAATCAGGCATTTTGTTTTGTTTTTCTAGAAAAAACAAACAAACAAACAAGAAGGTGAAACTTGACAACTGGGAAAAACTGGGAAAGAGAAATGTCAAGAGCTAAGCTAGTTAGAAGTTTGGTCTTAAAAAGGGGACAGTCTCGTATTTTATACGACATCAGTAAATAAAATTTAGATATAATAGTGAAATTTTTTAAAAGACACAAAAAGTCTACCGCCAATAAAGACATCACATATTCTTTACAGAGCTCCTTTCAGGACCAAGTAGGAAGAACACAACAGGAAATCTAAATAGCTCTTCCCAGGTCCCTTGCTTTGCCATTGTTGACATGTCAGTTTTCAGTTACTCTCTTTTACTTATTCAACCACTGTAAATAGTCCTGAAATCCCTCACAGGACTTAGTCACAGTCATTTCACTATCTGTTCCAAATGATAATTTTGACTCTTTAAAGTGTAAAAATCAGATTACATGTTCCTTGAAAAATATCACCACCAGCATACCATCACAGCCACCATTCATGCCAAAAATGCTTTCAATCGACTTTAAAAATCAGGGCTAAAATGAGATTAAGTCAATGGGAAAGGCCCAAGTCCTCGCCACTAGAAGGGAATCGACACTGTCAGTCTCCTTTGAAAACACATTAAATATTTACCTACTTGGAAAAGCCAATTGTTAGGAAAGGAGGTACATTTGTATTAAAAAGGGCAACCTGCTTCATATTTTACAATTTATTTACCTCGTCAGCCAACAGACTTGAGGAATCACTGTCAGGCACGTCTACAGAACTGGTCCAAGTTCATCACATATTCTTTACAGAGCTCCAGAACTGGTTCTAGGTAGCCATGGCTGCAGACAGAAGAAAAATCACTTGTGAACATCCACACAAACGTGGCCCTTATTACAGGCAGCGGTCACACGCCACTTTGCTAGAAGTACTGACCTACGACCACACTCGGAGCACAGAGAGCAACTTTGTGACCGTTTCCTCCCGTCTTTGAACAGATAATCCAACCCAATCTCCAAATAAAAACAAGGGTGTTGTTTTTTTTATCCTTTGATAGCAACTTATTAATAATGAAATATAATCATGGCTTCTTTCATCAGAAACTAACTTCTGCAACCAAAAGGCATGTTACCATTCCCCAGTTCCAGGTTTATTCTTGCTGGTTTAGTCTAAATGATCTCTTAATCAGTCTCTCTTCCTCTAACCTCTCTCTTCTCAAGGCATCCCCTAGGGTGTCGGGATATCTATCTTCCTAAAAACAAACCTAACTTAAGAAATAAATGTGCTCCCTCTTCATTCCACAGGACACAGTCCCACTCCCCACCGTAACATTCCTACTACAAACCTGCCCAACCAACCTCGCCCTCCCACCACCTCCTGTCTCTGCCACTCAACCCTCTTGAACACCCCATTCATTTCCAAATGCTCCCACCTCAACTCCTGCACCCCGTCTGCCTGGTACACCCTCTCTCCACCCGCACCTGTCAAAACTCTACTCTTTTGCAAACAGAACCTTCAGCCCATCCAGGCCAATGGTTTTGAATCTCCTTCTATTTGTTTGTTTGTTGTTTGTTTTGTTTTTCGTAGAGCAAGTCTGTTTTCACCCAGTTTATCTGAAAGTCCCATCCACATGGAAGCTAGAGGGAGCCCATCCACTAGCTTCCCACTCCCATGCCCTGCCATGAAAGGGAGTCTGAAGAACACACATTTAAAATCCACTTCACACACAAGGTAAAAACGACAGAGGAAGATATTCACCCAAAACTGTAATACCCAGACTTTCTACTATTTCTAACTTTCATCAGAAGCAGACATTGCACAACTACATATTGCCAAGTGAGATGAGTTCTTAGAATATGAGAACTATCTTATAGATTTCCAGGGGAGGTTAGATGGAATCTAGTAACAGCCAGTCTCTGATATGCCTGTTTTGGAAATTTTTCTGGAGGGTGACTTGCTTAAAGGCAATGTAGTGCTGCACCTATGTGCCCAGGTCTGGAGTCAGGACACCTGGATTAATTTTTCCACAATACCACTCAGTAGCTTACTTGCCCTTTTTTTTCTTAGTCTCCTCATTTATAAAATGTAGCAAAAACTGTATCTCATTATACAGGGTTTGGTAAGTACACAATAACGTCAAATGAGTATGAGCTTAAAAAGCGACCACATAAGTGTTCAGTTAACGCACTGGGGTTTGGTAAGGTCCGTGATGAGAAAGACAAGTGGAGAGAATCACAGGTACCACTGGCTGGAGCCAGTGTTTCTCAAATGAAAAGCAATGTGCCCACTGAGACTGTAAATATTTGCATGCTGCTTAATGTTTGCATTGTCCATTTTATGAATCCAAAGAATTTGTCAACTGATTTTGCTATTCCCTTCCATTAAGGTAAAATACCCAATAATAAAACATTTCAAAGCATGTAGGAGCACATTTATGATGTTTCCAATTGATAAGTCCTGCCAAGTAACAACACAGTTCCCCAAATGCTCACTAAATGCTTCTGTTCCCCAGCCGTGCAGATGTCTTTCAGGGGACAGCTGTCTTCTATAGGTCCAGCTATTCTGCAGATTTCTCAGGAGTACCTGTGCTGAGTGTCATCGCTCTAAAAGCAGTTCCAGAAACTCCATGCAGCAAATGTCTGTCAGGGAAACTTTGGGATCTTAGAGAAGAAACTGAGCTGGACAGAAGAACAAACCTATCCCAGGTAGTTAATCTGAAAACAAAATATCCTGCTGATCTTATCCTTGTGAGGACAAATAAAGAGTTGTCTCGGAGCTCCCTATTAAATCATTTCACTGGACTGGAAAGGCAAAGAGCAAACCTGGATCCTCAACAAAGGGAAGGGAATGAGATGGTGGTCATGGTCACACATTCGAAGTCTGTTCAGGAGTCAGTGGGCTGTCAGATGCTTCTGCAGTGATGATGTAAAGTCCTTCCTGCCTTCAATGACCAGACTCACTGCAGCTCAGCACAGTCCAGTGTGTGTGCTGCCTGTCTTGTGGGACCCAAAAAATTGTGGATGACGCTAGGAGTCAGAAGAAGGAAGACTCCCTTCTAGCAGGAATTAAGACAGACTCACATTCAGTCAGAGGAACTCACAAACCAGGGGCTCTCACATTTAAAAATGCAAAGGTGTTATCTTAGAAGTTTACCAAAATGCATAATCCTGGCTATAATAAAAAGGTGACTCTGTGTTTAATGCTTTGCACTTGACAACTTTTAGATCCTGGAGCCTTCCCCACCTGCTCCACTGTGGGCAACCAAGTTTAGAGCACACAGGTGTGCCACTCACTCTTTGGCACTGGAGGGAAGTTCAAATCTTTCTAACTCCAAACTCATGCTGCAAACGCTCCTTGGTCCACTCTATAGCCACTCTAAGAGCCCAGTCCACTCGCTCTGCTTGGCTGTTGTTTCCCTCTAGACCTCCTGAGGCCTTCTCCTTGGAGAATCCTTCTGTTCTCTACACTGTGTGAATAACATGCTTTTGTTTTGTAGCCATTGGTGCCTGTGTATCCTTCATCCTAACATCCATAATTTTTCAGCTAGGGGCTGTTCAGTGTCCAGCAGGGGATTCAAATAAAACCCAATTCCAGAAGTTACTTTAAACTTGGAAATTTTAATATACCTTTTACCCTTGTCACATTTTTCCACTCTTTACTAAGAATGGGCCCACGTATGCAACAGAACCATATAAAAAATTGGGAGGAATGAGAGCCATCTCAAACCCACACACCTGCTTGCTCACAAAAACCTACCCAGGACCTGTGCTTGCTGCCCTGATTGTCAGGCCACTGTCCTTCGGTACGAGAAAGCAGGAAGTTCCCAGACAGACCTCACTTTTTATTGCATGGTATTTTGAAATAGCTACATTTACAATACAAAGGACAGTTGGGAAGCGCTCATAATTCCATAGGCAGTCACTGGGAGTTCTGTGTCGAAGGAGCGTGGCTAAGGGGCAGAGCCAAAGGCATTCACCCTCCACATTTGCTTAGCTGAGTAGTAAGGTCAGAAACCGTTACATAGGCCTGCGAGCAAACGTGGACAAACCAGACTCAAAGACAGAAGCAGCATAAGCCAGAAACTCACTCAGTAGATTACTGAATGCCAGCTGCTGCCTGTAAGAACGGAGGCGCCCTGAAAAGGTGTGCTGTGTAGGGTAGCTTCAGCCTGAAATGTCATAAAAAGCGGGGCGAGATTCATCTGACCCACAGACTCCACTCTAATTTCATGTGTGTTTAAGGGATTTTATCAGCACCCGTATGGATTAGTGGTTCTAATGTCCACAAAGACTGAGGTGACATTTGGAAACTACCCTTGTAGGGGAAGGGCTTCCGTGTGAAGACAAACATGAAATGGGTATCATGCAAAAGGCTCTCGCAGGAGACAGAGCAGGATAACGTTTTTTTCATGAACCAGGTCTCTTCAGAGCAGAAATAAGATCTGCCTACGGGCAATAAACTATATATCCAAAAGCCCTAGAAGACAGGTTTTGGATGCTTGTAGGCTCCGTCTTCTTGGTTAGCCAGCCTTCTCAATAAATGCCTTATATGATTCAACCCTGCCTCGGTTGAATTGGATACAGGGACAGGTAGCCCGAGCCCCACCGGGGTTTCCTGGTAACATATTTTGGCGACTCCACTGGCATCTTCCTCTGAGCCCTAAGAGGTACTAGGAGATCCAAGACGGTGGCGGACTGAGTGGGAGCTACAGTGAGACTCTCCCAGGACCAATCTGGATTTACAACTAAAACATAGAAAAACCATCCTGAAAACCAACTGCAGATGAGCTGGAGAGCACCCTCATAACCAAGGAGGAGAAGTGGACACCCCATAGAGACTGGTAGGGAGTGTGGACGCGAGAGGGCGGGCTGGGCTCCCACAAGCAGCAGCTGAAGGGCCAGAGGGATATCTCAGCTGTGGGGGTCCCACTGAGGACTCTGGGGCCTAAACCCCAGGCTGGGCTCCCCAGCCAAGAGTACCAGGACTGAGAAAGGTGCCCACATAACATCTGGCTGTGAGAAGCAGCGGGGTTTCTGTCTGCCAGGGAGAGGTGGCTGGAAATGCAGGCCCCCTCTTACACAGCCAACGCCCAAAGTTTCGTGTGCAGCCACTCACCTTGGGCTCCAGGGCAGAGTGGACTGGAGCTGTGTGGGGAAGAGTCTGGGGTTGCGGGCTCTGGAGAGTGAGGTCAGGGGATGACCATCTGGATTCCTGTGCCCCGTCATTCCCCCAGGCTGTGGGGGACATCTTTCTCGGGCAGTGAATTTTCGACTTTTGCCTGAGGGGGAAGCAATTGCCCCACCCTACTGAAAAGCCTCTCTCCCTGCCCAGAGGAGTTTCTACAGCCTGAGGCTTGTTAAGAGATTGATAACAGCCAGCTGCCCCACCCTGTGGAGCTTCTACAGCCTGAGGCTCATTAAGAGAATCAGATTAATCAGCCTACAGACTGAGACAGACCTCAGGGTGCTTTGAGTCTTTGCCTGATCTGCTCCGGACCAGGGCCTTAGAAAAACAGACTTTGGTGTGCATCTTGGTCTTGTCTAAACCCACCCAGCCCCACCAGTGGAGACCTCAAGCCGAGGGTTGTTGATAGCTCCAAACAGGGTACTTAGGGGCAATCACAAACTCCGTCTGACATTTGCCGGTACCAGAGACCCTCCAATAAGACTGAGAGTCCTAGAGATCTACCTAACACTTAAAAACAAACCCAAAAAAGTAGCCAAAATGGGGAGACCAAAAAACAGGCCCCAAATGAAAGAACAAGAGAAGTCTCGAGAAAAAGAGCTAAATGAAATGGAGATAAGCAATCTCTCAGATACAGAGTTCAGAATACTGATTGTAAGGATGCTCCACAGCATGAAAATAGATGGAAACTATGAAAAATGACCAGTCAGAAATGAAGAATGACATAGCAGAAATAAAGAATACATTGGAAGAAATAAACAGCAGATTAAAGGAAGCTGAGGATCAGATCAGTGAATTAGAAGACAGGAGAGAAGAAATGACTCAATCAGAGACCCAAAAACAAAAAACAATTAAAAAACAGAAGGACAGTCTAAGGGAGCTGTGGGACAGCATTAAATGTAACAATATTCGTATTATAGAAGTGCCACAGGAGGTCGAAAGTAAGCAGGGGTTAGAGAGCCTGTTGATGAAATAATGGCAGAAAACTTCCCTAACCTGGTCAAGGAAAAAGTTACACAAGTTCAGGAGGCACAGAGAATCCCAAGTAAGAAGAATCCAAAGAGGCCCATGCCCAGAAACATAATAATTAAAATGTCAAGAATTCAAGACAAAGAGAGAAACTAAGGAGAAAATAAACAAATGAGATTGCATCAAGATAAAAAGCTTCTGCACAGCAAAGGAAACTATCAACAAAACGAAAAGGGAGCCCACTGTATGGGAGAACATATTTGCCAATGACACATTGGATAAAGGGTTAATATCCAAAATATATAAGGAACTCGTATAACTTAACAAAAGGAAGACAAACAATCCAATTAAAAAATGGGCAAAGGACCTGAATAGACACTTCTCCAAAGAGGACATACAATTGGCTAAGAGACATAAAAAGAAATGCTCACCGTGGCTAATCATCAGAGAGAAGCAAATTAAAACCACAATGAGGTATCACCTCACACCTGTCAGAATGGGTCCATCAACATGTCAAAGAACCACAAGTGCTGGTGAGGGTGTGGAGAAAGGGGAACCCTAGTGCACTGCTGGTGGGAATGCAGACTGGTGCAGCCACTATGGAAGGCAGTATGGAGGTTCCTCAAAAGATGAAAATATGTGGAATATAATAAACAAAATAAACTGATGAACAAAATGGATCCAGAGACATAGAAGCATGGAACAGACTGAGGGATCTCAGAGGGAAGGTGGGGAGGGGGGAGTGGGTAGGGAGAGATTAATCAAAGAACTTATAGGTTTATAAGCATAACCCATGGACACAGACATTGATCTGGAGAAGGCCTGGAGGTGGGATGGATGTGGGGTAGAGGGGATCAATGGGGATAAAAAGGGGACATCTATAATATTTTCAACAATAAAGAAACTTAAAAAAAAAAGTGCTAATTGCTTCTGTGAAAATAGAATGTATAATATTTAAAGCAGTGGGTTAAAAGACTCACATATAAAAGCAACCGAAGGGCACTAATGAGAGAAGTCATATGTCATAAAGAATGCAACTGCTTGAACTTAATCCTAATGCATGTTCCAAAGTTACAATGTTCAATCAATTTTAATGAACAGTCAGAGACTGTTTTTATTAACATGCAGCACAATCTCTTATACCTCAGTTACCAGGACATTTCTTAGCATTCACACTTCTGTATTTTTATTTAATTAATCGCAAACTAAAATTCTCAGTTTTAAACAACTGCATTCTAAGCAGGCTTGGCCATTCTGACATGGAAAACATAAATTATATAGGATTTGTTTTGCTCATTTTTTGTTTTGGGAATTTTAGGTGCAAAGCTTAATCAACAACTACAAGAATTCATCTTTACTATTCTTTCTTTTCAGAATTACCAGTACTGAATGGGGAAATCACTAATGTAGCAGGTGATTTTCCTGCTTGTTTGTTTGTTTGTTTATTTGGTATTTTATCCTGGTCTAATAAAAAATGTGATCATAAATTTTCCACACTTTTCTATTTCAACCTGAAAAATTAATGATGGAAAATAAAATCGTATGATGGGGGAGAAGACCCAGGTATTGTGAGACCTGAAGTTTAAATAATTTGGGAGATAACGCTTAAGTAATAGAATACCAATTACAATTAAGTATGTAAATTAAGCACAAAAATGAATATTTACTCTGAATGATAAAATAATTTGCAATAAATTACACATTTAAAAATCTTTCATTGTCTAGCCATTAATCTGTACAAGTGAAGCTAATACAAAATAATATTGAATGTAAGCTGTAATTGAAAAAATGAAAAAATACCCATGTAAAGTATCTGTAAAATATAACAAACATGAAAAAATTCAGGAAAAATAATAATAATAAAAATAAATAAATAAAAGCCCTAGTGTTTTAAAAACCAAGTTATACCTCAGTCTAAAACAAGGCCTTGATCTTAAAAACAAAACACAATTCCTTTAAAGGTAGAGCTTTTTTTTTTTTTTTTTTTAGTATTATTTAAGAATAAAATGTATTATTTTTTTAATTTCCAAATTTTAATTTCAGGAAACATGTATTCCTTTCTCAGACAAGTATTTTGCTCAGAAAAATACAAGGTTAAAAGCCTTTCCTTTATTATTAAAAATTAAGACACGTCAAGGGTAGAAACTGTAGGAAATGTGCAGAAAAAAAAGAAGAATCTCAGAACAAAAACCCCAAATCTAAGGAGAAGAAAGAGAAAAGTGAATACATAGGCTTATGTTATGAAGCCACACACACAACTGGGGAGCACATAACTTGGGGACAGTAGAGCACCCCCTGGATTCTCTCCCTCCCACATGCCTGGCTCCCTGTGTCAGCTTCAGTCTCAGCCTGGTCTGTATGGGACACATTTGTGGGCAGCTCAGAGCCTATGGCCTAAGAGCTTATAACCAGAGAAGACAAGAAGCCTTCACCTCTAACTCTGCTTAGAAAAATGCCAGGGAAGGACCCTGGACAACTCAGTATGGGTCACACACTCGTGACTGGACCCACTGCCGAGGTAACCCTGTTGGGGACCACCAGAACCCCAGCTCTTCCTGGGGGCCGGGGAAGATTCTGACTGTCAGCCACCATCAGAACCACAGGATCAGAACTGAGCAGAAGTTTCTACTGAGCAGGCAAAACAATAAATATTTATTCCCAGGAGTATTTACAGTTAACATTGTACCCTGATTATTCCATACATGTCCTTTTTATTTAAATCTACAAACCAGTCATATACATATTCTTTTCCTAAGAAGTACACTTTGTATTTCTGTACTTGTTAAACAACTTTTAAAAATGTACATGTTTAGTACAAAATGAGTTGAGAAATCTTTGTGTTTCACACACACACACACACACACACACACACACTCACACACAAAAACACCAAAATTTTTGTTACAAAACACTATGTCCGTAATTATCAAATATACAATAGAAATATTTTTACATACATGACATTTCCTTTGGGTACAGTCATTGAACTTAAAATTCAGGATTTCATTCAAAGGGGCAGAATATGAATTTGGGAAATGTAATTATCAAAGATACAATAGAAATATTTTTACATACATGACATTTCCTTTGCATACAGTCAGGATTTCATTCAAAGGGGCAGAATATGAATTTGGGAAACGGAAGTCATGCTACAAATTGTCTTTGCAAAAAACCGAGAAAAAAGTATATTTCTGACAAATAAAACACATCTTCAAAATCTGCTTTAACGTACTTTGGAAAAGATGATATTGTATATTATTCCAAACTGAATTCTAAGCTTAGGAGTTTAAAAAACAAAATGAACAAACAAACAAAAAAAAAACCAGGGCTCAGTAAATCCCACGTCGGCTGTGTTGAAAGATGTCATTAAGAGATCATGCTCAAGCTCTCACGACCTTCCAGGTGGGTCAGATTGCTCACAGTAGCCACGTGGCCTCCAGCCAGCCTTGCTCTGGAAAGTGAGTTTCTGACCTCCACGGGAGCTTATTCTAAGCCTCAGGCCAGAAGTAGGCAAAATAAAAAATCTTTCTAAACCAAGAGTACACCTGGGAATTGAAGAGCAAGAAAGGGCGCTGAATTAAAGTCAAATAGGTACTTGGAGTTAGGGAAGATCAGACTAGAGGTCAATGGGGAAAGAGCAGCCAAGAGTACAGAGCAGGCCTGTTACTTGAGAGCAAGAGCAGAGAGTTCCTTGCCTGGAATATCACTCACACAATACTAGAGATGAGCAAGTTACCGTATGGCTTATGTAACCAAAGAGTTATTTATTAGAAACAAGTACTAGCCTGATATAAAATTTCCTTTAGTTGAAAAGCTAAAGAAGCTTCTATGGGTTTTCTCATATCTTTTCTTCTGTGTTGTAACAGAAGTCTTCTGTTTGTGTATGGACCACGGCAACAGGGAAACTGGGAAGGAAGGCAGGGCACCAAATGGCAAAGAAAGATTAAACAACAACAAAAAAATTCTGGCCTGTAGCCACTTGTACCTGGTAGAGAGTGTCAAGAAAAACCACAGGTTTATGCCTGGGGCTTTGCAAGTTCAAAAAAAAAATCTATGAATTCTTTCACCAAATATTTATTGAGTATCCATTACCTATCAGACAGTTTGCTGGGAGGTAGGGACTCAAAGATGTAGAAGACACGGAGGAGACTGCAATATCAGGGTGAGGCCAGCAAGTAAAATTTACATTACAAGTAAGATTTAATGGTAGTATAGATTACTATAAAAACCCAGATAAGGGAGTGTTTCACTCCAACTGATCCAAATGAGTGAGGGTCCAGAACCAAACAATAAAAACACGACACAGTATACTATGCAAAACTAAGGCCAAATCAGAAGAGTAGATTTGAATTTAGACGCTACCAATGGGTAAGGAAATCATGCCCAAACAGATCTGTTATAAATGCTGAGAACTTCCTGCTTTGGGATGGGCAAGAAATATTAAGATAACAAGTGAAGTGCATTCTGCTGAAACCAGGAAGTAAAGAGGACCATGAAAACCAAACCTGAAAAATAATGAAAAGAATCCTTAAAAGATTTAATGGACGAAAATGGTGGGGAATGGAGAGTGACACACGAGATAGGCCCATTGTTCATTTGCAGATAACAGTTCACCAACTCAGTGTAAGGTTTGCTCCCTTCAATCTAGAAAGCTTCCAAAGGAGTAACAAGAGTCCTGATTTCTCCCTTATTCAGCAAGACTTTCGATACAGAAAACTTTAAAAAAAATTCTTCCAGGCTCCCCCTTTTCTTATCTCCTGCCATGACCTCTTTAAGCCTTTGATCAATTGAAAGGAATGTGTGGGTGGTGTGTAACCTTTAGAGACGTCTCTCTGCCAATTTACTAGAGGGAAGTGTTCTTTTTCTTTTTTCCCCTTGCCCGAAGTTCTGCACAAAACCATGCCTCGCTGCATTGTTCAGAGCTGCTCAGAGGCGGCCTTGAAAGACTCCAGTGAAAACAGAAGGGAGATGAGGCTGTGAAACCAGACGGCTCCCCTTCAAAACCAGATTTTTGTGGCCCCAAACAATCCGATGTCTTTGTGTGGGATGCCTAGCGGTTGGTGACTCATGTTACCGGGTGTATTTATAGACCATGAATTAAAAATAAGCAAATAAAAGCAGTTATCACCTCTTAAGAGTCTCAGAATGAGCAAAGAGAATAGCCAGAGGAACGTCTGAAAATCACAAATGTTGCTATTGTGAGAGAGCAGGCTAAATTCAACAGATCAGCCCGGGATAAAAGAGTTTATGCAAAAGCCAGGAATTCTGGCTGAGTTCTCTGAAGACCACAAGATTCTTCATACAGCTTCTCGCACGTGAATGGTGATCAATAAAATTTGTTGTAGAAGCACTAGCAATGACTGTCAACGAACAAGTTGGTTCTCATTTGTTTCATGTATCTATTTCCCATTTCGGTTTGAAATACATGGTATTCCTTTTCGCTAAGCTTTCTTTGTATATTCACTGTACATTACAGTTATTTTTATAAAATGTAGTAATTGGACTCATGGTAACTATTACAGTGGACTGAAAAGAGCTGGAAGTGGTAATTGAAAAACGAAACCCCTCCCTCAACAAAGTATCTGTCGATCTGATAACCTGCGTTTCCAACTGGTAACCTGAGCTGGAAAGGTTTTCTTATTTCAAGAGCTCAGAACCACTTGACCACTTCTGAACTGCTTCCCAGAGCAAGTACCTCAGGTAGAAAACAAGAACTAGTCAGAGACCGAAATAGAAAAAGTCAGATAGTGATGGAGAGATGGGTGTAAAGCATAACACACACTTCAAAACAAGACAGTACCAACCAAAGAGACCAGCAGGTTTCTGTAGTCACTTAAAAGGGGCCTCCAAAGTGGGAGGTACTTGGCCAAAGGATGGGCAAGGTCACTCACTTTAATGAGGGAGAGAAAAATCAGAACTTACATATATATTTATATTGTCCCAGAAAAGAAATTAAACCGTACTGATATTTAATATATACATTCAAAATAGCATATATATTAAATACATGCATATTTGTGGTTTTTGTGTTCAAATATGTTTTTCTGGTTGGCTTTTGTTATTTATGGACTTTCTATATCTTTTTGTCTGTTTTGTTTATTGATGTTTCCCAAATTTTGGAAGAAGGCTGGGAAAAGGGGGTATTCAAAATTTTATTTTGGAACGAATTGGAATACACTTGATCACAGTGACTGGAGGCTACTGGCTTAAAAGGAAGTGTGAGAAAGGTGAAGTTTTTTAAAAATAATTAAAACAGATTCGAGTGTCAAATTGTGCTTATGCTTTTGTCAAACTGTGTAGATAAGGAAGATATCTATCAATGGTTTCCATCAGATACCATGTCCTGTGTGTAAGGAAAAAAATAAGCGAATAATTCAAGGCCCAAAACAGGCCTCCCTAGGGGCCAGAGAGGGAACTATCTCTTTACCTAGAGCTGGACCCCAGAGAAGACTGGGGGAAGCTGTGGTGATGGACAAGGGCTGGGGGAGCCCGTGGATTCTGAGACCTGAGACTAATACAAATCCCCACCACCCTCACCAAAAAGGCACTACCCCACCTGGAGCCCACCTTAGCCAGATGGGAAAATTTCCCACATTTTCTCAATGTAAAAGGGAAAGTCTCAGACTTTCTTCAACGTCACGCATGATAACAGCAGAAAAATCAAACAAATGTATAAAACAAAAATGTCCTTAACATCTGTGAATCTATTTACCCTCTGCACTCTAGAAAGTATGTTCTTGAAATAAATGAATTACCACTGCTACTATAGTCAGAACAGAAAATAATGTAACAGTTATTGAAAGAAAAAGGTGAGCTGTGAGTAGATACAACCCAATCCTGAGACAGTGTTTGCATAACTCCTGTCTTCCAAGGAGATCTGTAGCGTTCACAAGCTCCGTCTCCCAGATTTCGGCAGCCCCAGGTACTTCTGCTAAGGTAAAAGGAACATTTCCGACAGCACAGAGTAAAAGAAGCAAATCTTACAATAAATCCCATGTGTCTAGGTATAGCGTCTAATACCTTATTATTTTTAACGAGTAGGGAAAATTCCTTTTTCATTCAGCAGCTATCTCAGGTTCGTGCAAAAATGAATTACGGATTATTCTGTTAATAAGGGTGTTGAGCAGCCATGTCCAATTGTCAATACCAAAAGTCTTACAAAATTTTCTTCTAAATAAATACAGCGTCCATGTGAACATATCACACATCAAAAAGAGTAACAGAAATAACTAGGTGATTAACAAACAAAAGCAGATAAAGGAAAATATGAGCTCTTTAAAAGGTCAAAGAAAATTTTCAAGTAGCTAGAGTTCTCCGCATTCGCTCTCTGAGGCTTTCTGAAAACTCCTTTAGGGGTGAAACACGTTTCCAAGTGAAGTGTTTCTGAAAGTAGTTTCAGCTCTTCTGATGTGTTACTGTCTAAATCGAGAAAGCACTTCCTTTGTCTGCTTATCAGTAGGTGCTTGAGTATGCAGAAAGGATGAAGTTCCAAGTGGAAGGTACTTCCCCAACACCGGTTAACTTGTGGTTCTAAATGCTGGGCTTTTGCACAGTGAAAAGGAAGCTTTTAAACAAACATAAGCATTTTGTATTAAAAAAAATCCTGTGTGGTTTTTCTTTAGAATTGGGGGTGGGGTGGAGAATATAAAATATACTTCATTATAAGCTGGGATCTTAGGCATAGATCAGTTTGTTAGTGTTGCTGTTCTCTTAGAGAAAATTTTTATTCAAGGTTAAACTGAGGCTACCTCTAAGCAAAATAATGGAAATACGGAAGATGTAATTCTTGCTAGACCTTCTTCTGCTTTTACTGCTAAGTTTCACTCATTCATATAGTCACAATAATACATGTAATCGGTTGTTCCCTTTTCCAGAAGCATTTAAATTTTATTTTTTTAATGTTTTTATTGATTTTTTTTTTTAGAGAGAGAGGAAGGGAGGAGAGAGAGGAAGGGAAGAGAGAGAGAAACATCAATGATGAGAGAGTCATTGATCGGCTGCCTCCTGCACGCCCCCGACTGGGGATGGAGCCCACAACCCAGGCCTGTGCCCTGACCGAGAATCGAACCCTGACCTCCTGGTTCATAGGTCGACACTCATCCACACCAGCCAGGCTCAGAATTTTATTTCGAGGAAGCATCTCAAGATGAATCTCAAGAGTTCAATGGAGAAGTTTGAAAATATTAGCATTTAATTATATTCTTAACAGATAATAAAATTTGGACTTGTATTTAAGCCTAGTTATCAGTTATTTTGTTTTACATTAGAATAACATACAGTAATTTGTGAGATGTCAATAAATTCTGAATTATAGATGGATAGGAAAGTATGGGTAGGTCCTTAATTACAAAAATTTCTAATGGGCATATATACAAATCAAAACTGTACTTATAGAAATTAATCTACCTTTCCTTTCCTTTTTAAAATCTGTTTTATTTCCTTGGTCAGTAACTCATAATATTTTTCCTTTCTGTAGTCATTTTTACTTCTACAAGTTAAGTGAATGACAGTCACAGCAATCTTGACTTTTTGTTAGCTTTATTGTTGTCTCTCTCTCTCTCTCACACACACACACACACACACACACACACACACACACACACACGGAGGGAGGGGTAGCTAATGTGTAATTTCTCTGTATGCCTGACTCTGTCGAATCAAAGAGTGACTACTTCTATACCATTTCATGTTTATATTTAGAGTAATGAGATCATTTATTAAAATACATTTTAGGGCAACCACTGCCATAAAGTATTATCATTTGAATGCAAATAAGCTGAGCTTATGTTTTATTAACTTATGTTGATTCATTTTAATCTAACCTTTACTGAACTTTTACTAACACTTGGTACCTGGCTAGAAATTATAAGGACTATTAAACAATGAGATTCTTCAATCCGTTACTTCTGAATAATGTGACTGAGAGAACTGCAGACATACCCATGACAAGTGAAGGATACGGATGTGTTTCAGATAATGTAGAGCAAGTGATGTACCTGAAAGAATGCGGAGAAGTGATCAGTGTAGAGGGAACCAGGAAAACAGTCTTCAATTATAGTTCTGGAAGGTCTGCATGAACATCAGGTGCTTCTCCTTGATGCATTCCTGGGACTTAGGATACGGTACTTTAAAAATTAAAATTAAAAAACCTAAATCAGAAGTCTTAGTAAGCTTGGTCTCTCAGTCAGTTCGGATTACTATAACAAATTACCACGTACCAGTGGTTCACACAGCAAACATTTATTTCTCCCAGTTCTAAAGGCTGGCAGTCTGAGAAGGAGCCACTGGCAGGTTCAGTGTCTACTGGGGGCCTGCGTCCTGGTCCACAGACCGCTATGTCCTCACAGGGCGGGAAATGGACAGAGTTCTCTGGGGTCTCTTTGATACGGGTGTCAATCCCGTTCATGAGGGCTCCACTCTCATGACCTAATCAACTCACACAGGCCCCACCTCCTAACACCATCACACTGCGGTTATGATTTCAACATATGAATTTAGGGGGATACAAATATTCAGTCTGTAACAGCTGGTGACACAGTAATCCTGACATGGGCCAAGAGGCTTTAATTTAGGTAATGAAACAGTTATGGGCTCTATCAACCATAAAGCATGACACAAAGAGGGTATCTTTAAAAACTTGTTGAAGAAAATGGTAATACTAGCAATTTCTCCTGAGATTTAATGAGAGGGAAATCCTTTGGAAGCCCTCTTTAGTTGACAGATAGGTCCTTTGGTGAAATTTATTCCAGAAACTAGCTGATAAAATTGTGCGTGTATGAGTGTGTGTGGTGGAATTTAATAACCTGACTATGAATTAGAACTTTTAGTTCTACCAAAAGGTGCTATCAAAAGTAGATCATAGTTTTATAAAATAAAAGCCGCACTGATGGATTCTCCCTGAATGGTACCTACTCTTTACTGTCTTCTCCATCCTCAATAGGATCTTCCCTGGTAGTTTGGATGAGATAAGGTGACTCTATACACTGAAAACGATTTTGGTCATGGATTTTGTCATATGGAGCCGGAATTGTGTGAAAATGAGGTGACTGTGTTGCTCTGGCAGGCTTCTGGATTGTTCTCTAACTGGGATTACTGCTCCTCCCGGGCAGGAAACCGTGACATGGGGCCCGACTGATTTACCAGAAGCAGTAACTGTTTAATGTGAAGGTTGTCAAGTTTCATTTTCCTGGTGCTGCTGTAGTTGCAGAAATGTGGCTTAGTGTGTTAGAGAAGAGGCCAACTGGGAGAAGAAATCAATGCTTCATGAGTGCCTCCTCCCGACCCCCAAGGCACCTCCTAAAATTCTCTGTCCCTTGACTTTTCATTAATCTCTCTGACTCCCTTCCTCAGCTGTCTTGTATTTTATAGTCTTCAATTCAAAGTACTGCTTGAATGTCCCCCAAATACACTGATACTTACCTTAACATTTCCTTATTCCTACTAGATAATTCTACCTGCCGCCCCACCAGAATCTCAATGTCAATATATCTATACTTAAGCCAATTACCTTCCCTGAAAAACCAGCCCCCTTTCCCAACTCCTATATCCCTGTTAACTGCTGGACCATGTGTACAGCCATTTAGGCATAAGCCTTCAAAACAACTCTTGACAGAATAAAGGGAATTAATTTAGTGGAAATGTCATGAAAGCCCCTAAAATGAAATGTGAAGTAGTAGCAATTAACATAAAACTTAGGAGTCTTTCTACATTTTACTCTGCCTAATGAATAGATTCTAAATATTTTGCTCATACCAGACTTTGCGCCAAATTTAGTTATGAAGTTCAGGGTAATTCTCACGAATCTTTAATTTTTTAAATATCTGAGTCACTTGCAGTGCTAATAAAACAGAAGGTTGGTAGAATAAAGAAATATTAAAAAAAACATAGACTCAGGCAACAGCATGTGATTGCCAGAGGGGAAGGGGGTGGGGGGAGGCAGACGAGGGCAAAGGAGGGATAAATGGTGCCAGAAAGAAACTTGACTTTGGGTGGTGAGCACACCATGCAGTGTGCAGATGATGTGTTAAAGAGTTGTACACTTGAAACTTGTATGGTTTTATTAGCCAATGTCACCCCAATAAATTCAATTACAAAAAAATCCATGAGTGTTAAAGAGTAAGAATTTGCCAAAATTATCTAATACTATTGATGGAAGATATTGCCCTGAGAGTGAATGTGTGTTTTAAATATCTTGGCAGACATCCCCTGACAATAGAAAGGAATGCATTAATCTATCATGACTTTATTATACAAGCCATTTAGGCCATCAAAACCTCTCCACCAATTAGTCGTCCCTTTGATAATTATTTCCACAGAAAGTTGACATACCAGGCAGGCCTCAGAACAAATGGAGACAATGCCATCTACAGCAGGGTACTATGAACATTTAATCAGGGATCCTGGGTGAGTTGAGACTCAGAGTTGAGCGTCTAGTGCGTCGCATAAGCAATGCATTGTACCCGCACCACACCTAACAGCTTCACCATGTCTATTTGCCAATTCCACCGTTGCTGCAGGGGCTTAGAGAGCTGTTCGATATTGTCAGAAGGTAAGTAAGCAGTGCCATGTGTCTTTGTTCTTCATATTTGATCAGTACCAGCTTGAGACCTTAAAGTTCTCACCTCTACCACTGGATCATTTAAGAATTCTGGGACCAGGCCAGTGCTAAGAGATAGTCTGGTACTGCAACTTTCAAGAAGGCAGGTTCCCCAGCATCTCTCAGTCTACAGTTGCCAGCTATGCCATTGCACTTTGCTGCCCCGTGGGGCAAGGACTGGATGTCAGCTCTCCACTATCTGCCCAGAGCTGCAATTCTGAGTCCAACAGAAGCCGTGCCAAGCAAGCCTGGTCCTTCAAGAGAAGACAGTTACCCAGCACCTCTAATCTCCCTGGGCCAGGCTTAGCCACACACTTCCCATTCCCAAGCTCCCGGGGCTGCAGCTTGAGGTGCCCTGTTCTTTCAGTCCCATATACAGCCTTTCTCATCTCATTCCCAGCACTCACCCAGCAAAGGTTCAGACCTCTGCCCTAATGGAACCTGAAACCATTCTCTCTCTTCCGAAGTTGTGTGTCCATCCCAGGGGCAGGCTACTTTCCTTTCTGTCTACCTCTTCCCTTTCCATGGTAATAGTTTTAACTACCTATCAGAATGTCAAGATCTTATACTTCAGAAATTCTAAAAGGCCTGGATGTCTTCCTTAGGGACACAAAAGACACAGGTCACAGACATAAAAATTTCTGTTTACCTTCTCATGTTGGATAATTTAATTCCTTCGTAATATGCAATCCCATCTCAAGAACAGATTGGAGGTCTACCTGCAGCAGAGAAAAAACAAACAAACAATTTACACTCAAGTTAATTTCTAAATGGGTCACCCTGATACATAGATATGAGTGTTTAATGTTAATTTCTAAATGGGTCATACTACCACTGAGATAAAAGGTGTGTGACAGATCTGGGGCAGGTAACAGGAGGTAAGTTGCAGGGATACAGAACAGGCATAATTCACCAGGTAAAGGAGTCGGCTAAAGATCTGGACTTAACAGAAGAGTCAGAGGGCACTGGTAGTTTAGGGTATAGTTTGAAGCCGATCTATGCCCACCAGGTGGCTTTGCACCCTGTGGGGGGGAAAGTGCTGTGTGTGTGTGTTTGTCAGTTTCTTTGAACTAGATTACTTCTGGTTCAACTGGTACAAATATTAGTTTTTGGAACCTCCAAGCTGAGAATCCAAATCTAGAACCATTGTAAACAAAGGGACATTCATGTGATATCTAGTGACTCTTCTTTCAAATTTCCCTTTAATTCATTTTCTCCATTTCTTATTGTCATAATCATATTCCAGGCCCCTATTGACTGTCCTTTCTCAATCCCATGAGTATTACACGCTGCTTCTATTGCGCCCTTTCTAACTCCATTACTTGAACAATATTTGATGAACATCATGTGAATGACTCATAAGCAGGTAATTCAGCATCACCTAAATTAATAAAGTCAAAACTAAATGAGTCATGTTTTCATGTCAATGTTGCAAATTATACTATGTCTAAAAATTCCTTTCAGTACCAATTAGTTAAGCCAACCATCACTTAAAAATAAACTTCAAGGAGGGCCAGTCTTCATGGTCTTTGAACAGGCAGGTGCTACTGCGCTACCAAACATACGTTCAGTACGGGAACTCTGTGAGGTCTCTACAGTCTTGCCAAATGCAATCCTATAATTTAAATAGGCAAAAAAATCAAATAAGTGAAACTGATACCACAAAAAAAATATAGTATCTCAAAGACATGGGCTGTGGAATAAAACAATTTTCATTCAAGTGTCACTCATTCATGTTATAAGGTATCTGATGCTGAGCCACTGGAAAAAAAAAATCTAAGCCAGCCTCGCTCCAGTGTCTGTTAAGCTCCGCTTATCAACTATGTGACACTGGTTGTCCCATATTGTGCTCTGGTTCCCTCATCTGGAGAAGGAAGACTAAAACTACTACCAGCTTCGCAGAGTTATTAAGAGAATTAAATAAAATAATCCATATAAAGCTAAACTGTCTAGGCCAGAGTCAGTGCTTAGTGTCAGCTGTTATTATTATGTGGCAACTCTTAAGCCAATATTGTTTATATGCGGTAGCAAAATAAAACACATGAAAATGAAAATATCAACTATGCATTTTATTCCAGAGACTAAATTGTTCAAAACAAACTTGATAAACAAGCCTGGATCTAAAAAGTGGCAGTGATTTTTCTATTGCACAAACATTTCAAATTTTGTATTTACTTACGTGGGTTAAGAACATATGAATCTACTGTATATGCTAATCATTTGTGATCTTGAGAAAGGCTGGTGTGTAAACATTTGACATTTGCACAGGGGATAAAGTTGCAGCTCACTATCTCTGGTGTGCATTTATGACAAATCAAGCTAAGGTGAGACAACAGATTTTAACACTAACTCAGAAATCAAATGGTCTTGCAATCAGTTCTCTCTGCTACAAACATGAACCCTAGTTCAGCCCTTAGAGCCTCATTTTCAGAAACCTGCAGATATACTGATGAGTCACTGAATTTTTTCACTTTCTATCTCACTATGTTGGTGTCATTTTGGGCAGGGACGGTGTAAAGCTTCTAAATGACTTACTGCTGATGGGGATAATAAGCATTTCAATAAACAATTTATATCCCTGATAGTTGCATTGCTACCTTTTAAAAGAGAGCAAGTCAAAACATTAAAAAACAAAACTTCCATTTCCTCTTATTATTAATTGAAATGCTTTTCATTAATGGTGATAGAAGAAATGTGTTCACTAGTAAGACTTCTAAGTGTCCATTATAAAGCATTGATAAGCCGCAAGAAATTGCCCTTCCTAGTGCAGTGTAACCTGAATGCTTTCTGCACTTCCATCAGCTCAGATAAGGTGCACCAAATTATCTTTCCAACTCCAGTTGTGTCACCCAAATGCAATTAACACCTTATTAAGTGTTAAGGCATTTCTACAGGTAATAAATTAGTCATGGCTCAGCACCTTGCAACACTTCTTTAGTACAGTACTTGATACTCTCACTGTAGGCTATGGAAAAATGCTAAGAACAATTAAGTTAATTCTTTAAAGCAATACAATTACATAGATAATTTTATATTTATCTCAGTGATGCTGATTGCAGAAGCCGAGGGTAGAAGGCAATAAATCAACCACGTCTCTTTTGCCTGCAGAGGTTCTTTTGGTTTCAGGCAAAGTTTAGTGTCTGGAAGTTGACAGTATATTTCTGGAAATTTTCCATTAAATTTAAGTCACTAAACCATTGTTTTATAAGGTTCCTTCCCCCACTTTCAATCCTACACTGAACATCTTAAGATACCAAAAGTTAACTATAATCCTTTAATTAAAAAGTGCAAGATAAATGCTACACAGATTAAAGCTTAATATCCTTACTACATATAAGTCCTTTTAAAACTGTAGAACCATTTTTATATCTAAAAACTTTACCCATTTGAAAATACATCTCCTCTATTTTTGTTCTACAAGTTAAAACCCAGATACATACAAACTTGTTTCATAAAGAAGAATTAATGAATGAAATATCCTTTATATATATAAAATTAAATAGGTTTAACCCACACAACACAAATTTTAAAACAATCTCTGTTGACATTTCTTCTGAGATTCAAATTTTCTGTTTCCTTTCCCTTCCCCTAAAGACAGGCACAGAATTTACAATTTGTAACAATACCAGTCCTTCCAAGGGAACTGGAGAACAGTCCCTAGGTTCACATGATAGAAGTTATAAGATACTTGATTTTTCCACTAAATATGAGCTTGAATTCTACTGCTGTAGAGGTGAGTTTGCAGTGCACATGAACACAGCAGCAGAGAAATCAAGTTATTTGCAAGTAAGCATCTCTTTAGAATTTGTCTAACTATATTTTTTAAACGTAAGTGATAGGATTTTTTTTTCTTTCCTTGTCAGGAAACTAGGCACTAGCATTAAGTGCCACATAAATAGCTAATTGGGTGGAATGATCAAAAGATTACATAAACGGCTTCTCGGGTAGGAACCTCTGAGACAAGCTACCGAGGAATGTGGGTCAAACGTTTAATCGCCTTTTTCTGTGCATATAAAATTAATATTTCTTAATGAACTGGACTGGCAGTATTCAGCTTGCCCCTTAAACGACCAATCAGACCATGATCACAAATTCTATTAGAAGGTTAAGATTATTCTGGGCCACTCCCTCATTTTCCAGTTGAGAAACTAAAATCCAAAGAGGTTAAATGACGTGCTCAAGGTCATATAGTGAAAACCCAGACCTTACAATGCCTCATTTGGAGCTTCTATAACTTACATTATTAGGTGTGTGTTCAAAGACCATTTGGATGATATGTTCTATTACTTGTTTCTAGGAACATAATTTGGTAGATGAAAGCATACTTTTATATTCACATAGTATGTCCTAAATTGAATATGGATTTTGATTTGGATCCCATTAGAAGAACTACAACAGGATTAAAATACCTTCCTTTATATTCTGATATGTTTATCCTATGAGGTTTCAGAATATTTCTCCATCTTTTTTGGGTTAAGGGATACTATGCTTCAGAATTAGTACTTAATTATGCCTTGGGGCCAGTGGTATTTTTCCCAAGTAGCAGTTGCTGGAGTCTGCAGGAATGATTAGTTATATAGTAATCGGGTGCTTTTATCTATTCCTACTCTCAATGCTGTACTTTAAAAACTGCTGTGAGATTTGATAAACATCAACAAACATTCAAACTGTTTTTTCTTGGATATCTAAGGAGCGATGCATATATTACTGCCAATAAATTCTCAATGTCTGAATGAAAATATACCTTGACTATAGTTGAGGGCTTTTTTTCTGTATAATGATTTTGAGCTCCTAGAAATATGTATTATAGAAATGAAGATGCAGCCAAATTGTAACCCAATTCTGAGCTAACTGCAACTAAAAGCTGTTTTTAAAAATACTACTTCAACCTCATTATTTGAGCATTGTGAAAAAAGTAATGCGGTAGGTAAAGCACCATAACTGTAAAAGGTACAGGATCTTTTTAAAAGTTTTCTCTTAGAACTTTGTAACTGCTACTTAAATGATATCTTTATTTTTTTCACAGATGTCTTCAACCATTCCTTACATATTTTTCCATTTATGGTAAAAGTGTTTATAGTGGTATTATCTAAAATAAACAAGTGAAAAAACCTTAGAAGTTAGAGAATTGTGAAATAAATCATGGCATTTACATTATTACTTTTGCTTATTTTAAAGCTCCCTTAATGAGTATTTATTACTTTTCTAATTCTAAATAAAGGCTTTAGAATACTTTTTTAAAAAAATGTCCTTTAACAAAAGTAAAACGAAAGGGTTCAAGAGACCTGCAATATTACCTTTGCAATCGACAGAAGCTGTTTTGTGAATGGATGCTGAGACAGACTATATTTCCCAAAGATAGCCACTGTCATATGTCATCTCATATGCTTTTCTTACAACATGACATCTAGTGGTGAAGTCTAAGTCCCCTCCTTTGGAACTGTGGGTGACATCTGTAAGCACCTATACCAACAAGAGTATGTTGAAACCAGATTACACTGAAATCTTTATGATTTCCAAGGTTAGGTCATAAAAATGCCATACATGTCCGACTTGGTTTTTTGTTTTGTTTTGAGAATGCTCTTTCTTCAAACTCTGCCACTATGCTGTAAGGAAATTCAATCTAAACCATGTGGTAATGTTACTATACAGACAGGGAGCTCTGGCAAGTCTCCCCCATTGGCCAAGATGGTGTAGGGGGAGGTTCTTACACTGAGCTTGCCAAAAGCTAGAAAGATGAATGGACAGGGCCTGAGTGCACCAAAAAGTAGCAAGAAATTGGGGGGAAGGGGAAGTCCTCCCCTCCCCTCCCTTGAGCAGAAAGTGGAGATTGTTTTTGAGAGAGGAGTCCACCATTCTCCCAGGTCACAGCACCTGAATAAACCTCCTTCCTTTTATACCAGCACCTCTCTCACAAATTCGGCTTTCTCTGCAGCAGGCAACCAAACCTGCATTTCAGTTACAGAGATACTCCATGTTGACATCTCAACTAGGTGTTCTGGCTAAAATTGTAACCATTTTGACCTCTAAGATCAGGGAATCATGTTATATATGTCAGTCAATATTTGAAATATACTCCTCCAAAGAGAAATAGTCACTTTCCACCAAAAGAGAACAAATAAGACATCAATAAGGCATTCAACTCTCCAAATACTCAAGAGAACAAATAAAAAGTTTCCAAAAATCGTTATGAGTTAATAAAAATAAAACTTGTAAAAATTGCCTAACTTCACTCTGTTGAAAACTTCTATTTCAACCTCAATTATCCATAACAAAAGTCTAACTACCAAAACAGGAAAAAAGAGAAATGCTACATTTTCACTTTGACAATATGTACAAAAGAAATTACTACAATGGAAAAAAATATATAAAGATCTTAAGGATAAATCAATTTTAAAAAGAAAAACAAAAAACCTTTTTAATATAATTTTAAGCTACTTTTCCTGAGAAGGCACTAGAGTCACAAGGTGAACAAAATGCAACCTTTTTTAGTACTACCACAGTGAGAAACTGCTATATCTAATAATCTGTGATCAGTCAGATTAATATAGAACAAAGAGTATTCTTTGCTAGGAATGTGTCATTTGATACTCTGTGATACAATCTGCTTGTACTTTACTTATCCCTTTGGGTTAGAGATTGTTGTCCCATCTGGACACAAATGCCAGAAGAAGTACATGAGACTAAGTAAATAGTTCTTTGCTATACTAGAGTTGTAAGCAAAAAGGTCATTATATCATTCACTTATACCAGGGGTGGGGAACCTTGTTTTTTTTTTTGCCAAGGGCCATCTGAATACTTATAACATCATTTGCAGGCCACATAAAATTATCAATTTAAAAATTAGCTATAGAAAAGCTCCTAGATTTGTTGAATTTCAAGTTGACCTGCGGTTGCCTTGACAGGGCCAGACCAAATGATTCTGTGGGCCATATAGGGCCCAGGCTGGATGTTCCCCACCCCTGAAGTGGAATAAGGGTTAATAAAAAGTAAGCAAGTACATGTTAAGGGACATTTAACCAAGTTTTGAGCTGGGAATAGGAGAGAAAGGTCTAGGTTGGGAATGGAAGAGAAAGGTCTAGGTTGGTTTCCCAGAAAAGGTAATGTCTGAGCTGATTCCTAAACAGCAAATGATACTGTACTGGATAAAGAGACAAATTGTAAGATGTTCCAGGTAGAAATATAGCCTGTATAAAAGCTCAGAGGAAAAGAAAAGTGGTATATTGAGGAAACTACAAGTAATTCAATTTGTCTGAAGCTTGAGACTATGAGGAGCATAGTGGCAAGAGGTAAGACTGACTAGGAAAGCAGGGCCAGATGTGATATAACACAAACATATTTCTGTGTTTGGGTTTTATGCTATGAATTGATAAGTAAGTATCATGATCAAACTGTTTTTCTCTTAAGATGGAATCAAAAAGACAATTAGAAAGTTTGCATTGATCTAAAAAAAGGACAATACTGGACTCAAATAAAACAGGAACAATGGAAATACAGAGAAGTAGACTGAAAAATTCAACTTATGTTAAGGTGGAAAATCAATGATATTCATTGATTCATTGATTGTGGGGCTGAGGAAGAAAAAGATTAATAATTAAGAATATACCAGAGAGTCTGACTTGAACAGAACATGATGGTGGCCATCTCCAAAACAAGAAACACAGGCAGAATATTTGGTTGGGGTGGGGTAAAGTGAGGTATCCATTTTAAGACGTGTTGACTTTGAAATGTGCCTATGGAACATGCAGGTGGGGATATCAAGGAGGGTCTTGGCTCTAGAGCTCAGGGGAATGATCATTCTAGAGCTACTGAGTTGGAGACCAAAGGTTTATAAATGGTACTTGAACCATCATGAGTTAGTGAGCTCATCTTTCAAGAATATGTCAAGTGAGAGTTGTAGAGGATTAAACAGATAAAAAAATCAATGTTATTTATGTGCAAGGTAGGAAAAGGCAAACGTTCAGAAGGTGGGGGAAAACACAAGCATAAAGGTAAGAGGATGGCCCAAAGAGAGTGAGGTCACAGAAATAAAGAAAATAGAACTGTTGATCAAAGAAAGTTGTCAACAGTTCAAATGCTTACAGAAAAACCAGCAAAATGAACACTGGAAAAGGTCCACTGAATTTAGCCTTTCTTTTCATTAGTTCTAAATATTCAATATGGTTCGCCTCAGATATGTCATTCGTTTCTACTAGTTTCAGAAGGAGAATCTATTTAATTATAACCATCACACATGCATGACATTTGAGATAAGCTGGGATTTTTATTATTTTTATGATGCCATTCAAAATATACTATAGTGGAAAAGTATGAAATAACAAAAACATTTTTCCTAAAATTACTTCTGTAGTTATTGTCATAATAAATTTAATCTACTAATTATTAATTTGCTAGAAGTGTCTACTTTAAAAATAGGTAAATTGACTTACAGAGGCATTTAGTAGTTTCCTAAGGTTTCTTAAAGTATAGGAAATGGTCTTTGGAACAGGGACTCTTGTATTCTGATGCAGAGTCCTATGTAAAAGGCTCTAAAAAACATACACGCAAAACAAACAATCTTGTTAATTTCCTGTAGGACATTTTATAATATCACGTTGTCCATTCTTTATCATTTTTAAGTAGACATAAATAAGTTTAAAGTTTCATATAATTAAAAGTTTTGCACTTTGTATGCAATTCTTTAAAGCTTTCATCAGTTTGTCAATTAACAAACAAACTAAAAACCTCATTTATTCTAGTTATGCCTGGAAGCTGATGCTCCTAATAAAAAGGCTTCTTACATAAATAAAAGTTAATGCCTTAAAGAACCGACTTTCCCTAACTTCCAGAACTGTAAATCAGTTCCTGAGTACATGAAATACTTTTTAAGTGCAAAACAGAGAGGGAGTTTGTTAATCCCGTCTGCACTATAATATCTCTGTGTTCAACCACACTGATCTATGTACTCTATCAGACGATGGATAACAATGGTAGACATGCAAACCAAACCGACTCTCACAACTGCTGCGGATACCTGCTCTATATTTGTCAAGGCTTGCTCACCACATCCAGCGGAAGATAAATCCAGGGCATGGTCAACAAAATGCATTCACAGGGAAGGTAGTTTCATTGCCTAAAAGTTTAACATGTTTTATTCAAGTGAAATATATAAATAAAATAAATTCATCATCCCAACATTAGTATATGAGATGAGTAGGTGGCTGCACCAGGTAAGGCCACACACCTCAGGATAACTCTTAAAAATCAAGAACCACCACCCCAATGAAAATGACAAGATACAGTGATTTAAGGAATTATTACCTTTTCTTATTTCTGAGTCTCTAATGTTAGTGCTTAGCACTAAGGACGCATATGTAAAAGTGTTATGATCCACCCTTGAGGACTTTACAAGAATGTCTAGTGGGAGAAATGAATCACAAAAGGGGAAAGTTGAAAAGGGCTTTGGCATAATACAGTATAACTCTGTTAGTTGTCTACCCAACAGTCACTGCCTTTCAAATCCTCTCTCCCCCTTTTTCCCCAGATATCCAACCTCCTTTCTCCAGCAATGACTTCAAAGGAGGTGAACCTCAGACCCATTTCCAAAGAATAGGTTCTAACTATTAGACGGCAATCATCCTTACTGATTCCCCTGGCCAGTGACTGGTTTCAACATGCGCGTGTGATAAACTTTTATCCAATGAGGTAGGAGGATTCTGCTAGGGTCTTTTGAAAAAATGCTTCCTCAAAAATAATGAGAATTATATAGAAAATAATTATATCCATTGCACTGATATTATTGTGTCATGATGGGAGGTCAGGTTCTATTGCTGCCATCTGATGGCTAGGAGGGCTGCTCATGGACTAGGAAACATCTTAGAATAGTTAGGAAAGGAAACTCATGGATGTGCGCACACACGCGCACACACACACACACACACTCACACTAGCTCCTGATGCTGCAAAAAAGAAAAAATCAGAGGAAAGAACTTGTCCATTGTTAATGTATTATTAGAGTTTAAAAAGACCATGTGTTGATTTATTTCTGGTATGATATGATACACATCAATTGAACGCAATTTTCCAATAGATATAAATCCTAAACCAAAATATATTACCCAGATGGACAAAGAATAAATAGCAGCTGTAGACTTCAACTAGGTTTAGGATGCAAGTGAGAGCCCACCACTTCCCATCCCTATAAGACTCTTCCCTTCTTGAGTGGACAGAGCCAAATAGACACGAATCACTCCTCACTTGGGGTTTCTGTCTAGCAGAAAATAAAATAAACAATGGATAATATAACGAACAAATTACAAATAAGTTAAAATAATGATTTTATAAATGATGATTGATAAATTAATAAATAATGAGAATGAATAAAAAATTATAGCATGTGCTGAAAGGTGGTAAGTGCCATGGAAAAAATTAAAAATAAAAACAGTGGATTAAGAGGGATTAATGAGCTCCAGATTACATCTAATGTCCAATTCTCAGGCTTCCTCTTCCTTGACTTCTCAGTAACATTTGTGTGAGTACTCATTTCCATTAAATACCCTCTACTCACTTAGCTTCACAGTCTCTGCACAGTCCCTATTCTCCTTACACTCTCTGGTCCCATTTCACAGGCTCCTCTGTTGCTTCTTCCATATCTTCTCAACCTCTAAATGTTATAGCAACCCATCCTCTGTCTCTACACTCACCCCTAAAGAAACTGTATCTAGGCTCTTGGTTTTAAATACCATCTCAATGATGATGGCTGCCAAATTCATAGCTCCAACACTGAAAACTTGGCCCACCACTGAAATTTCCACTTGGATGTCTGAAGGCCACCTCCAACTTATCATATCCAAAACTAAACTCTTTACTCCTCCCTCCACCCCCCGCCCCGCCCACACACACACCTGTGGCTCTTCTAGATTTTCCAATATTGGTAAATAGCAACTTCATTCATCCAGTTGTTGAGTTTAAAAATCTTGGCATCATCCTTTACTCCTCAGAAAATACCCCTCTCTCAGGGACTTGGCACGTGCTGATACTCTGCTTAAAACTTCTTTCCTCCCTCAATCTACATAGCTCACTTCACCCTTTTCTTCAGGTCTCTGTTCAAATGTGGCTTCCTCAGAGAGCTTTCACGATGAACCTTCTAAAAGTAGGCTCCTTGACCCTTGCTTTATTTTTTTTCACAAAACTTTCACTATTTGATCTACTATATGTTTTTAAATTATATATTTATTGCCTGTGTCTTCTGGTAGAAAAGGAGCTTCATGAGAGCAGGGATTTTAAGCCTGTATATCTTTGTGACCAAGAATAGTGCCTGTCATATAGTAGATGTTCACTACAAATTTTTAGAATGAACGAAAAAGGGAAATGAGGTTATATAATGTAGATACAGGATGTACAGAGAGGTAGGCAGAATTTTTTGCTGAAATCAAGATGGTCTCTGTATGTTGCTATCTGAAAGCAAAACCACCTGTTACTTGTGGGTAATTACAACAAAAACCATAAGTAAAGCTTACTGAATGCCCGTAATCCTTGGGAAAGCTTCTGACCATAGATATGTGCTGTCCAATATGGTAACCTTTAGCAACACATGGCTATTTAATATCAATTAAATTAAATTAAAATTCGTTTTCTCAATTGCACTCACTACATATCAAGTGCTCAATAACCACAGCTACCTAGTGCCTATAGTATGGACATTTTCATCATTGAGGGAAGTTCTATTGATTATAGATTAACACACGCATCTGCCACATGCAAAGCTTACAATTACTTAGCTCTTTTCTTCCCTCACAATTGGCAAAATGTCAATAAGTCTACTGTTTAGGTATTTCAGTGTTGTATTGCAGGAGCTATCACAACCTTTCAGAGGATTCGCTTCAAGAGTGAAATTTTTCTAATTTTTTCCTGAGAGGAAATAATTTTGCTCACTTCAGTCTTTTTTCACTGTACATCGTATAAAATTTTATTTCACTGAACCTACAAATATTTATCGAATGCCTCCTATATTAAGATCCCCATGTTTGTCTCTCAAGGGATGAAGAGTGTACAAGTAACAATTAAATGTGCAAGATGACTTGGAGAAGGGAACGAATGAAGATGTTGAAGTCTGTTCTGCTCCATCTAGTGACCTGAACTAAAATGGTGGCTGGGGCAAAGAACCAAAGAACCTTGGCAGAAATTAAAGACAATGTAAAGAAAAAGCCAACAGCATGTAAAGACTAACTGGACACGGATGACAAGGAGGAAAAGTCAGCTGTGACTCTGTGACTCTTGAGTTGTGTGGCTTCCTACTGTGTGCACTGCCCCAGCATCAGAAGCAGCCAAAGCTCAGGAGATTAAAGTATTACTGATGAAAACAGGCAAATCAGGTGTGAAAGAAAAGTTTTTAGGGGATTAAATAACATGAGTTTTGAAACATTAATGATAAGACATTCAAGTAAAAATATCCAGCTGAACAGAAGGGCAAAAGGTTTAAGAATCATCTCTAAAAATTTGTAAGACTAAATGAAAAGGCCAGAGACAAGAAGGACAGGATGAACATGGGTGTTTTTCCTCCATGTGGGCACCAGCATCTTCAAATATTTTTAGTCTTAATTATGCCCTCCTCACCAGCCCCAAGTCAGTGCGCTGCCAGTTTTCACTAGGTCTGTGATCCAAGCTTTCATCATAAATCAAACTTCCTATTCATAGCATTATGGCATTGTACTCTTAATGAATTCTCACAATTTGTCTACTTCTTTGTACAATCTCCTAATTACCCTGATGAACAGAAAAGTATTTTTATACTGTGGAAATGAACATGCAAAGTATATATATTTTGGAACAGAGCCCAGTTAAACTGTAGTAACATAACCCATTAATGTGTAGTTGTTTACGTGCATCTAAGGCAATTAAGGGTGTCTTTCAGGTTTAACGAGCACTACAAAAGCAACTGAGAGTTTGTAGTTTAAACTTGGTGGACTGATGGTTGCTTTTGATGTTGAACCTGAGAAACAGCATTTTAAAAAAGAAGAAGGGTAAAGGGTTCCATTTTTGCTAAAAACAAATGACGTCTACATATTTATGTGAGGTTGCGACAGGGCAATTTAAATTATTATATCTCTTTATGTTTAATGTGCACTTATATGCACATATTTACATTCATGTAACTTCATTTTTTAAGAACCTAGCTCGATAGGACCATCAGTGAACCATGATTTGAGTGACCATGGTCCACTTCAAAAGAAGGAAAACAAACAAACAAAAACCTATTTATATATATAAAGCTTCAGATAATTTAGATGCTGTTTAGAAAGAATGCATGACTAAGATCACTCATTCATTGTTAAATGAATGAGCTATTTTTATGGCAAAAGTACAGGGTATCAGGGACTCTCCCTAGAAAGTTAAGTGTTCACCTGAGTCCTGCAGGGTGAGCAGAAGTAACCCAAAGGATCAGGAAGAGGGGCGTAGGACAGCAGGACCCAGGTAAGGCAACAGATTTTATTCCCACAAGATTCTATCCTTACAAAAAGGTAATGAAGCCAAATATCAATCCTTTCAGAAATTTATGTGAGCCACTTGAAAACTAAAATCACAACTATAAAAGTATATGACTCTATTAACATAACTTAAAATTTTAAATCTAATCATCTTAATGTGTAAGACACGAGAATACAAACAACTACTACAAAAACTGGGGAAATTATTCTACAAAGAAGAAAAAGCACATTTTTTCTGGCCCCTTGAAACTGCACTAACAACTGGATGTTTATTTTCTACACTTAGTCAAATTCTCTATTCAAAGAGTATAAACTATCCCCCAGGGACAAGTAAAAAATATGATAAAAGTACTACCTTTTCCCAAGGAAGATATCTCCAATGATTCCTAATACTTAAAAACCCCAGCTTAAAAAACAGTATTCTAAAACTCTGGGAAAAATTGATAGATAATGTCTAAGTATGAACTGAAGTAAACAGCAGCTATAAATTCTTCGATTTTGGTGTGATTTCAGTTGATTTATACGAATCAGGCTGCTATACTATTGGAAACTTCCTGCTGATTCTAGGCCATCAAAATGAGTAAAAGGCATTTTTGAACTGTTACCTGTTTTGATTGCATTTTTGTACCTGTCTCTAATATGCACAGTTTTAAGGCCCGACCTACATTAGCAAATGTGGTCCTGGTCTTTTGACCCCAGGAAGAGGACTATCAGTATCAGAAGAAAAATCCCTTAAATAGGTGCCATATTATTATAACACTTAAAGTCATTATAACTGTACAAATAGCAAGAATATAAAATTAAATATAATTTAAAAATATTAACAAAGCCCCTTCTAGCTTACAAACTAATGACTTAAATCAATCAACTTTATATAACCAAATTATTTTAATAAATCACTGGCTAGGAGCTAAAAGATAACTGGCTTTGAATCCCTGCCCTACTAGCTACGTGACTTTGGGCAAATTGCCTGATCTCCTTGAACATCAGTTTCTTAATCAATAACATGAACAAAACAAAAAAAATCTCTAATATGTTCATTTTCTTTTAGAATTAGGGAAAGTACCTATACAATTTGGGGCAATAAACACTGTCTTCCCCCTTCCTTTTCCTAAAGTGTTATGCTGAATTCCATTAATGACAATAAAATACACTACTAAAATGGAGAAATTAGCATGTTAATAAGGACCACATTATAAACACACTTTACCTCTCCATAACTGAACTAGTCCTCATTATTAATTTTAAAATTCTTATTTCCTCATTAAATATCACCCTACATTAATGTTGTCCAAATCAACATTTACTTATTAGGAAATAATTGATAAACTGAAAGAGTACTTAAGGTCTTTGTGAACATTCAAATTTTGTCTTATTTTTGTCTGTCCACTGTGCATATTGAAGAATGATAAATTTTCTAAAGCTGAATGTCAGTATGAAGGCAATAGAGTCATGATATTTTCCTCAAACATTTTAACCAAACTTTCCTTTCTTTCTGCTTAATAATATATCTTCACATTCTTTGCATATTAACAATTACAAATCTCATTTTTAATAGCTATGTAATAGTTTACTGTATAAATACATCTCAACTAATTCACCCATCTTGAGTGATCTTTAGCTTGTTTCCTGTTTTTCCTGCGGACACTTTTGTAAGTTTTTCTGTAGTTTATTATTCTAGAATAGAATGTTGAATCAAAGAGTGTGTGAATTTAAAGTTTTTGACATGTTTCCCTCCAAAAAGGCCGCCGCTACACAGGCTCTTACCAAGAGCTTCTGGAAGTGCCCAGATTGTAACATAACTGACAGATGTTCCTATTTGTTCCACTTTGCTCATGACTCACAGAGGACTTTGTGAACAAATTTAATCGTATTAACCACTGATAAGTTAGAATGAAAGTGATGCTGACGCTGCAGAGAAGAAGGGGCTGGCAGAGCAAACAGGATGAGCTAATGTGTGTGCAAAAGTGGTCTCGGAGCTTGGGCAGTGAAAGCAGAGAAGCACCCTTCTCAGAAAGAGGGAGGCCAAGGACCAGCAGCCAGGCTTGGTCTCAGGGGCAAATGCTAACTCAAGAGGCAATATATGCTGACTGCAAGGAAAGTGTCCTCAATTTCTATTCTGATTAAATTACACCCAATTGCCAGAAATTGAGTAAATTGTCGTGTCATCAAGGAATTTTGTAGCATCGAATATTGTGTGGTATTTAAATAAGTGGGTCATCCGCTGGGGTGCAGAAATCTCATTAAAGCTTTTCATTGGAATGGCATTTTTGTAACTGGTTTGGACTTTTATTACACCCAAGCCATTGAGTTAGTGCTGCCCTCCTTGAAAAAATGACTCATTTCTTTCAAATTATACAAATTCTTCTCCCATCTTTCAAGGTTCATCTCGAGCCCCATTTTCTCCCTGAACATTTCCTCAAAACTCCATTCCACGTTGGCAGAATTTTTCTCTCCATTCAGGGTTACACTGCATCAAGTGCAGTTTTGCAGTATTCTTACACTATTTCCTCTTTAATTGCACCATGCATACCCATTGTTTTCCCAAAATTTACTCTCAGAGAAGGGTGAGATGGGAACCTGTGCTGCACTGTTATTGTACCAGGCACTTTAATGTGATATTTAATCATTGCAGCTACTCCTTAAGATATATGTTATCCCATTTTTCAGATGAGAAAATAGAATTCCATAGATATTACATGCCTTGCTTGTTCAAACACAGGTACTTAAGAGGCACTCTCGGATTCAAACTCAAGCTAATTTTGTTTCCATGTCACTCACCCACCACAGGATCTTTCTAGACACTGCTCAGTAAGCTCTTTGTGTGGTAGAAATTATACCTAGTTCCTAGAGACATTTGAATCTGTGATATCAGCACAATCCCCACCACTCAAGTGGAAAGGTTGTGGGCTTCAGAGACTGGAAACTAGAGCTCCAATCCTGACCACACTGCTTTCAACACCAGTCTCCTCTGTTTTTGAGACACACATTCATTACCTATCCAACTTCCAAAATACACGGTCTGTATATAGCACGTTTAATGCTGTGCATTTGTTCAGAAGTAGCACTCAAAAGTTCAAATTGGGCTTTAGAGCAAAAAGAAATCTGGTTTTGAATCCAGGTACATACCACTCTTGAGCAATCCTAATTTCAGCAAGTTACTTAATTTCCCTACATGGGTTTAATAATCACCATCTCACCGGATCATTAAAAGGATTAAATGAAATTATATATGTAAATTCTTTAGGATACCGTTGGCCCATAGGAAGTGCTTCATAAAACTATCATTTGTACTCATACCCACTGGATTAACAGAAAATAAGCATCTATGGCATAGTATACTAATAACTGTGCATAAACATAGAAACTAATTAATTCAAAGAAAAAAATTTTGGCAAGGGGGAAAATATTATTATAATTTCATTTTGTCTTGGTGTCTGACATTTAGTAGGTCCAATGTCAAAGTACTAATTAGGCTATGATAGTAATTCATGGCTGTGCATCAAAAAAAATTTTTTTAATTTATAAGGAAAAAAATCAACTTTTCCTGAACTGACTGGAAAAGAAATCTGTCATATGAGGTTATCTCAGTCATTAGCTTTTCTTTTATCACAAAATTTATTATAATGATGAGCAGTAAGAAGTATTATGATTCAAGTCATAAAGACACACACATTTCAAGAATCCTGTGTATTAGCTAAGAAAACAAAAACATAAAATTATCTTATTTCCTCACTTTTGTCCGTATTTAAGTAATGAAAAGAAAGCTAGACAGACCTAGAACCAGTAGAATGGACTCAGGTAAAATGCTGAACATCAACGCTAATTCTACTGCTGAGAATGCTTTTAAAATTCGTCAGGAAAACACATTACTTTTAAATGAGGTCCCATGTCAACATGTGCTCTTTTATACAGCCATATGCAATTAAAGTTAGCAGAGACTTTGTATGTGACATTATATTGTGGACACATTAATAGGGAGGGAATATATATATTGCGTATCTTTTTTATTGCTGACACTATTGCCGATGTCCCCCATTTTCCCCACCTTTGCCCGCCTCCACCCAGCCGCCGCCATCACCACACTATTGTCGGTGTCCAAGGGCTATGCACAGAAGTTCTCTGCTTAATCTCTTTACCTTCTTTTATCCAGTCCCCCCACCCCCCTCCCCTCTGCGACCTGTCAGTCTGTTCCATGCATCCATGTCCCTGGTTCTATTTTGTCCATCGGTTTATTTTGTTCCTTAGATTCCACGTGTAAGTGATATTTTTTAAGTTCGCTTATATGAAAAGTATCTAAAGGGTGCCGAATAGGCTGAGTCAAACTCCACCCCAAAATCTTGTACACGTCTTTGAAAGACCCTTGCTTGAATGCTGGCCTATGAAGTCAAGCACAGCTATGTTAGAAAGGGAAACAATGGACAGCAGGAGTTAAATTTGATTTTCTTTAACATTAAGAGAAATTTCTTGCCCCATTAAACTAATATCTTAGTGGGTACAGTGTGACAAACAAACTTCAGTTGTTAAAATTCTATTATACCTGCTCTAAATTGCATCTCCCTATAGCCAGGGGCTCAATAGTTGGCTGAATCAATTTGAGTTGCCAGGGGCAGTTAATGGGTAGGCTTTTCTATTTATTCTCTTAATTGCTCTCTATCTAAATTATCACTGATGATGAAATCTATGTGCACTACATTCCCACATAATCAGAAGGTCTAAAGAATTTTTCCTCTTCAGGATAATGATATGGAACTAAAGGCCCATAAAAATCTTTAGGGAGAGTTTTTTGTTGTTGCTGTCGTTGTTTTTATAATGTGGGACATTTAATTTCAAAACAAGCTGAGTGTTATAATGTGTGCTGTTTGACTATCACAGTGTGTTTCTAGCATTAGGATGGCCTTCTAAACCTTTAAAATGCAAATTGTTCTGTACTGAGTACAGCTTTATAATTAATGTGTTATGTGTATGACATGACATTGATAGGTCAATTTTTAATTAGTTACAGAGTTTATGTTATAATAGCTACGTAAAATGCAAACAATGAATTGGAATGCAAAATCTATACCAATCATTTCCAGCAGAGGTCTCTAGAGAGTAGCTAAAGTTATGGAAATAAGGAAGATATGTTTAGTAATTTAAATACAAAATTTAACTCTTCAGCTTTAGGTGAGGCCTTTCTTTTCACCCACGCCCCCTTTCTCTTTTGATGTCTGTGCGCCTTCATCAGATAAAAGGCTGTCTCAAAAACTGATCAGAAGTAGACACAAGAGAACAGGTTAATCCCAAGTGCACCGGTGTAAGGTGTCACAAAACAGACAATGTAATTATCTCAGCAGCCTGTTTAACCAGCTAATTCGGCAGCTTTGCATACCAAGGGTGAGCTCATCTGTTCACTATATTACCAGCCAGGCTGTTTTTCACCAAGATCACTACAGTTTTACAAAGGCTTGTAAAAGCCTCAGGACTGAGTGTTTCCTTGAATGTGGTATAACAGCTTTTTGCGATCTTTTATTTATAGGGAAGCAACAGACTAACAAAGAGAAGAAAATGAAGATTAGTGTTGCACAATACCAAAAAAGAAATGCAGTCAATGACATAAATCTCTGTACCTGTTCATTTGAAATGAAATACCCTCTCTATACTGGGCATCCCTGGAGAAATGCTAAACGATTTAACAGAAATGTGATTTTGATGGCAAAGATCTATAAATCTGGTTATGCTTTTCTTAGAAGTGAATTTATTGGCCCTGAATGCATTCTACATTTTGTTAATACCAGCACTGTTTGGGGTAATTGGTGTGGGCTTTAGAGTCACATTGACCTGGACTTGAGTCCCAGTTCTTCGACTTTTTCATCTCCTGATCTTAAGCAGGTTAGTCCCACAGTTTCCTAATCTTTAAAACGTGAATAACACCTATATATTGCATGGTTACTGAGGGGTTTAAGTCATATGTCAGGGAAATACCACAAAGAGATAGAAAAATAAATAGTAACTATTTTATTACATGATATATACATGTGTTTAACACACACAAAAATTATATACACGCACAGACACACATATATACATGCATTAGATATACACTTGACCCTGGAACAACGCAGGGGTTGGGATGCCAACTCCCACAAAGTTGCTAATTCACGTATAAATTTGACTCCCTCAAAACTTTACTACAATTATCCCTCAATATCTGTAGGGGTTGTTTCCAGGACCCCAAAAGATATCAAAACCAGTGGATGCTCAAGTTCCCCATATAAAACGGTATGGGCCAATGCATACACAGTCAGCCCTCCGCATCCACAGGCTCTCAGCCATGGAATGAAAAAAGTACAGGTGTTTCTTTAAAAAAATCTGCTGTATGGGCCCATGAAGTTCAAACCCATGTTGTTCAGAGTCAACTATATATATAACTCAGTAAAAAAAAAAAAAAACTTAACCTAAACCTCAGGAAACATTCATATATTATCCTGAGTTTATTTCTTAAAATGACCATCATACTGACCACAGGTCAGTATGTAACCATGGATACATACATGGTTAACACCATGTAACATGCAGGTCAACTAGCATAGCGCCTCACGTGTTCAATAATATTTGTTGAATAAAATAAACATAACAAACTAGAGGAAGAAAAGTACTACAGAATACATAATATTAGTCAACAATATTGACAATGTTTTAGAGTGATGTATTTTGTTGTTCAGTATTTTCAACAAACTAAACTTTCACATCAAAGGACAGTAAGTTCTGTGTCGAACAGCTTAGATGTAGGTTATACTTTGGATGTCACATGTTTCACTTGACATAGTTAAAGGACAACAGTGGCAGGAGAGTCAAAGTCTCAGACGATAATTAAAATAGTCTTAAAGGTGAGGCAGAGATTTAAAAAAGAGGTTCTGATTTATAGTAATGTCTGTGGAAATGCTTGTTACTACCCAAACGTGATGAGAAAATTCATACAGGTTACAACTGAAATGTGAAATGCCCAAGAAGATGACATGGGAAGTCTCCACAGACAGGGAGGTGTCCAGGAAATACACTGAAGAGCAAGCCAATAACCATCTTTCAAAGTCTCGTGGCATAGAAGTCTCAGATCTTCAACAACGAGTTCAAAATCAGGGAAAAAGGAACCAGAAGGTCTCCCTGCCTTTGGCTCCCATTTGACTCTCCACGGAGACCTCTCCACACGAGCTGAAATGGAAACTGGGTTATGTAGCGCCCATGCGCGAAATTCTCCCGCACAGCCTGCCACGGCTGCACCATCTGCCTTTCCCAAGTTACTTCAAACCACTCTTCTTGCAAGTCACTCAACTGACACCACATGGGCCCTCACTGCCATTTTCTTTTACAACAGCGTGGGCATTTTTATCTACCATTAACTATCAGTAAGTCTCTTCCTTTTGACTTTTGCAAGGCTTGTTTCTTCTCTCCACTTCCCCAAGTCCCTGCTCAGATGTCACCTCCTTACAAAGGTCTTCACTGACCACCCTTCCTAAAACAGCCACTCCCGGCATTCTCTGCCTTTTAATGCTGCTTTACTTCTCTTCATAGCACTTGCCCGGACCTCAGTTTACATTATTTATTTGTTTATGTATTTACCATCTCTCACCCCACCAGAATATTAGCCCAGTGAGTCAAGGGATTCATTTCATTCATCCGTCTGTCCCCAGTGCCTAGAGAGGCCCTTAGCACACCTAGAGGGGTCCCATAGCAAAGTACTGCTACAGACAGACCTTTCCCAAGCCCTTCCCCATGTGATTGGTGCAGAGACTTGACACACGGGCAAGAAGGAGGCACTGCTGGAGAACCTGCAGCCTGAAGCTGCGCTTCACAGTTTGCTAGGCCACTGGAGGAAGAAAGACATCGCAAGGAAACCTTGGCTTTGATCACTTCTTGTGTCGTGCTCTTTGGCTTCACTCACCACCAGGGCTTTACCAGGTGGGACTGTTTTATAAAGCAGCCTGGAAACTCTAGCAGATCACATTAGAAAAGACAAGACGTCAGGCAAGCTTCTGGAGGTGCTGGCGCTCTTGGGCGCGTCTAACATTGCAGCTGCATGGGAACCTGTGGTCCCTCACAGTTCTCATGGGGGCCCTTTGCTGTAAAGTTATTTATTGAATTTCTTTGAAGTAGCTGAATGTGTTTCCACTACATTTTGTACATTCTAGTTTCATGCTGTAGGGAAATCATGCATTTCCATGTTCTACTGCTGTCATTAATCTGCCAGCTCCTTAAACAGGGTAGGGCCTAGATCTTAATTCGACTTTGATTATAATGTCTGGCACTCTTGTGGCACCTGAGAAAAAGTGGTCTAGTAAACAAAAATGTTAAAAATTAACAAAAAGGATCAAATATTAAAGTGACCGAAGTTTTTTAAAAAAATATATTTTTATTGATCTCAGAGAGAAGGGAGAGGAGAAGAAGGAGAGAAACATCAATGAGAGAGAGTCATTGATGGGCCGCCTCCTGCATGCCCCCTGCTGGGGATCGAGCCCACAACCCGGGCACGTGCCCTGACCGAATCGAACCCCCATCTCCTGGATCCTAGGTCGATGCTCAACCGTTGAGTCACACCAGCTGGACTTGAAGTATTTTTAAAATTGAGATTCAAAGCATATTTCCAAAAGTAATTAAATGTGTCAAGATAATACTTCTGTGATATGAAAAGCAGTCCAGTAACAAATATCTGTCCCAACCATTAATGAAAAGTACCAGACACTGATTTTATCTAAATAATTCTCAATATAGCCCTGGCAGGGTCTCATTATTATCATTCCTAACTTGCAGGTGAGGGGAAATTGAGACAAAAAAATAGTCAAGCATCTTTCCCAGAATCACACAGCCAATAAGGGCCAGGGTTTGTATCTGAATCATAGTAATAGCTCTCCTTTGGAGTTCAATTATCTACTCCTCAGTCTGATATTCTGCTATTTCAAATATTTTCTCTAGATCCTTTTATCATTCATACCCAAGTCCTACTTCTCTCTTCTAACAATCAAGTTAATGTTACTAAACTAGAAACTTAAACGTTGCAAAACTTCAGTAAGTTCTGAACATAAAACTCTTAAAACATACTTAATAAATGCGTATCCTCCCCCCCAAAAAGGGTGGGGTGGGTTAACAAAGGCTAACGTTGTCCTTGGGAGTGATAGAATTTAAATTTCATATGAGTCTCCTAAGCCTATTTAACAAAGAAAAAAATGTTGCCATCTTTTCGTAAAACCTGCATTTCAAGGCACTTCTATGATTTATGAATTTCTCTTCCATCTAGAACAAGTGATATATAGCTGGAGTCTAATTCATTCCAACTCATCACATGTATTTTGTTACTCCATATCACCTTTCAAAATCAATAGGCAGTTAATACTACCGAGGAGATGTATTTAAGTTTCAAAGAAGATAAAAGTTAGACTATGAGTTATTCTTTGTATGGGATCCTGTTAACATATTTTCATACGGTATCAGGTCAAACACTTTAACTTGTTTTCTAGATTCTGTCCAGTATCTTCGGCTCCTGTATAATTTACTCTTACACTAAGCTGGCAACCAGTATTAATTTGTGTGAATTAAAAATGGTCACCAGTTTATTACTAAGTATCTATGGCAAAAATAAAGTGTTATATAAGTCACTACTATGTGTACCAAATTAATAGTCCCTTCGTCAGAACCTTTATTATTAAAATTCCTTAATTATTTTATCATGTAATTTATATAGTTCTGTTCATAAAGCTCATCATTTTGAGCTATTTACTCAACAAATATTTATTAAGTTCCTATTAAAATGGGCCCTATGATTGCCTATTATGCTGGCACACTGTGCCACCTGAGAAAACAGTTCTCTAGTCAACAAAAATTTTAAAAATGAATAAAATGTGTGAAAATGGTAAAGAAAAAAACAGACACAAAGAGTGAAAAACATTGTGCAAAGGCATCTTTGAATGCCATTGTTATTATAAAATTAAATGAATAGCCACAACTTCTTGGCATATGTTATACACAGGGCCAGGTCCTGTGACTGAGTGAAATGATACAATACTCTGAGGATTACATCAACTCTCTCCATTAACTAAGGTAGAAATATATTTATAATGTGAATACATTAGCTTGTCTAATATTTGAAAATGCAAGTTATAAACATATAGGTTATTTCACATTTTACTAATTACTAAAAGGTATTTGAAATTTATTTCTCTGGAATCTTTGAAAAAATACATTGTTCTATCTTTTGGTCATGGTCTAGATGTGTTTGCAAAGACAGAGGAATGGGTTAATTTTTGAACCCAAACTCCTGGTATTGCAACAGAAGGAATCACATGAGATAAGGTAGGGAGTCTGTGTGCCCAGGCCAGCAGTTAATCCCATTTGGTTGAGCACAATGGTAACAGAGAAGACCAGTGGGAGATAATGTTGAAAATGCAATTCGGCAGAGGTGTTGAAGGCTGTGCTTGGCAGGTCAGGGAGCTGACTGCTCATGTGCAGAAGAGTAACAAGATCAGAACTGGGCTCTCAAAAGATTAATCTGACAACAAGATAGAGAATGAATTGGCGAGAGAGGGACAGAAGAAGTAGAGAGGCTAAAGGAGAGCATAGATGTCAAACTCAATTTTGGCCTGAACTAGAAGAGTTGAGAAAGAATGGATAGGTAAGAAAAGGTGCTGCAGAGAAAAAGTTAGAGAACTTAAGCAAGATTAAGGCACAATTTGAACTCAGCTCTGTAAGACTGTAGCATGAGCACTTTGTCAAAGTTAAAAGCGAAACAATAATTACTTCACCTGAAGACCAAAGGAGTTACAGAATTTGCCCCACCTGCTTATCAAGATGAAATCTTCAGATCTTTTATTCATATATAATGAACGTCTACTGAGCCTCTACCATGTGCTAACCTCAGTTTCAGACATTTAGACACTGAATTCTTAAGTGCTAAATTATACTTATTACATAATATACATCAGGACTGTCCTGAGATGTGGCCCCATGTAGTCTGTTTCTAATAATCATTGGAGTACCAAGGTTGAGGAATGAGTGAATTCCTTTTCCTTTGTAAATTAAAGCAGATTAAAGGATATACGTATAATATCGCTCATTCAAGTTCTGAAATCTTTTTTTTTTAAGTGGGTGAAAAATGACAGAGGCCTAACTAGTAGGAAGGTAGTTGGATCTAGTCTGCAAGGAATATGTAACAGGAATTAGAATCATCTACCATGTGGAGTTTAAATTTTTTTAAATAATCAATTTTGGGGGGAAAGGAATGGGGAATCAGGAGTGGGAGGGAAAATCAGGGATTGAGAATAGTAAACTTAGAAAAAGCTCCCACTCACAGGTAATGACCAACCACCTCTGTCTCCAAATTCCTTAATTCTACATTCAACCTCCCCAAACTCTAATATAAGTCTGTCCATATTTAGAAGGCATGTAACAAACATTAGATCCATAGTTCACTAGGGCAAATCCTCTACCTTCATATTTCAAAAACTAGATTGTTTTCCCGTTTTTGTTTAGCTTTGCATGCTACTTTCCCTGAAACGAGCTTTCTCCTCTATGTTTTCCCATCACTAGTGAATTCACATTATTAAGCTGGACCTTATTACTTTGAAAAGAGTTTGAAAAAGTTATATGAGGAAAAACTCTTACAACGACTACTAAACATCGTATTTTGCTTGCCTTTTTCCTATAGATTAATCTTCAGACACATTTTTAGCCCTGACTTTACTCTTATTTTTAAACACTGTCTTAACCTTTGTCCTGACACTTGCCCAGATTTGTTTATCCATTTCTTGGCAAGTTATGTCGTCCTTTAGGCTACAGAACAACTCTGGCCTTATTCTCTTTCTACCACTCTATTCTCCAAACCAATCCCATCCCCACATCTCCTGTAACTTTACTGCTGAATCACCGGAGAGGTGGGAAAGGCCAGGTCAAAACATGAAGACTAGCCCAGCAGGATGTGAGGGCAAGAGTAGCACACAGGAGGTCATGTCTTGCAAAGTCCACATAGATGGAGACCATGGGTATCATGAATTCATTCAGGAAGAATCTGGGTTGGCATCCAAGATCTTAGATCCAACAAAGAGATTCATAAGATACAGAGTTTTGAGTCAGCCAACTGAGGTTGACTAGGAATGTAGATGCAAGTTAGGCAGGTGAGACAAGCTGAAGATGGTCAGAGGTCCAGATTAAAATAGTGATGGACAGAGTGGGATACTGGACAGAGTCTGAATCAAGAAACCTAAAAATCATTTAGATGTGGTATAAACAAGCAGCCCGAACAGGAATAAACAGAAGATATGAATGATCCTAGGGCAAGGACAAGGTACCTCATATTCTGATGATAAATGTCCTTCTTGGTGTAAGTAACCTTGACTGTTCTGAATCAGGATTATAATGGTACGTTTTGTTGATAATTTTGACAGGTATAGAGCTATATATTTTAACACTCACTATTAACTTTCATAATAACTACATAACCCCATGTATAATATATTTGCCTTACATTGATTGTTTCTCCCCAAAAACATGTGAACACCTTTGTATATAATGTTTGCTCATTCAGAAATCACTTATAATTTAGCAAAAAATTTGTCTAGCTAATTTTTTTCAAGTAATTTGTCACACAATAAAATGTTAAATGTTGTCATCTGCCAAATGGTATGTATATTTTATAACTTATGGGGGTCAGGAATAGGTAGCTAAGGGGATTAAGAGAAAAGAAATCGTTGACCCAGTTCTGCACCACAGTTAGAGAGCAGACTTGCTGCTGCCAAGTCTGCTAGATCACCTTATTTCCTCCTCTGTCCTATGTACCACATACCAGGAATAATTGTGAAGTTATAGGTAAGACTACACGAGATCCTCTGAAAAACATATCTCTAAAAGCACAGCATATTATAATTAAGACAATTTCCACAGCCTTGAAATCCTCGAAAGGCCCCAGGCTTGGTTTGGTTTGGAGCCAGAATGTATCAGGTTGACAGCCAACAATCATTGCTTATTTTATTTTTTTTAAATAAAGAGAAGCCTTCTGGCATACTCCTCTTGTGTGTTACATCACCACACCGCCACAGGAGTCTGATGAGTTTCCATTGATTAAAGTCGGCACTCAATATAAAATGATTGATGCTGGACTGACATACGAGGACAGGACAGCCAGTTTTACCTTGGCAGATAGGGTGCGTTGCGTGGATGAATGTGTAGAGAGGATCTGGACTTCAGATGGAAATGGGAGTGAGAGCAGTCAGGAAAATGACAGGGGGCGGTCAAAGAGAAAAATCCTAGTGAAATAAGGTCAAGAAATACTTTTTTTTAAGCATTGGAGAAAGGAGTATATTCACTGTCTCATTGCCTAGATGGCAGGAGTCAGTAGAAGAAAACAGATTAAAGGCATAGTTGAAAAAGCAGAATACTGGGTACATTTTTAATCTTACCTATATGTTCAGCTATCACCTGGATTCTGGGACTAATTCTTTGTCCAAAGAGAATGCCATAAGCTCTAGGCTGGCATCTGAGAGTTAAGTTGCCCTTGTTGATTTCTGCTACTTTCTGACTGCGTTATAGCTTCTAGTTCCTGGATTCTGGCTTTATCCCATGTGTCCAAGCCCTTAACCTGAGATCTAGTTCATACAAATCATTCCCCTACCCCAAGTTCCCACCTTGATTAATTTCCAAGAATCCTTGATCTTCTCTCCTGAAATGGAACTTCCACCTCACGCTCCACTTTCTTCTCAGGTGTGGTGTATATGCTTTTTACTGCCTATTTCAGTCATTCCCTAGCCCCGTCTTTCTAGTTAACAGAACCCTAATTCTGCACAAGTCTCAAGTGACCATATGTATTAAGGGGGGGCTGAGCCCCTTCCCACTCCAGGAAGGGGAATTTCACAGCTAGCTATGTAAATTCTATTCCCCTGGACAGTTTTCAAAAGAGATGTGTAAAAATTCTCATCTTCTGCTGGTCTTTTAGAAAAGAGTAAGCCCTGGAAGAAAGATTCCAACTTTTTCCACTTAACATGGCTGTGTCTACACAGAATACCTGTAGATACATCTAATGACCATGAAAGAAGAAGACAGGACTGCTAAACAAAAAGAGGGAGAGAACCTGGGTCACTGGAATATTGCTCAGCCTCAGAACAGCCTACCTTCAGTCTTCTTGCTATATGAGATAATTTGTTTACTTGGATACACTTCATTGAGTTTTGGTCCTTTAAGCAAAAAGTATTCTAAGTGACACAGTGCAGAAATAAAAGCTAAGAAAAACTGATTTATTGAGGTCATACTTACATATCAGATTTTATATGTATTACTAGAGTTATTTTTTAAAATATTAGAAATAGTAGCTAATGTTTATTGAACACAGACTATATGCCAAAGTTTCCCAAGTTTTCTACACGAACAAACTCATTTAACTCTAACAATAGCACTATAATGTAGGGACTGTTCTCACCATTTACCAACACCTTATTTATAGAGTATCAGAATATTTATACTAGAGGGCAATTAAGAGTATGTATGAAACCATTATTCTTTATGATTTACCTATAAAAGCCTTGGAGGACCAGTTAGTTATTATTAAACTTCAGTAAATTCATACCACAGAAAACCTCTGTTATATGATTTAATTTTTTAAAAAATATGTATCTTTATTGATCTGAGAGAGAGGACAGGAGAGGGAGAGAGAGAAACATCAATGATGAGAGAGTCATTGATCGGCTGCCTCCTGCACGCCCCCGGCTGGGGATCAGGCCCGCAACCCGGGCATGTGCCCTGACCGGGAATCGAACCCCGATCACCTGGATCCTAGGTCGATGCTCAACCGCTGAGCTATGCCAGCCAGGCTGATTTAATTTTTATAACAACCCAGTGAGGTTCACATTTGATCTCTATCTAAAGGCAGGTGGGCTCAGAAGCCCGCATTGTCCCCTTGAAGTTGGAAGCCGCTAAAGCTGACACCAGATTCTAGTCACTTAGTGATTATGCATCACTAAGCGTGGTTGTCCCTGCCTCGGTCCCAGTTCCCTGGACTTCACACTTTCCTCTTACAAACACAGCAGTGCTACGGCAGCAATGGGGCTATGAGCACAGACCGAAAATAAAGCAAGGCTGTTCAAACCCTAGTGCGTTTATTAACTGCGTAAACTAAGGCAGATTACTAGGTAGTAGATTCTGTATTATTATCTGTATAGAAAACAAAAATTCTTATCCCAAAGATTGTTTTAAGCATTAAATTAAATTGGATCAGCGATTTCCAACAGGTGTGGTGCAAAAATTTTTAAAACATTCAACACCTCACTATTTAGTCAGGGGTGCTGACCTCTTTTCCCTTAGATTGTCAAATTAAAAAAAAATGACAACAGCCAGCACAACAATAGCCCTCCAGTGTGAATGAATACTATACGTATTTTTCTGTCCGGTTAGCAAAAAATGTATTTTTTAGTGTGCTGCAGAATTTTAGTAATTACTTTTCGTGTGCCACAAGATGAAAAAGGTTAGAAATCATGGAATTAGGTAACACCTGCAATTTAGATATGTAAAAAGTATACCTTTATTTGTATTAATATTGCTACAGCAAAATACACAACTGTTTAAACTTACATAATAAAATTTTAGGAATGTGAAGTGAAACTCTGATATCCTGCTATCATGAGGTAAATTCTACCTAATTAAAAAACGAGCTCAGGGCAAAATATCTAAATGGCCTTCTTATGAGTTACTTTTAAAAAGCTAAATCCAATGAACTGACATCACTGTTATGCTGATAGTCATTTGAAATTAATGACCAGTTAACTACACACTGCAGCCCAGTGACAAGGCGGCGGAAGCTCGCACCCAGTTGAGGTTTCAGCACATGGCAATCCTCGCTGCGTTTTATCACGCCTGGTGACAGCTCCGTAGTGTTGCACAGCTGAAAGGACGCTGGAATCAAACTTGGAATCAAAAGATGGAGCTGGGATCGAGCCCCTTCTCCATTATTTATTAGGTCTGTAACTCTGTGCAAGTCCTTTACCATCTCTTAATCTCAGCTTCTTCATCTTTGAAACAGGGGTGGTGATGTAGCCCTTTGCTTATCTCACAGGATGATTCTAATAATCAGAAGTATATGCAGAAGACTTTTATACATTCAAATGCACAGTCTACTTGGAAGGAAAATAATAAAAATTGCAGTAAATACAAATAGTGAAAACTTCAGACTCCGCATTCTGTAGCATGTTAAGTTTGTGTTTTTTTCCTAAGGATATTTACTTATTACTTATTCTGAAGTGTCAGCAGCCTTTTTGAAACCGCAAGGTACTAACACAGCACAGTACCCTGGACGCTGCAGATTCAACCAGAGCCTTTTGATGATGATGATCTTTGAAGGTTTCCCATCTAGAGAGCTGCTCTCACTTTGCTCACTAGGGTTGATAGAATCACGCTACGGGTTTAGCATGTGATAGTCGGTTTGAGTCAAGGTTGGAAATCACTCAATCAAGAAACCACTCAATCACTCTGTCTAGAAAACAAATGGATTAGAGAAGAAAAACCAAGATGACTCAGACCCAGTTCTGAAAGTGTTTTTAATGGGGCATTGATTTAGCCTCTACTGAATATTTACTAAAAATAAAAAATAATATTGGCAATACTCTTTGTGGAGTGTCTTCCAGACAGCTGTGACATTTGAAAAACACTTGGAGCACTGCCTATAAAAATTACATAAATAATAGCAACATTCTTATCTGTGATTATTTTTCTCATTCTAAAAGGCCTTGAATAAAATGAGCTATCTTTCCAGGAATGTTCAGAAAGCTCTAGAAATTAGTAAATTGGACTCCACTACCTACTAATCTATTACTGCCATTTTCAGTTTGTATAAACGTCCGGAATCCTTTTCCCCATAGAAACTATGCTTTAAATACTGGTTAGGTTCACAGACTGGCCCAAAAATTGACAGCAAACTCAATGTGATACAAAATGGGAAGGTGAAGCTCCGAAGGAGAAGGTGATCATCGACGGCATGGACAGACACTATCCAAGAGCCAGAACAAATCAGGAGCAAGAGAGTCACATACCAAATCTGGGAGTCATGTTGGAGGAAAACTATGTCCAGAAAAGACCAGTGAGTGAATCATATAGAAACCAAAAGTTATCTCTCTCTTTTCTTTCGTAGCCAACCATCTAAAAGGGTAGTCTGCATTGGCTGACTATCCTCCTGTTCATTAAAAAATGTGTTATAGCCCTGGCTAGTTTTGCTCAGTGGTTCGCACGCTGACCTGCAGAGAGAAGGGTCTTGGGTTCAGTTCACAGTCAAGGGCACATACCTGGCTTGCAGGTTTGATCCTCGGCTCCGGTTGGGGCACTTGAGGAAGGCAACCAATCGATGTGTCTCTCTCACATCGATGTTTCTCTTTCTGTCTGTCCCTCCACCCCCCTTCCACTCTCTCCAATAAGATCAATGGAAAAAATATCCTCGGATGAGCATTAACAAAAAATATAAAGAAGTGTTATACATTATTTTATAGTACAAAATGGAGATAACCAGTTTGGAGATGTTACAAACAGAGTACACATCAAGGACTACAATTATTTGGTTTCATGAAATGCAAATACCCAGCTACTCAAGGAAATGTCAAACTGTTTTCTAAAGTTATTGTACCAATTCATTATCCCACCAGCAGTACATAAATTTTCATATGGTTCTCTATCCTTCCAAAACTGGATATTGTCAGATTTCTTGGTTTCTGTCAATCTAATAGGTATGAATTATATTCTGATTATGTTCTTAACTTGCATTTTCCTGACTACTAAAGAGATTGAGCACCTTTTCTTCCCATTTATCTTTCATTTTGTTTCATGTCTGTTCATTCTATTTGTCTATTTTTCTATTAGGTTTCTTGTTTTTCTTACTGATTTATAAGGATTTTTAAAAATATATATATATATAATATTGGAAACGAATCCTTTGTTAAAGAGCTAAATGTGTTGCAAACGTTGTCTACAGTTTACTGCTTGTCTTTTTACTTTATTTAGTACCTGCTGATGAACAGAAACTTCAATCCAATGTAGTTAAATTTATCAGTCTTTTCTCTTATGTTGGCACTTTTTGTTTCTTATTTAAAAATTCCTTTCTTACCAAGAAGGCATGAGATGTTCTTTATTTTTTCTAAAAGATTTAAATGTTCACATTTAAGCCTTTAATCTCCCTGGAATTGATTTCTGAGCATGATGTGGTCCTCCCATAACTTTTCAATCCATGCATTTCTAATTGCCTGCACTCTTCCCCCAAAATTGCTCTGGTTCAAGTCACGACTGGCTTTCATGTTATCAAATCCAATGCACAAGTTCCTGCCTCTGATTTTTTGTTTTATTTTGGTTTTGCAGCATTTAAGAATCTCCAGAACACTTTTCTTTTTGACACTCTGTCTTTCACTTTATCTGTTACATTACTCTTTCCCTACTTTCTTTCCACCTCTTGATCTGATCTGTTTGGGCCTTCATAGCTTTCTCCATTTGCACCCCAAAAGGTGGGGTAACACAGGGCTCCATCATCAACCTCTCCTCTTCTCAATCTATTTAGTCTTTTCCAGTGTCCTCCCCATACACATTTAAATAGACACACATATTCTAATGACTCACACATCCATTAAATCAGGCTCAGGCCTCCGTCCATATGCTAGGTCCTTTGAGCCAAATGTCTACAGACACTGCTCTTGGGATATCCAATGAAGGCATCTCAAAATAAAAATTTTTAAATGAGAACCTTCCTTCCATCCCTCCACCTTCCAAAATCTGCTCCTCTTATTTTGTTACCAAACTCAGAAATTGATACCACCCTCTCTATCTGGTCAACAAATTAGAACTAGGAAGCCATCCTACGCTCTTCCCTTGCCATCACTTTCCTTCATTCTCTACATCTAATCAATCACCCCATCTGTCCTACGAACTCTTTCATCTAAGTGTCTCTTGTGTGTGGAGACACCTCACCATTCCCTCTGCTAACGCTTAGTTCAAGGATCCATCACTTTTTCCTTAGGTTTTTGCAGTAACCTCTTAAATTGTCTTCCTGGAGCCATCATCTGCGCCTGTCAGAGTGATCTGCATAATATGCAAATCAGATCATGAGGCAGGAAGGCAAAGCCCTATCCTCATATATACAAAATTCCTATATCCCTGAATCTGCACACTGCTCCAGCAAACACTTCCAGGTACACCACTCCCCCCAGAGACGGTCATCAATCCTCCTGCAGCTGCCATCACAGAAACTTCTGCTGAGCTGTCACCCTGGATTAAAGGGGCTGCTCTGCCACTTCCTGGCTCACCAAGCTGCCACCACAATATGGATTTTCTCCTGAGCCCCTTCTCCCTTTATCCAAATTACCACTTATGGATCCTTTTCTTACCACTATAACCCTGATCTCTGAAACTCCCTCCCCATAACTAAGTAACTCTATGAATCTAAATTTACTAAATGTTCTCTATAGCTCCTTAACTGAGCTCAAAGCTGATTCTCATCTGAAGATATATCACCATCTCAGATCATGCTGGTACTTTCCTTACTCAACACATGAGCCTGCAGAAAGTCCCTGTCATCCCCGCTCCTCACCACCACTTCCAGGCTGTGACTGCCCTACCTTTAGTTAAAATACCCCGCTCTTTAGAGACCTGTGACATTCTGCTGTATGAACCTGTATTCCTCACTGTGGCTTTGTCTGTAGATTTTCTGATCCTCTCCCCATTCACTGAAAATTTTAATACCTGACAGTCTTTTCTTTTTTTTGGTAATCCTCACCCAAGGAAACGTTTCTACTGATTTTAGAGAAAGAGGAAGGGAGAGGTAAAGAAAGAGAAAGAAACATCAGTGTGAGAGAGAAACATCGATACGTTGCCTCTGATACACACCAGACCGGGGACTGAACCCGCAACCTGGGTATGTGCCCTGACTTGTGATCAAACTCAAGACCTTTTGGTGCATGGGATGATGCTCCAATTAACTGAGCCACACCATCCAGGGTTGGCCCATTGTTTTTTACATCATAAGCACTTTCATCATTATGGGTGTCATCAATGTTGACATAGACAACACATCTAAACCTGGGCTGCTCATTTCATGACCTATGCCTAGTCACCTCCTACTTAACTCCACTAATCTTCTCACTCTATATATTCTCCCTCTGAGCAACCCTGTCCTGTAACATGACTTGAAGTACATTCTATATTATATTCCTCATCACGTTGCCACCTCCTAAATATATCCCAAACCTCTTCCTTCCTTCCACCCTCATGCCACCATCCTAAATCAAACAACTGTACTTCCCTGCCTGACAGAGCAACATCCTTCTGATGGGTTCCCCTTTCTCTAGCCTTTCTTGGTTTTAATATGATTTCACATGGCATGGCAGCAGGAGACATTTCCCCAATTGCAGATCTCTTCACGTCCCATGTTAAAGCCCCTTGATGAACTCAGCACGTCTTCCCCAACATGAAATGAGGTTTGGGGGGGGGGGCAGCTAATGTTCCCATGTGTTCTTATTCTTCTGGGTCAAGAACACAGAAGGCATCTGGATGCCTGTATGAAACTATCATTCACTTTAGGCTAAAGTTGTAGTTACTCGTAAGCATTAGAGGATCTATCGGGGTGGTGAAGAAATCCAGGAGCAACACTGTCACACTCCCCTACTAACCTCCCACCGCTCTCATGGCCAACCTCAGGAGCTCTTCTGAAATCTTGTCTTCTTTCCCCTTAACAAGAACTTTCTATGACCCCTCTGGCTCATTCTCAGAGTCATGCTTCTTGTGAAGTGAACTATCAGTTTTGTTGGCTTTCCTGCTAGGTGAGGAAGAAGAGGAGATACAGGGAAAGTAGGCTGTCCTCAGCGGTGGGCTCGCCTTGAGTGGCATCTGCGAGATTGTCAGTATTTTCACATTGCTGTGCAGTTTTATCAGCTCTTGTTACGTTCAAAGAGCGTCTGTCTCTCCCTTGTCCTAGTCAAAATATGCTTGACTCCAGAAACAGGAGAGAAAAATTTTTTAAATGAAGACATATTTTTAGAGTTTATAATTAATTGCCCTTAGTATAATGATTAACATCTACATTTTCTGTCTCATCTCGCCCCCTGCTCCTACGGACACCTGATGCTTGTGGCAGCCATCAGTCCCCCTTCTGAGCACTCGCCATTTCTGCATGTACTGACAGCCTCAGTTTACAGGCACCTGCGACTCCTTGATTACAACCTCACTTTTGTGAGAAAGTAGTATGTGTCTGTCACGCACGGCAGTGTGCTGGGTCAGCGTTTGGGCAGGGCAGAAGTGCTGGAAGATCTTGTCATGTTGGGGACGTTTGTAGAGGTCCAGTGTCTGGAGATATTCTTGCATATCTCCTCAAAGTGAAAAGACAAGTTCACATACCTTGTCCCTTCTAGTACTAAGAAAGCAGCACAGAACTTACTAGGTCTCCTTACATTTTAGATAGAGCATACACCATATGTGCTCCTACACATTTACAGGGTCATATAGAGAGCTTCCAAATTTTATTTTTTTATTTTTAATCCTCACCTGAGGATATTTTTTCCATTGCTTTTCAGAGGGGGGGAAGGAGGGAGGGAGGGAGAAAGAGAGGGAGAGAGGGAAGGAGAAAGAGAGAGAGAAAGAGAAACATCGATGTGAGAGAGACGCATCAATTGGTTGCTTCCCAAAGGCGCCCCTACCAGGTCTGGGGATGGAGCCTGCAACTGAGGTATGTGCCCTTGGCCGGGATCGAACCTGGGACCCTTCAGTCCGCGGGCTGACTCTCTACCCACTGAGCCAAACTGGCCAGGCTGAGAGCTTCCAAATTTGACTAAAGATTTGGGAAAGAGAAAGCTCTGTAGCAGATTAAGGCTGCAGTTCAAGTAGACTTTCCACTTGGCCAACTGACCCAACAGATTTCATTTTACTAGAGATATCTGAGGTAAATGAAAATGTTATGTTGACTCTAAGATTTTTGAGCAAGGCCATCTTATACGCAGTTAAAAAGTAGCTTCTTATACACTGCTAACAGACTAAGTACATGGGAATGCAGTGGCACTGCAACTAAAAATGCCCATTATGAACTGGTCGCCTTCAGACTGCTGCCCACGCCCCCGCCATATCATAAACACAGTAAAAATACATAGTGCAGTGGAAATGGGAACTGGGTCCTAAAGGGCCCAGATGGTACACGTTAACATAAAAACAAGTCGCTCAGACCAACCCTTCTCCTTCAATTCACACATATGGCCACATAAGGGATTTATCATCACATAGAGTTGATGGGTCAACTCTATATATTGAGGTGGGCCAGAAATTTACTGCTGATTCACTACAACAGAACTGAGGGATGGCCCTGAAAGACTGTGGTGAAGGCAGATTGAACAGTCCACCTGATCATCAGTCTCATGTGGAGGGAGAACCAAAAGCCAAGGCCACTGAGAGATGAAGAGAAGTTTTGGATAACCCCCCAGACAAGCAATTTAGAAGAGCAAATGTGTTGACTAAGGTGAGGGGAATCTAGAATAAATGGTGGGACACAAATGATTTGGCCACGGAACCAACTGCAGCAGCAGGGTCCCACTATCTCTTCTACTGTAAGTCTAAGTTTTTTTTTTAGTTGTTTTTTTTTTAGTGTGACCAACAACCTTGAAAATCCATTGATGGAAGAGAGAGGAATCAGTATGGGATACCATATCTGAACATATTTTACTGCAGTGCCTGTGACTCTGCATGAGCGCATTCTCTGGCTACAGGAGTTTGTTCAATCTACATGCTGGGCAACCTGGAAGTGCTGGGGAGTTAACATCCTTAAGAACAGCCTTCGATAAATTACACATGGAACCTGATGGATACATAGCCTGGCTTCCACACCCCTCAGACATCGCAATTCTAAGGCATGTTCTTCACAGCCTTCCAGAGGTCCACAGCAGGACTGAACCCCAATATTTCAGAAAGGGTAGCCTGGTCTTTAATGCTTTCTATACTGAGTTTATGATGTTCCCAATCTTATTTCCCCACTCTCCTCTGATCATATTCCAAATAAACTACTTTCACTCAAGTTCTTGTCTCAGAATCTACTTCTGAGGAATCCAACCAATATGAACTTTATTTCAGATGCTCAAACATTCCTCCCTCTTGTTTCCTCTTCTGGTACATTCTCCCCACCCATCAGCCTCTACCTCTCAGTTCTCCAAGTGAAGTTCTAGTTGTCTTTTTAGTCTTAGCATAATGATCATTTCTTAAGAAGCTGACTCTAATCCCAGGACAAATTAGATTCTGGAAATGTATGCTCTCATAGCTTTCTAATACATCTGGTGCTGGTCCCTTGTCACAGCACCAGATGTACTGTTATCTGTCTTTATTTTCCAATTGACTCTAAGTATTAAGAAAACAGAGATATGATGTATTTGTTCACAACAAATCCCAAATGTCAAGCACAGGGCCAGCATACAGTAGGCAGTCAATAAATATTTGTAGAATGAAGTCACTTATGAACTAAACTTAATACAATGGCTTCCCTCGGCCTCAGTGTAGGAAAGTCTCTATTCTAACCTCCAGCTATTCCCTTATGCACCCTCTACTCCAGGGAACTGAGCTTCTTGCAGTTCCCTACATACATCACGCTGTTACACTGCCAAGCCCCTGCCCTTTGCCTCTTCTGCTACTATAGTACCTCCTCCTCTCCACCTAGCTTATTTCTACCCATCGCTCCAGTCTCATGAAGTGTAACTATCTCTGGAAATCTTTCCATAATGTCCTGCAATACTTAGAGGTCTCTGCTCCCAAAGAACCTGGAGCATAATTCTACAATAATTCTTTAACATACTATAATCATTTTTAAACTCCCCCCAAAATCTGTGAGCTGTCAAGAAATTAGTTTTTGAGTGTTCTGGTTTTATACAGTGAATACCACATTGTCCCAGTTTGAAAAAGTACGTGCTTGACAAGTTGTCTGGCTAAAAACGAATATAAGGTATTATTAAAGAACGGAGGATGTTTAGCCTGGAAAGGAGAAGTCATAAGGAAAGCAGGGCATCTGTTCTCAAGCGTGCAAGGGCCATCTCAAGAAAGAAGCAAGCATCACAACGAAGGTGCTTTTCACCCATATTACAGCGAATTGCTTTTTGACTTTGCAGAATTAGATGCTATAAATGTTGAAAGAGAAAGAACGCTTGTTGATTCCAACTGCTGATGCGTGTGTGTACTTCCTTGTATCAATTACAAAAGACTGCTGTTGGCAGTTGCTAACAGTCTGATGTGTATCTGTACTTGTTAATAGCAAAGGGCCTGGGATCTAGCTGCCTGGGTTCAAACACCAACTTTGCCCCCTAATAGTGGTACAACCTGTCTCCTTGGCTGAGACCCTTCCTAGGATTCATGGTCTAGATGACAAACACTGGCGAGTCATAGTATTGCCATTTAGTCTCCCATGTGCACAGGTGGGGGGATGCTGGAAAAAGACAAGTTTGGAAAACATGAGACAGCATAAGGAAGTTCTAAATTCTCATTTTACTTTGCAAGAGCCTGCATGCCCCATAAAGAAAAGTTAAACAACAATTCTCCAAGGCCCACCCGAGGCTGGGCCTGGAAAAAGCACCGTCTTTTCCGATTGTCCGTATTATCAGCGCCAGGATCACCAGCACCGCTGCTCTCCTCCACAGGTAATGTATCTAACCGTGCGCTCAGGAGCTCTCTGCAGAAACAGACCTCTACTTTTCCTGATGGAGCCACTATGTTATACTGCATTCTTTGTTTCACGACCACTTTTATTCCTTTCAGTAGTGTTTGGGTTGCATGAATCCAAGATTTAGAAAAAGAAATTGATACAGAGATTGAATTGAATCTCTCAAGCAGTAGGGTCCCTTTGACATTCTCTAAGGACATTAGTGTTAAGAACTGGGATTCAGCAATGAAACCTCTTAAAATACGTAGTTCTTATTGCATCTTTCTTGACCATTCTTTAAATGCAAACTGCACAGAACACTAAAACCTCAATTAGCAGAGAGCTGTTCTCTCCCAAAAGCAGAGAGACAAGCTGTAGCTCTAAAAGAACAACTCTATTAAGTTAATTGTACAGTTTTTCATTGTCACTATACTCTCTTTGTTTATGTACTAATTAAAATTTCCTCCTGAGAAAACACTATTTGGAATTTCCAGTTGGAACTCTTAAGTGCTATTATTTACAAGATGGTCAAATTCACACAACAGCTTATTTTTGCTTTTACAGTCTCTACAATGTATCATTCTTGTCATTTGTGTGTATATTAGAGGCTATGAGTATGAGGGACTTGTCTTCTAAAAGGTAAACCCACTGATTTAAACTGCCAGCACAAAAACATATGAAAACTCCAAAATTCTCTTTGCCACGTAAACTTTTCAATTGCCTTTTTCTCTTTCCTTCCTATGGATAAGAAAAAGAAAACTCTCTGGAGCCAAGTAAACAAAAGGTAGAATAACTGTGATGGACAGAAATGCCCCCCATAGTGTTATGAAATATTCTAGAAAAAGAAAATCTTTTAATAAACATTTGCTTAGTGAGGCTTCAAAGTATCTCTCTTTCTAGTTCTACCTTTGGAACTTATTTAGAATCTTGAGTAAATCTTTTAGCCTCAAATCCTTCACTTCCTATACCCTACAGAACAAGGGTGGGGAACATCCGGCCTATGGGCCATATACAGCCCACAGAATCATTTGGTCTGGCCCTGCCAAGGCAACCGCAGGTGGGTCTCAAAATTCAATAAATCCAGGAGCTTTTTCCATAGCTAATTTTTAAGTTGATAATTTTGTAAGGCCCGTGAATGATGTTATAAATATCCAAATGGCCCTTGGCAGATAAAAGGTTGCCCACCTCTGCTATATAGCATGGGGGCAATGGAAATCTGAGCTTGTAGACTGTTCTGAGAACTCCATTTTATTTTATTTTTTATTATTATTTTTTTAAACATATCTTTATTGATTTCAGAGAGAGGAAGGGGGGGTGGGAGAAACATCAATGATGACAGAGTCGTCATTGATCAGCTGCCTCCTGCATGCCCCCGACTGGAGATAGGGCCTACAACCTGAGCATGTGCCCTGACCGGGAATTGAACTGCAGTCTCCTGTATCAACCACTGAGCCACGCCTGGCAGGGCGAGAACTCCATTTTAAAGCCACTAGCACACAAATTTTCTCAAACTGTAGTCTTGGTACCGGGAATATTTCTCCTGGTGAGCCACAACATTTGGGGCATGTATGTTAGCTTCTTGTCAGCTCACTGTCCAAACTGGGCAATACCTCTTGCACCCCATTAAATATTCCAGAGAAACAGGCACTGAAAGTGGGGTGGGACTGGCATGCTTTAGAAGGCAATCCACGGTTCAATCTTTTGTTTTGTAAACAGAGAATGTGGTGTCTGCTAAAAATTTTGTTCTCTGAGTCCAAATTGGAAGAATCCCAGGAGTTTGGGGTCAGTATTTACACTAGCTCTATCTGCTCCCCCACAAACCTCAAAGATCAAAAACTTGCCCTATTTATGAAGTTCTATTATACTGGGCTAAATTGTGATTCCTTTCTCTATAATCTCTGTCTTCCCAGAAAATGTTACAGGATAAAGAACTCTTCCTTTCATGCCCTCATTTCCCTTGCACATTTTGTGTGGTAGATGGTTAATGGCCTGAAATTCCTCCCATCCTGGTAGGCATGCATCTCTGTAATGTGACTTGGCTGCTTCTCCCATCTGAAGGTGGAGTTTATTTTTCTACTCCTTGGAATATGGGCTGGCCTTGATTTTTCTTCGGTAGAATATGCCAGAAGTGATGTGAGAGTTCAGGTGTCCAGACCTTAAGAGGCCTTGAGGCTTGTGCCTTTGACCTCTTGGAATGCTGCCCTGACACTTTCAGGTAAAAAAGCCAGTCTCGCCTATTGAAGAAACAGAAGTCACAGGGAGGCCTCAAGTGACCCAGCTGACAGCCAGCACCAAGTGCCACCTTGGACATCTGCACAAATCCTCTGGCAGAATGCAGTCACCTGAATGACTCAGGCAGAGCAGCAAGGGAATCGCCTTGCCAACCCACAGAATCATAAGAAATAATAAATCTGTTTGTTTTAACAAAGCCACTAAATTTTGGAGTGCTTTGTATACTGACATAGATAACTGGAACATCATATGTGAAAGTCCCATTTTCTCCAGTTCATTCAGGTTTTCTGATGTATCTGGAATAGTAACAGCTTAGGCATCTCACATCTCCAACTCTGGAGAAAGTGAGAATGTAAAAGTCTGAACCTGGATTAATGCTTTTCAACTTTTACTGGTTAAACTTACACTGCTAAAATGTGTACCCTAGGTTTAGAGTTTTGACTCTTGTATGTGAATCATTATTGGTCATCAGAAAGGGCCAAAGGTCAAAGAAAATTTATTTTCTTTGTTATTTAGGAATAAATCTTCCAATTTTATTTACCTGTAATTTGATTCAAATCTGTGGAAGGATGGATACCCATGGGTTACTAGCAAACCATCTGAAGCAGGAAGCAGGTTTAGGATTTTAGGACAGTGAGTCCCAGTCTGTTGTTTTAACCTAATGATAGCCTTGTGGTCTAATTCTCATGTTTTTGCCCTTGCCTGGAAAGAAGGAGCCATCCTGGCAAAATGCCTTTGCAGCTTTTTGGAAGTGATGCAATCTGAACGTGGCCATATATGCAACCAATGAAATAGCAGGGTCTTGATATTACTTTAAATCTTTTCCTCACCTCCCAGTGGTCATGGTGTGTTAAAAAAAATAAGGGGTGAGCTGTCATGGCCAGTATTTAGCGACAATTCTGTGATTTGTTTGTTCTATCTGCCTAGAAACTGCTTCAAAACAAAACAGGCAAGGGCTTTGTGAGCATGTAAGTGCTGTTTTGTTAAAGTAGATTCAAAAAACAAAGATAACGAACGGTGCGGTCTAGTGGTTTCCACATTATTTGAGTGTCAGCAACTCTGGCTGCAATCTCATCCAACTGTCTTTCTGGCTGACTCGAGTTACTTAAGAAAAATTACCTAACTTCTCTCAGTCTCATTTTTCCTATCTATAAATTGGAAGAAATTGCCCTTACTGCACAGAGAGAATTTTAAAAATTCACTGATATCTATAAACACCCTGGAGGTGCAAACTATAATTACCCCAACCACACATGCATATAAACATGTGCGCATACAAAAAATTTGTAGCATCAGTATTTTTTCTTTTTTAATTTTATTATTTTTTTTCCTTATTTCCTTTTACTTTTTTTCATATGTTCTTTTCTACCCCCCTTCCCCTCCCCCACGCAATCACCACACTGTCATCATCAACATTTTTTTCTTCATTCAAAATCTTAGGGGAAAATTAAGATGGGAGCAGGGAAGTTTACGATTTTTCTTCTCCCATTTGAAAGGCATCTCACTCCTAGTTCCTCAGCATGGAGAGAGATTTGTTGTTAGCTCCTATGCTGGGCAGTGATTCAAATTCCCGAGGTTAGTGGCAGCATCTCAAGAGAGATTCTCAGAGATTTTCAAAGCTCTATTTTCTTTTAATTAGCTCCCTCTCTGCCTCAGGCAACAAGTTCAAGGAATCAATAGGTGAGACTGAGTACAGACTTTGTAGGTATCAGGAGCTATGGTGTGTTGGGACTTGTCAGACCCTGGGTTCAGGTTTCAGGAGTTAAGCATCACTGGTCCAACAATATTTAGAAAGGAGATTTCAAACAGAAGCTGCACCCCAGTTTCTGGAGACCATCAGACAATGATTCCCAGACAGGGATCTCCATTCCTTTCAACCCCATGTTGGACCTGCTGTAGTCACCAAAGCTCCAGGGCTTGCCCTCAAGGCTTGCAGACCTAGCCAAGCACTGGTTAAAAGTTAGTATCACACCTGAGTGCAGCTGCAAGCATGAATTCAGCTGAGGTGTGAAAACACTCATGGAGAGAGTCTCAACTCCACACTATCTTACTATTTCTTCAGTCCTCATAAGGCTTACTCTGTACCCTGAAGATATTTTTACTAACACTGGCTATCTTCTTACTTTGTGGGGCATACATTTAATTTGTGGCATTACTATTCTTTATTTATTATAAACATGAACTGCACAGAAACTTACAGCTCTGCTAAGTGAGGCACCGTGGATTTGCTTCTAGAATTCAAATCTTGAATGAACAGCTCCTGCTGCTTAGATGTTGCAATAATTGTTTTGGCACAAACTATACAAAGACAAGGGCAGCACCTTTGGGGTTCTTTGTGAGCATTCATTACTTATGCTGGGAATGGAACACCAAAATTCCTTTTGAAAAAAATCAGATTAAGTGACATGGAAAAAATAAAAAAGACAAAACCTTAGTAGAAATCAGTCAGTAGCCTGTCTTAAGCAACAGTAAGTATCATTAGGCCCTGTTCTGTATGGGAGCTTCAAGCAGCGTGACCCTGAATGGCTGTCTAAAAGAATAACACATGGTATCTGAAAAGTTGGGAAATAAAGGTGAACATTTTTAAATTGCATTCTACTTTTGTTTTAATTTGCTCAAATTATTTTGAGGTGCAATACCTCTAAATTTCAAGCAACAGGTTTGATTTTTAATCTAAAATGTACATTGAATATACACATGAGTATCCAAAAAGTCTGAAAACACAGAAAATAGTGTATTTATTAGTTTTGTTTCTTTTTGTTTTTTACATTCAGATTAACACTTGAACCCACTGCCTTAAATTTCAAAATACTTCAGCTGAAAATGTGTCTGGCAGTTGAAGAAAAACATATTGAACCCATTATTTGACAATGTGACCAACATACTGTGTAATGATGATTGCAAACATTTGTGGATGCCCTGTACAATGATAAAAGATCCAACATCGCTCAAGCTAAAAATCTAAAGAAGGGTTTAACCACAGTTAATCAATTATTTTAACAAAGCTGGAGAGGAGGATGAGTGTGTGGAGAGAAAGGAAGGTATGACTGTAGGAAAGATGGTAATCAAGGAAGTTAAAGGTTACTATACAAAGCTTGAGAAATAAATATGGGGAGAGGACTGTGTTCATTTTACGGCTTTATTGGGACAGGGGTATTTTATCACACCTCTCCGTGGCTAAAATGAATCATCCCTCAGGGCTGACCACCTCCCTTTGCTTTAAGTTCTTGCTTTTGGGGAAACCTTCAGGATTGCAAATTCCTGCTTTCCAGGTATCTCCAGCTTGGGAAACGGGCTACTTTGGCTCCAATTTGGCCTGAGGCACAAAAGTAATTCATATCTCTCAGCCCTATTCTGATTTCAGCTTTCCTTTTCTATTAAGTGTGAGACCAAGCACAATTGCTATTTCTGATCTTAAAGCAGAACCCCACCAACTGTGGTGCAGAGATCAAAATAATAAACACATCCATTCTTTTTTTTTTTTTTTTTAATATATCTTTATTGATTTCAGAGAGAGGAAGGGAGAGGGAGAGAGAGAGAAACATCTCTCTCATTGGCTGCCTCCTGCAAGCCCCCAACTGGGGATGGAGCCCACAACCTGGGCATGTACCCTGACCAGGAATTGAACCATGATCTCCTGAATCCTAGGTCAATGCTCAACTGCTGAGCCACACCCAGCAGGGCAACACATCAATTCTTGGCTACCTTCAGTCTTCACCTCAACCACAGGCTTGGGCATTTCTTAAACTTCGGAGATGGGAGAGAAGGAGAGGGCCATGCCCAGACTCAGATTTAAGGAAAGTTAACTACATCAAATCAGACTCTTCTCTGATCATTCCTAGTCACCCAAAGGTTCTTGCTGAGCCCTTAAAGTCTTCTGATAGAAAGTGAGCAAAAAAAAAACCCATGTCAGGACTGAAAGTGGGATCTCTGTAATGGTAGAGAGATGCCAGTCAGAGGGCCCACTAGTCTGACTGAAAGGGGTCTGTACTATCCACTTCCTCATAACAAAACAGAAGGACTCGTCAACCATGTTTAGAATCCTCTGACCCTTAACTTCTGAACTATTGTTACTCTACTTCAATTTATCCAACAAATCTCTCCACCTTTCTTAATTTTCCCCCCAATACATAGCACAAATTATCAAAGCAATGAGGTATAGCTACCCAGACGACAAGCACTTGTTAAAATCATTTTATCCTATGAGGAATTATCAATGTAAGTGATAAACTAATCACAAGTCATTATAACTTATATTAGATATCATTCTACTGAGGAATTAGTTTGTAGTATCACTCTGCAGTACCCTCTGTGGCTATGACCCCCCCCCCCAAAGAGTTTCTGAATCTGCAAAATTGAGGATTAAATTCTATAGTCTGATGAATTCACATATAGGCATACACCTATTTTTTTTACATTGTCTAGGTCTATATAACGGCTTGCCTCATAGAGGAGAGAGCACCAGGATAGGTTAGACTTTGTTGCTACAGCAAGCTCAGATGGTGTCAGACCATTTGGATCATCTGCCACAGAGTGTTGCTTGCAAAGGCATACTCCGTTTTTTAAAATTTTGCTGTTTCAAATTCTGGTTTTGCTTGTTCAGATTTTATCTTTACAATGTCCTATATCTATAAGCACTTTCAGAATTAGATTTCAACCAAACCCTAGAAAGGATAGAAGCATCACTCAAAGTCCATGGTTTCCCAAAGAAATATAAAAGAACTTAAATTTCTTCAGTAATCAAGTACAGTCGGAGACCTTGCTTTAACATCTGGGTCTAATAGATTTTTTTTTTCTTTTCTGATCACATTTCTATCTTATTTATTTCATTTCCCTTGAAACTGGTGGGTAAATCTGTCAGCTTTAGAAAGAGAGGCCCTAATAGCAGTGTCAAGGGCCAAGGACCGAACAAGCTTTTCTGCATCACCCCTGTGTCTCAACGAGGGCTGTACCAAATGTCTAACTTTAGTATTTGGCTCGACACCAAACACCTGGAAATGGCATTCACCCAGAGAGGAACACAAAGCGAAACAGTGGGTGAGCAAACGCATCTGTCTCCTCGTGTTTTTCCCTTCTCGGCTATTAGCTAAATAAGGTAGTTATTAGGTAAATAAGGTAGTTATTAAATGATGACTTACGCAAAGCCTACAATTTCAGTGTTCACATTTCATCTTACCAACATTTATCAGGCTCCTCAGCAAGCAACATTTTGACAATCTTTGCTATGAAAACCAGTTTGACTTCTGCTACATACTATATTGGAGAATAGATTTCAACCTGTTTTCTTCTGAGACCAGAATGTATACATGAAGCATGTCTGGTGTCAGATTTGTTGACATGGAAAATTCAAAACTGGTAAGTTTTCAATTGCTGGCTTCTGCAAAAGCATGTTTCTAACCCCTCTCCCCCCACACACACACTCATGTCTATGTCAGAGCACTCAGGACTCCTGACTCCATTTCTTCACCCACAGAAACCACATTTCCTCTCACTCCTTCTCACTTCACCAATCCGCAAACCCTTTAACTGCCCCTGAAATATGGAGATATTTCCCGACATCTCCACAAATATAACAGAAAGCTTTCGTGGTCTCATGTAACCCAACTTATAACCATATGCACGCCTTGTGTAACCAAGAAAATCACTCATCCCTCTAGTATGTCCAATTCAGGATTCTTTGCAATAGACCATGGTACATGTAACCTGAGGGCTAAATTCAGCTGCTGTGGATTTCAGGGGAACCAGGCACATACACGAAATCAGTAAAAGCAATGCCAGCTTTTAAAGCTTTCTCTTTTCAAGTATATATAGCTTGTTTACTCCTTTTTAAAGACTAAATTTTGCTTGCTTTCTGGAGGAAACATGTGGCTATCTCCCCTTGGTCTCAGAAGAACTCTATATAAATATGATTTAAAACAAAATTTAGTAAGGTAATTATAAGGTCATAAACCATATCTATTCCTAATGAACCATATATAAATACAAGTAGCAATAAGTAGTTTAATCCTTATTATTAATAAAAACCTTGCAGTTCTAAAATGCTTTTGTATACGGTATTACTCCCTCCTGTGTAGCTCCTTGGGTTCTCTTGGTCAGCTGTCCCATTTCAGGCACCGAAGCGGCCACCTAACCTGTGAGGACTCTGGTCAGCATCCCCAGGTGCCGCTGGACACTACTCTGCTCCAGAGCCCCATCTCTCACTCCCACTCAGAGCTTCTGTGTTGACACTTCAAGCTGAAGACAGGGAGGGAACCTATTCTCCACTCACACATGTACAACCCGGAGTGTGGGGGGTTAACACCCTGTATTAGCTTCCTATGGCTGCCATAGCAAAATGCCATAGACTGGGTAACTTAAACAATATATATTTACTTCCCCACAGTCTAGAGGCTAGAAATTCAAGCTCAAGATGTCAGCAGATTTGGTTTCTTCTGAGGCCACTCTCCTTGGTTTGCAAATAGCCGCCTACTTGCTGTGGCCTGCCATGGCCTTCTGTCTGTCCCAATTACCTCTTCTTATAAGGACACCAGTCAGATTGAATAAGGGCTCACCCTAAAGGCCTCATTTTAACTTAATCACACTTTTAAAGCCCTATCTCCAAATACAGTGATATTGAGTGATACTAGGGTTAGCCCTTCAGCACACTGATTTTGGGGGAACCCATGAGTGACCAATGGGGGAAGGAAACTGATAAAGGAATCCTTCCTCCATTCTTCCCCTAGACAGATGGTCCTGATTCGCATTTGATGTGAAGGCTTTCAGATAGTATACTTTGTGATCAAGCAAGTAGGCACTTATGCCATGGACCACTGGCAAGTCATGCTGATGTTGACTTTCCTTCTTGGCCTGGCTTCCCTGTCCCCCGCTCCTTCCAGTTCCCAGGATCACAAACGCCAACAAAAAACTTGCACACAAGCTCTGCTTCCTGGAGAGTCCAGGCTAAAATGCATAAGTTATCTCAGGTCATCTTTACAACAGCCATGCAAAATGTCTTTTTATTTCTACCTCACAACTAAAGAAGCCAAAGAACCAGAGAAGATAAATGACTTGCCCAGAGTCACACATGCAAGTGAGCTACAAAGTCAGAACTGTGATTTAAATCTTCACACCCACTCTTGCATTATTTCCCAGGTACCATAATATCTCCTAGTACTTCAATATGCATAATCTGATAAAACTGAATTTCCATTTCCCGTACCAATTTTTAAAATGATTTAAATGGACTAAAAAGATAAGACATCCCAAGTACATAATTCATCTCCCTACTACTGAAATGCCATTCCTTTCCTCTCTCCCCAAACCCAAGAGTGTGATATGCCTTTTTTCAAAGCTTACCTATATCTGAAATTATTCTTTCTTTAATAGAAATTATATAAGTTATAATATATTTATTGGTACTATCACAAGTATGGTTCCAAAGAAACCACATCTTGCAGTCAAATTACTGAGGCTCTTATATCTTAATCAAAGCTTAACAGTTTAATTGTTCATTAAACATAAGAGTAATTTAGTGTCCTACTATGCAATCATTATTGTTTCCTGAAAATCTGATGAGATGAGGTACAATAAATGCAAACTGAGATATTGCCTGTAGAAGGTTATTTATTATTTCTTCCAGCTAACAACATTCATAAGAGAAATTTATTGGTCCATACTCCCTTCATTATAAATATTTTATGTTCTGCCTCAGGGATCCATGTCTTAGCATTTAAATGTCTCAATCTTGTGTCAGTAACAGGAAGAACAAGTTCACTAGGTGAAATTTTTGCCCTTTACTTCAGAATGTTATAATAATAATAGGCTATAAATATGTTATAATTATACCTTTGATCACTGCTGTAGTTTTCTACTCAGAATGAATTAAATTCAAAACTGAAGCTGAGCTGGTAGACAAAAATGACAGTACTTACCTAAAGCTAAAATTTTGCTGAAAGCCATAATAATATAGTGCAAATATTTAGAGTGGCAAGGATAATACTAGAGCATTTTTCTCTCTTCCACATTAATGTGAAGTAGCATCCACACCTATCACCATCTTTATACTGGTTTGCACTTATGTAAAGCTTTATATTCTTAGCACTTTTATATCCTGATCACAGCAACCACCTTTGAAGCACTGAGCAGGTGTAAAAATCTAGATTATTCAAATCAGAAAACTGAGGTTCAGATAGTTGTGGATGTATAATTTTTATTTTTATTTTAAGATTTTTAGTCATGAGATACAGTAAAATTGCACAGCAATGTGAATCAGTCTCCTGTTTTCCACACATCTCATCCTGTGCCGGGGGTGTGGGGGTGGAGGAGGGCATGGCAGAGAGGGAAGGATCTGAGCAGGTGTCAGGACAGCAGATGACAAGTAACCCTGTCTGGGGAGATGGGGACATGAGACAGAGGAAAAGTCCTGTATCAGCCACACTCTACCAGACCCATCTCCCTGTGTAATGCCTGTGGAACAGATGACTAGCATTGCTGTAGCTTTCCTGGAGGCCCCCCCAGCCAGCCAGAGTACCAAGAGTTCCCTCACAGGTATGAGGCTCATTAGATCACACTTGTTAACAGATATTTTACATTTCCAATTGTAGCACCTTTCAGAAATCTGTATCTCAATCCTTCTCTTCCCAATAAAACCTGGACATAAACTTTTGAGACCCATCCAACATATGGGAGCACACAGAAAGAAGGATTGAATTTCCTATCAGTGAAGATTAAAGAAACAACTGTAATCAGCCATTAAATTACCCATTCAGGAAACACATGAAGGAAGAACTAGCCTTTTTTAGTATATACAAATATGGTGACATAAAATTTCCAGAAAAAAAAATAAGTAATTTGAAGACCGGGTGATTTTTGGTAACTTGGATCCAGGCCTTCTTGGGCACCGAATTTTCCTACACAATCCTGTGAGTCTACGGGCCCTCAAGTGTACCCCTGGAAACTGGTTCCTCTGGATGTAACGGGTTTACATGAAAAGTAGCCTGAGGTCAGACTGTCAAATGTTGATCCCTGAGACATTCTGTTGACAAAGCGAAGCTGAGTTTACTGCACGCAACGGCGAGGAAGAGCTACTCTGAAGCATCCAAAGTCGGCAGCACAAGGGGGAGATATCTATAGTTTGAGAGATCCGGTTAAAGCGGGGCCTTCGTTAGGACTGCGGGAGCCCACAAGAGAACAGGGCTGTGGATGCAGCATGGACATGGTTACAGAGGGACTCGGAGAGTTGGCCTTCCTCTCACACCATTTTATCTGAGAAACGGTATTCACTCTGATGAGGGCACATGGCGTATTTAGATAAGTGGATTTTCTGGAAGTTCCTAAAGTGAACAATAAAGTTACTTGCAACTTTAATGTCCTGGGCAAGTTTGACTGAAGGGTGGAATCATGTAATGAAGACAGCCACCTAGTAAAGTTAATGCAGTGTGTAGCCAATAAATTTGTAGATGTAAACAGTTTGGATTCTCAACATAAATTTGGGAAGTAACAAAGTTAAGCAAAGGTTTTTACAGTGGAACTTTTCAGATTATTATGTAAATGTATACGTAATTTTCAAGAAAGGTGTATATAGTAAATAGAATTTCCTAAACATTTACCACAGAATAGTCTTCTTTTAGTCTTTTGAAAATGAAACCTGCCAGGACTAGTATGCCATGGAATATCAGCTGCAGAAACAGTGAGCAAGGCTCTAGGATGTTCATTAAAAAAAAAAGTTTTAAATATAAAACCCAAAGTAAGCCATTTTATTTGAACAAGAGAAGACACTGGAGTCTTAAGCAAGAGTAGAATGGTGCCCAGAGGAGGAATCAGTGCACACACAATGCATTAGGACTGGAATGAGGTTCGCAGCAACCAGGGCTTGGGGTGGACAGTGAAGCCGATGACACAAAAGGGGGCAATCCTTTCAATGGAGATATGCTGCTTAGCTAATAAAATGAGTATGGATCTTTTTTTATGTCTTCAATTTACCCTACAGGATCAGTACTGAATTGTTACACAGCAACAATACTCTTATTGGATGATACTCTTCTGTGAGGCAAGAAATCCTGCTTACTAAAAGTAAACAAGAGTTAAAATAGCATTTTACCTTCATACACACATAATTTAAGTGACCAAACAGAACTTGAGTGTTTTCTATTAGGCCATAGGACTGGCTAACAACAAAAACTAACAGGTTATCTAATTAGTCTGGGACTGGTAAATGCCCCTGCAAGGTGACATTCCTTCATTTGATAGTGAGGCAGGTCAGTCACTATTTTATGACATGAGCATATCTATTACTTAAAACAAAAAACTAAATGTGGACTTTTGGTGAAACAGTAGAGGGAGTAAATAAAAATTTTAAAAGTACCAAGTGAAAAAATAAATTAATTAAATATTTACTTGGGGGGGGGGGGTGTAGGCTCGATTTTTATGCCAGGAAATACTGAGTCGATTCCAGGAGATACTGAGATGGCTCCAGGAGTTCACATAAATGTATTTCTAACTGTGCAATTGCAAATGAAGCCACAGAGGAGGAAACGGCCATACAGTCTACAGAAATCAATGTGGTCACAGAGATCAGATTTTTAAGGGACATATATAAGCCCAAACATCGCCGGCCCTTCTCACAGCTGGTCTGAGCACGATGCTACATGCAACACAGCAAGCTCCAAGAAAGCAATGCAAAGTAATTCAGGTCTTTATGGAAGTCTTTCAAGAGATAATATATGAAAATGACATATATCTTCTCTTCTCATCTGTCTCATGTCAGTTATTTCCCTAACACCTACATCTTCCTGGATTCTTCCCTACTATTCTTCCCTAAAACCCTTTCATGTTTTAGTGCAAACAGATCTGCCTACAGCCACTTTTTTTCTAGGTCTTTTTCTGTTGAAAATCAATCTGGTCTTTCTTTGTTTAAAGGACCCAAATATAAATGTTAAAAGCCCAAACCTTAAAGGTGCAAGAATAATACAGAATTCTTCCTTCATAGAGCTGGAGGCCAATGGGGGCTGACTACATCTCTGAATTTGTATGTTAATCTATGTGTCCTCTCAACATGATCAAAGGAAGGCATGAAAAAAACATAGGCAAGAAGTCATATTAGAGGGGGACAAAGAATTGATAGATGGCTTCAGGAGGTCTATGGCACCAAATAAACTGCAGTTTACCAAAAAATAAATTTAAAAAATTAAAAGTCTTTTAAGCCTTAATCAGAGCAAGTAGAAGGTAAAGAAAGGGAATGTTCTCTGTTTGAGGTCATTTAATACTTTGATGACAAAAGAGAGAGCAAACCTTTCCATGGACTGAAAGAAGACAAAACATATCAGTAAGAAAGAATTAACAGGAACTCTAGCTGGGGAAGGATAGATAAGCTTCGGATCTTGAATCATCTCTAAAGGCCTATAAGGAACTTGCAAGTAAGATCATTAAACCAAATATTGACAGTGACCTCTGAAGGGCTAACAGAAACAATAAAGAGAATAAAACTGGAAACCAATTTTGGAATCTGAGATGAAGGGATATTTGACAAATTAGAGACAAGTAAGAGTTACATTGATTTCAGGTAAGGTCTTAGAATCTTTTATATAAAGGAATAGGTTTGGAGAACCTAAAGAAGCAAGTAGCAATTAACACTCAGAGACAATAAAAGCTCAAAGAAATCATACTGTTGTCACTTTTTCTGTATCCATCAGGGTCCTGGCAGGGAAGAGATGGTACACAACCAGAGGGTAACTGCAAAGTGTTTACAGAAGGGCCTCATCACAAAACCATGAGAACTAGGTTAAAGGAAACCTTGTAGGGATAGTGAGCAACTATGTAGATCTAGTATCACCCAACGCAGGACTATCTATGTATTTTGTGGGGCTAAGGGGAAAATGAAAATGAAAAGCCCTTTATTCAAAAAGTATTAAGAATTTCAAGACAGGGACAGCAGGGTGTTACATCAAGCGTGAGGCCCTATATGACCACACAACCTGCAAGCCCACTGCAGCCATCCCTGACCCTTAGGTTTCAAGGGCAAGGAGGAAAACATGTACAAGGACCTGGAGGGAGCATATGTCTTTATCTTAAGAAAATTCCACTGGAGAGACACCGAGGCCTTTGGTAGGAGAGCAGAGCCACTTATACTAAGCCACCTATTATCTGTGGTTGTGAAGAGAGGGATCTGGGGAAATACATACTTTAATCTCATCCTTCTCCTGCCCTCCTACAGCCTCCTGCCCATGCAGGACATGGAATCCAGTTAATACAGAGCATGGAAGACACCTTCCAGGGGCACAAAGCACGGTGGAGAGTGGACTGGGAGAGGCAGGGAGACTATCCTGCATCCCTCTGCGAAGTTACTATGCTTCTCAATCGTGAAACACAGTAACTCTAATCTATAAGGACTTCAGGAAGGTGTTTCAAACAATTTCTCAGGAACTCCTTTTGGGCAATATGGAGAAATATGGCCTAGAAGCAAAAATAACTATATGGATCAATAATAGATTAAACAACTATATCCAAAGTCTACTGAAAACTAGATAACCGTAAACCTGGAGTTGTTTGTATACCCCAGTTCCTTCATGCCATCCTAGCCAGTCAGCATTCTTACTACTGACTTGTAGATCTGAAGGAATCCTATCCAAGCATGGTTTACAGATCACTGGTTTACAGTGACTAACAAGGATGAAAGAATTAGAATCCAAAAAAGTCTTGACAGGCTGTCGCAATGGGATAAAAAGATCTTGGCCAGCTGAAGCAATCAAATACATCTAATAGTAGTAAATCCTGGGATTTGCTCTCTAGTTCAAAAAGCCAGTGGCGCAGGTTTGGGACAGGGAACACAATACTAATGACTCAGGCAGTTTAGTGGAAGGTAAAGTCAATGTGAGTCATGAGTGTGGTAGATCCTCCAGAAAAGCAGATTAGGGTTTAGGCAGCATTAACTGAACAAAGGAGGTGATAATCCAAACCTGGGATTGTGTTGATCAAACCACACCTAGAACTGGGTTTTATTCTGAATGTCATGTATGACTTGTGATGTATTCTGAAAAGAGTAACTAGAATAGGAAAAGAGACTTATGAAGCAGGACATAGACAAGAGGTAATCTGGCTTTAATAACTGATGTAAATGACAAGTTGAATGTGGTAGTTTTGAGATTACTGCTCAATCAGCAGACAAAAGAAGAGCAAAGGACAAAGATGAGATCAAAGATATATGTGAGGGAATGTGGGCAACTCTTGCTTCCTTAGTTCCTCCCCCTGAACTTGCAGAGTTAAGAATCCACCCAGACAGAGGACCCTAGAAGCAAAAGTTCACTGCCTTTTGGAAGGGAAGGGGGTCATTTTTCCACAGGAATCCACTCTATGACCACATACAGAAATTCTTGCTAGGCCTATTTGAAGACAGAGCTATGCACTAACATAGAACAGAAATTATTTCTTAGTAGTAATAACTGAAAAGATTGTGAGCCTATAATAAGAGACCATTAAGGAGAGTAATAGTATCCAAATTATATCCAAATATACTAAAGACTGCCATATGGAAGAATTATTATCGTTGTCTTTTACTAGCTCAAAGAATAAAACAGGATCATTTAAAAGAAAGTCAGCCAGCTGTTTTTAATGGTCCAATTCTGAGAGGAAAAAATGGATTGTCGTGGGAAGCACAAGGTTCCCCACAACTAAACATGAATGACATAGTGGCATAGTCTAGAGGACTTGCCAGCAGACGTGATTTAGGCAATTCCAGCATTAGATGGGTATTTAAAGTAGTATTTTAAGATCACTTCCAAAGCTGAGCTTCCATAGTTCATTTTTTCTTTCATTCAATAAGTATTTATTGAGTATCAGCCACATACCCAATATGGCCCTAAGAACTAAGGGTACAACAACAGATAGAAATATGCCATTTCCTCATGGAGCTTAAATCCTGATGAGATAGGTAGACAATAAAAAAGTAATTAATAAAAAGTCAGGGAGTAGTGGTAAGTGTTGTAAAGAAAAAGCAGGGTAAGGAGCTCAGGTGATGTAGGAAAGGAAAGGAGGTATGGATATGATGGTCAGGAAAGGCCTCTCCAACCAATGTGCTCATCTCTTTATCATATTAAGCTTCTCTAAATCTTCGATACTTGTCTCTTTTTAAGGCTGTTATCATTTTTCTTCCTTATATAAATTACCCTCCATCTGGCTTAATCTTTAACTCCTAAACCCAGAATAACCTTAAATTTTAAAACCAGAAGGACTTAGGAGTGAATCTACCATAGTGGAATTTAAAAAGAGAATGTGCCTAATACTATTAATTTCATTTAGAACCATTATATGGATATCTTCATATATCTTGTATATAGGACACTTCTCTTTCCCCACCACCTAATACCTTATAATATTTGGGCTCAGAGCTGTCTTTCTAAATCTCAGATTCTTTCTTTCAGGAGAAAACACAAAACTTATTGACCTTTGCCTCTTGCTCATCTCAAGAAAGTTTTTTATTGTTTTTTTTTTTTATCTCCCCTTCATCTGTGCCATTATCTTTATTTAATGAATAAATAAAAATTCTCGATATATTTATTGGAAATTTTAATTTTATGACATAGGAAGAATCACGATACTTTGATGCCAACCTCTAATCAAATCTACAGACGAAGGAAGTTTAGAAAATAAAGCAGTGTTATATTCTAAATTTCAAAGCTTAAGAGGACAGAACTGGACTACAGACCCAAATTAGATTCACGCAAACAAAATAACTTTTCTTTCTTCTCTTCTTCCTTCTTCCCTTCCTTCCACCCTTCCTTCTTTTAACTATTTTTTTCCCCTCACGCGAGTATATGTTTTTATTGATTTTAGAGAGAGAGGAAGGGGGGGAAAGAGAGAGAGAGAGAGAGAAACACTGATGTAAGAGAGAAACATCAATCAGCTGCCTCCCATACATGCCCTGACCAGGGATCCAACCAACAACCAAGGTATGCGCCCTGACTGGGAATCGAACTGTAACCTTGGTGTGTGGGATGACACTCCAACCAACCGAGCAACCCAGCCAGGGCTTAACTAATATATTTATGTAGCTGAAGCACAGGGCAATATTTGGAGGATTAGAGGGTTGAAAAGATGACCAGGATAAGAAACAATTTTCTGTTAATATAATGCGCTAACAAGTTGTTTTAACTTTCTAATCATAGATTCAGAGAGTCATACACTGTAATGAGGTGAAAATTACTTTAGCGATCATTTACTTTTCCTGCTACCCACGCTGCCAACACCATCTTACAGAAGCAGCGTTAGCGAGGTGAAATCAACTGTGCAAGACCACACACTTACTTCCACAATAACATAATTAAAAGGACGGCACTTGAACAGCAGAACAAACGCAATTCTCAACTTTCCTCTTGCTCCTGATAACACTGAAATTATAGGAAAATTTAGCAGTATTGAAACACACACAAAAAAGAGATTCTGATAACAGTTTAAGAAAATACTAGAAGAGATCAAGTAGACAGGGTGTGATCACTGGAGGAATCACAGCAGGAAACTATGGCCTCAAATGCCCTGAGTAGAAGGTAGAAGGGGGTCTGCTTTTCCAAGGGATTCTCAAAGGTTCTCCATGCTCAGAATTAACAATCAGAAAAAGAAAAACTAGACTGCACACAAATGTCAGAGTAATTAAACAATCACACTGGAAAGTACCAACAGGAAGTTAGAGAGAGGCTGGAAGTAAAGGTTGGAGGTTTGGTTGGAGAGAATTCATTAGCATGGTCTAATTCAAGACTCAGATTCAAGGTTACGCCCTTTTCATATATCCATATCCAAGGAAGGAGACAAGGCTCTATACAACCAGAAAGGTCATGCCCAGGCTACTCTTATCTACATCCTAAAGAAGTAAACTGGCCATTGATGGTGGGAATATAGAATGAGCCTCTCTGGAAAATAGTCTGGGCATTTCTTAAAGCACTACATTTGCAACCATTATACAACCCAGCAGTCATAGTTCCAGGCTTGTCCCGGAGAAATGAAAACCTGCAGGTTCTCACAAAAACCTATACTGAAATGTTCACAGAGGCGAGATGGGTAATAGCCAAAAACTGCGGACAACCCCAACAATGGCCTGTTAAAGGGCAAATGGCTAACCGGACTGTGGTGCATCATGCCACAGAATCGGGCTCAGCAAATGAAAAGGGAACAGAGCCTTGACACGTTTGTGCCCCTGAGAAACTCACCCCTTAATGCAGAAAAAAGGTGGGTTGGGTTTATAAAGTGGACACGCTGCTGGATGAATCCCCAGCGACCCTGGACGAATTTCCAAAGAATGATGCTGAGAGAGAGAAGTGAATCCCCCAAGGGTATGTACAGGACAATTCCCATTTATATAGAATTCCCCAAATGGCAGAATTCTGGACTGGGGAGCGGCTTAGCAGTTGCCAGGCGTTACGGTAGCGGGGCAGGAGGGAGGAGACGTAGCGAGGAAAGGGCACGGAAAGGGTCCTTGCAGGGAGGAAATGGTGTGTATGTTGCCTCTGCCGAGATTAGCATCCTGCGCGACACTGTGCTACAGTTTTCCACGATGTTATCCACGGGGGAAGTGGGTAAACGGTATACGGGAGTCTCTGTGTATTATTTCTTCCAAGTGGATAAGAATCCACGATGAGACGACAATAAATAAGTAAAAGAAAAAAGACACAAAGAGTTGAACCATGTGGTACTTGCACAGACTCTACCAACCACAGCGTGGGCATCCTGGCTACAGATCAGTCCCCAGTGGGGTCCTCCCTTTGGAATCTGCATGCCCCCCGCCCCCAGCGGGGCCATCCCCCAAATGCCGCAAGTACAGGAAGGTGGCTCAGGAGCACCAAGACGGCAATGAAGAAATTAAGAAATTCTTTAGCGTACTCACACACGGTGCCCGCCGGGCTGCCGGAGAGCAGGCCACGCGCCCGCCGTGCGCCACCCAGAGCGCGCGCTCGCCGTCCCTCCGCGCGGGCAGGTGCCGGGGGCTCTGCGCCTCCGCTCCGCCAGGTGGAGCTCAGCCCCGCACGGCGCCTCTGGGGTTCAGAGGTCACGCACATACGGGGTCCAAATCCTCTCCGGCTGAGGAGGACTTGGGACGGCGCCTCCTTCCCCCGCGCCAGGCGGAGCTCCACCCAACCCACACCCCGCTGCCCTCGGTGCGGGGCGCTTCCGCCCCACCTGCGCTCCCTTCCCACTTGCCCCGAGCAAAGGCGAGGCTGGGCCACCGCCCGCGCCAGCCGCGCCCCATGGCCCACCTGCGCTCCTGCGAAGTCCGGCAGCTGCTGCACAACAAGTTCGTGGTCATCATGGGGGACTCCGTGCAGAGGGCCGTGTACAAGGACCTGGTGGTCCTGCTGCAGAAGGACAGCCTGCTGTCCACCAGCCAGCTGAAGGCCAAGGGTGAGCTGACTTTCGAGGGGGACATCTTGCTGGAGGGCGGCCGGTGGGGCCGCATGCACAATGGCACCCACTACCGCGAGGTCCGCCAGTTCCGCTCGGCCCACCACCTGCTGCGCTTCTACTTCCTCACCCGCGTCTTCTCCCCGTACGTCGTGGAGGTCCTGGAAGACCTGCGGCGGGGCCAGCACGCCCCGGACCTGGTGGTCATCAACTCCTGCCTCTGGGACCTCTCGCGCTACGGCGCGGATTTCCGAAGAGGCTACCGCGAGGACCTGGGGAGCCTGTTCGGGCTCCTGGGCCGCGCGCTGCCCGAGCCCTGCCTCCTGGTGTGGAACACCGCCATGCCGGTGGCCGAGGTCGTCTCGGGCGGCTTCCTGCTGCCCGAGCACCAGCACCGGGGGGCGCACCTGCGGCTGGACGTGATGGAGGCCAACTTCTACAGCTCCGTGGAGGCCAGCCGGCACGGCTTCGACGTGCTCGACCTGCACTTCCACTTCCGCCACGCGGCGCGGCACCGGCAGCGGGACGGCGTGCACTGGGACCAGCGCGCGCACCGCCACCTCTCGCAGCTGCTGCTGGCGCACGTGGCCGACGCCTGGGGCGTGGACCTCCCCCGGCGCCGCGCGGTGGGCCGGTGGGTCCGGGAGGGGCCCGGCGGCCGAAGCGCGGGCCCGGCGGCGGGGAGGCAGCACCGGGAGAGCAGAGGTGACTCGGGACAACGGGCCTCGTCCAGGCCCCCGCCCAGGTCGTCCAGGCCCCCGCCCAGGTCCTCGTCTGTGCGCGCCCCCCTGCGACCTTCTTCACCCCTTGCCCAGCCTCGCCCTCTGTTCCCGCCCTATGGCCAAGGCGCCTTTGTGCCTTCCTACCATTCTTTACCTCCCCAGCAATTCTACAATAACCATTCCAGGGTCCAGGGGGGATATAATGGCGACACAAACTCGAGGATTGGGCCGCAGCACCGTCTGGGCCCCATCCGCAGAGTTTCTCTCCAGCATCAGCGCAGAGGGTCCCCTCCGTACCCGCCCCAGCGCCCCAGCGGGCCCCGCAGACACCAGCGAAGGCACACCCAGCGGCAAGGCCCCAGTGGCCATATCTAGACCCGGGCTCCTTCCCGGCACAGTCAGTGGGCTGAAAGGCTGCCAGAGTTGTTTCAGTCAGGCCTGGTCTGCAGCCACCCTGCCGTGGTGAGGTTTCCTGAGGCTTCTTACTCTCACCAGGGAACAGCCTCACACATTCTCCTTTGTCAGAGCCTCCGCAGCACTTACGGGTGAGGGGGCGACAACCCAGACCACCGCACCATTCTCATTTTAGCATTTGTGCAGAAATGAACTCTGAATGAACACAACTGCGCCCACACGGTTGTCTTAGCTATGTCTTTGAATAGTAAGTATTCTCTCCATAAATATTCTTCCTAAAAAAAATTAATAACAGTTTTAATCCTTAAAAATTACCAAGACATTTCTTTTAAGACAGTATCACCATTGGTTTTGACATACGCTTATAGAGCTTAATGCTCAAAGTTTTCACCGTAAGTCGTCTTTCAGATTTTTTGAAGTTATCTGGCCTTCAATATAACATTTATCCTTAAAAAAAGGATTCCGTTCACTAATGATTTTTTTTTCTGTTAGAAATAGAAATCTTTATTTTTTTAGTGCAATTTTAGATTCACAGCAAAATGGAAAATAGAGGGTTTCCATGTACTTCCCATACAGACTCCCCCACTGTCAACATCCCACACCAAGATTGTACATGTGTTATTTTCAGTGAAACTACATTGTCATCATTATTACCGAAAGTCCATTTTTTAGGTTTAGGTTTCACTCCTGGTGTTGTACATTCTATGGGTTATATGTATGATATGTATCCAACATTATAGTATCATACAGATTGTTTCACTGCCATAAAATTTCTCTCTGCCCTTCCTCTTCATCCATCCCCTGCCCAACCCCTGGTACCCTACCTATCCATAACTGTCTCCATAATATTGTGTTTTCTAGAATGTTATATAGTTGGAATCATATAGTAAGTAGCTTTTTCAGATTGGCTTTTTGTTTCACTTAGTAATATACATTTAATGTTCTCCCGTGCCTTTTCACGGGTTATAATAGCTCATTTCCTTTACTGGTGAATACTATTCCATAACTGGATGTACCAATGTTTATCCATTTACCTACTGAGAAACATCTTAGTTGTTCCCGAGTTTTGGCAATTATAAATAAAACTGTTTTAAACATTCATGTGCAGGTTTTTGTGTGGATATAAGTTTTTTACTCCCTTGGGTAAATACCAAGGAACATGATTGTTGGATTGTATGATGAGTGTATGTTTAGTTTTGTAAGAAACTGCCAAACTGTCTTCCAAAGTGACTATCATTTTTAATTCCCATCAGCAATGTGTGAGAGTTTCTGTTGCTCTACATCTCTGGTAGCATTTGGTGGTGTCAATGTGTTGGGTTTTCACCATTCTGATAGGTATGTGGTGGTATATCATTGTTTAAATCTGCAATTCCCTAATGACATAGGACACTGAGCATCTTTTCATATTCATATTTGCCATCTGTATATCTTCTTGATGAGGTGTCTGTTCAGTACTTTTGGCCATTTTTAATTAGTTCATTTTATTTGAGTCTTAGGGTTCTTTATTTTGGATAACAGTATTTTATCAGATATATCTTTTAGAAATATATTCTCCCAATCTGTGGCTTGTCTTTTCATTTTCTTTACAGAGCAGAAGTTTGGGGTTTTGTTAAATTTATTTTTATTGTTGATGCTATTAAAGATATCCCTCTCCCCCTCCCCTTTACCCACCTCCACCCAGCCCCCACCATCACCACACTGTTGTCTATATCCATGGGCCATGCATATATGCTCTTTGCCTAATCCCTTCACCTTCTTTCATCCAGTTCCCTCCCCACCCCCACCCCCCTGACCTCTGTCAGTCTGTTCCATGTATCCACACCTCTGGTTCTATTTTATTCATCAGTTTATTTTGTTCATTAGATTCCACATATAAGTGAGATCATATTGTACTTGCCTTTCTCTGTCTGGCTTATTTTGCTTGGCATAATAATATCCAGGTATATCCATGCTGTCCCAAAAGGTAAGAGTTCCTTTTTTACAGCTGTGTAGTTTTTAATTTTAATGAAGTCCCACTTATTAGTTGTTACATTCATGGATTGTGCCTTTTGTGTTGTATCTAAAAGGTTAGCACCAAACCCAAGATCATCTAGATTTTCTCCTGTATTACCTTCTAGAGTTTTTTTAATTTTGCATTTTACATTTAGGCACATGATCTAGTTTGAGTTAATATTTGTGAAAGGTGTAAAGTCTGTCTGGATTCATTTGTTTGCATGTGTGTATGCCCATTTAATCTCGTACCATTTGTTGCCTGAAGTTGGATGCTGTCAGTCTTCCAGTTTTGTTTTTCTTCAATATTATGTTGGCTATTCTGGATCTTTTGCCTCTTGGCACAAATTTTAGAATGAGTTTGTGAATATCCACAAATAGCTTGCTGGGATTTTCATTGGGATTGCACTGAATCTGTAGATCAAATAGAGAAGAATTGACATCTTGACCATTTCAGGCTGGTCTTCCTGTCTACCTGTGAACATGAAGTATTTCTCCACTTATTTAGTTCTTTGATTTCTTTCACCAGGACTTTATGGTTTTCTTTATTTAGATGTTGTCCATATTTTGTTAGATTTATTCCTGTTTCATTTTGGGGGATACTAATGTAAATGGCTTGTGTGTGTGTTTATTTTGAATTCAAGTTGTTCATTGCTGGTATATAGAAAAGCGAGCACTATTTGTATATTTACCTTGTATCATGCATCCTTGATGTAATCACTTATTGCTTCCAGGAATATTTTTACTGATTCAGATTTTTGTTCATAGACAGTCATATCATCTGTTAACGAGTACAGTTTTAATTCTTATTCCCCAATATGTATACCTTCTATTTCCTTTTCTTGTCTTATTCATTCTCTATATCTTCCAGTATAATGTTGAAAAGGAGTGGTGAGAAGGGACATCCTGTCCTTCCTCCTGATTGTAGTGAGAAAGCTTATAGTTTCACCATTAAATAAGATAACTGTTAAGTTTTTGTATATGTTTTTTAATCAAGTTGAGGATGTTCCCCAATTTCTGGTTGGCTAAGTTTTTATCATAAATGGGGGTTGGTATGAGTATGTGAATTTTCTTCTGTAGCTTGTTGATGTGATGGATTACATTACTTTGATTTTTGGATGTTGAACCAGCTTTGCATATCTGAAATAATCCCCACTTGGTCACAGTGCATAATTTTTAATACATGTTTGGATTTGATTTACTAATATTCTGTTGAAGGCTATGGTATGTATATTCTTGAAAAATACTGGCTTCTAATACTACTTTCTTACAATGTCTTTGTCTGGTTTGGAGATTAGAATTATGCTGGCCTCATAGAATGAGTATGGAAGTATTCCCTGGGTTTCTGTCTTCCAGAAGAAATTATAGAGAATTTGTTATCATTTCTTCCACAGATGTTTTGTAGAATTCACCAGTGAACCCATCTGGGCCTGGTGCTTTCTGTTTTGGAAAAGTTATAAAATTATTGATTGAATTTCTTTAATAACTATATGCCTATTCAGATTGTCTGTTTCTTCTTGTGTGAGTTTCATCAGTATTGTGTCTTTTAAGGAATTGGTTCATTTCATCTACATAAATAAATTTGTGGGCCATAGAGTTGTTCATAATACTCTTTAATCATTCTTATTCTTTCAGTGTCCACAAGATCTGCAGTGATGTCCCCGCTTTCCTTTTTGATAGTAATAATTTGTGTCCTCTCTCTCCTTAGGTTTTTGGTGTGTTTTTTTTCCTGGCTATTACTGATTTTTTTAAAAAAATCAGTAATAGCCAAGAAACTTTTTGTTTCCTTGATTTTTCTCTATAGATTTTCTGTTTTCAATTTCTTTGGTTTCTGCTCTAGTTTTAACCATTTTTTTCTTCTGCTTACTTTAGATTTAACTTTCATTTTCTAGTTCTCTAAGGTGGAAGCTTAGGTTATTGATTTTAGATATTCCTTCTTTCCCAATACTTGCAATCAAATAACACTGCTTCATGGGTAGTCCAAGGTTATACATACATCAAACACATTTTAGCTTTTATTATTATGAACAAGCTATTATCTATTCAATCAATTATGATTTAAAAAATAAAAGTTTTCATTTACTTTAACTTATTCCTTCTATAATGCTCCTCTTTTCCTTACATAGACTGAGTTTCTGTATCAGGCTACTAATGAGCTCATCGAAGGCATTCTTTATTTCTGTTACAGCATTTTCTCCTTCTCTGAAAAACTTTAACATTTCTTGCAAAATAAATCTACTGGCAAAAATTCTTTCAATTTTTGTTTGAGAACGTATGTCTCCATCTTGAAGGATAATTTCATAGGGTACAGAATTCTAGGTTAGTGTTTGTTTTTTCTCTCGACACTATATTTCACTTCAATCTCTTCCTGTTTGTATAATTTCTGAAAAGTTTAATATAATTCTTATCCTTGCTCTTCTATAGGTAAGGTGTTCCCTCTGGCTTTTTTCAAGATTTCTTTTTATCTTTGATTAGCTGCGGTTTAAATATGATATGCCTACATGTAGATTTTTTTTTTTTACATTTATCCTGCCTGATGTTCTCTGAATTTACTATATCTGTGGTTAGTTTCTGACATTAATTTGGGGAAATTTTCAGTCTTTATTGCTTCAAATTTTTTGCTTTGTTTCTTTTGCTCTTTCTTCTCTGGTATTCCCATTATGCCTGTTAAACCTTTCGTAGTTGTCCCACAGTTCTTGGATATTCTGTTACTTTTTTTTTTCAGCCTCTCTTCGCTTTGCTTTTTAGCTCTGGAATGTCTATCGACATATCCTTAAGCTCACTGATTCTTCCCTCAGCTGTGTCATGCTACTAATGAGCTCATCGAAGGCATTCTTTATTTCTGTTACAGCATTTTTTATTTCTACAGTTCTTTCTTATTTTTCCTTAGAATTTCCGTCTCTCTGCTTACATTACCCATTTGTCCTTGTATATTGTCTGCTTTTTCTTTCAAAGCCTGTAGCATATTAATTATTGTTGTTTCAAATTCCCAGTCTGATCATTACAACATCCCTACCATATCTGAGTCTGGTTCTGGTGCTTGCTCTGTCTCTTTAAACTGTGATTTTTGCCTTTTAGTATGCCTTGTAATTTTTTAATTTTTATTGAAAGCTAGACATGATGTACTGGGTAAAGGAACTGTGATAAATAAGCCATGATCTGGGTAGGATGGGGTTCCGGGGAGGAAGCATTCTATAGTACTATAATTAGGTCTCAGTCTTTTAGTGAACTTGAGTCCCTGGACTATGACCTTCATAAATACTTTTCACACACACACCCCCCCCCAACCTTAGATGGGACAGGATAACAAGAGAAGGTTGGAGTTGGCTATTTCCCTTCTGTCAAGTTGGTTAGGCTCTGAAATATCCCAGTAGATTAGGCTCTGAGAAAATAAGTTTCTGTTGAGGGCAGGCCTTGTTAAGGACAGAGAGCTCTGGCATACTTCAATATTGCTACTTTTCCTTTCCCCTGCCTGAATCATGAAATTTTTCTCTCATCTTCACTGTGAGAACCTGGTAGGGCTCCTGAAGGTAAAACTCACAAAGGTGTTGGGCTGCCCCTAAAACGGGGTTCTCCTGGAGATTTTTGCTTTCAGATTTGTTCCTACTGAGCTTCCAGCAAATTTTCAGTTACAGTTTAGGTTTTCCTACCCTGGTACTGGTCCCCACAAAGGATCTGCTTGAGGGTTTGTGTTTCAGCACATTGTGATTCTCTGTATCTGCCTGCCTCTCCAATTTTGGGGACAGCAAGTTGCCCTATGACCTCTATTCTATGACAGATTTAAAGAGACTTGTTGAGTTTCAGTTTGTTCAGCGTATTGTTTGTCAGAACGGAGCAATGACTTCCGAGTCCCTTACATGCTGGACTAGAAACCAGAAGTCTGGTCTAGTACATTTTGACATGGCCCAGAGAACTGAAGCATATTGCAGTGTAAGCTAGAACACTCACTAAATAATTTCTCACAGCTTTCTTGTGTATTTTTTATTCTTTAACACTACCTATTTCTTTTATAGTTTATGCATTTTTTAAACTTCTGGTTTAAAAATTAGTATACTTCCCCATCAACTATTCTTGGTTAGAATTTTACTTCTGATTACCCTCGCCAGAAATACTACCCCCATGTGGTGTGACGAAGTATGGATTTACAGCAGCCTGCCCTCAATCTCTGTCTTTGTATCCTTTCTCCAGTTTAAGTGTGGTTATTATCTTGGGCTAGAAGCCCACATGGCAAAGTAATGGCAAAGTAAGCATCATCACACATCCAGTTTTATTATATGAACAGGAAATTAAAGGCAACATTTCCATCACATTTCCTCAATAATCATTGCTGTGGAGTTTCAATAATGAAAGAAGAAGATTAACACATTATGATGTAGAGCGTTTTCAGGGAATTAGGATATTGCATAAAAATAAATATGGTTGAACATTCCCTCACTGTTACATTTATGCTGGGCCCCCTTATGTCTCACTTGTCATAATTCTCTGTAGCAGGTCACTTTGAAAAAGGTTCCATTCTCTCCCCATCCTTTGTTAGACTCTCCCCAGGTTTTCATAGGCCCATAAACTTGGTAACGCACACCCATGCAGAGACCAAAGCTCATCTCAGTACAGCTTGTGTCACAGTGCACCCATCAATCCACCAAGGACAGAGAGAAAACTACAGCCCTACACCCCCTTTACTGGGGTTTTGTGCATGCGGCCTGATTTCACTGCGTCTGTCAAGCCGTTCTTTATCAGAGAGTCTAACAGCCTTTGAGTGCACGGTGCTCTATCACTTACATAAGTGATTATGTAATAGGGGTTATATTGATCTTTCTGGTGTATGCTCTAAAGTGGCTGGCACAAAAGCCAGCGAGGCAGCCAGTTTGAGCAGTATGGGTCATTTACAAACTTCAGGATGAAATGCCGCAGGATGCCAGGGAAAACGTTTTTGTTTTTCCAGGGGGAACCATAGTTCATGAAGTGTGGTTAATGTACCATATCTGTATACCCTTAAAATCATTTTATAACCACACTGAGTGCCTCTAAACATTAAATATATTTTATAAGTAGTTGGTTAACTAGCTGTTGTGTGCTTTAAATAGTAAATAAAATGGAAAGGCACTAAACAGTGACTATATTTCATAGGGTAAGATGCTTTTTCAGCCACTTAATAATTCTCAATGTTAAGAAAAATTGATTTTCTAACTGCTGAGTGCCTCTGAAAATTAGCATCTTATCTTCCTACAGGGGATGCTTTTCAGTTAGCCCCTTTTCTTTCAGCTTTTGATTTAATGATTTCTAAGGTCCTCTTCTTTCTAAAAACTTCTATAGGTTCTATTGGACAATAATTTCACTTGGGCATACTGGGTAAAATATAAAACAGGAAAAAATTCCATCTTACCTTTTAGAATGTTCACTTGAAAAGAAATAGTTCTTCACTTACTGACTGTTCCTTATCTCCCACCACCCCTCTCTCCCCTCAAGAGTAGGACTGCATGGAGAGACCTAGGACAATGGCACAGAACTTAAGAGTACTAACATCCAAGTACTAATTTCCTTCACACGGCACATCTGAGCAGTGGATGCATTTTGCACTTGTGAAAGCCTAATAAGGGAAAGGGATTCCCTAAGAGGTGGTAAGAGTCACATATCTTCATGGCAAATTAAGTCTTTCTTCAGGTCCTTAATAAACTCTTTCTGGCCTTTCAGAAAATCATATTGCCAATGCTGAGACCTTCCAGACAGATGTAATACTATCTCTTAGCATCACACAAATGGAGAGCTAAAATAATCAGACATTCTACAATTACAGGAAACAGCATTAAAGAAGACTCAACTCTTGGTGCCTACACCACACCAGCTGGGTGACCCTTGCGATGTCACAGAGCCTCCTTGAGTAATCTATGGTATAACCTCATCAGTAAAATGCATGGTTTGAGCTAGATGGTAAACTCTGGCTGCTGGATAATATCCATGAGCCCCTTTTAGATCTAATAATTTAAACATTTCTTCTAACCCCTCATTGCTGTGTCTCATGTGTGTGTGCTCACCAGTTCCACAGAGTAGGTGACTGGCGTGTTGAGGCCTGAGGAAGAGCTGATAAGCATCAAACTTCCTGAGACATGTGCTTATACTTAGAAAGAATGCAGCAAGTGAGTAAAATTCTTCTCAGATACGCCCTCAACATTCCCACTAATGTCACTGGGAACTATATGGGATCAGATGAGGACAGGTTTCTGGTCTGGGGCCAAACCCAGTGATGAGCTGGCACTTAGTTATCCACGTTAGACTGATGGCGGTCTCCTGTTTCATAGGCGCGAGCAAAGATGTGACCAAGGACAAAACACTCCCGGGAGACTGCAAGCTCTCTGGGGTGAGGGTGTTATCTGAGTCACCGTTTTATCCCCAGCATCTAGTCAATAGTATTTTCTCAGTAAACATTTGTGGAGCTAAACTGAATCCCTTAAGCAAACGTAGCCAACCAGACAGACATACCAACTGTCTAAAATGGAAAATCCCCCAAGACTTGAGATATCACTCAGTCTAAGCCCTCTATTCAATAGTGTTACAAGAGAAGCAACACGAAAATCATAATTGTCCAAAGAAGGAATCATTTTGCTGATTGGATTGAATCCAGAAACTGCTACCCCAGCCAAAAAGCAGAGTAAGGTCTCACCCCTCCTCCAACTTACATATTCCAAAATACGGAAGAGAGAAACAGGGAACACAAATCCGAATGTCATAGCGTGGAGCTTCACCTTACTACTGAGGTAGGCAACAGTAATTAACAGCTAACGGAGTACTCTGTGTCAGCTCTTACTCTAAGAGCTCTATGGATATATCTAATTTAAATCTCACTCCAGACTTCTTAGGTAGACATTATGTTATTACCATTTTCTAGATGAAAAAAAGCACCAGGGTTTTTGAAGAACCTCAAAGCCTGGGTAATTCAGAAGACACATGACTGAATCTAAAGCAGTAGTCGTCATACATAGCTCTGCATTTAAAATCTGAACTTCTAACGGTCAATCATCATTCAAATAAAAATATTCTGCAGTTGATGTTAAACTTCATGATGTGAGGAAGCATCATAGTAAAGAACAATATGAAACACAGGAAATGAGTCAGCAAACCAGAAGTCAAAAGTGATGTGGCCGGGAAAAGAAACAATTACCAAGCCGCAATTGGAGAAAGATGTTATCTGTCTCAGTGAGTATACAATTCCAGTGAACAGGGTACGTGTATATTCATATATTTTGGTGCATTAGAAAAAGCGGCCAGAAATTATATATACAAAAGGGCCTATTTTTCCCCATGGCTGGCCCTAGGCAAAATTGTTGACTGTAATGGAGTAATGGGCTTATGTTTCAGATTTTGATACAAATTGTAATTCTGTTACCAACTGGTCACATGACCTTGGGCAAGGTCAGTACATCTCTTGAAGTCTCAGTTTCCCTCAGATGGTAAAGGAAGGGCATGGGCTCAACAAACTCAAAGTCTCCTTCAAACTCTGCAAGTCCGTGTCTTGGGTGGGTGGTTTATCTCGGTGTCCTCCTAGATCCTATTTCTGTAGTCTGTGGGTCCTATTTCTGTATTCCCTGGATCCTATTTCTGTATTCCCGGATCCTATTTTTGTATTCCCTGGATCCTATTTCTGACCTACCTCTGACCCAATGCATCTGCTCCTTTTTTTAGTCGCCTTCTCTCTTCCTTCTCGTGAAACATGCATCAGTCAGGGTTCCCACATGAAACGTGGCACATTCAGACAAAGAAAAGCCCGGATGATTTCATCAAAGGACTAAGAAAGGAGTAGGGAAGGTGTAGTGAAGATGCAGTGCAATTCCTTGGATGAGGAAGCAGGTGGGATCCAAATGGGGAGAGATGTGCAGGGAGGGCCACTTTGAGAAAAACTGAGACTTTGGAAGCAAGGAAATAGATAACCCAAACTCGTACTTCTTTCTTCTCATATCCCACTGGGGCTCCGCATGTGAGAAACCCAACTAGACACAGGAATAAAGAAATTTTGTTGCTGTGGTTCAAATGGCTTAATCACAAAGGACACAAAAGGGGGGCAGAGGGTAGAAAATATATCAGAAAGGCCGATGGAAGATTTACAGCAGACTCATTCTTAAGGAAGGCTCTACTATTGATCCATCTATTATATTTCTGGATAAATTATGTCAATGTGTTGGAAATGTCACATGCACCTTTAGTCCTTTCTTAAAAATAAATAATGCATATGCATAAAAAATAAATAAAAGAAGCAAACGACTTCAAAGAAAATAAAAGCCTCCTTAGTAGAAAGCAACTATTCCTTCCACACCCCAGCCCTAATATCCAGGCTGTCCTTCTCATTCCCACACCTCGTCTCCTCCCATCACATTTAGTGCCTTTGTAAAAAGCAAAACAATCTTCTGGGAAGACAGGGCAATGCAATCCCAGGTCAGAGACAGAATTTAGCTCGCTGACCCTGGCAGGATTTCACTTTGCCCTCTCAGCCAACACTTGTGTGCAGCTCACAACCTGCACTGATGTCCATGGCTGCCCTGGCAGAGACCCAGGTCCCATCCTGAAGAGCAACCATGGCTACCTGTATATTTTAGTTCTTCCTTTAATTGCGGAGTGCAAACTCCTGAAGATTTGGGGAAAACAGGTGCGTAAACAAGAGGAGAGGCTTGAACATGACTTGTGAGCCATCTACTCATCGATAGCCAGTACCATCTGCTTCACCTGGTAGAAGACCAGCCCTGAGTATCTTACTCAGTGTTTAGTCAACAAATGTTGGTTGAAGCATGCAATGTGTCAGGCACTGATCTAGGCTCAAAATTAATGGAAAAAATCTCTACAATCTGGTGAGAGAAATAAGTACAGTGAAGCACTGACAAGCGCTATGGGGAAATGCAGGCCAAGGGGTTTAGGGTGGGGTGAGGAAGTGCGGGGGTAACAGCTGATCAGAAAAGGCCTTGTAGAAGCATCACAGGACTGAAGGAGCTGAGGGACCAAGCCACACAGGCATTTGGGGGAAAGTGAAATACTCCAGTTTGCAGGTAGATGCATACTTCATATTCAGTGAGCAGTAAGAAGTAAAAGGATTGAGCTGGGGAGTTGGTAGATCCACTGGTTAGCTCAGTGGAGCCTGGAGTTACAGCCCTACCCTCGTCGGTCATAGTGAGGATTTCAGTGTTTATTGAAAGTGAGATGAAAAACATGGGAAAATTCTACGTCATTCAAAGGACCGTTCTGCTGCTGGGTGAAGAAGAGGGAGGAAGCAGGGTACAATGAGTTAGGAGATGATTGCAAATCCAAACTTCTTCCTAGGGTTTGGACCAGGATGATTTTGGTGGAGGTGGTGAGAAATGATTGATTTGGTACTTATTTGGGGGTTAAAGCCTCAGGTTTTGCTGCTGGATTGGACACAAGGTGTGAGGAACAGAGGAAGGAGGAAAGAATAACAAGTATTTTCCCCAAGCAACCAGAATATTAACTAAGTGATTACAGTCTAACATTAGTTTTCTTCCCTCAGTGTAATCTGTTGAACTTTCAGGGCAGTTGTGGCACCACACAATTTATCAGCACACACCAAAAAACTAAGTCTTACTGAATTATATGCTTATATTTACCTCCCACTGCCTAAGATGTGTTGAAGTCATTTAAATATTAAAACCGATTTATATGCATATATGCATAACCCAAGGACACAGACAATAGTGTGGTGAGGGACTGGGGAGGGAGCGCGGGTGGGATAGGAGAGGCCAATGGGGAGAAAAGGGGACATCTGTAATATTTTGAACAAAAAATAAAGTATCAAAGAAAAAAATATTAACACCTAAAAAAAAATCATTGGAATAGAAATAACATGAACAAATAGGACTGGAAGACATAAAAACCTAGGAAATAGTCCTGATTTTTTGTCTGTCTCTGAAAGAACAAGCCAAATTATTTGAATAAAGAACTTCAACCCAGGAGAGCTGTTTCCTTAGATGCTCCACCTGACCTTTGGTAGTTATTTAAGCGCCACCTCACAAATCCAGATGTAGCACAATTTGCTAAAGAAGGCCAGCACCTGCCCAAAGGTGCATCAGGAACAAACACTCCAGAGTGAGAGGAAAAGGTCAACCTCCAGATTTGGATCCTTACAGACTCCTTCGTAACCCACTTCTCCAACCTGAAAGCCTGGCTCTGCTGCCAGTTCCCTTTCCCACTCATCTGCTGAGTCTCAGTTCCCAGATCAAGCGCCCCGCCCTTTTCCCAAGAGTCTTTCCCAATTGGGAAAGAAGGTTTGTTTTAAACTAGAAGGTTTAAGTTTTTCTCCCTTAAATTAGTACCCTTGCTGAGCTGCAACTCCCCCATGTTCTGAATGACCCCTGTCTGCTTCCCAGGGACCCTTGCATATCCCAGATATGGTAGGGAAAGAACCAGCATACCTCTCTTCTCCCTGCTTAAAGAACATGTGAGAGTCATTTCCTTTGTGCCATCGCCCTGACACCTAATGTTTTCATAAGGGATTGATTAACAAACTGTCAGGTTCAACCAGACTTCCACACTCCTCAGGCATCCTCAGAATTTAAAGTCACCAGCACCAAGGTTACTCACCTTCCCAAAGAGTTGCTAAAGTGAGCTTCTTGCTGAGGCACTGAACCAGGCTGACATCATCTGCATTGTGTCCTTAATTATCTTAGCATAGGATTTGCTGAAGCCCTAGGAGTTTCTCCCAGGCAAGGGTCGGAAAGCACTGTGTGACGTCATCTATCCTGTAAGTTTTGAGGAACATGAATTAGAAGAATGGAAGTACTTTGGAGACGGGCGTCCATGCCCAAGTTTCCACGGATCTGGTCTCAAAACCTGGATCTGATGAGAGAGTCACAAACACTTTAAATAGAGCATACAGAGTACATCATGTCTCCCTTAGTGAGGAAACCTAGTAAATCTTTCTATAAAGGTAGTGGGGAGAAGCAGAGTCCTCAGACCCTTTTCATGATATTAATACCCGAAGAGCCAAGAGAAGCAAGGCAGACAGACATCATCATTCCTGAAATAAAACTCAGCAAATGGAAACACAATAATCTATTGTCACTCTCCCCACATACAAACTCTGACCTGTTTGTGACAGTGGGGGACACCTGACATCCTCCTCAGACTGAGTCACAGACACTGGCATGGGACTATCTTTGGAAATAGTGTCCAGAGCTGTCCTCTAACATCGAGACATCATTTTGACATAGATATTCCCTTAAAAATATTTTTTATCAATCACTTACTGTGTTCCAGGGATGATATGATTTCTTTACATACAGGTGATAGTAACTTTAGGGAGCGCCCTTGTTTTCTTTAAGATATACATTGTTTATCCACAGTAGACTTTCCTTCACCTAATTCTAAACCTCTGCTCATCCACATGGTTCTTTGGATGTTCAGGAGTAACAATAGCTGGTGATGGGTGGGGTTCAGAATATGTCCAAATCTGATGAAAATGACAGAGACGACATAGCCTACAGTTTGAGTTCTAATTTTGCCTTCTAGTCTTATTTATTTATAATCACAGGTTCCACAGAACCTGTGACATAGAAATGTACACTTGAAACCTATATGATCCTATTAACCAATGTCACCCCAATAAATGTAATTTTAAAAAAATTACAGGTTCCCTATCGCCTCTAAAATAGTTAATTTAGACCTTGTTCCCATTCTGAAGCTTAGACTGAATCAGAAAAATTGGGTTCCATGAAGATGGTCCCAGGAGGGTTGTACGGAGCAGCCTACAGCACTTCTCAATGGATCTTATTACTGGGAGACACCATGCGTGGGGCTAAAAAGCTATAAGAACCCAAAGATTGAGGGTGTAACAGAGACACTCCTGCCCACTTCCCCATCTCTGATGTTTGAGCTGTCAAATGATGGTTCCTGAAGATTCCAATGATGCCTCTCACTCGAGGTCAGAAACTGGCCTTCATTCTTCTTTGTCATCCTACACCCGGCATGGGGCCTGACATGTGGAAGGTGCTCAGCCGGGCTTTGGAAGAGACCAGGGGAAGGAGAAAAGGGCACGTGTGTCAACAGGACTAGACCAAAGAATATGTTTGTGAATATATATTTCCCTGTGCTAGCTCTTCTGTTTTTAATATCAATGTGATCTATCTTTTATTATTTAACTTTGTATCCTCTTAACTTTTCTCTCTAATGGGAATAAACGATGAGAACAAGGATTTCTCTTTTTCTTTCTCTCTTTTTTTTTTTTTTTTGTCATGGCAGCAAGCATAGGGTGAGCAGAGGCTTTAAAATATTTGTGATTTGATGATTTACTTGCAACTAACATTTTCGCATATTGAATTCACATTTAAATTAAGAAAAAATTTAGTGTAAAATATTTTCTAAATCCATATTTAGAAGCTTTTTTTTTCTTTTGCTTTTTAAAAATTGTCTTCAGATTCTGCAGAATCATGTCTATTGATAAACATTTCTACTTTCTAAAAAGTATTTGACATAGATTTCATGTGGATTTTTCAAGTGATTTTCCATAATACTACCTAAATTATTAACTTAAAAGTTTAAGTGCATTTTAAATACAGCACTCTAAAGAAGTTTCTAATTCCTTTTTTCTAGACTCCATTATTATATTTTTATTTATTAGCAAAAGGTAAGTTGTTTTGAGTAAGTTTTCTAATTTAAAAACTTTAACCTATACACACCCCCCCACCCTGAAATGCCTACAGCTTTAGTCTCTAAAAATTATAGATATTCAGAATAGAATTGTCTTAATCTACTTATAAATTCAAGGAACAAGACTATTCTTGATTTTCTTGCTCTGTGGTACTAGATGAAATCATTGTTAATAATAAGTGGGACAAGTTAACACTTCGTCCCTATTAACATGTTGCCATCTAGATAACAGTCCAGATCAAAGCAACAGAATTCCTTACTATTGGGAGAGGTGAAGAAAAACAAACAGGGTGCTGTTCTAGGAAACAATTTTTTAAAATTGAGGTTTGGTTAAATTCTAAGTTTATGTATTAATTCAATAAATTAGCATGATTAATTTAAAGTTGCTGGTTATGAAAAGTCCCTTTCAAATGGGTAGATTGTATTCCTAAAGCAAAAACCAACAAATATGTCCTATTAGCTGTTGGTGATGGATACAAAGATCTATATAGTATGACTGATTATTATCTATATGAAACTTAAAATCATGTTAAAAAAAAATTATGCAAAAGGTTAAAATACCAACCAGTAGTCCATATTTCTCATGTTCTTAACTCTTTCTTAAAATCCTCAAGAAGCAACATGTGCTAATGAAAGCATTTAAAAACTGGCAGAAAAATAGGCCTACATAAATATTTAAGCTGTGAAACTCAAGCAATTGTTTGAAATATATATTTACAAGCTATTGAAATTGTAGGTATTAAAACTCAGATGATTAGAAAAGCAACTGAGGAAGCTGAATAAAAGAAATTTCAACGTGGTACTCCTAGAGGATAGCAGCCTTGGTACAAAGAGAATTGCCCAGAACCAGGAGGGCTCTGCCCAGTTGGAAGGCCTCTGCTCTCTCCAGACCCTGCAGGGCACAAAGACCTCACAGGTGCATCCTTACTCATTCATTCGTATAACACGGAAGCGAGAGCCAGCTTTGAAATTTCAGCTAAAGAATAGGACCTTAGGTATCAAGTGGATGTACACATAAAAAAGTCTTTGAAGGAAGTAGAGACTGAACGATTACGCAACCAGAACGGCTAATGGACCAGGAGAGACCCCAGAGTACACCATTTGCCAGGCATACAAGGATGGATGTCTGCCTCACAGATTGCTTATCCAGAAAGACTATTTAAAAGAAAGTGGGGAGAAAGCAGACCAAAAAGGACTAGCAGAACATATTTTCTTGTAAAAATATTATACGTAGAAAGAAGTGTACTTTTTATTAGTAAGGTCACAGTCACCTTCAGGAAACACATTTTGAAGCTGAATGTGAAACACCTTGTGTTTGGGGTAGAGAGGAAAATGTAGGGCAGGTAATTATCAAGTGAGAAGCACTTAACGCCTGCCAGAATATAGGAGATGTTGGAAGATGCTTACTTGTTTATTTATCAAGCAAGCCAAATGAAGATGAGGGCTTAACATAACTCAATTTAAGAAACAGAAACAGTACTGAAAACCATAAAGATCGACAGATATATTATTGCCACTGAAGATCAAATGATTTGAGAGAGGGGGACAGATAGCAGAAGCTAAGAAGTTTAAGCTTGCCCAGCCAGTGTGGCTCAGCAGTTGAGCATTGACCTAGGATCCAGGAGATCGTGGTTCGATTCCCGGTCAGGGCACATGCCCGGGCTTGATCCCCAGCAGGCAGCGGGCAGGAGGCAGCTGATCAATGACTCCCTCATCACTGATGTTTCTCTCTCTCTCTCTCCCTTCCTCTAGCTTTAGGACTTCAATCCATGAACAACGGAGGACCCATGAACCTTCCTTGCAGGGCCAGGAAGGCCAAGGAATGGTTCCAATTGGAGAATATAAATAAAACCCCTTTTCAAGATTTATCTCTGTCGAGGTGCATAACTCAAGTCCAAGGAGGAACAACAACAAAAACAGAATCTAACAAGCCAATTAAGAAACTATTACAAGTCAGACGGTGTTATCAGTGGGCACAAGAAAACTGCACAAGTTTTGTGGGCTTGGGAAGGATTTTTCTTTTGTGGGAAATGTGATAATTCTGTTTTAGAAACACTGAGTTTGAGTTGCAGGAGGGACCCCGGGTGAAGATTTATAATAGGAAATTGAAATGTGGGGTCTGGAACTCAGGGTAGCTGTCATGGCCACAGGTATAGCCTTGTGTCATCTACACAGAGGCGATGGTTGACTCGTAAAGGGGCAGTGTCCTCGCAAGAAGATGACAAGGGGCAGAAGGTCCAGACTGATACCTGCCCTAGAAAGATGGGTGAAGAAGGACAGTTTAAAGAGCAAAGAAAACAAACATGTTGATAAATAGGAACGGAAGCAGGGGAGATGCCAAGGGACTAGGACATTTCCATAGCTACAGGATGAGGCAGAGAGGGGCAAGAATGGGGTTTGAGAAAAATCTATGATAGTGGTAAAAGCAGGCGCACCAGGGGCTAAATAATAATGATTGTGGGGAATGGGAGAGTAAATTCCTAGAGAAGCTCAGTGGCGAAAACCAAAAGGAACTTGGGAGATCGACATCTAAAATCCAGACATACCGTGTAGGTGGCTGCCAAAAGAGACTTTTTAAAATGCAGCTTTGCACACCATTTTCCACAATGAAAGGCAAACAGTGGCTCTTCAGCACGCATAGGGTTCAGTCCGTATCTCTCTAACCCAGCAGCCAAGCCCCTCACAGCCGGGCCTCGCTTATTTCTGCTCTGCTGCACATAAATCTTCTACGCCAATGTAATCGGTCACTGCTGCTCCTTAACTGACACGTTTGTGGTCTCAGCGCCATTGCCATTCGACTTCTTTTAACACACTTCATTCTTTCCTTAAGCCTAATATTTAATAACTGCCCCTTCCTCTGTATAATGTTTTCCCATTTCTTCCTGCACCAGCTCTGGAAAGACCCCTTCTGATATCACTCCTGTGGTACCTAATATTACGATAGCACTATGCTCACAGCACTGACACCTGTCTGCTCTGCTTGCCCCATAATTCACCTATCCCAAATCAATTCGTTTACCCAACCTTGGCTTCTATGCCCAGCCTTCAGAACTTTGCTGAACAAAGTGGCATATTTGGCTCCCTTTAATGTCTCCTACCAAGGCAGTGCCCTTACTGCCCTTTAGTAGGCCTTTGTACCTCTCCCTTAACTCCCCAACTTCCTTAAATCATCCCCTTGTTTTTCAACACCACCCTTCCATCTCAGCCCCCTTCCTCAGCTTTTTGGCTCGGTCAGCAGGAATGAGTTCCTTTGGCGGGAATTCCTTCAACTTCCCGTCCTGTCCATATCCACACCCATCTTTAAGGTTTTTCCTAGAGGAAGAACTTTCTTTTCTCCTGGTAACTTCTATGTTTGGCCTCAGGTTCTCCCAAGTGTTAACAACTGTCCTTTCTTGACCAACTCTAGTTCCTTTTCAAACTTTCACCCTCCCTCTTGCCCTTTTAAAGCAAGCTTTTTGAAAGAATCTGTACTCTCTTTACTTTCACCCCATGCAGGCCTCAATCCATTATAATCAGATTTATGTCCTGCCATCCTTTGAATCCCCTCTCTTCAGGGTCACCAGCCACCTTCTAATAATCAAATCCAGTGACCATGTTGATGTATCTGTGACATTTAAGTTGACCACAAATTTGCTTCTTTTTGGGAGGCCGCTGCAATGCCCCAACAGGACGTTTTCTCGCATCTCCTCCCATCTCTAGCATTGCTTTTTCACTTACATTCTTTCTTAGCCTCCTTTTGGGGCTATCCTATCTATACAAATCACCTACCTCAGTGGCTTTCAATCCTAGAGGACCATTAGAATCACCTGGGTGGTATTTTAAAAATACAGATGCATAAAACCCACCTCCAGAGATTCTAGTTCAATGGAACTGGAACGGAGCCCAGGCAGCACTCTATTTCAAGCTTCCCAAATGATTCTAATGTGTACCTGTGGTTAAAAACTACTGCCTTAAATCATGCTTCCCAAATTTGTCTCTTCAGAGGAATCACCTGGTGCAGTTGTTAAATATAAATATATCCAGATCCCACCTCCTTGACATTCTAGTTGAATAAGCCAAAATTCAGAAACCAAAAAGTCACCAGGGACTCTCCCTTCCACTGACATCTGTTGGGGAGCACTGATAGCCATAACATTTTTGAGCATCTACTAGGTGCTAGATAACACATTTATTTTCTATTATGGGGTAACCCTCAAGCTAAGAGCTTTCTCCTATGTGCTCTTAGAGCACCTTTCAAACATCAGTTACAGTACTTGTTTGTTTCTGTGTCCTTTATTTGACTGAGAGTTCATTTTTATATGAATTTTATATGAACCAGCAAATTGTCTAGTACATATTTTTTTGAATGTACGTTAAAACTTTGGGGGAGGCATTGACACATTTGTTTTGTCTAGTACATAATAAGTTCTAAATATATATATATATTTATTTATTTATTTATGAAATAATGACTGGATAAAAAAATTATTTTTGTATATAGTCTGTTTCTAACCTAAAATATATTCTTTGCACATACACAAATTAGGCTAGTGTTCATAATGATGAATGAAAACTCTCTGCAATCTGTGTTTATTTATCTATAAAATCCTCTGTATAATTATGTGATTTATATTTTGGGGGTTTTATTTCCCAGGTTCTTTTCTCTTGGCACTGGTTCCAACTTGGCCAAATGACTTATACTTTTCATGGTATGTTTTTGGAGTCCTCTTTGTGGGAGACAGGAGCACATGAACTTTTAGGTCAAGCACATTTGGATTTCTGTCTCTTTTCTTTTCATTTGTATAATGGGGGTAAGACACACTTGTGATTATTAAAGATAAGACAAGCTCTGGCCAGAAATTTTAATCCCTTTTGTTGTCAGAGTATCTGCTCCTATATACATGTAAACCCAAGGGACAGTCTGCCTTTAGCTAATTTTCTCATTGGTCCTACACTCTTACATGGGACTATATCTTCATTAATCCTTATATTTCCCCCCACAATCTTAGAAAATGTTGGGTCTCTCTTTCAATTCAAGCTTAACTAATCCACCTGTGCCTTTCATCACACTGGCCCTTTCTAGAATATGCTACATTCTTTGCCTACCTGGAAAACTCTGGTCCCTTAAAATCCTACTGACACAGGCTTAGTGACTTCTTCCTCCATCCTGCCTCTATCTGACACAGGCTTTTTGTCTTCCCGCTTGTCATAATGGACTGTAACTTTGGTTTATAAGTTTTATCCAGCAGATTTCGAGCTCCTCTAGGGCAAAGATCAAGCTGTATTAATCTTTCATATCCCAGGGCTGAAGTATGGACACTTGATATTAGTGGAACTGAATTACTCCTGACATCAGACTTTCACTCCGTCGTTACCTTCGAATCTCCCAAAACTCCCTATTTTCACATATCGTTCACCATGAGCGTTGGAGTTAGAAAAAGAGCTCAAAGTTCAAATCTTTGCTGACCATTTTTTTTAAAACTGTGAAATGAAGATTATTAAACCTACTACATGCAGCGTTGTTTGTAAAATTAAGTGAAATGATGGATGTGAAGAGCTGAGCAGGGTAAATGCTCGGTAATTGCTGATCGAGTGGTGCTCATCATAAGTCTGGTGCGCTTTCTTGTTTTATTTTGTTTTGGACTCCAGGGCTCTACTAGCAAATTGCAAAACTAAAAATGTGGGGTAAATCTAAACCTTTCTTTCTTGGCACTTCTATCACAGACTCTTAAATCCCTCTTCTCACCTTTTCTGCTTTCTCGGATACTGCCAGAAACGATGGGAAGGCTGAGTAATCCTCTCTGCAGATAACACAATCTTGTTTCTGGACTAATCCCATCGTGCCCTACATTCCTGCTCGCTTCAGTCACCCCAAGAACCACAAGCCATCTCTCATTACGTGAACTCTCATCGCCACGTGGACTTGAACATCCCCTAACCTGGAGCTATCCCCCCCCCCCTCCCCAGTCCTTCCCCTGTGCCCTCTGGAATTCCTGGTAACTTATTAACTTACTTCCTGGAATTCTCAAATTCAGTAAATGTGCCCTGCACTTTTCTGCTCTAACTAAAAACTGGTGCCCTTGTGGTGACTGCATCCCCTGTAACTTCCCCAAAGGTGGTATTTTTTCTCTTCTATCCTATCAATCTAGCGTGTGGGGTAAATATTCTCCTTTGTTTCTGTCGGTACTTCCAAACCAGTACTGCCTCCTTCCTTTAAGAAAACAATCGCAGCTCCTTTGAAGTTCATGCCATAGGGCAACTCCCTATCATAGCAACCCCCACCGGCCTGTTCCAGCAAGTGCAGACACCAAGGTCACCCCTCCTCATTCAGGGAACATCTAGCAAGTAGCTCACTGACTCTCCATCACTACTCTTCAGTCATCCTTAGTGATTTTGATATCCATGGACCTGACATTGTGCAGAATCCTCTCAATACCCTGGTGCTCAATGCCTCGACCTCCTCGCGTCCAGAGGTCTTTCCCTCACCTCCCAAAGTCACATGCTCCAAGGTCATATTCTAGATCTTGTGCCATCGACCACAGATATCAACAACTTCTATTTGAAACACCCCGCTTTGTGATCACCTCTTTTTATTTATTGCCAGTTAACCCCTTTCATGTAGCATCCAAAGATTCTTCAATCTCATGGACAGACTGGCCTATCAACGTTGACTTTTCGCCCTCCCAGGTCCTCACTTCCCTCCTGACCTAGTGTAAAAGATATGGCCCATCCTTACCATCGCCTCCCACACCATTCCTTTAAAACATCGCTCCCTCTGTTCCTTTACCGTGTAGTTGCCTGAAAATAAAACTCCACCCTTGATGAATCCAACTTGTGCTTATTCTGCGCTTGACTCTGAGAAGCTGGGAGTGATTTGACAAGATATGTGGCCCTGCTGACCTGCCTCACTTAAAATTCTGACTACTACCTACAGTGGGAACAGGGTGCTCTCAGCTGTCCTGTTGCCTGCCCCAGTTCAGTTTATCGCCCCACTTTCCAAAATGACTATTTCATCACTTATCCTTTCTCCTCAAATCTCTTAAACACTTTCTGCTCTTCTGTATTTCAGCTGATGCTCTTATTTTATATTTTACTGCTAAAGTAGCAGCAATCAGAAAAGAATATCCACATGTTCCCACCACCCAAATGTATACCTCACTGTCTCTCTACTGAGTACTTTGCTTCCCTTCCTGTTGCGATGGTTGTACTCAAATCTAAAGTCAACTCATCACCTCACATCTGTTAGAATGGCTATTATATAAAAGATAAGAGGTAAGTGTTGGAGAGGAGGTGAAGAAAGAGAACACTTGTACACTGTTGGTGGTACAGCCATTATGGGAAACAGTGTGGAGTTTCCTCAAAATATTAAAAGTAGAACTACCATATGGTCCAGCAATCCCACTTCTGGGTATATATACAAAGGAAATGGAATCAGTTATCTGGAAGAGATACCTGCATTCTCATGTTTTTGTAGCATCATTTACAACAGCCAAGCTATAGAAACCACTTGTGTCTGTCCATACATGAGCGGATAGAGAAAATGTGAGATATACGTATATACATGAGTATCATATACATTAATATCACATATATGAGTATCATATATATACATATATATACACACATACAAAGAAATATCATTCAGCCATAAAAAGAAAGGAAATTTTGCCATTTGTGACAACATGGATGAACCTCGAGGACACTATGCTGAGGGAAATAAGCCAGACACAGAAAGACAAATGTTGCATGATCTCATTTATAGGTGGAATTTAAAATAGTCAAACTCAAAGAACCACTGAGTAGAATGATGGCTGCCAGGAGGAGTTGGGGGAAATGGGGAGATGTTAGTTAAAGTGTACAAAGTTTCAGTTGTGCAAGATGTTAAGTTCTGGAGATCTAATGCGCAGTATGGTGACTACAGTTACCCATACTGTACTGTACACTTGAAATTTGCTAAGAGGGTAGGTCTTAAGTGTTCTCATCACACACAGAAAAGAGTAACTATATGAAGTGGTAGATACGTTAACTAGCTTGATTGTGGTGATCATTTCACAATGTGTACATATATCAGAACATCAAGTTATACACCTTAAATATATACAATTTCTAATTGTCAATTATACCCCAATAAAGCCAAAAAGAAAAGAAAATCAACTCTTTCATAGAACCATTTTAGGGTCTGTCCGCTGTACCCCATTCCCACGCACCTTCCAAGGGCTTTGCTTCTATAAATGTCCCCAACCTGCCCTGAATCATCACTTACCCCTTATCTACTGGGCTAATCCATCTACAGTTATGCCATAAACTCCCATCTTAAAACAAGCAAATCAAAACAAACTTTCTTTGATTCCACATTACTGTCCTTTATATCTCTTTTCACTTTTCCATTTCTGCTCTTTTACAAAAAACTGATACAAATTTTGTCTATACTAATGTCTCCACTTTCTTCCCTTTCCTGAGAGCACTCCAATCAGTCTTTGTTTCCAACTCCATGAAAACCAATCCTGTCAACATTGCCTTTGCATCCCCAAATCCAACGGACGAGCTTACTCGCCCCACAGAGGCCTTTAGCATGGTTGACCACCACTTTCTACTTGAAATATTTTACATTCTCAGCTTCTAAAATATCTATTCCCATTCTTCTCCCATCTCAATGTCCTCCTAATTTCTGGACTTTTCCTGTTAATGTATTCTCAACATAGCAATCAAATTGATTTGGCAAAACCCTGAGATTATTTCACTGTTCTGCTCAACAAAAGTCCATGGCATCCTATATCACTGAGACCAAAAAAAAACAAAGGCCTTCTAGTCTTCTTTAAGGTTCTAACTTGACTTGATTGTTGGCACCTAACTTAGCCACTACTCTCCTCTTAGGTCACCCTGCTTCAGCTACATGGACTCCATGATCTCCTAGAATATTCCAGATACACTCTTTTTGCCTCAGGGTCTTTGTACTTGCTGGTCTCTCTAAGGCACTCCTCTAAATATCAGAGTGGTTGGATCCCCGTAGCATGAGGTCTCTTTCCAAATGCCGCCATTCAGAAGAGGGTATCTTAAAAATCTCTACACCCTCTCCCTGCTTGGCAGTCACTCTTTAATCCATTAACCTGCTTTGTTTTCCTTCCTAGTGCTTAATAGCACCTGACATATAACATATCATTCATTTGTTTATTGTTTCTCATCTCCACATAAAATTAAAGCCTCATGAGACCAGGAACTGTATTGTTTTTTTTTTCTTCTCACTCCTATGTCACCAGCAACTAGCAGTATTTATTGTGCAATAAATATCGTTGGATGACTAAATAAAACCTTTCTTTTGAATGTCTACATTCCTGTGCAGACATATGCTTTCCTGAAATCATTCAACATCTTTATTCACAACTTAAACCACATCTCTTGCACAGTAAATTGAGAATTTTAGCAAATAGGTTGGCCATACCCTCTGTTAAATGTGTGCCCTCCGTCTTGGCACTAAATTTATTGACTCCCTCTTAAAACTCTCCATTTCCCACAAAATACAGGGTGGTTGAAGTCCAAAATCAATAAAAATAATGCTTAGAGCAGGAAAGAAGAAAAGAGATAACAAACAGAGAAAATATTAAAGAAATGTAAAAGGAGAAACATTTAAAGAAACTCATAAACTTCTTAGAACAGTATTTGGGAAACAAAGATCACGCAGAAGAATTTGGGGGGAAAAATAACTCCACAAAAGTGTGTTCTCTCTCTCCTGCTTTCTCTGTAGTAGACTCAAACATGATCCTTGCTTAGGCTGGACTGTGCTCTGTCATGCAGAACAAAGGACGAGCCTTTGGCCTCAGTTTCTAGTTATCTGAGCCCAGGTAAAGGTAAACAGGATAGGCCCAAGGCAAAACTGTCAAGTGGAAAAACTTGGCTGATGTCTGGAAATTCCCTTTTCTCTGTTCCCTCCCAACCTGGAGATATTCTCCCCCTCGCCTCCAGTGCCAGTACCCTCCTGCTTCTAAAATCTTCCCTGTATCAAAAAACAAAAGGAATGTCTTAGAATATTTATTGCCAGGTTGTTATTTCACTTTTACTTCACTTAACTAGTAAAGACAAGGCCGATTTTGAATTTTCCTAATAACTGATCTGATCTTCCACTAGATAGCATGGCAAAATATTAGATTTCATCCAGTCGAGGAAGCTCAGGCTAGTGGGTATCTTAAAGAAAGTGTTCTCACGTAAATACTTCATGTCTCCAGCTAAAGCTCCTAGTGTCCTCCTTTCCTCCTCTTGGCATTTAGATGTGTGTGACCCCGTGGCAGGGGGGCAGAAGGGGTGCCTCATCCTAGTGTTGTCCTTTGCATTTTCACAGGTTCTGGCTTCAGAGTCACTCATTTGTTCTGTGTCTTAGGTTGGTGAAGGTTGAGTTTTGTAGGCCCATCTGTCTTTGGCTGGGGCTCACAGGTGGTACCCACCGCTGGACTCTGTCTCAGCTTCCTGGCCCGCTGCTCCTCTTGCTCTCAGATTAGCCTTCTGCATCTTAACCAGGCCCCTCAGCAGCTTGGCTTTTCCCCAATCTGGAATTAGGATCTCCTGGATTCCCTGTGTAGGAAACAGAGAAGCAGAAGTGCTGCGTTGGACTCGTCTATCCATCTCCCATCACCATTGCAGCTCCCCAGCTCCTGGCTCATGCTGGGTGGGAGGATGCTCCTAGGTACCCGCAGCTTCCTCTCCACACACCCGGGGGTGCATGCCACTGACCTGGTGATGCCCAGCTCACCCGCCTGTCTGGATGTTTCCATGGCCCGCTGCATTGAAAATGCGAGCCCTGAAGGGGAGGAGACCCAGGACTCCGGCAGCTTCCTGCCTTACTCTCTGCTCCCTCTCATTCCCATAATCCATGGGCTGGAGTTACTCTCCTCCTATCAGACTCTATATCCCCTTTTCATAATAAATAATTTTTGTCACTGCTTTTGTTATTCTCAAGTGAAAATCATAGATATATAATTCTACTCGCATAACTTCAAAAAATCAATATTACATTCTAACTGTAATAAAAAGAGAAATGAGCGAAAGTAATTTACTCTTTATGTATTTTGAAATGAAAACAAAATGCTTTGTCATAACTATAAGGGAAGATATACTGGATTGGTGACTCTATACACAGAGTCCCCCGAATGTGACTGTCGTAAATGCTGTACTGGAGACTCAAACTCCACAAGTGCTCTGTTGAGGACATTCTGAAATAGTGACCGAACCTCAATAAACTTACAAGTGAGACAAAGTATGATTTTTTTATAATTTACACTGGAGTGCACTTATGGAATATTTAGTGCATAGAAAATGGGGCAAAGAATACTTTCTGTTTCTATGTCCGACGGAGCGAGGTCCCAGGCTCCGATAACTTTAAACAAATTTTATACCTGTTCCATGGCTTAGGATACTACTTTATTTCAGTGAACTGAGCCACTCATTCCAGCTGCCTGGAATCCCTGGGCTCTACTCTCATTAAATACAAAATGTGACCTCAGAGCACCATATGACAACAGTAACAAAAGAGCCCCTCAGTTTTCCAAAATGCTCCCTACAGGTGATGCGCAGCCCGTCGGAAGCGGCTTCTCCGCGTCATTCCCTCCTGCCCTCCTCAGGGCTGGGGGCAGCCGGCACTGCCGAGCAGGTGTCCGCGTCTCTTACCGTGAGAGCCGCCCAGCGCCGGCGCCGTCAGCAGCTTCTGAGGACGAGAAGGCATTGCGTTAACGCACCCAGAGTATAATCTCTGTCACACCTTGAACCTCATTGCCACCGACAGATTCCCAGGCAGCAGCACGTTGGACTAGTACAACGAATGTTTTATTCTAATTTATTCATCCGAAGCTTTCCTGTTTTCCAACTTACAAAAGCAATACTGGTAACAAGTGAAGCAATGGAAAGATGACTACAAAAGTAATTTCTCTCCTCTCATTTATTTCCTCTCCTGTATACAAACACACACACCCATACACACACATTTACAGGCAAACATATGTGCACACACATACACGCACTTTGAGTTGATTACTTTTTTACAATCAAAATAGCACATATTCTACATGTTATCCTGGGTGTTCTCTTCTCAAGTTAGCATTGTATTATGGCCACCCCCAAAATTTGTAGGAATGAACATTTTTAATAAATAATATATCAATACACAGTTGTATACCTTCACAGGCACGCACACATGAAATTATCTGTAAATAGGATTATCTTGTGCTAGTTTCCAAGGAAGTTATATTCTACCTTTCACTCCACTCCCCTCCTCTCCTCACCTCCACCTGTGCCTTCCCCTTCCTTCTCTAACCTTTTCCCCATCTACAACGCCCATTCTTCATGGAGTGGAGTGAACCTAATACCGATTCTATAAGTTATTTTGCTTTTTATTTGCCACCCTGCCCCCAACTTTTTCCTCATGATTTTAATCATATTATTTACTCCGTGCTTTGTGGCATTTCTTCCCTTGATCTTGAAAGTCACACGTTCAAATTTAGATCTCCACACTCTTCAGGTGTGTCTGACCAACATCTATTCCCTCTTCCTAGGAACAGGAACCCCTTTCTGCTTCTCCCCATGGGCTTTGAGTGGGGCTGACTCAAGTCCCCCGGCTCAGGAGTGGACGGATGCCCTTCAGAGTGAAGTCTGGCCAGGCTGGGGCTTCGGGCAAGGGTGGAGCACAGTTCGATCTATTAAAACGAGAATGCAAGACGCAAGGGGCTCTTGAGAGAATCCCACCTCTCTGGCCCTGTAATTACTCAGGGATGGATGGGTACAGGTCACAAAAAGAGCAAATGGTAGCCATTCCAGGAATGTTGGCCAAAGTCACAAGGACTGAAGAACTTTTATTCTTATGATGTCACTAAGAAGATAAATTCAGAATATCTGTCATCTTTGCCACCATTTGAATATTGCCTGCCTAGGAGTTAAGAAAAGACAGGAAACAAAGTTGAAAGCTAAAATGAGTCTGAAAACACTTTTAGATTATCTAGATCCAGGTATATAGCACAAAATATAGATCCCCCAAATTTACATTTGTAGGAACCAAAGAATTTATTTTGTGCCTAAGCCCTTTTGAACTTTGATCACTTACAACCAAGAGTCCTAAATGCCAAGTGCAGCAGTAATTCTGTAAGCTGCAGCTCAGGCGATGGGTCCCCACCTGCCCTTCCTGTAGATGGGGATTGGGCGGAGAATCGGGGGCGCGAAGTAAGCATCTTCTGCCAGCTCTGGCTTATGAGCTGGTATCATTGCCTGCTTCCAAAATAAGTGAAAGAAATTAGGTAAACTATTTGTGAACATCTCCGAACATGAAAAATTAGTGCTTTATGGGCATTAAAAAGAACTTTGGAATGTATGTAGTCAGCATAATGCATTACGGTTGCTAGACCACTCAAGTCTGGCAATTTCATTTTAGTAGATCAATTCTGCCCCACTATTGCTCCTAGGCTACAATTTGGCCAAATTTCACTTTGAAGGGCATTTTATGGCAAAGATCCAAACCCTTTCACAGCAGAAGCTGAATGCTAATGGAATTGTTGTGATTTAAAACTGTGAAACACAATCTATTTTTCAATGAAGGAAACAAAAACTATAACCACAAATATTTCCAGCTGCTTAACTCAACCTTGAAGGATATTTTTGCATTTTTATTCATTATTTAATGATGAGAGATACTGTAAAAGAGTGTCAGATAGTGTCAGAACATCAGGTTAGAGGACTGGGCTCCCGTTTTGGCAATGCCATGTACTAGTTGGGTGACCTCGTGCAAATTACTTAACCTCTTATAGCATGGATGCTAAGAGAGAAGGTTCTTATAAAATGTTTTTTTCTGAACCTCGCACATAGACAGTGATCAATAAATGGCTGTTGCTGCAATTATTATTGGGAGTAATGCTAGGAAATTATTACTACTAGTAGAGTGTAACCTTTTTCTTTAGTTTCAGTGATGGGAATTTTCACATCCATTAGGTTTTTTCCTTCCTTCTTTTTTCTTTATTTTTCTACCTTTCTTTCTTATCAGTTTGAAATATCAAAAGAAACTGCTCTCGGAGAAATCTTAGGTTTAATAGAAAAAGGTGGCCTTTATTTCACAAAGAACAAAGAAAAGACCATTTTTAAATGTCAACAAACATTTCAGAAATGTAATTATGTAAAATCACCCACACATCTGCAAATCTAAAGTGTATCTCCCAACTCCCATTTATTGATTCATATGTTGCAATTTTTTGAAATTTCATAAGTAAATAAAAATGTTTTTAAACTATACCTTACATTTTATAAATAAAGGCAGAGAAGTTACCTTCTAGTATCAAAAAGACAATAATATTACCGAATTACGAAACAATTTTTTTTGGTTAGATAATAAAACAAACTCAATCTCTAAGATTATCTCAACTTTCATCGCATACTTACTAATATTATAATTTTGAAAACATTTTATAGCATCATCCAACAAAAATAACACTAGAAAAAACTCAGGATTCTCGTTAAACCAACACAAGTTTGCAACAGAGGAGAGGTGAGAATTGCTCTGGTTGTGCAAAGAGGCATCTGCAGAGGGGTAAGGTTGGAAGAAGGGAGACAATTTAGGAATTTTGGGGGTATCAATGCAAGCCATGATGACTAGTACCAGGATCATAAGCAGTGAGCAGTAGGAAAAGTAGCTGAATTTAGGATACAGTATGGGAGGGAGGTGATAGAACTCATGGATGGATTAGTTGGGGGGTATGAGGTAGAAAGACAAATCGCGGATGACTCCTAGGTTTGGGGCTGAGTGGCTGGGAGGACGGTGATGTCACTTATTCAAGTGGGGAATGTTTACATTGCAAGTTGAGTAGATACGTTCCAAGCAGGCTGGAGAGAAATGGTATTCTAAACAAAGGTAACATCACATGCCAAGGCAAGAAGGTTTTAAACAGGCTGGCATGCCCATGGAAGGAGAACATATTAGAAAGGGAGGACATGGAAATGACAGAGCGAGGCTGGGACAGCTGGACCGACGGGGCTACAGACAGTGCCAAGAGCTAGATTACTGAGATTGGGTTTGAGCCGTTAGGTTGGAGAGGGATTATGAACCATACCGGGGTTTGAAGCAACTAGCCTTCTATAAAACAAATTTAAAAACTCAGAAATAAAGAAGTTGCAACAAAAGAATTGGATGTGCATATTTAATTAATTTACACATAGGTTTCCAAACTTAAAAAATGGCAAAATGAATGTTTCATAATATAACATAACTATCGTACGCATACAATATGAAAAATACTATAACCAGCGAGAATCAGGCTAAAGGACTTTGAAAGGCAAGAGTGAGTGATAATATCTAACATTTTCAGAGGGCTCCAAGTTCTTTTTAAGTGTTCTAACATAGGCAATCCTCACAAATCACTTTTGGGGTACCTACTATTATTCTCAATTGGGGAAACCGAGGCATGGAGAGCTGAAGAAATATGCCCAAATTTCTACAGCTACTGAGTGATAGAGATAGGATTTAAATGAAGCCTTTTGTTTTCAGAGTCCACAACTTTTAACTATTTCTCAAAAGGCTATTCCCTAAAGAGGATGGGAATCTTAGTGAAACTGAAACATGAGTTTAAAAGGGCTCCATCTTAATTAATGCTTTCTTTATATAACGAAACCATGTTTATCTGAAGTTCAATAACTACTACACGTTTAATCTGCTTTCATTTTTTTCTATCAGATTCCTTTCAAGTACAATTACATCAAGTACATTTTATTTAAATATTCCGTTGTTATAAAGTTATTTTAACAAATCCCCTTTCCTCTCAACATATCTCCTTTACCTGGAATTAGGTTTATAAAATGATAACAGTGGTTACACTTGTATTTTGGTGTTTCCAAAAATTTGTTGCTAATTTTCTTTATACTTTTCTGTATTTATTGATTTTCAATTATGGAATTTGTATCCTTTCAATACACTATAAACTCATTATTATAATTAAAAAGCTGGTGGACTGGGGATGGAGATGAGAAGATCACATCATTGAGCGGATCATTCGTCCTGCTTTTACAAATGTTTAAAATGGAAATCACTAGTCATCTCCAACCCAGAACAAACCTCATCTCTATGTTACAAATGTTACCTCCAAATATAAAAAAAGTAACTGACAGCTTTTAGCTGCACTATTTGCAAAAATTTAAATACTTCATCATTCATTAATGGGGAACACGTATATATTAGGACAACAATGAAAAACCACTTTATACAAATAGTGAGCCAAGGAGAAAATTTGCTAAGGTCTTGTGGCTATTGAATTATTTAAGGAAGTAGAGGTAAGTTTTTTGAAAAATAAAAAATAAAAAAATCCAATCCTTTGTATAATGAAGAGAAAAAGTAATGGTCTTTAATGAGATACTGATGCTGCAGAAATTTTAGTTAGAATCAGGGTCCTGGAGTCTGGTCCTGGGTCTGTAACTGAACTCTGCATGACTTGGCCAAACCAGTTTTTGGGGATTTTGTTTCTACAAAATGAGTGGTGAAACTAAATGATCTCAACTTTTAATACCAAACGTTGGAGATGGAGCATATACATTCATCTCTGCCCCTTCCCTAAAATAAACAAAATAAAACAGGCATAAGACCACCAGAAAAGACATGTGGAGAAATAGCAGAAAACATTAGAAGTAAAAATCTTGGAAAGTGAATTGATAAATAATGACTGACATAAAAATACAAGGAGCGGGGAGGCAAGGTGACTAAGCAAGATGATGTTTTAAAGGCTTAGGAAAAGCTCACTCCAGGTACTTCTAAAACTGCAGGACACAGTGGAAAATAGGATTGGTTGAGTTTTTAAATAAATAATTATATAATTGGATCCTCTTTTCTTATTGGTTTCTTAGGCCACTAACCCCTTTTGATTCCAGCAGTGGACTGGAGATTTGCATTCTGCAGAAATTGCACAGACAGGCTCTGTACTTAAGGAATCAGGCAAAACGGAGGAGGGATATAAGGTGCCAAGAGCACTAAATAAGAGTGTCCATACTAAAGGACCAAACTTTCAGCAACCTCACTCTGCATCTAGTGCTTCCGCTTTTTAAGACCTTACTCTTAATTAAGCCATATGAAATTTCAGTACTCAATCATGTTTAACCTATAAAAGTCACAATTTCATATTAATCAACTTCACACAAAAAAAAATCAAAGGCTCATTAAACATTCTAAAAAAGTCTCAAAAATGAAAAGAAGAATCCCCTCCTCAAAAAAATAGATGAAATCGGACAAAAGAAACATATAAAAATTATTAGCCATTATATTCACAACATGAGAACAAGATCCTGTAATTTTTAAAGGCAACACTCAGAGATCATGAAAGAAATTTTAGAAAATGAAAAACTTAACATTAAAAGTTCATGAAAATAAAGTTAGGGGAGAACATGTAAGAAAATTGGATTAAGAGTCTAGGAGATATAATTTTCAAAAATTAGAGTTTTGAGAGAGAGAATATGTTAAAACTATAGAAAATTTCCAAGAACTAAATAATGTGAATTCCAAGATTGATATCATTCTCAAGATCTCATACAAGGATTTGAAAAAGATCTATCTAGACTAAGGGAATCCCTGTAAAATGTCAAAAACTTCATGTAGAAAGAAAAAATCCTAAAAGCTTTCGGAGGCAGAAGAAACAATCAGAACAAATAAACACAAACTTCTTAAGAGCAACAGTGGAATCTAGAAGGCAGTGGCACAATTCATTCAAAGTTTTGAATAAAAAATTATTTCCAATCTATAAGCCTATACTGAAATCAACTATTAATCAAGTGTGAGAGAAAAACAAAAGCATTTTTCAGATACAGACTTAGGATATTTATCTCTTATAAATATTTCTCAGGAAGTTATTTGGTCATATTTTTTACCAATATGAGGAAGAAAACCAGAAAGGTGAAGGTGAAGAAAAGTCTTAGGATGTCAACTGAAAGGAGTCTCAGGGTGATAGTGTCATTGAACACCTAGAGATGAAAAGCCCAGATTGCAACTGGATAAAACAAAGCTCCAAAAGGCATAACTCAAATAATAAAATGATACCTAATTTTTTAAATAGATCAAATGGAGAATTTTCACTTTGTTAGAAAAGTTAGGAGATTAATCAATGATTGGTATATATGAAACCAAATAAAAACAAAGGCAAATGTGAACTTCAGGAAAAACAAAAAGCTGTGTAAGAAGCAAAATGTAATTATCACTATGTCTATCATCTCTAAATAATATTTCTATAATAATAATATCAGTACTATAAGTTACAAATATTTATTTTACTCCAAATGGTAAAATATTTCTATTGGCAGAATAGGATGAAGGAAAGAGTGTATGAATGCATGTCAGAGGGAATGTGGCAGGAGTGGCAGGGCAGAGGTGTACAGAGCTAAATTCTCATCTTTAATAACAGAGAGTGCATAGATGATGCCTAAAATTAAAGAATCAAGAAATGATAATAAAGCATGTTACTTGGAAATATAGACTTAAATACTGGAATGTATAGCTAAAAGTGTTGCAGATGGTTGCCATAGGCTACAAGGAAGTGAAATGGAATTGGATGTGTCAGTATTCTGTGATTCTGCTGTTATTTTTTTTAATTATAAATTCAGTAGTATTATTTGACTTGTAAAACATATATACACATATAAGATCTCTTCTAGCATATATATTTTACCATTAAAAAATTTTCATATATCTATGAAAGCAGTGGTCAACACCTGCAAATGTGTCAGAGAAACTTGATCTTTGGATACAAACATATCACAAACATCTTATGATATAGCTTCAACCCAGGAAGAGAAACATATTCTTGAAAATAAAGTGCTCACATCAAGTTAGATCAGCAAGTACCTCCCTTAAAAAAAAAACCAAAAAAAACTAGGTTTAAACTTTATTAGCAGCAAGTGTCAACTCATCCCTCCCCTGTTTCCCTAATAATCCAATTTGGCGAAAATGAACTGAGGTTATTATCTGTAATTTGTCTAAAGTGATTATTTAATTTATACTTCCTGTAGGGTGATGGTCTTATTCACTGTTTATCCAAGTTGTAAGTGATAGTTTGGGAATAGATAGGTTATTTGGATTTAATCTTTCTGTGCCTCTCTCATGGTGTTACCTCATGTGACCTCCTTACTGGCCTAAGTGGGCCTTCATTAAGGAGCGCATAAAGGAAGCTCCTATTGAATGATACTTAGGTTCTCAACATGTTTTCCTCTGTCAGGAGGACCCCGAACACAATACACATACACATATACATACACAAACACAAACACACACACACACACCACTTGGACTAATATGTCAAAATGACAGAAAGTCATAAAGGAACTCTGTGCTCTATACATTTTTGTTTGGCCTCTATCAGCAGGTTACGTATTCCATTAATGCCTGTAGACCTGTCTAATCCTTTAAGCCATGTTCAATTATATGTTACAATTATTTCCCACATGAGTGATTTTTGTACATTATTTAATGCTACCAAACACACATTCGGTCTTGTTTCTTTTAAATTAATTCATAGCTACACCAAGCTTTCTCTTACCCTTTTGTTCAATTGAAAAAGATTAAAAATAATGTATCCTGAAAGGGGTTTTTAAATGTTTTTCATTTTTTCCCTCACCCTTAAATGAGAACTTGGTAATGTAACCATCAGCTAGTACGCATTTGAAGTACATTCAAGGTTTGATGATTTCTTCACCAGCCATTGATGTAGCTTAATCTATATTATGGAGGGGAAGTTCTCCTACTACATAAACCATTGTTATACAGGTTATCTTAGAATACTTTGTGACCTAAAAAGAAATGCTTGCTCACAGGACCACCCTTGTCCCAAAAGAGGAAAATTAGGAAGTTACCATTTCTTGCATTGTACCCATTTTCTCTACATGGACCCAGTGCGATGAAAGTTTTCACAAGAATAAGTGACTGAACTGATATTTTCTCTCTTTTTCAAATTCAGAATCCATTGAAATTTGATTACTACAAATAAAAATAAAATAAAAATGTTGCTACGGGAACGGGGTGTTCACAGAGGGATAAGATTTAGGATTAAGTGCTCAGCTGCTGGGATGTAGGAAGAAAGACAGGCAATGACCATGGATCATCAAATTCTCCGAAGGTCTGAGGATTCCTCCACTAGCTATTGTTGTATATTAATCTATGCTAAGAAAGGGAAGCTCTGACACAGCCTAAGCTATTGCTATACACTTTTCCCTAAGAGTTCTTTACGACCCTGAAAGGCAAAGGGAAAAGAAAACTGTAGAGCCAGACAAATCAGATACAGTAAAATAGAAATGCAAGAGCTGTGCTTTAGCAGGTATATACGATCCTCGCTGAGAAAAGAGAGGGAACAAGAGAACATGTAAAGCGATAAAGGAAAAAGTCTTGTCAACAGGCTTTTGGAATAAAAAATAAAACAGGAATAGAAGGCTTTCAGATTACAAGTGTATATGCTTAAGAGACTATGGGGCATAATATCTGAAATAAGAGCTGACCTAAAACATTTGGGACCTGTGGTTACTGCTTACGATTTATAGCTTCGACAAAGAAATCAGAATATTAGACTATAAAATTCCGAGACCAAAGCATTCCTTGATGCTGTGTTTTTTCTTACGGGCATTACATCAAAATCAGATAACTTATTTCGTGTGGATTTTTCTCTTTGCAGCTTGGCTTGTTTCGTTTAATTTTATTTATTTTATAGGTATGTTTCTCCTCGTGAGCATACCCTATATTCCATGATGTCAACAAAAACTACTGATATAATGACTCCTTAAAAAAAGTTTTGACAGTCCTAATAAACTCCCATGTGCCATTCACCTTATGCAGATTTTAGTTTCCCCCATTTGTCCTCAGTAACTACGGAGGCAGAGATTATGAAAATTCCCATGACACACCCGATATGGCATAGGTTTCAGCTTGGCATTGCCTATTAAACCACCTCTTACCAGGCTGCAAAAATTAGAGTAGACATATTACAATTTGAAAAAAAAAAAAAATCTTAAACTTTTTTTTAAATCACAAAGTAATGTTTAATAATGCATTGGGACAAAATCAGAGGAAACTGCCTTAGAGGGCTGAGAATAAAAAACAGCACCGCACTCAAGGAGGGGCATGAGCTTGGACGGGCTGCTGGGAGGTGAAGGCCCAGCCTCTGCCCGGTAGCTCTGCCATCCCTTAGCCGTGAGTTCTAGCAGGACCACAGCTCTGCGGCTGCCAGGAGAGGAGGGCTCCACACACAGCCACCGTAAGTGTGGCACCATCTGGTGACAGGATGGATAAAAACCACAAATAGGGCTGATTAAATCTACATGGATTCTACAGCCAAAGAAGAGCGGGGAGGAAGCAGGGAGTCTAGGTGGCCTGGCTGCGCTCCCCCCTGTGTCTTTCTCTGGCATCCTCCCATTTCGTTCTAACCGCCATCTCCCAAATTAACTTTCTTCCTACCGCCAGCTTTATGGAAAATCCAACTGAAGGAAAATCAGGTGTGTTTACCTTTGGCGAGAGAAACAGATGCATTCTGAGCACGTTTTTAAGCTTGGAGCATTTCTCAAGATGTCTTCACTGTCTCTTAGGTCTCAAAAAGTGATTTCTTCCTCTTTGTTAAACAAATGAGAAGAAAAACCAGTATTTTAAAGATTTTACCACCTGGAGCTAGAATTTGGCTTACAGGCTCTTTATTATTTAATTTTAGAATAGCCAATATTCCTTTAATGGGAAGTACAGAAAAAGATGCTTCTACAGTCACGGGAATGTAAAGAAAGGACATCAGAAAATAATGAACTAAGGGTCAAACTTGTTTTCAAAGATGCCAAGTGCAGTGGTGAGTAGGGCACAGATCAGTTCACCTCGAAACCCGTTCCATCAACATGAAGCAAGGGCAAGGAAGATCTTCTGGGTTTTGGTTTGGTTTGGTTTGGTTTGTTAGTGCAATGATCCCATTATCCTATTGGTACTTCAATGTTTGTTGTTATAATAAAAGAACAGTGTGGTCTGTGCTTCGAAAGAGGCTGTTTGGTTGTCATCCTGAAAGTCCATAGCTTTCCTAAATTTTCTAGCTGGACCTAAAGAAAAATCTGAAGGGAGATTCTCCTGACTCTCCAGAACTCCATTAGGCTACAGGGCTGAGCAAATCCTGGAAGTGTTTTCCTGCACAGCTGAGGGACAGTGGCTTTGGTGGATTATGGTCTCGCTCCCCTAATGGAATTCCTCTGGCCCCAGTGGGGAGAGGGGAGAGATTCTCAGCCACCAAGTAATCACTGCTCTAAGTCTGGGGAATGTGAGGGCTTTTGTTTTCCTAAACAAACCCCTTCACCTGTTTCAGTTAACTTGTGCATTACTACTAGAAAAAGCATCGCAGTGGGGGGTGGGGGGTGGGACACAGAGGTAAAAGCAACCTGATTTCATTCATTCATTCATTCACTGACTTCCTTACTCAACAATTTATTAAATAGATTCTAAGTGCCAGGTATTATTTTGCTAGGTAATAGAAAATCTGATGAAAAAAGAAAGGGAGAGGAGGAAGGGAGGGAGGGAGGGAGGGAGGGAGGGAGGGAGGGAGGGAGGGAGGGAGGGAGGGAGGGAGGGAGGGAGGGGGGGAGATATGGACTCTGCTATAACAGAGTCTATAACAGAGAGATTGAGGCATACAATAAACATTGCACAAATATTGCAAAGTTTATTATTTCTTCAATGGTTTAAGGTCTAAGAAGGAAAAGTACTAAGTGAGAAGAAAGTATGTAAAGCAGGCCCTGATGCAACAACTTTCATTTTCATAGTTTGTAAAATGCTTCCACATGTGAAATCTCATTATGCCCAGAGGACATTTAGGAAGAAGAGACTCAGAGTGGGGCAAGATAGGGACAAACCCAAAGCTCTTTATCACCTTTAAGCAATAACCGGCAGAACATAGTGGCTGTTTCACTTCTGCCACCCAGGTTTTGCATAAAATGTCTCTAGTAGTCAATCCTAATCTGAAACATAAAGAAATGCACTTTCAGTGTAACTAAATTAACAATATGAAAGCACTGTGATCTATCCTTTTCAATTAAACATGTATATAATTCTCTTTTAATCATTTAATTTCTAAGTAAAGATAATAGCAAAATCATCTTAGATATTTTGCATCTTAGATAATACTTCCATCTAAGATAATGCAACTATCGCTGAAAACATGCTAAGCCTCCTTCCAAAACAGGATATAAAATGACTTTGTTCATAGTTAGATGATGTCCATTCCTCTTCTGAGTCATCTGTTGATATCTTGTAATTTAAACTGATAAACTGATAGATAAGGTTAACTTCTATTAACACATCTTATTTGGTAGGGAAATGAGAGGAGGGGTCTGGGTTATAGACAGTCTTGTCCATATTAGGTTGTTGTATTTTTTCATTAATTTTTATTATAAGATGGAAATGCTAAAGGGATTTACAAGGAATCTCCTGAATTCCAGACACAATCCTTACCCACCTTGTGGAGAGCCTCCCAATTTTCCTTGATAGTTACGATCAATCACTCCAGCCAGTATATCATAACCCTATTGTGTGATTTTTGCTTACTGGCATGAGGAGCCCAAGGGAAAATGGCATTTTCAACTTCTAGTTTCATGAAGTCATTGTTCTGTTTCCTAGTGGAAGCATTTCACCCCAGGAACAAAGATCTCTAGACCAACAAAGCCCACAGTTGTAGAGATGGAATTGGTTAAGGGACTGATCATCACTCTCTGTTGAGGTGACTCATGTTAGACTTCTGTTCATGAGATCTATATAGCTTTTCTATTTCATTAAATAAAACTCTAGTAGCTGCCCATTGATTTTGGTTTTAGGGTCATCATTCATCTAGCCCATATCAAAGATGGATGTTGGTTAAGTCATCCTAATTACTACCTTGTCTCTACTGTCCACTGTGTTCATCATATCCACATTGTCTTTGGTAATTATAAGCAGCCACTTATCTGTTGCCATCCAGTAATTCCCATTGTCTCCACTGCATTCCAGGAGTTTAGTTTTATGGCAAGCATTCCCCTATCATTCCTGGCCTATAGAGAACATCTACCCTAACACTCTTCAAGGATGCTAGAACTCTCCTCACAAATATATTCCTTGCATCCCTCCACAGCACTGGGTTAGGGAATGTCCTCTGGAACATCCAAGTTTAAGGGGTGTGTGAGCAGTCTAATATAATAAATTCACTCTAGCATTCCAATCTTCCTAAGTCTTTGGTATGATACCTTCTTTATACTATACCAAGAAAGCTCTAGAATTACAATTTTATCTAATGTAAGTTAACTCTGGGTCTAGGTTCCAGTCAACCAGTCGACCAAATTGTTAGACTTTTCTTCACTGCTTGAGGTGTCTCCATGAACCCAAAATCTCTACATAGTGCACACTTTTTAACAAATTCATCTTTATTCAACATTATTTCCTTCCAACCTAATCCAATTTGCTTAGCTGGAAATTTAAAACTCCAACCACATCATTTTTTCCCAAGTGGTCAAGTACCTCAAAAGCAAGCAATCTATCCCATTATACACTTATTTTCACTAGAACTTTCCATAGCAGAAACTTTCTTCCTAAAGTCTTACCTTTGATAGGTATCAAAAGTAAACATCTAAATAACTGTCAATGGATGACTGGTGTCTCTTTTATCACTGGCCATCAAATTTAATAAGATCAGAAGAACCAATTCAGATACTCATCTTTAATTTTCTTTTGCCCTGGATCTTTAAAGCTTCCATTACAAATGACTTCAGCAATTAGTGTTTAATCAGGGATGCAGAACAACTATGGTATTATAGAATAATTTGTTGTAGAATTACACCTTATACAATTATGGAAGAACCTGAGGTAATAAAGGTCTGAAAATGATCAGAAAGAAGCCCCTGACCAGGCATGAGTAAATCAGTTGAGTTTTCAGGAAGTTAAGCATGGCCACATGTTGGTGTGGACCATGAAGTAGGCTGGTGTAGAAATCTATGCGAAGTTGGTGGTCCTTCTTGGGTATTGCTTCTGTGATTTCACAGCAAAGCATCCGGAGGTGGGCCCTGCATAGCTCTTCATCAGAAGCGCCAAGTGTTGGGAAGAACTGGATGCAGAATGGAAGAGGCAAGAGCACAGTGAGAGAAGTACATGCAAAGGTCCCGATGCAGAAAACAGTTTGGTTTATTTAAGACAGTGAAGAAAAGTGTGGCTAGAGGTAGAAGCAAAGCGTAGTAGTTAATTCAAAATGAAGTTGCAGCCCAGCCGGGCGTGGCTCAAGCGGTTGAGCATCAACTTATGATCTAGGAGATCATGGTTCGATTCCTGGTCAGGGCACATGCCCGGGTTGTGGGCTTGGTCCCCAGCTGGGGGCGTGCAGGAGGCAGCGGATCAATGACTCTCTCATCATTGATGTTTCTCGCTCGCTCTCTCCCCCTCTCCCTTCCTGTCTTGGAATCAATCAAAATATATTTAAAAAAAAAAAAAAAAAGGAAGTTGCAAAGATAGAAATGAGTCAAGTCACATAGGGCCTTATAGGAACTTGCAAGTTATTCTAAGTGCATTGGGAAAACATTAGCTTCCCAATAAATGTGACCATTATCACTATTATCATATTTACTTACTTTGTGCCAGGGACTATGGTAAACATTTTACATAATCATTCACCTAACATTTACGGAGCATCTACTATGTGCTAGACGTTATGCTGGATACCAGAGATTTACTAGTCAACGAGACTGTTGAACATGACACTCTTTTCCAGAAATGTATGATCTAGTAAGCACTGTTGCATTTAATCCCCACAATAGCTCGATGAGGTAAGAAACTGAGGCATGGGGGTCATGTTAAATTAAATTGCTTGAGGTTATCCAACTAGAGGTTTACAGAGCCAGGATTTGGACCCTGCTCAGTTATATTCCCAAGACTTTCCTTTTAAGCAGCAGTCTATCTGCCTCCCATGCTGTTGTGTAAACACTCAGATAAGCCCAAGGAATAAATCACTGGGATATGATTAATGTATTAATCTCTTCATGGTCCTCAGTTCTCTCTGCCTGTGTCAATGTGTGCATCCTCGGTTATAAATTTCACTTGAGCAAGGAAATTAGACAGCCTTGAGTATGTGAAGTGTCCTTTGCAGAATTCAGAGCAATTACATTCACCAGCTCTCAGTGTATCATGTGTGGTGTATGCTGAGCAGGTACTTGGCTGCCCATCATAAGTCGTGAAATTTCACATTATAATGGACATGCTCAGTGGGGTGACACATCTTCTTATTGGAATCATATCATTTTGTCATGTTCTCTTTCCTTAAACAGGAAGTGTAATCATAAGCATTTAAAAGTAGGGTGGTGTTTTTTTTAAGTTTCTGACTGACTCTAAGAAAAAAAAGTTAATTTAATGCAAAAAACATTAAACCAGGATTGGACAGATAAAAATCTAAATTTGGTTGTCATAACTGTCAGGACATTTAGAAACCAAATAACTCACACCCTGCTAATTGCTTTTATGTTTATTTATCCAGGAGGCGTGAGTCATCTCTCACAGAATCCTCATTATGAATGACTTACACCTTGTTGATGACAGAGCTCTGTGTTCTTCTTACAGAAACTCTCCAAGATGTATTTCGTTCAAAATAATTTTAACTTTCTCTGATTTGAGTTTATCTGATAAACTTGTATTTCTTCCCCTCGATATGTGACCTAGAGGCCTAACCTAGGCTGCCTTTCTTTTCTCTATCCAAAGAGTTGTTGAGAAGCCAGGAAAACTGAATTTCTGAACTCTCGCTGCAAAGGGTGTTGATGTGGTGATGACAGATTAATCTGGGCACATGATTGCTGCAGCTCTGTTTTGGAAGAGCGGCTTCTTTTCAATAAGGGATCCAAAACACCGTGGAACACAATAGAGACATGAAAATCCATGTAGCACATATTTGAGTCTGTTAAAACAAGGGTCACCACATTCCAGAGCATTCAAGAAATTACATATCACATCACTATTTGGAGTCTAGATATACTTTTCTTAACCAGGCTTTAAATATGAGGAATTATTCCAAGATCGAGGAGGGAGAACTCATATAAAAGTAACTCACAGAATATAAGGCTTTAAATATTTATTGACAGAAAAATCTGCTAATTCAGATTCAGATTTTATCAAGATTTGCACACATACACACACACACACACATGCATGGACATTCAGTGACAAAATGTTTTCACTAATCCTTGATCTTTCGACGTTTTGTAGAACTGGGAATGACACCTTGCCTTAACCACTTCTGTGCTAGCATTGCCTCCCCATCTCAGGTGTAACTCAATCCTGGCAAGCAGATGCTTGAAGCCTCAAACAAATGTATAGTTTAGGCCTATTTTGGGCAAGTATTTCTTTGGTCTAACTTTTTTTTTTACACCATCAGCTGTCCACTATAGGGACCACGTTGGGCTGTCCATGTGAAAAATTAGGCACAGGGTTGGTTTTCCAAGAATTCAGCTATGGGGACTAATCCTTGACTCCCCTAAAATAACTCTCAAAGACTTTCTAGGCTATCTATCTGGGAATTTCACAGTAAGGCAAGATTAACAGAATTCGTGCCCTTATTCAGCACAGGGAGTGGTCGCACAAACTGCAGGGAACATTATTCCATAGGATCCAGCAGTAGGGATCAGTCTTTCTGCTGAGTCAAACAAACGCTGGCTTCTCTTCTGAGAATTCTGATATATGCGCACCAGCGAGTGCTATATGTGGTCATAGATTCTGTCATGTGAACGTCTTGCCAGTAGACACTAGTAAAAATATTGAAATATTTTTTCTTTAAATGAGGAACTTTCCTGGTATTATTGCCATTGATGTTATCATAAATGCGGTGCTTCAAAAGTACTCCAGGTTTGTATAAACAAATTACACATTTCTGTTTTTTGTAGGTGGAAATAAGAGCACAGATAGATAGCTTAAGGTCATAGGGTTTACCAGCAGGCAGAACCAGTAAGAAAACAATGCCTACCCTATTCTTTTATTCCTACCACAATAAATCACCCCCTCTTGAAAACAGTCATGATTTTTTAAAATCATATTTAGAGTTCTTAGGAGCTTAATTAATCTCACTCAGTTTATGCCTCTCAATGCAACAAATTCAAGATAATTTTTAGTTGATAATTCATTAGGACCCGCTGTAGTTGAACAATCTCTACGGGGCAAATACTAAATTCTCTAAGTAAATTTCCAAATTGTATGAAATATTTTATTAATGGGAAGAAAATAATTTCCCTCTCTTTCTTCCACCTGTGCCCCCTTCCTCCCCCTCCCTCCCTCCCTCCCTCCCTCCCTCCCTCCCTCCCTCCCTCCCTCCCTCCCTCCTTCCTTCCTTCCTTCCTTCCTTCCTTCCTTCCTTCCTTCCTTCCTCTCCTCCCCCTTCTTCTTGTTGGTCTCACTGCTTATTGAGACAAGAAATCTCATGGCTTTTATAAAAAGAGGCCATCATAGCAAACTACCACATTATTACATTACTCTGCACACAGTAATACAGACTCCTGTCCTCACATCCTTAGTCAAACTCTTCCTGCCGTCTCCTTAACCAGGAAACAAGCGCATTGAGTCACAGATACTAATCTCTTATAATGCAGGGATTATCAATGCCAATCTAAGTCACTCTAGAAAAGTGTCGATTCTAGTTGGTAAAGGGAGGGGTTTCCTATGATAAAAGACATAGGACACTACCTGTTTCACTGACACGTACATCTATAGCCATAGGAATAATCCATACTACAACTCTGGTCAATACTTTCATTTTTGCATTAATAAGGAAATTAAAACCTTACTCTCAGAGTTCTCTTATTACAGAAAGTTCACTTCCTAGAGCAAAAGTTTAGGAATATTTTAAAAACCAGTTTGTAGCCAGGATCAGGAACCAGGAAGCATGGAGCAAAGTAGACCGCAATCAGTAAAGCAGTGCTTGGTTACCAGCGTGGGGCAGGATCAGACAGGCTGGGAGCCTGCCGGGCATCGTGCTTCCTGGTTGTGAGAACACAGGTCAGTCGCATGAGCTCGGTGCCAGGCCCAGGGCAGGATGCTGGGAGGGAGAGGCAGGGGCCAAGCTGGAAAACCAACGCATGAGAAAAATATTTTACTCATGATCCTCTCATGATGCCACAGATACAAAAAAGGCATAGGCCTGATTAACTTCAACCACTGTGTATTAAACAGCTTAGGTCACCAATTCAAATTTGTTAAATATCTTTAGGCATGGGCTGGAAATGTATTGCTGATTGGTGGCCTCAAAGTGTATTCTTTTCATAGATTAAAAAATACAGAATTGGGATAGCAGACTGTACCGTGCAATTTCCACTGTTTCTGAAGCGTAAGGATACAAGTGTAGTGCTTTATTTTGCGAATAAGCTAACTCCACTTGGGGAAAAAAGCCCACTTTTCAGAACCTTATCAGTAAAGTTGTGACAAGGACATAATTCTGAAGGTAGTTAAATGAGCACAGACATAACGATATGCTCTACTTGTTTCTCACATTTAATAAGACTATTGGTAAAACACAGAAGATGCTGTGTAGAAAAGGAAATTCATTCATTCATCCACCCATACTGCCAACAAATATCAGGTCTGGACTGTGGATTTGGGGGTCATCAACCAATAAGAGGTAGTAGCAGCTTGTGGGTTTTAGAAACAGTGTACCACAAATTGCAACCCATAAATTTCAGATCCAATAGTGTTAAATGCTACTAATAAGTTAAGCAAAATGAAAATTAAAAATTGACCTTTGGATTTAGCAACCTGAGGATCATGAGTGACTTTGACAAGAGTAGTCATTTTTGGAGTGAGGGTTGCAGCAAATGACTGGTTGGAGTTAATTCAAGAGAGAGAATGGGAGACCTTAGAGGCCGCAAATGTACTCGACAATTCAAAGTACTGTCTAAAAAGGGAAGAGGAATGGAGCATTAGCTGGGCTGCCACTGGCCCAAAGAGGGCTTTTTAAGATGGGGGGGGGGAAATAATGGTATGTTTGCATGTAGATGAGAAAGGTCCAGAAGAGATGGGAATATTGACGATGTAGGCAAGAGAGAGAGAAATTGCTGGGATGATGGCCCTAAGTAGACAAGCGTGGATAGGCCCTAGGCCCTAAGTGGGGGCGCTGGCTCCTGCAAGGGGCCCAGATAGCATTAGCAGACAAAGCTCTCAGTAAATAGTTCTGAGTAGATTTAAAAATGCTTAGTATGTTCTTCTTCAAGGTGTTAATGTCTCCCTACTCTTTCATACATGTGTATGTATTCTGACTTGTTCCATTGTAATTTAAAATGTAGTTCAGAATTCAGGTAGGATAGATAGACATGTCCAAGGAATGAACTTTCACACGTTAACGTTTACGGGAAATACAGTCAGACTACGGGAAAGCAAAATTGCTTCTGGTCTGATACTGCTGCAAACCATCCCCAAATTAAGACACGGTTAATGAAATATCTGCCGACATCGTTTTTGTAAAACCGATGCGAAGATGGAGACATAAGGACACGGGAATTGACTCTTTCTTGGGACAGGCTCCACAGTAGTTCAAGGGATTCTGAGGCAGGTAGGAAAAGCGAGAGCTATAGAAAGTCATTGCTCCAAATATTGTGCATTCCTTGTGCCTTTTTATCCAACCAACTGCTTGGCCACCTGCTGACTGATAATGTATGATAAGCAGGAGCACATCATTCCCCAAAGATAAGCATCGCACCATTTCAGGAGGGAAAACATTTTCTAGATCTTTGGGCTATTCGCTGACGAGTGGAGGATCAGTTCCTCCCATGTGAATCACTGTGACATTTAAAGAGTTCATGGAACCAAGAGAAAGGTAAAGCCCATTATTGTAAAAGGAAAATGTTGTAACCCTCATGGAATGTTCTTGGATCTCTGCCATGCAGAGAAAGAGACTTGCAGCGGTTACAATAAAGAAAAATAGTCACCCATGTGATGAGTAGTAGCCCGTCAAGCCACTGAAGGTTTGAGATCATCAAGGCAGTAGTGTCAGTCCACCCACAGGTTGGGCCCAGCAGCCTTGACTATATTCTAGCATCATCTGCACAATGGGGGACCCAAGGGGCGTAAGAGACTCAAGCCCTCCCTTTGTTGCTCCCCTAAAGAGTAAAACAGACGTTGGTAAGTGTTTGTTTAAGACAGATTCTTTCCGATAGCCGACCGGGATGCCTTTCCAGAGTCACCGCACAGGCAGGATTAGAGTTGTCTGGGTGGACGTGGAGGCGGTGCAGGCGGGAAGCTGGGTGTCCCGTGGAAAGCTGGAATCCTGCTACCCTGGAGCCTTGGCCTACGCACAATGGGACTCGTTTTGAAAGGAGAGGGGGCAGGGGACAGAGAGAAGTGGCCTTCCTGTTCAGGGAGAATGGGAGGCAGCAAGCACTTTGCCAGCTGGGAGAAAGGTTTTACATTCCTGGGGCCTGAAGTGCAGCCCCCTCCCCCTGCCCCCTGCACAGTGTCCTGTCTTCTTTGAGAGTGAAAGTGTCATCTCTGAAGACTCAACGGGGCGGGTAAAAAGAGCCAGTATATTCGGAATTACCAGTCCTGAAGCTCAAGCCATCACATTCAGGGAAGCAGGGAGGAGGCAATGTCTCAAGTTCCTTGGTGACATGGCATTGCTGGCTCTAAAAAAAATAAATAAGAACTGCCCCCTCTGTTTATTGGAACTGTCTCAGAGAAGGAAACTAAATGCCCACCTTCTGTCAGAGCTCTCCTAGCCCACAGGCCAGGCTGCCCCGGCGGAAGGAAAGGAGGTGGCGCTGGGTCCCCCGCGGAGCGCGAGCAGCGAGCAGAGCGCTGCGCCCGGTTCCAGCGCCAGCGAGCGCGCAGCGCGCACAGCGGCGGGGAGGTGTCCAGGCTCCGCCGGGAGGTGCCAGCTTGCTTCCCACCGAGTAACACTTCTCTCTCTCTCTCTCTCTCCTTTTTTGTCTTCCTGGAGGAATTCTTTTTTTTTTATTTGAAAGGCCATTGTCCATCTTATTAAATTAATTACTACTTTTCTAAGGCATTAAAGAAGTTTGAAATTTAGAGCAAACAAAGTAAGGCGAGAGCTGGCTCTTTTTGTAAAAATGACGCAAGGGCGGAGACATAAGTAAAGAGGTTTATACTTTTTTTAAAAAATAATTTATGGAAATAATTTACATCTTATATTTTGGTAAATTTATATTCCACAGTAAGGATGAGGGAAAATTAAACTGAAATTTCAAGTGAGTACAATAACCAAATAACAGCTTCAAATTTGTTCAATTTCATTACAGGCGGGACCTCCCCGCTGTTTCTATATTTTTGTAATCATTATTATTTTGCATGTATATAGTAATTTTTAACTAATAAAATACTCTTATAATGATATTTATCCTCACAAACCTATAAGGTCTCATCCCCACTTAATAAGACTGAGTGACTTACCCAAGGTCATAGAGCTAATAACAAGCAGAAGAGTTAGAATCTGAATGTAGAACTTTCAGCCCCAAATGTAGTCATCTTTATGCTACAAATACTGTAATTTTTTTAACATCCCTCATTTTCATATTTTCCCCCAAGTCCCATCTTCTTGTTACCATACACGAAAAAGTAAACAGGTTAGCCTTGGGTTAGTATTTCATTAGGGCTAACTTTCTTAGCTATCTCCTCTATACCTGTTTTTCATCAAGTATTTCTATAGTGTGTCAGGCAAAGTTTAAGTCATTCAATTAGGTTGTGCTTTCATAGGCTACTTAATGTGTCTGGGCCTCGATTTCTAAATCTATAAAATGGGAACAATAATTACAACTCTTAGAATTATTTAGATATGATTGAAGCAAACATGTATCTTTATCATTATGTTTTATTTTTCATTAGAAATGAATCACAAGCATTAATTTAATATTTTTTTACTAGCTGACAAAGTTTTATTGCAAATGTCACTAATAGGCTAGGCTCTTATCCAACATAACCCAGAGGTGACTTTAGAAAGATACATAGGCAAAGATTTTTCAAAAATAAAATGGAACAAAGGAATTTCTTATTTTTCTACTATATGATAATCAGTAGTGGGGGCAGGGGGGGACTAGCAATCATTTAAGTGTTTTTAGAATAAATACATTTGGGGATGTTGCAAAATTTCAAGCTTAGCTTGACCTTTTGGTGTTTGTCTGCTTTTGGCATAAGATAATTTCCTGACTTTAAAGACATCAGGCAGCTCTTACCAATAAACATTTTAATTATTCAACTTGCATAAATGACTTGAAAACATATGGAATCAATTTCCCACACAATATTCATTGGTTAAAAAATTGTGAGAAGAATGGCTTTGCTATACATGGATTCAATTTTCTTGAACTTCAAATTTCATGAGCCTGAAGGCAGAGAGATTCCTGTCAGACCTTGAGCAACTCAGAGTGGACTACAACCCCAGGGCTAATCCGAACTGTTTCAAGTATTATTAGGTTTCAAAGCAGTCAGTTTGTATCACATAATTTATCTAACTTATCACTGTCCTTTCCCTACCTACCACTTAATGCACTCATACTATCCTTTAAACTGATACCAAAACTCTTCAAGATAAATCAAGCACACTACAATCCATACAGACTATCAAAGAGGGCCAAAATGTATAATTTTTGGCAATGTTCATTTTACATGGACTTTTGATGAAAAAAAAAAAAAGCCCAGTTGATAATAAAATTTATTGTGAAGGCTACCATTTATCAAGTCACCAGTGCTTACTGGGCTCCAAACATTTCTGTTACCTGATTTGCAGTACTTGTTTTCTAAGTATGAATTCCAAGCCAATGGGAAATAGAACCCTGCTGTTCTTGCACTTATTTTTCTGTCACTTCACTTAATAGCACTGAGCATCATGTGGACTGCGTGGGATTATAGCACTTGGTACGAAAAAGCTAGTGGGAGGACATGACAGCAACAGTTATGTTGAAATGAAAGTCTGGCATACATGCAAAACCATCTTCCAAATATTTCCCCTTTCCAATCTTGGCTCTACTATCATACATTACTAACACTCATTTTGTTATTCCTCAGAGTGATTTAATTTTGTGATACAATAATTTTTAAATTCATTAGATTTCAATTGGTTTATATTTAGAACTTCAGTAAAAATCTCATCATCAAATTTGAAATGGTACAGATTGAAGCAAGGTTAATCATTACCCTAATCACAGGCCAAGAAGTTTCCTAGGATAAAGATTAAATCCATTGATGTCTCAGAGTGGATAGGAATGAAACTAGCCACGGGATTAAAAAGAGGTTTTGTGTTCTTTGTTTGCATTTGTAGTTGGTTCTCATTGATGGCAGATTCTGTTTGTGAATTCCCCTACTCACTAAAATTTATTTGTAACCAAAAAAATCAATCCTCCCAGTGCTTTGTGGTCATTCATGGACGAATGCAGAGCAGCAACAAATTTGAATCACCCCGAAAAAGCATATCCCCAGCCGAGGTAGAACAAAGCGATGGTCTGCCTCCTTGAATCAGCCCTCACATTATAAATAAGTGTCTCTTCTGTGGTGTGTTTAGTGTGACATTTTTGCATTTTGTGCTCTCTGTTGGGAATCAATGTTTGAAATGAACCTGAAGCACAGCAATGAAGAGCCGTCTACCATTTCTAAGCGCAAGACAGCTCTGATGTGCTTTCCGGAGAGAAAGGCGTGTTAGGTAAGTTTTATTCAAACAAGAGTTATAGAGCCGTTGGCTCTGAGCTCAGTGCTCATCAATCAACAATAATATTAAGTAAGGTGGCTTTATACAGAAACGTACACAAAACAAGGTGATGTATTAATTGGTTGATAAAAGTGTGATGTGGCTCGTAGGAACCTAACCCTGTGTTTCCCCTAGGAAGAGTGGTTTAGTGTTCCAGGAAATTTCATAAAACAGAACTCCTGGAAATAAGGAGAATGGACGAGATAGGTCAGAAAAGGTCAGGTGGAGAATTTAGAGGAAGATGATAATATGTAGTTTTTTTAAACGAGATGCTATGTTTTACCATATGTCTCATGCTCATCATATCCTGTTATATTATAATTTTTAATTTTTTAAAAGCTGTCTCTTAATTAACTTCTCCTTACTATTGACAGCTCTCCCTTGAAGGTATTTTCTAAGCTAAAACTCACCTAAGAGTGACTTGTTCAGAGTTCCCTGGAAAGCTGGCTGGTGGTGTGTCCCCTTGACCACACGGATGGCTGCTCCGTGGTCTCCGGGTGGCCAGGCCACTTATTTGATGAGAGCACAGCTACCTGAAGAGGGAAAAGGGCCCTTCCACGCAACATCAATGGCTCCGAATTCAAGCTTTATCCATTCATGCTTATGTGCAAGTTGTTCACCTTTCTGAGTTTCTCTGTCCTCACTTGTTAAAAGGAAGATAAGAAATATCAACTTACAAAGGAAACCTTTTTCTTTACTAGGACCAAATCTAGAAATCCACAGCCATGGAAGCAGCAGCTTGGTGGTGAGATGGGTGGGGAGCCACACTGCTCAAGGCATTTCCCCTGGTTTATCTCTCTACGAGGTTGTCTCATTTTTACCACCACTGCTAGCATGCTGAGGGGCCCTCCTAGGCTGGCTGTTCTTAACTGATCCCAAGGAGGTTACAGCCTCTTGTTTCCTTTTAGGACAACTGAGGCAGGTGGAAATCTATCTTCACTAACTGTCAAGCAGCAGCCTAGGGGGGAAAAAAAGTTCCAGTTGTGCTAATGAGCCCAATTTTGGATTTCTGACCATGGAAAGGTATATAGCTAGAGGCGGAAGATAAACATAGTATTGAGGACAGCAATGTTAACAAGTGCCATCCAAGAAACTTTAGGGGACAGAGTTGAGTTATTTGGTTAGAAGTAATTCCCTCCTGAGGAGAGTATGAGTGGTTGTCACAAGGACAATCTGACAATAACAATATTCGCAGTATGACAATATATGTGAAAGTGTTTAGTACAGTACCTTGGCACATCCTTCTGAAGTATTTTTACAAGTATACACACGTATGCTAAAATTAGATAATATTTTTTTTTAATTTTCATAAAAAACTTACCAAAGTCCTACTAAAAAAGGGGAGAGTGATGTAGTCATTGTTTAAAATTTGTAGTCAGTAATTCCATCCATTCAGCTCAAAACACATCGCACGGTATAATCATATATTTTTCCATAAAATCTGTGGTAGGAATACTTATTCCCATTTTACCAAAGCCAAGGAGATATCATGTGCATATTTTCAAACCATGAGCAGAGTTTAAATTAGGACTGAAAACATTTGGCTCCTATATACTATCAATGCTCAATAAAACTTGTTACTGTTGGTTGAATTCTACTGCTCCCTAAAATATGTCGCATTTTGTAATTTTTAAGCCTGAAAAAAAGCCTGTAAGACAATAAAGAAAAATACTTCTGTAAATAGTGTCAAATGACTCCCGCCGGCTCGTAGAATCAGGGAAAAGGGAATCAGAGCCACCAATTTGGTTCCTGATTCAGAAAGTGACTCATGGTGCAATTCTGTGAACGTTGCCTAACCTTTTAGCATGTCAGTTTCTACAGCTGCAAAACAGGGATAATATTTGTCCACCTTACAATGGTAAATGCTCTAGAAATAATAAAAAAAAGTTTAAGCTCGTATCAAGGAACAGCAAAGCTGGTTTTTCATGTGCTTGAGATATCACTGACACATTCACAAAGCAGTTTCCGCCAGAGCCGGGTGCTTAAGGCTTGCAGATCGCCCCCCCCCCCCCCCGCACAGCACTCTCTATCCTGCCTGCGGGAGAAGGTGACCGCACCCAGCGTGTCCACAGGACTGACGAGGCGCTCCCGAAGCTGTCGCTCACCTGGCCGCAGTGACTCCGGCCTGGTTGTCAAGGAAGACAAACTAAACAGAAGGAAAGAGACCCAGGCTGTGGGAATCACCCTCCTCCTGGAAGTTTGGTTCTGGGAAGGGTGACTAAAATGAGGAACGGGCCAGTTTCACGTGCAGTCTTCCTGCCCCAAGGTACAGCTGCCCCCCCCCCCCGGATGCCAGAATCTAGGATCATCACATGCAAGGTCTCCCGGGCTCTGCTTATCACCTTCTTCCCTTCCTAATAAGTCTGGTGGGGGTTGTTGTTATTGTTGTTTTTTGTTTTTAAAGAAGAGTTATTTGCAATGGTTACCTCGGGATCTTTCAATATCTGTTGCCTGACATACTGATCTCTTCTCCCATTATTCCCACAGGTGGCAAGAGTCACAGATCCTTCAAGTCTCTGCGACACTGCAAATGGCTTATATGGAGCTTTACCTTTAAGTGCCAAATTCCAATATACCTTCACTAGACAGGGACAGAATGTTACTACCACAAAAAGAGAACATTACCAGAATACGTATGGAATTGACATTAGAAAAACCCACACAAAAAACCCCACTGGGATCGTCGCACACAACCAGACAAAAACAGAGCTCCAAAGAGAGCAACGGGGCTATTTAGAAAATAATTCAGATTTTACATTATGAAAACAAAGAAGATCGCCCCCCTCCCCCCCAATGTATACACCTTGAAAGGGAAAAAAATATCACGACTTTTCTCAAACACCATGTGCTCGTTGTAAACACAAGGGAACATTTTCAAACTTTGTACTGAGCTGTGACTTAATGCCGTTGCTTCAGGGCTCAGTGACTGGCCTCTTCCTTAAAACTGAACTTGGATTTTTTCTTGGCCTCACTGTTCAGTACACATCAGAGCAGGGTCATTAATGATCACATTTATGTGTCAAGAAGTATGGACGTTTGAGTATAAATATTAAATCCACATATGACCAGAAGTAAATAAAAATTGGATGGCCAGTGTGTATTGGGCATGCTATCAAGGTATTTAGAAATTGACAACATGATATATCCTGCTCAGAAGACCTAGACCAAGTTTCAAGAGCAATTTTGTTCCATGCCAGTATTTTCCAACTAGCTTTTCTTAAAATATAGGAGATATTATTTGTACTGCCAAATTATTTTATGTTTGAAAATTGCTGCTTACTCTACACAACCCTTTCTTGGAAATGCCCAATACTTATTAGCTTACTAAATACTCCAAAGTATGTAGAAGGCAGTAACTTGAACTCAGCCTTGCCCAGAATTACTTAACCAAGGAACACCTATATTTTTTTTATTTCTCTGAGAGTAAATAATAGGAGCTCTCGGACCCTCTGACACAGTTTGAAAAATTCTGTTCTGTACTTAATTTTTCAGTCCCTTTAAAGTGGGATTGAACTTCTGACTCTACTCCATTGTTGATTCCTTCAATATATTCTAAAATGTATACTTATAATATTTTAAATACAAGTAATTTCCCTATTAGCAGAGGCCTATTTTAGGTGTGACCTGGGAAAGGATTAGCTGCAATTCCCTTTTCTTCTGAATCTTCCTTTAGAGAATTTGTGGGCAAGCAGCTTCCTCATTTTGATGGTGAGCAAGCAGAAAGTATTTGTTTAATTGAATCAGCTATACCAGCACCAGAAACTTCTATTTTCTACAACAAAGATTATCCCAAAGAGAAAAAAGAAAAAGTGGGTTAGATTATTTTTTCTTTCATTTTTATATGTTCTGTTTAAAGAGCTTCTGCCAAAGATTAAAAAAAAGGGGGGTGGGGTGGGGCAAAGAGAGTGAGGCTTCTTATCTGTTTATCTGCAAGTCCCTGTGTGTTGAACCCTGAACTGTCCCAACCGTGCAGGTGTCCCTGGAGATGTGACTTAACAGCGAATTTAGGCAGTGGAAGCTGGAAAGTGGCCTAGCAATTCTCTTAAAAAAAAACAAAAAAAACAAAAAGCACATAAAGTTCATACATACTTTCCTTGATGGATATTAGTGGTTTTGGTCTTTTTTCCACCCTTCCCCCTAATCTATTTGCTTCCCTTTTCAGTATAACTTGAATTTCTCTTTTAGTTTGGTTGTTAGTTATGATTTTTGCTTTCACTTTTTTCAGATTGGGTTGCAGAATCAAAGAGTCACAGAAAATTTTGAAACCCTATTTTCACATAGATTTTTCTACCTCAGACTCAAATCCTTCCTTCCAAGGACACATGCCCTTTATTCTATGACTCTCACGTATCTTGGAGATGTTGTTAGTTGACTAGTGACATTCTCAACTGTTCCAGCCCCTAGTTTAAAGGTGCAGGACAGCAGAGAGAGAGCAGGTGACTTATGCATCGTCACAGAGTGAGTCACCAATTTCTCTGGAAGAGGGAGCCATCTTCCCTATCCACTGATCTAAACTTCTTTTCCCCCGTTTCTGCACTGAACTTTGTATGCACACACACCACACACACACACACGCACACACCTCTGCATCACCTGCAGCATTATCCTTGAATTTTTTCAGGCATTTAATTAGCATTTGTACCAGGTCAATGCTATTTTCCCTGTTATGTAAACCCACACCCATGCTAAGAGTCTCTAGGGTTAGGAACACAGTGGTAATATGACTATTTGGTTTCGGTGTTTGTGTACAAGGAGCCCCAGGTCATTTCCAGGAAAAAAATTAAAGATTCTAAGGAGAGATTCACTGGTAAAAATGACTGTTCTCTCTCTCTCTCTCTCTCTCTCTCTCTCTCTCAATGAAGAAAAAAGCAACTATGACAAAGGGTCCAGGGAATATAGAATATCAAAAATAGACAATGAATCAGTTCACCAAACAGTCAAGGAATCGGTGACGCTGGATTTGGAGTGTGTTGAGTAAGAGGCTCCTTGAGAACTCTGGGCGCTTAGGAAGTAGAAGCACGCCCAGATCACGAGACACCATCCCCACGACAGCTGGGCCACCCTGCCCCTTGAAATTCAGATGATACTTGTGCAAACTCCCCCGACTCCAAGGCCTGTGTACATACAGGGCTGCTCCTGTGATTTCTGCAGATCTCGACCGGGCAAGATCTCCCATGAGCTCCTCCGCTTCTCTGCTCCTGCATCTCCACTAAGGTCTCTATGAGCACAGAGATCATACTCTCTCCTCCCAGATTCCCACCAAGCACCTCCTCCCTGCATAAGAGATACATGGATGGGACCCAGTGCACACAGTAGGGCCGGGGAGGGGTTACTGGGGCTCACACTGAAGCAATGCAAACCCCTTCAAATCAAAGGTTAAGAAGCCCACTCTTAAATACTCCGATATCCTGTTTTACATAAACAACCCCCTCCCCTGTGCCCCACCAGAAGGCCTGGGTGTGTTTTGCTTGCTCTTTCAGCCATGTCGTTCCCAACATGCGGTCCTCAGACACTTACCATGTTCCTGCTTCCCTTTTTGACCACCGCCTGCCCTCTTCTCATCAGCAGTAACAATCCTTTCCATTTTCTCAGGCTGAGGGGTAGGGCCCTTTCATGGATGCCCTGCCCTCCGGGTCTCACTTTCTATCCCTAGCAGCCAGTAATAGGTTGTCCCTACACAGTGGGATTCTGGGGCCACCTTTTTACAGATAGACTCTCACTTATCTCACAGTTTCATCCAGGGCCACTCAGTGCTGCTTTTTGTGAAGGGGCAATGCCACCGAGAGACCTACTTGGTGACAAGTTATTAATCAAATTCAGGAGCTCAATTACAGCCTTTTTGTAATTTCCTGAAATTTTGGAACTGTATTGAATTCAATGAGAACAAACATTAGGATAAAACACTTGCCCCACAGGCCATCTATTATCCCCAGGGAGACCGCTCACACCTTGTAACAGTGCAGCCCTGGAGGGGGTGAGGGGGGAGCCGCAAAGGGACCAGAAGCTCTGCAGCTGCGCCGTCCAAGTCTGAATTCTGACTCTGCTCTTCCTAGTGTGTCACTTGGGGCAACTCCTTAATCACTAGGTGCCTCAGTTTCCTCATCTGTAAAACAGAAGAACCCACCTGGCCTACAGACTAAATGCCTTAATATGTGTGGAGCATTTTAAAAATGCCTGGCTCCTATCAGTATGAGCTGGTTTTATTTTAACTTGGCCAAATGACAAAGGGCTAGGGAAGGGCTGGGCAGAGCTCAGACAGACAGCAACAGAGAGTGTTTGGCACAACTTTTCCCCAAGGGAGGCAGAAGAGATGGTTGATGTTGCTATTGTAAGAGCTTGGAAAACTCCACTCAGGAATTAATCCTTCTGGCAGGCTTTTTGGCCATAAGTGTTTGTAGATTGAAATCCCCGTAGAAAAGCTAGGGGTCTCTCCAGCCCCAGTATTTAACATCTGGGCTGCTTTTTTTTTTTTTTTAAATAAACAGAGCTTTAATTTATAAGTGAATTTGTATATTTTTATAGAAATTGGCCTCCATTTCAATTGAAATGGATTTCTATTGTTCTTGTGTCAGAGTCCTTCATTTTTCTGAACAAAGTGCACTTAAAAATTTCTGAGGGGAAAAATTAAAGGCATCCATTCATATGCTTGACAAAGGGTTTGCTCGCTATCTCTCTGAAGGCCTCTCTTGTAATTTCATATCCATGTAGTGCCTTTAGCACATAGTACATGCTCAGTAATTACCAGTTGGTTTGATTTTCACCTTTAAAAGAAAGAGACACTGAAAGAACTGTTTTAAAAGACTGGTTACTTCCACACATGTGTAGTAGCAGCAGCAACAACAGCCATTTAGGTAAGTTTTCCATCCAATTCTGAGGGCCTTAGTCACTTGGGTTGGTATGTTAATACGCTGCACTTCTAACCACGCAGGAATCTTAGGTCAGTGAGAAAAGAATATACTTGTTCTCATTTTCAACTGTCCTAGGATAAATTGTATTCTATTCACTGGTGCCAGAAAAAATCAATACAAACCATAGCAGTAAAAAATTCATTATTTGGGAAGGAGAAAGAAGCACACAAAAAACAAACAACAAAATAAAAGAACATGACGCTGGGGAACCACAGAGAGAAAGTCAAAAGCCCACTAGAGTCCAGCTGCACAATTCCATGAGCACCATTTGCACAAAACATGGGAAATACCCTCTGGAATTGTCCAAAAGGTGGCCTTGAAGAATACCTTTGGTGTTTTAAGTGACTTGCTTTATGGTCACAAATAGTTCATTCATCTGTGTCTCAGTGTTCACCTGGGGTGATCACATTTCAAACAAGAACCAATATATACATATGTTAGTATTTATTGTGTGCCCAACACCTGTCTCAGAAGTTTATACATATATTTTTTTTATTTTTACAAAAACCCATGAGATAGGTACTCCTATGCCCATCTTACAGATGAGAAAACTGAAGCCAGAAAAGTAGCCCACCCAAGGTTATACAGCTAATAAGTAGTAGAGCAAGGGTTCAAATACATGTGGTCAGTTAGGGTCTAGAGTTTGAGGTTCTCCAAAGCTGCCTGATTCATTAGGCCCCAGTGCATGCCAGGGCACCATGGTGCTCATGGCCATTGTGATTGATGCCAACATTTCCTGGCTGGGTAGACTGAGCATGAGCTTTTTTATTAGAATTTTGGAGAGAATAAAGAAAGAGACGTCACCAAGGACCATGGCGCTGTCTGACTTCAACAGAGAGCTCAAATGGCCATCACTGAACAAATTCAGAAAAACTGGATGTTAAACCTTCTTAACATCCAACTGAGCATTCTGGGAAATCAGGGACAAATACCTGGGCTGTTCATGATATCTATATTCTATCTAGAGCCATAAGTGCTGAGAGTTGGGAGTGCTTGTGAGAACTGGAGTAGTTCATGTCCCCAGCACACATACACAAAAGTGAACCAAAGTGTGTATAGACTTCCCCTGGTAGGAGGGTTGGGGTGGCTTCAGATTCTACCAGGAAACCTTACGCTCACACTGGATCTTAAGCTATCATACTCCTTGTCTCATCTCCCATGTCCCCTTTGTGGGACAATTAGAAAAAATTAGCCATGAATGTTAGGTGCTTTGAGATTCTCATTTGGATGCTGCCTTGGAAAGCAAGGCAGTCATTTCACTTTAGTCATTTGACTCTGCCCAGATCAGCAACTCTGTCCCATTACAAAATCTTTGATTGTCATTTGTTTTTCTTCAAAGAGAGTAATTTCCTACAGAAACTAGGTGAGGGAGTGATCATAAAATATTTTGAATTGTGTGATGGTTATTTTTAAGCAAAGAGAATGGGGAAAGCAAAGAAAGAAAGAAAAGGATATGTTAGTTTTTTCAGAGACTAACAAAGCCCCACCTGAGTCAGAGAGTATCAGGTCAGAGTAGTTCTGAAAGGATTACCTGGCCCTCAACCCTTGGGAATTCTCAGTTCTGTGGTGTTTGTTTTTGTCTCCCAACAGAGGTGTGGTAGGAAGGGGTCACAGAGAAGGTGAGCAAGACATTAAATGCTCCACTTCCTCACTGTGAAGTAATACTCTGCAGTCAAACCAGGTGAGCTGAAATAACTGGATGTGCTTCTCCATGGAGAGAACGTGTTTTATGAAACACTCGCTCAGTCATTCTTACTCCCTGGCTGGAGTGCTCTTTGCCACTGCCAGTTGTAGGAGGGTGGAGGTAGTCAACACCCCCGAAAAAGAAAATGGCAAAGAAACAGAATAATATTTTATATTGTCTATAAAAGAGATAATTCACAGTACATTATCTATACTTGAGTGAGTTAGATCTGCAGCTTGGGCTAATAAAGAAAGTATGGGTGAGCTTTCGGTTTCTTAAAACCAGATTGGCTTAACCATTGTGGTATAGAGTCAACTATCACATATTTGGTGGAAAATGCCTATTTGGGAAATCAGGCGATGATGCTGAATAGGTTCTAAGCCAAGATGAGTCTCAGTTCCCTAATCTAGGAAGTAAGAAACTGAAATAAATTATCTCTAAGAACAATTTTTGCACTGAAAACTCCGACTGTATCTGAGTTTCCCTTAATTCATAAACATATACTCAATACTTAATCACTGTGAACAAAAACAATTGAGTAGTATTTATATTTTACTTATGTTGCTTTGACAACCTATCATTGATTTGTAGACAGAATACAGGAATCAGGGATTTCAAACACAGCAGTATATGGGCAATATAAGACAGACACCAAAGCTTCTGGGGAAGCTCTCCTACATTGCTATCTGGCCTACTAGAACTTTCTTAATGGCTATTTATCCTTTAGAGGCTCTCACAAATTATAGACGACCCATAAAAAGATCACAATCATCATTTATTTCCAGTAGAACACTTTTATTTCCTCTATTAAGATAAAACCAGAAACTCAAACAATCTAAGAAATGGGGACTACTTGGAGCTGCCAATGTAATCAAACCCCCCTTTGTAAAAGAAAACTTGCCTATTCTAAACGTATTATATCAGTTGGCTGACAAGGTCTTGAGCATAAAAACCCACTTAAGCAGATCTAAATAGAGTGGAGTCTATTGCTAAAAGGAATTGATTCACTCAACTCTTCCGCCCCGCCCAGTTCACCTCCTACACCTGCCACACCTTTTCATCTTTTTTTGAAGCTCCTCCAGTTCTCGTTAGGTATCAAATAAATTTTGGCACCTTCATCCAACAGCTAGTACTGAGCACAACTGGAAGGCAGCCTGGTCCACTGGGAACCTGAGCTTTGTAGTAAAATAGATCTTCCTTTGAGTTTTCTATTATTTAATAGCTAGGTGACTTTGGACCAATTATTTACCTTCTCTAGCTCACACTCTACATAACTGGAATAATAGCATCTACTTTGCAGAGTTGTTGTGAATCATTAATTTAAAGTAAGTGAAGTATTTAGCAGCACAATGGCATTCAATAAATTCATTCATTCTAGCTGGAATTAAGAAAGTATCTTCAGTAGGATTTTTGCATCAACATATAATCTGATCATGTTTTCTACTTTAAAATGTTTTTTCTTTATTTTTATTTTTGACACTATTGCAGATGTTCCCTCCCCCCCCCCCCTTCCATTACCCCTGCTTCACCCAATCCCCACCCTCCTTCTCTCTGTCCATCACCACACTGTGGTCTGTGTCCATGAGTTATGCATATATGTTCTTTGGCTGATCCCTTCACCTTTTCCACCCAGTCCCCAATCCCCCTCCCCGCTGACAGCTGTCAGTCTGTTCTCTGTATCCATGAGTCTGTGTACACTTTATTTTGTTCATTAGATTCCACATATAAGTGAGATCATATGACTATGACTGGATTATTTCACTTAGCATAATAATCTCCAGGTCCACCCACGCTGTCACAAAAGGAAAGATTTATGTGGCCATAAAAAAGAAAATCTACTTTAAAATTTTAATGAGTTCTTCTTCTAAGATTTCCAATCTTCTCTACGTAACTTACAATATCCTTCCTGCTCTGATTCTGATCTCTCCAGACATGTTATGGGTCCCCACACCTTTCATTGTACTCCATGCTCCAACCATACTGAGGGCACTGTTGTGGTTTTGGTATCATGCTCAGAGAAAATTCATGCAGGCTCTTCCCTGAAACTCATGCATTTCCTCCTTGGCCTATAGCTAACTCCTAGTCACCTCTTGGCTTCGTTTAGTCACTGCGACATTCAATGCCTTCAACAGAGTTCCTGAACAGCCTAGATTATGAGTTATTATAACATCCTTAATTTCTTCTGTCATAGTACTTAACATACTATTTTAGGATTTCCTAGTCAGTTGTCTATCTCCCTTACACTGTGAATTCATTGAGAGCTAGATTGTGTCTGTCTTGTTATCTCACCATAGCCTACAACATAGCTGGCATATGCTATGCAATTGCTAAACAAGTCTTAGTAGACAAACAAATAAATGTGTAGTCTCTGATTTCCATTTCTCTACGTGTCCAGTTATATGACTTCAGGTAGCCATGAAAAAGATATGTTTCCTGTGTACCACTCCCAGATCTAATGGGAAAGGAACATGTGGATTATACAGAATGTTTAATTGTTAAGAGAAATTCTGCAGATTGGCAGAAAACTGGTTAAGATACTCATTCCCAAGAGGTCAATCTTGGAGATTCAGGCTTGATCAGTAGAAAGAGGTGATTTTTATAAATTTAATTCTTAAAAATATGTAGTATACGTGCAAGATTGGGAAAAGTAGGTTTACAGTTGTGGGTATGGGAAACACAGAGTTCATTTTTGTACTATTATTTATTAATTATTGTATTAGTTTCCATATGAACAACTATAAACCTACTTTTGCTCCACCCTGTAGGGTATACTTCCAATTGTATAAGTATATGTATATGTACTTAAGCAGAGGAAATGTACTGGAAAGAAATAAGAAACATCAGAATTAGGCATCTCTAGGTGTTTTTTATTTTCTTTCTTGTGTTTTTCTGTATAGAAAAATGCACTACAGTGTCCATGCATTAATGACATAATTTTTAAAAAATTAATGAAGATAAAATCTTTTAAAAAAAACACCTAAGTTTTTATAGGTGCCAGGTACAAGAAGAGAATTCTGGGAAACCAATGATTTTTTTTTTTTTCTCTTTTCTATCTGTTACTTGCTTAAGTTACTATTTCTCCAAATGTTAGACTCTCCAGGCTTTACATTACTCTCTCTGCAGAGAGCTGCTCTCAGACAATCCACATTTCACTGTCTTCAAAATTCAGTTCCTTTACAAAGTCTTCCCAGATAAGACACTCATCCAAAGGAAAAGGTCTTTCTTCCCCTTCCAGTGAAGTCCTTTAGCACTTAATTGGAGGTCTGTTTTCTCTATTCCTTTCCTGTTCTCTCAGGGGGCTCTTTTGTTCCCTAATTTCCCAAGTATATTTTTTGCTCTCTAAAGTTAGAAGCTTGCTTTTCACAGATTTCATGACTTTTTGGATGGCATTGGCCACAGAGAAGAATCTTCCAAAATACGATTGATTTAATGAATATTGCATAAGATGCCTTCTACAACACATTAGCAAGTAAGAGTGCATGTCTGCCAATTCCCGGGATGTAGGTGATCAGCATCAGTTCTTGACTTTTTAGGTCATTGTGGGGTTTGAACTCAAGTTTGTTCTTTTATCAAGTGCAATAAATGAAAAATTTTAATTTACAAAAGCTTTCCTTTTTTCGAAAAAAAAATTACCCAGCTTTGGAAATTTTTATGAAAACTTATATCTGTAAAGTATGTTGCTTGTAAAGACAAAGGAAAAATTAAATCAAACAACAATGTTATGTTACCAGATCATCCATGGGTTCTTTCCCGTCTACTAAAGAAAATTTTAAAGAAATACATCAATAACTTTGAGTCACAGCATATTTCCTGCTGAATATTATGACAGGAATTGTTTAAATAGGGAAAGCGAGCAATGGTTTCTTCCTTTTAAGACACTCCAGTGTGTTACAAATATGGATTTTAGAACTTTAACCACTGGTTCAGTTTAATTTATTAAGATTTCTTGCATAATCATGTATTATTGTGCATCATCAAATTGGTGTGTTTTCCTGATTGGTGTTGCTGGTTAATGATTCCTCTAGTTCACACTAATTGCTCTTAAAAAGAATAAAAAGCCTCTTAATATTTTGGTATTACCATGAAGAGAAGACTTCAGTCTTAGGAAGCACCCTGGGAGGAGAGAAAGCATTTCATGGAGATCTGAAAATGGTCAATCAGTTATCTCCATAACCATTTGGAAATGATCAGCATTCCTTGGTGCTGTACCTGGAGTCCTGAATTAACCTGAAATGACACAATCATATTTTTTCTGAGTCTTAAAATGCTTGCTTACCTGAGCAAACTTGCAAGGATAGGAGAGAAAGTAAGTTAATACCACAACTCTGACCCTCACTCAAACTTCAAGGTTTTACGGACTGGCAAAGATTCAGAGTGGAAGTGTACTGTGTCCTGCACACAGTAGGCATTTTGGAGTTTATGTTACACTTTAACAATTGAAAAGCTAACCATAGGAATCCAGCTAATGCTGGCCTCACTGCAGTCTGGGGCTACATTCAGCAATACCCCTCAGAAGAGCCAGGAGAGATACTTAACAAACAATATGCTCTCTTAGGAGAAAAAGAAAAAAAGGTATGAGAGTAATGTCAAAGGCTCTGATTTCTAGATACAGATGTGTTCTGATTTTTGTGTGTTTTCCCTTTTCCCTCAGAAAAATGGGAATGATGCCTCTTGTCACAGAGCCATTGGAATGTTGAGGAAACAATAAGGTAGCCTTTTAAAAGGATTTAGGGTGAAAGGTGCTCCGTGAGTTCAAGGTATTTGTTAATGTTATTGCTTAATCCATTCTGGCCCAATGTGGAAACAAAAGCAACTTCTATTACAAATAACACAAGTTGCTGAAATAACCTTAAGCAGTCTTCCAACAGCTTCTAAATGCAGAATGCTACGTTTTCTGCCCATGGAGAGCTAGTTTATCTTGGGCTTGGGCCATCAGAAATGTCTCTTCCCCACTCCTAGTATTTCCTACCATGTAGAGGGTTCTCCACTAGCATAGCAGTCCTGATATTTCTGTCCTGAGAGGAAGAAGGAATCATTTAATTTCATTGAGCACCTTTATCTCCCAATTCTACTGGGAGCTAGGTGTCTAGAGAAAGCACACATTCCACTCTTCTGTCTCAGACCCCAAGTTTTGGAGGACTACATTGTCCAAGGCTGGGAATAGAGCAGGTAAGTCTCTCTAAATCTGAAGTTCATTATTAATAAACCCATTCTGCACAATCAGCTTTATCAGTGAGGAAACTGATAATTTATTCTTCATCTATTGTACTATTTTATTTTTCAATGGTTCATACTCAGCTGGGGAAGGGAGATGCCCTTTGCCTTGAGCCCCCTAAAGATCCCCAAGACCCAAAATACAATGGAAGGTAGACCTGGCTCTGCTAGGCCAAAGGAAAGAAAGATAAACCTAGGTCTCTAAAGGCTTGGGATAAAATATCAGATATAAACCCAGCAGAGTTAAACTCAGTCATTAGAAAATGGACATAAATGTTTTTCCTGTGGCTGCTGTAAAAAATCATCATAAACTCAGTGACTTAGAAAAATAGAAATTTATTCTCCCACAGTTCTGGAGGACAGAAATCCAAAATCAGTTTCACTGGGCCTCAACAGGGGGTGGGCAGGGTCATTCTCCCTCTAGGGGCTCTCAGGTAGAATCTGGTCCTTGCTGCTTCTAGCTTCTAGTGGCTGCCTGCTTTCCTTGGCTTGTGGCTGCATCTCTCCAATTTGCCTACCTGATAACATTTCTGCCTCCCCCTCTTCTTTGTGTGTCAAATCTCCCTCTTAAAAGGATCTATGTGACTGCATTTAGGGCCCATTCTGATCATCTCAAAATCCTTAACTTAATCATACCTACAAGGACCATTTTTCTATTTAAGGTAACATTTACAGATTCTAAAGATGAAGACCTAATATCTTTGAGAACTATTTTTCAGCCTACCACACTTATTTCTTTTGCTCCTTCCTCTATATTCTGGAATTCTACAATGTAAGATACTAAAATAATGTGGTCTAATATTACAGTTTTAAAGAATCAAGAAGATAAATTCATCTTAGACTTGAATTAACCAAATGATATTGAGAAGAAATATATCATAAAGCGATCACCTTTTCTGTGCATATGTATGACTCCCCAAATTTTCAAATACATATATAACTTTTTACCTGATCTGTGATAAAGTATAAATTTTTAAAAATGTAAATGATCCTTACATATATGATGGATATTATAAACTCAGGACCATAGTTACCTATAATGCTTATCTTTAAAATCCCAATTAAAGCATTTACTGAAACAATTCAAGAATTAAGAATCAGGTCTTTTGTTCTTCATGTATATAGAGCATACGATGGAATTATTCATGGACTGATATGAAATTTGTATTTTACTATTAAATTATAGAAAATATTCACATTTTAGCTAAGAACTGTTACATTCTTACATACACTCAGGTTCATTTTACTTTTTCTACCAACATTTAGTGGTTTACTCTGTGTTGTCATGTTCCACCAATATTCAAATTCTTTGAATATTCCACCACTGGGCAAGAATTATTGCTTACACTAAGATGTGTAGGAGACAGCAAGTCATGGTGAAGGGCAGGCACTTCGCTTCTACTAAGCACTCTCACTAGCTAAGAAACCTGCACTCAAGACCACACACACCTTGCTTCAGTGAGAGGCCAGTGAGGACAGGCTATGCTGTGATAACAACTGGGCCTCCAAATTCAGTGTTTCAGGAAACAAGACATTTATTTCCTCTCTTTCACATAACAAGCCAGGGTGGAGGCTCCAGGTCAGTGGTGCTGAGCTCTATGCAGTCATTCAGAGGACCAGTGCGACAAGGGCTCCATGGCCCTTGCAAGGAGCTGAGGTTGGCTCCTACTCAGGAAGTCAGAATGTGGGCAGGCCCGTCAAGCACAGGGGTGCAGAAACTCTAGCGCTGGCCACACCTCAGCTGCAAGGGAGGCTGGGAAACAGCGCAGCTGTGCACTCAGGAAGACGAGGGGGGTCTCGGGGAACAGCCTGCAGGCCGCGCCGCACGTGCTCTGTCAATTCCCGCCTCAGGAAAGGTAAAGATGGCTGCTTATGTGACAGCCGTGGGCCTTTCGGTTTGTCACAAGCATCCACATCATGAACAGTAAGGATTCATTCTACACAAGCAACCATTCATGATTAATTCAGTAGGGGAGAGGAAAAAGAAAAAAATGACATATTTTATTATAATGATCCCGTATATTAACTTATATAAATTGTCTCAAATAATGGCAATGCAGGGTTTGTTTTTTTAAGTAAATTTTAGAATTATATAGTATACAGGGTGTGGCAAAAGTAGGTTTAAAGTTGTGAGTATGAGAAACAGTTTATTCTTATACTATTATTTATTAACTATTGTATTATTTTCCATACAAGCAACTTTAAACCTGCGTTGGCCCCACCCTGTACGTTGAGAAGCTTTTCTCTATTCAGTTCTTCAATCTATTGAGGAAGAAAATAGGCCAAGGAAGTTAAACTTGTCTCAAGGGGCCTAACAGTTGGCCCAGGCTGGGCTCCAGGGGCTGAGACAAGGGATGATAACTGGTGGGGCCGGCCTTCTGCGGAATGAATTGAAGAAGAGAATTCCAAGTCTGGTTCCCAGGCACAGGAAGGACCAGGAAGCAAGGAAATCCCCAATTTTCAAGTCCACTGAGCAGAATGCAAGAACAGGGTCAAAGACAAAGATTTCTCCACTGAGAACTGGGCAAGATGGAGCAATCAAGTACCGCAGGCAGGCTGAGCCTGGAAAGAAGCCCAGAGGCCAGGGCATGCTTGGAAGGAAGGTGGCTCTGGGCCCTTAAGGAGCTGAGGCGTTGACATTCCAACCCTGCATTTAGCTTGAGGCCTGTCCTCTCCCTCCATCTGGGTAAGAGTAATCTGAAGGTAAGTCGCTCATGTTACGAAAATGCTGATCTGTGGCAAGTCACAAAATGGGGAAAAACCCAAACTCACAAATAAAATTAGTAGGACCACCTGTGAAAAGTGAAATTTGCTTTCATGGAGGAGAGATGTTATGGCAGGGCATGGGAATTAAGGACAATAAATTTGGATTTAAAAAGAGTTTAATTAAAGTCCTGTCCCAGGAACTAAGTAGCCTATGACATTGGGCAAGTGATGTATACTCTTTAAATCTTTGTTTCTATTCTGTAAAATGGGAATAAAAACAATACCTAAGTTGTATGCTTTAACTGTTTTGAATACTGTACAAGGACTCAACATATAACTAGCTACAAATATTTCAAAGAATGGAATTTTTTTCTTTCTTCCTGGGTATGGAGCTATCCCTTATATTTAAAAATTAATCAATCATTCAACCAAAGTGCCCCCATGACCTCTTCAGCTCTATGGAGTATAAGGTGGGGTTAAGTTGTGACAACTGACACATGTAGCAAAATATATTAATTTAGGACATTTCCTTTCAGATACGAGTGTTCCCCTGCAAACGTAGGTATATTTTTAAGATCTTGAGAAAACAAATACTATAAAAATTGTTAGAGTCCAAGTCATGTGGAAGAAAATGTCCACAAGGCTATCTCCCAGCATTCTCTCACGAGATGTATCCACGATTCTCTGCAACTTAGTTAATATTTCCAAAATAGACCATCTTGTTTATCATGAGTCTGTCCAGATCAGTATACACTCCATTTCAAGAACTCCTAGCTTTCTTAGGAACCCATCACCACTGGGCATGCCTATACATCTTCTGGCAAACTGTGAGGACAGTATTAGTTGGCAATTGTGAGAACAAAAGATTTTTCTAAAGGTGGTAAGGCAAAAGGGAAAGCAGATGCCCCTGAGGAACAGGGACAAATGTCAAGGAAACTGAACTATCATCTTAGCACCCTAAGGCCTTAAGATGAGGGGGATGAGCCAGTTCGTTGCCTCAGGAAAAGTTGAAAGGGAAGGATCCTGCTGATTGCTCACAAAAGATGATTTGGAAAAGGAACTTGCAGGCTTAGGAAAGAGGAGTTGCAACATGAATTAAAAGGAAGGTAAGATTCACTGGTGCGATAAATTAAAGAGACCTCCCAAGTGCGCTGGGAAAATTACGGGAATCTTTAGATTATTGCAAAATTGTTTTATAACAATTTCATTAACTAGCATTTATTAAGTATCTAGTATGAATCCAGTACTAGGCCAAGTACTGCACATGCTTTACTTCAGTTCATAGTGCACCCCTAAGAAGTAGGAACCACTATTGTCCCCATTGAACAGATTGAGAAGCTGAGGTTTACAGAGGTTAAGTCCTTAGTGTTCAGCAATTTTATGGAATGCAAAGTACAGAGCAAAAAGCCACTTACTCAAAACCTCGCTAGAGAAAGAAGTCTGTTCATAAAAGGACTTTTCAATGATCCTAAATGTCTAAGAAAACGTGGCTCACATCCTCTTGGGTAAATTGATAACTAGCTTTGTGTCTGGAAAGGCGTGTTTCTCTGAAGTCACCCTTTCCAAAGGGTTTCCCTCAGAGGTGCTTCGTCTATTAGTATCAGCGAAAGGATCTCAGAGAATGACTAATTTTTAGTAATTGTGACCTGCAAGCCTCTGTTGACTCATTCTGTTCAGAAATAACAACCTGATTCATCAGGTCTGTTTATAACATTAATTATATTTAACATCTGACATCTCCTTTACCCCTTCTCAGCAGCACAGAAGACTGGGGAGAAAATAAGACACGCCAAACCCAGGTTATGGTTAAAATAGTAATTGATTATTAGTGATTTCAAGTGAAAATTGAATAACTTCAGCATCCCATGAAGTAAAAAAAATAATAATAATAATCTTACATTTTATAAGGTAAAAGGACACATTAAGTACTTTATCTTACTGTTTGATGTTTATTTCTCTCTCTCTCTCTAAAATTAATACACATATCCCCAGGTGAGAATAAATAAACAAATAAATAAACAAAATTAGCTGCCTTTCTAAACCCTCGTGAAACTGCAAAATGACTTACAGTGATAGCTAAGGCTTCTAAAATTGTCACTAATGCTTTTATAATAAAATGCATCCTGCCTTTAATTTAAAATGGTATTTGAACCCCTGATGCAGCTGTGCAGAAAGATGCTGGTAGCGCTGAATCAGATAAACTAACTTAGAAAGAACCCCTTTTTCCCCCGCAATGAAACAAAGCTGCTGTTCTTGCCAGTCCAGCACCCATCCCTTCCCCTTGCTGACGCCCCTCTGGTTTTCTGGGAACCTGCCCATCCCCATCCTGTACCACCCTGGCGGGACCATCGAACTCTGGATCCGGATGCAGGGGGTGGAAGGGCACCTCTCCCCCAGCCCTACTCTCATTTGCCCAGACCAATCACATAGAAGTTCTAGAAATTTGGCCCAAGGACAGAACGTGGTTGGAGCCGAGTTGATGACAACTCCCCAAAAAGACTGTCCCTATTTCTTCACCCAGGTCTCTGCCACTATCCTGCTTCTGTCTCTGGAGTTCCGTTTTCACTTCTATTTCTTAAGGATTGGGAGCTACCCCACGTTCTTCCACTAAATTTCACTCTTCCTAAAGTTAGTCAGTTTCTGTTGCTTGTATTACAATGCAGGTAGAATCTGTTATTAATCCCATTTTACCAAAACTTAGGAAGATTAAATAAGTCCCCGAAGGTCATACAGCAAGTAGGTGATAGATACTGCAGGTGAATCCAAGGCAGGCTGAAATCCAAGTCAGAGCTTGTAAATAATTAACCTCCAGGGGACTAGGACTGAGTCCTTCTCTCTGATATGTTGTTTCTGAAGCAGCCAGCAGAGTTTGGCATATTTTAGATGTTCAAAAGTTTGTAGTAGAGGGTATTTTAGCTAAATCAAGGCAGAAGGGCTCCAATCTAGTAAGCTGGTAACACTGAAATTCAAGCTGACATCCTGTTCACTTTTTCCATTAAACCCATCACGTGAGACAATTCACATCACAAACATACGCACAGTTGTATTTGTTCATCCCTTCTTTAGCACAGCTCGACACTGAACCACAACAACCAAACACATCAATACACAGGGACTGAGATGAGCACTTGCCTGCTATATATGCATGGGTGTGTGTGTGTGTGTGTGTGTCTGCTGTTTACTGGAAACTCCTATCAATCATCCAGATTCTTCTTGGCCTCCATTTATTTTTAAAATTACAGTACCTATATATTTTTTATTATGATGTACTGAGTATTTTAATGTGAGCATACGTTGGAATTTAGACTTATTTTTTATTTCCTCATATTTAATATTTAATTTTTACTTTGTATCTTATAATATTCCCTTTCTACAAATGGTATGGGCAGATGACAGATTGTTTATTAAGGAAAAGATTATTTCCAAACAGACAATCCCTACTGGATGTATCATTCACTTGTGCTTTACTCTTTTCTACTTAGGGTCTTTTTCATTTTTATTTTTATTTATTGATTTGAGAGAGAGAAGGGAGAGAGTGGGAGAAGGGGAGGCGAGAGAGAAAACATCGATTTGTTGTTCCACTTACTTATGCAGTCATTGGTTGATTGTTGCATGTGCCCTGACCGGGGATCGAACCCGCAACCTTGGCGTATAGGGATGATGCTCTAACCAACTGAGCTACCCAGCCAGGGCCTCTGTCCAGTGTTTTGATCGGAAAACCGCAGCTCTTGATTTCAAAAGGCCTGCCACTTGGCTTCCTTGGAATTCCCAACTCCATGCTCTCTGTCCCAGGAAAAAAATCTAGTTGAAAGGTTCTGGTTGAGTTCCCTAAATCCCCTGAACTCTTCCTGTCAAGCTTTTACCTAGGCTAATTACAACTAACATTAGCATTTAAAAAATAATTACGTCAAATGCTTCTCAGAGTTCAAATTTTAAAATGCCATCTCTTTTAATATTAGCAAAGTGGCTGACAAACTCATGATGCTTACCTCAAATGACATTTTCTGGATGAATATTGATTTCCTCTTAATTTTTGTTCTATGATTTTGAAAATTATTGACAACCCATTCCCAGAACAATAATTAGGAGGTAATAGACTTGGAACAAGTCAAAACCAATTCCGGAATGTACTGTCCTCTTTCCTTCCAGGACAGGCCTTGTATCTTCAGAGGCTAGGTAGGGTTTCTTCCTTTGCTCCTTGGTTCAAGCAACATGAACTAAACAACGACGTTCCCTGCTCAAAGTGTGGTCCTCGCAGTAGCATCTGCACCGCCTGGGGATGCAGAATTCACCTCCACCCTGTGGCCCCTGAATCAGAATCTGCATTTTAACCAGATCCCCAGGTAATTTAAAAAGATGGTATCTATGCTAAATGACTGGTAGTGAGTACTTGGGGGAACAGTATTGAGATGAAATCTTCATTCAAATTTGGGCTCAGTGGGAGGAGTGACAAAACGACCAATGAAAGTGTGATTACCTAGGGAATGGGGGATGCCCACTGCATTGCCAATCAAACCCTTCTTTTTAACTCTTCATCTTCCAGTCTATCAAATCAACTTGATCTTGGATGGTTCCACACACATACTCTCTATTTTCTAATGTGGTCAAGCAAAACTCTGCATTGTCCTGCAAAAGTAACATGTCTTTACTTATTGTATTACACAGGGTTCTCCAAGGAAACAGAACCTATAGAATGAAGATATATATATATATATATATATATATATATATATATATATATATGATGTTCCAAAAAATGTATACACACTTAACAGCTGATAGTTCAACTGATATTTCTTTCTTTTCAGATTTAATCCATTTGAATGAATAATTATTCAAAGTGTGTATACATTTTTGGGGGAATTGGCTCATGTAATTATAGAAGCTGGCAAGTCTCCCATGACCTACAGATTGAGTCAGCACACTGGAGACCCCTTAGTTTAGCTCTAGTCTGAGTCTGGAGGCTAAAAACCAGGAGAACTGATGGTATAGCTCCAGTCCAAAGGTTGGCAGGCTCAAGACCCAGGAAGAGCTGACATTGCAGTTTGAGTTTGAAGGCAGGAAAAAGTTATGGTGCAGTTTGAAGGCAGACAGGCAGGAAGAAATCTCTCTTCCTCAGGGAAGTCAGCCTTTTTGTTGAGTTAGGCCTTCAACTAATTAGATAAGGCCCACCTGCATTAGGGAGGGTAATCGTCTTTCTTCAATCTACCGATTTAAATGTTAATCTTACCTAGAAAACACCTGGAATGATGTTTGGCCAAATATCTAGGTATCCCTTGACCCAGTGACATTGACACACAAAATTAACTATCACGTTGATCATGTTCCTATTCCCTAGAATTCTCCCCCTTCCACCACACATCTTTTGAGGCATAGACAAGGCCTGTGTTTTCCAAGAAGCTTTCCCTAACTCCCCTTCATGGATTTCCTCCTTGTCTCAACTGCCTACAGCATTTAAAGAGCCAATATCACTGCTAGTCCAGGACTGTTTGCTATCTTTCATTTTCTACTCTTGTTTTTAGTATCTTAGACTTGCTTCCACCTAATTGGTAGCATCATAAAGGCAGGAATGTTTTCAGATTTTATAGTACTCAGATGCTCCCCAAATCCTGGATAACTGAGTTTTCAATTTATTTTCACAATTAGAAAATACTAGAATATCCCTTCTACAAGAAGCACTTGCCACTGAAATGAGCATTATTGTCATATCTGCAACCAACTAAGACCTTCTTGGAGATGGCCAGGGTGTGGAATTTTGATAGCACCATTTCTGAATAAAAATTTAGAATTTGTCTTAACTTCGATTCCCACCCTGACATAGGTTTTGCTGAAAAAGCCTCAGGAAATAGTGTGTTCATGTATGTAGCCTACATGATACTGAACAGAGAACAACTGCACTGTACTGTCCTGGAGCTGGGCAGTTGGGAGGGGGAGGTTGGTGACATGAGACAGAAAGGACCATGTTACTGCAGAATGAAAAAGACTGAGCCCAGAGTCCGTGCAGAAAATCAGTCTTCCCACCCCAAAGGAGTTTAAAATGTCAGCAAATCACAGGCTGCCCATGGCAGAGGGACAAGAGTAGGGAGACACGGGAGTCCACAGCACTGAGGAGCCCGGAATGCCTCCCCCAGGACTGTCATCTTGAACACACCAGGGGGAGACGAGGGCACCTGCAAGAGGAATCGGGAGGCAGTGAGGAGAAGCCGGGTCTCCGTCCTGAAGACCAGACCGCTGCCAGTGACTAGCGTGGCTGCTGGTCTGGGCACTGATGTACATCCTCACAGCAGCTCCCAGGGCTAGGTTGGCACAGTCTTTCTGACAATGATCCTGGAGTATTAGCTTTCTGTTCTTGATAAGTTAATTCCCATGCCCATGCCTCTTTCCCAGGTACTTTACCCTGTCAAAAACTTCATCCCTACTTACCTAGATTGTCCACATTTTAAAGAGAAAAGAGGACACTGTGGTTTGGGGCAGCCTGCCCTAATATTTTCACAGGGTCTAGATCAAAAATACAAATGAAGGTCCATATACTATATGTCTAAGTACTTTAAAGTTAAAGCCAACAGATGTTTAATGAAATATGTTCCAATCTATGCCCTTGCGGAGAAAGCCAGGTTCAAATTTAGCAGGCATCCTAGCCCTTGGGTATACTTCTACCCACAACAAAAACAGCTGTCTAACCACTAAGCTGCACACCTGAAACCAATACAAAGTAAAATTGAAAGAAAACATAATAATAAAATAAAACTTTATAGGCCCAAGCTTCCAAAAAACAAAACCCAGCTACCCTTAATCAAAATCTTGGGAGATGGAACAGTCTCCTCTTTGGGAGATGAACAAGACAAAGAGGCTGATGCAGGCCCAATAGCTCAGTGTCTCTGGAATCCAGGCCGTGCTCTCAGAGAGGGGGCATAGACTCAGGAGAAAGGGGCACAGCCAACAGGTAACTGGAGTCAAATGCCTGACACAGGAGCCCAGAGCAGGGAATTGTCTTCCCCAGGTCGAAGGGCAGCACTGAGACTGGGGTAGGAGGCAGACAGAGACTCTGGTGTATTAGTAAAAGAATTTGCCACAGCACAGCAGAGACAATGCAGACGATACAAAACAGTGGAAAATTCACACACATGCTCCTCAGGTCAGAGTTAAAAGCTGCAGTCACAGGAAATTTCCACACAAACAAATAGGCATCTGGTATTTTCAGCTGATATTGGAAGGAACTCGAGTCCCTCAGACAGAGCAATTGGGAAAAACTCCATATATAAAAAGTGTACTTTGTGTCAGCTGTATAAATAAGAATTCAGGTCTTCCTGTGATTTTTTCCTAGAGCCCCTGAAACAAGATGCAGACTCTGAGCGTAGCCAGGATAGGGCACAGGAGAAGAGGGTGGCCAGAATTCAGAAAAAGAAAAATCCAGACCATCCAAAGTCAGAAATTATGTTCTTAGTTAAAGACACTGGGGTATATCTTTATGGTTCATTGAATAGCAAAACCATATATAGTTCTCCTTCCAGGGTCAGGATTCAATCATTCTGAATTTATCCCCTTGTTATCTATTTGAATATTGTAGGTTGTATTATTTCTAGATACTTATATCAGCTCAGGAGAGCCAACTGTGCCATCTTTTCTCACCCCTGACTTTAGTGACTTCAGGACTTGAAATTGGCCTTGGTGGGAGTGTTTTTAAACTGGCAAACACTACAAATCAGGGCTTTTCTTCCCTGCTAGAGCCTTTTTAAAATAACTTTACTGGTACACACCTGTGCCAAGGCCAAAAGTGGGTAAAAATATCACATAAGTAGCTCTCTTACTTAACAATGCTGATTTCTGAATAGACTACATATTTATGACACATGCAAGCTTAATTTATATACTTGTATCTAAATTTTCAAATACTGGTATTTCTCGCTCATAACCTTTGAAAACAAAATCTAAAGGATGAGCGAGAAATATCAGTATTTAAAAATTATCAGCGTTTGCTCCCAGGTTATTTTATCTAAATGTGATTTTTTTTAAATGATTTATTGCCCAGAAAAGTTTTAAGAATTAGTCCTGTGCTTAGGAAAAAGGGGAAAAAGTTGCATTTCTGCACCTGGTCAGAAAGTGCTACTTAGCTTTTGAGAATGCTTTTGAACAGCACAAAGCATCCTCAAGTTGATGGTTTTACTCTGGGGTTGGTTTTCTGAAAATGCCTAAAGCACCCAATCCACAAAAAGCAGGTAGGTGTGTGTGCATTTCCTATGGGAATCTGCCATCCCCGCGGTTCCCTTCTTCTGTAAGAAATATAAGAAAATTCAAGTTTCCTCCTTCGGGTCATGTGCCAACAGGCCAAGGGCAGGCACGGCACACCTGCTGCTCCTTGGTCACAGTCACTGGGCATCGGCGGGAGGAAGGGCTGAGAGGGAACTTGGAGGGAGGGTCGCCAGCGCCTGAATAGCTGGGCTCAGCCTAGGTCGTTTTAAATGTCTGAAGGCATAAAGTTCCAAAATTTGCAAAAGTCAGAACTGCAGGGCAAGCTTGCTACATAGCCCCCTTACTGGGAATGAGCAGAAAGCAGATTTTAGGGTTTGCCAGCCAGCAGCAGTTTGGAGAAGACTAAACACGTGCGCAGGCTCCAGCCTGGCTCTGACTTCCCTGCAGCACCTGTGGGGAAACCAGGGGCTGGAAAGGAATGATCTGGACAACTTCTACCCAAGGCGCTGCTGTAATTTCTCAATGTTCTAGCCCATTCTTGCTCCAAAGGCACATTGGTGAGGTTGAATCGAAAAGTCTCTCATTTGAAGTTCCTGCAACGGTTTGGACCTGGCTGGGGTAACACCTGGCTAATGAAACGTATATGTTCTGATGTCTAATGAAATTTTAAAGAGCAAAGGTCTCCTTTAGAGGGAGCATTGTATTGGAGACGCCCATTCAATTACTGTGGAGAGTTTAATGATGGCCCCTCAGTCTGTCCAGACCCAGCGAATATGTCATGTTACATGGCTCCAGGCAGTTCAGAGGCGTGACTTAGTTAACGATCTTAAAACAGGGAGAGTGTTCCAGTTATCCAGGTGGGCCCAGTGCGATCGCAAGGGTCCTTCTAAGGAGAGGGGCGGGCCAGAGAGATTTAAGTATCCTGCTGCTGTTTTGGCAAAGGCCAAGTGCCAAGGGACAGAGCAGCGCCTGCCAGCTGCGGGAGGCGAGGGCGAGGGCGAGGGCGAGGGCGAGGGCGTGCCCCCCCCCCCCCCCGCCCGCAGAGCCTCGAGAAGAGCGCGGCCTGCTCGCCCCCCCGAATTATCCCAGCGGAAGCCGCCGCAGACTTCAGATCTCCGGAACTGTAGAAGAAATTTGTGTCGTTTCAACCACTCATTTGTTACAGCAACAGTAGGAAACGAATATATTGATAAGTTAAAAATCTGTTCAACTTTTATGGCGGCAACTGCATCTGAAGTTCCCCAAATCAGAGACCATGTGATTATGTTTCCTCGCACACTATTGCTGTCACAATTATATGCAAATAACTGTCCAGATTTTATTCCCCGGGTACTTGTGTACCAGCAACACTGTTTTTATTTGAATATTTAAAGGATAACTCTCATCATTAAGGAAAAATACATTGATAGTATCAGTAGACATAGATACATTTAAAATGCAAACACAGAGTCAGCACTGCTGCAGCAGCTAAGTCTCCAGCTAATTATGATAATGACTTTTTGATGAGTGAATGCTCACATTCTGGGGAAGTGTGTGTCTGTGCGTTTGTGTGTGACTTTCACTGGAAGGATTGTGGGAAACAAAAGAACCCATTTTAAGAATGTTATTAAGGCTTTGGGGGGAAATGGGGGCCACCTGTAATACTGTCAACAATTTTTTAAAAAGACTCCAAGGTAAGTCGCAGTTTGAATATCTGCATCCCCAAAAAGAGGGGGCGCAGTGCCAAGGTGCAGGGGGAGGGGACAGCCCAACAGGCACCAATTTGTGAGCTGTGAAGAGTGAAGCTGATCAGACACTGGCAGGGCGATGTCCCTACGAAACCACGCAAATGAGGCACAATCTCATAAACGAGCCAGAAACCCGAATTAGAATATCGGTTTTAGCTAACTCTCCCCTGACCTAAGAAATCATAAAACAACAACAACAAAGAGCTATGTAAGGAAGAGGCCTACCTTGGAGAGAGAGGAGCGGAGGCAGCCTCCTGGAGCGAAGCTTGGTGCCTTTGTGGCTGTTCTCACCCGCCGGGTGGACGTGGAACCACCTGGAGGAGCGAGGGGGAGTCAGGTGTGGCAGCCCAGCTTGGAAAAGGCGCCCTGATGCTCACGTGCTGTGAGACAGGCAGAAAGAGGGCGAAGTCTTAGAGGTGGGGTGGCCATTTCTGACGTCGGCTACCGTGATGGGAGTTGGGGAAACTCTCCAGATTTGGGGGTGGAGCAGCACCCATCCTGATCCATCAGTTTCTCTTTGTCCAGTGAGTAAGGGGCTCTGCAGGGGTCTCTGGGGGCAAGCCTCAGAACTCTGCGATGAGCCAAGCAAAATCGCAAACAGGGCCTGAACCCGCTTGCACCTGAGGCGGAACTGGTGCCGGAGATCCTTAGAGAAGCAGGAATTACTGTCAGTTTTCAGTGAGCACCAAACGCTAGAAACTCCAGTTTAGGTGAATAGATGAGGGCCTCCTGATGCCCATCCTTGGGGGGGCTGCTACACTGATTTTCTCTGTCTCCATTCAATTGCTCCCAACATGCTATTCTTACTTTGCAGCAGTGACCAGGGTTCTCCATCTCTGCTTTCCATGTCGACCTAGCTGGCTCTGCTTTTAAGAATTGTGTAAGGGAGCAGCGGACACCATGCCAGCGCCCTCTTTGCCCTTCCCCGCCCACACTCTTAAAGCTGATCAATTTACACCCCAAAGCAGCAATTTATAAACTGTATTGTTTCACGGGCCTGTTTCAAAATCTAAAAAAAGATGTTCCACTGCCCCACACCACCCAAACAGAAAACTGTTACGTATTCACATAATTATACAGTAAATGCCACATATATTTGCAGGAGGTCATGAACCCCCCAAAGGCTATCAATGGAAGCCCATGTAAAAAAGCCCTTGCCTTAAAGGATTGTTTCACCCTGTTTCAGGGTTGCCAAGAGCTTGAGAGAGAGAGGGGGCGTGCAATGATGCGTGTGTCTTTTCCTTTTAGATAGCTTGGATCTCTCCACAAGCTGTTGAAGAGGTGAAAAGCAAATACACGTCAACAGTTCTGAATCCCAACATTGTTTAATGACAACCTTCCCATGTTTGCCAACTCGCTGCTTAACAACAATCCTGTTGACACTGTGTAAAAAGCTTTCCAGGTCCTCCCAGGTAAATAACCCACTCCTACTGATCACTGGCTGCCCAACTGAACTCCTTAATACACGCAGAATTCATGAAGATGAGTCACTCTCTTTGCCAAACGCACCTTGGCATAGTATAGATTTTACTTCTTCCTGAGATCTTTTCATATACGAACCTCAGCAAAGACAGTTACAAGAAAGCACCCACTTTAAGTGAAACTCTATAACTGAAGTGAAATGAATTGTTTCCATAATTGTGAAAACTCTCAACATCTACCTTTTCTGAACCATCCCATTTTGTGTTGTTCCATTATGTTTAGCAGGTGAAAAGGTTTTTTAAAATTCTCATTTGCTGCTGAAATCTCACCGAACGATGTGAAATGCAGTGATGTGTTATGTTACTGGGAACAAAGAGGCAAAATTATTTGATTGAAATTACAACAGGCATCAAGTCATCATAAACAAATGGGAGGAGTGGTAGGTTCCCCGAGGAAGAAAAAAAGAGCTACTAAGAGTCAAAGGAAGCAGAACTTTTGATGTAGAAAAGACAATTTATGGAGTGGACGGCAGATAAACAGCATTGTGCCCTGCTCGCTCGGCTGCAGAGGTAATTTAATCGCTTAATTTGATCTTCTCAGGACAGCCTGGCAAGCAGCGCGAGGCCGGAGCCGAGAACTAACTCGGGGAGCAGGGGGCGGGGTGCGGAATGTGTTGGGTTGGCCAACCTGGCCCTTCCCTAACAGCCAAGAAGGAAATGGATTACCTGTGGCTGTGACTCACAGGCCTGTGGCCAACAGGACCAGTTGCCCGCACAGAATTCTGCCAAGAAGTATAAGAATAGTTCCAGCTTTCGCAGTGGTTTTGCTCAAGTTTGGAAACAGGTGGATATATCTGAGAAAGTCAGGCAACAGTTTTGACTATAAGTGGCAAAAGAAAATAGAAATGTTTGCCCAAAGTCAAAAGTGATTAAGTTGCTAGAAATGAGCTTAAATGCCAGAGCTCAGAGTGGAGGTAGACAGATCGTCGAGGGCAGGTCCCGGGTGTCAGGTAAGAGGAACTTGAACCGGAACATTGCATCGTGAAATCTGGAGGCAGAGGCACCTTAAATATAATTGAGTCCCCCCGACTCTCACGGTTTACCTCTGAGGGGCTTCACAGAGCTTCCACGGGGTGACAGGACTTATCTAAGGATCCTAGAGTTAGTGGGAAACCTAAGAGGCTCCAAAGTCCCTGAGGACTGGGTCAGGGACCCTGGGAATGCAGAAATGGGTGTGAGAGGTCGGATAATGGAAAGGAGCTGTTGATTAACAGGGAAGAAGTTACAAATCAGTGAGACGTCAGTTGTAACAAGGTGTTAGCATAATTTAGAATGAATTTTAGTGCTTTTTGTTCATGGTTCTTTAAACATTTTTGGGGGGGTTAGGAACTTTATTTTTGAAAAAACACATTCTAATCACTCTTTCTGTAACTATGCCTACAGAAAATTAAAAAAAAAAAAAAAGCATCAGAGTGAAGGGGTTTTACCACGACAAATGTCAAGAAAATGACATGATCTGTTTGTTCCTCTTATTTAAATAGGAAGTTCTTAGAAATGTCATTCAACAATTTGGCCATATCATGAAGAATTTAAAATGAAGACTTCTAATTACTTCTATCTGTAAATTTAAGCTAGGCAGCATTATTAGATTCTAATATTGCCATGAACTTTAAGGAGCTGAAAGTCTATAAACGTGCAGTAAAAAAAGGACACCTTGACCTTACTGTTAATATTTTTTAAAAAACTCTCCTAGAACCTTTTCCAAAGCTTTTAAGAATCATATCTCCAAAAGTGGGGAAAAAGCCTTGTAGGTAGTTTTCTGTGGTTTATTTAAAAACTTCATCAATTGGAATTTTTTATTATTATCTTATTATTGAATCAGGAAAAATTGGCCAAAGTCTCTGTTCCATACATGCAAAATTTACCTTAAATCATTATCTCAGATGTCATTTTCTTGAAATTTGTAATAGCAAAACTTCACCACTATAACTTTTGTTTTTGGTGCTCTAATTACAGAAAGAGTAATTATGATGTACTTTTAAAAAATATGGATCCTAACTCAAGAAAAAGCTAAAGAACCATAAAATTAGTTCTAAAAAGTATTTAAAATGTGGTGCTCTTTCCATTAATTTGTAGTTTCAAATGTTGTTTATCTACTAGTGGTTTTTCATAGCCTTGGATGAAAACACATATTCATTTGACCATCAATGTGATGATGCAAGGCCATGATGGAGTTTGCTGGAGCCCAAGAGTATAGCATTCTATCAGGTGACTCCAAAAGAAGTGAACTCTGTCCCTTTTATTTTCATAAATTTCTTTTTATAGGAGAAATTTAATTCTAAGTAACTATTTAGGTATTTTAATAATAAAAATAAACTAGTTGAAAGTAAGCCAGTGTTAGTACCCAAAAAGCATTTTGATACAAAAAGAGAAATGTCTAAAGGATTTTGAGTCCCTCCGATGAGGAGTGTGAAAAACGGTAAGTGTTATGCCGGTATAATTTGTATTACTGTGAATCACCAAAGCCCATAGGGTAAAACCTTATCAAAACACTGTCTTTGTAAGAGATGGGATATAAAGAAATATCAATGGAATCTTTATAAGTTATAACCTCAAAACTTCAAGAGTATTTTCAGAAAACAGCATAGCATTCTGTATCACTTATTTATTTATTTTTTAGAAATATTGTGAATAGAATATCCTATAGAGTTTAAAATGGGAAGCACAGAGAAAAAGAAAGGTACATTGTGGAGTTAAGGGCTAGGAGAGTGGCTATTTAAGGACTAGGCCTTGTTTCTTAAGCATGAAAAGGCAACAGCAATGACCAAGCAAGTGTTGAATTTGTCCTGCCAGGATTTAGGAATAAACTGATGGAGTTCCAAGCACAGTGACTCTGCATATCACTCCCATCCCTGAGAAACTGCCCCGGCCAAGTGTCTCAATTATGTTTCCAGTCGAATGATCAGAAAATAAGTGCTAATCAGAGCACTGACTTACCCTCCAGAGAGCTTCCATATTACTCATGGTATTTAGTCCATTCCAATTCCAAAAAATGCCAAGAAGCCAGAAAAGAAGCAGAGTTCCCCTTCGGTTGCTGGTCCCTGGAACTTACTCAAGCCAACCTACAAATGCCAAGAATTTCTCTTTGGTCATCCTTTTGAAAAAAAAATAAAATTAATCTGCACTAATCCTTCAAACACAGATTTTCTTTACATTAACACAAGCATTTAGGATTTTTGTTTAATTTGGTTAATGAAATTCTAACCTATATATTAGAGTCCTATACATTATAGGCGTCTGCTCATGTGCCCACACCAGCTGCAGGTCGTACCCTTCTGCTCTTATATACTTGTTCTTCTTGACAGCAAATGGTTTAATTACATTTACCTCCATGGCACCTAAAAAAGGGCAAACCCACTTAGGGCTTAAAGTATAAATTTTATTAGAAATCTCAGTAATCTCCAGGTATTAATAACCTTAACATTTTATTCAGGTAATACAATGAATAATACCCATTATAATTCCCTTAGTGCTATGTATACTATCTTTTTCTAATTACAAAATGAAGAAATATTACACATTTACAATTCAATGTGAATTCAAGATTTGGACAGAGTGCTGTAATTATTTAATCACAAACACACAGACCCATAAGGAAAAGACTTTGTTGAAATAAAGGAAGGAATGAGAGAGAGAGAGGAAAGAGAACTCCCATTTGATCTCCAGTAAAGCTGCATAAATATAATCTTGAATATCATTTTTGTGAGGAAACAGTAATGTAAAAACAGTAATGATAGAAGGATGTGCCATTAAAAATCAATCTCAATTTTGTACACATTTATAAAAATCCTTTGGGATAGTCAAGGGAGCTCAGACGGAAGAGAGCAGTAGCCTGAGCTAACCATTCACTCATTCACTCACTCACTAATTCACTCATTCATTCATTCAATCAATCAATCAATCAATCGATCACTCAGTACTCACTAAACAAAGAGGAAAGCCCTTGAAGGGGAAGACTTTTCTTTCCCTTTCTTGGACTTCAACCTTCCAATCTAAGACTAGGCCTCTAAATTATTGAGGTACCCCCTGACCTATGCAAACATTTACGTAAACACAGTGCTGCCTGTGTTGTTTCTGTGTTCCCATGCAGTTGTTGTTGGGGATGTTGTTGATGGACAAGTGATACAAAGGGTAGGCACAGAGTGGAAATGTTACCTGTGCATGTATGCACGGAAAGCATTTGACCAGTTCCTCTGAAATACCGCCAACTCCCAATACGTTTATTAGTTCATTCGCTGATTTATTCAATGTTTATTTCCTTCAAAGCATTTGATGTGAACCTACCATATTCCAAGCATTGCCCTTAACACAGCTATTCTTTCAAAAAGCTGTCAGGCTGGAAGATGAGTTGCTGTAAGTCTACAGAGGAAATAACTCAGACATACCTGAGTTTATTTTACTAATATCAAAGTGATAACTTGTAAAAATAAATAAATAAAAGGGAAAAAAACCCTGAGTGCTGGAACAAAAATATTATCAAAATTAGATATCCACCTAGGGGTCTATTCCTCTTAAATGAACAGTTAATGATTCGACTGGACCATACAAACAAACTTCTAGGCAGTAAAACAGAAAAAATCAAACTGTGAAAGAGAACACAAGGAATAAGGGTAATTTATCTATTTTTCCATCGAAACTACATCTAAAAGCAAGCCTGTCCCCTCGCACACCTCTTCTCTGTCTCCATGAGATGAGATGGGGTTTTTAATAAAGGTATGCATCTCCATTCCTATCCACACCGGGAGCTCCGGCCTGAAATACACATCGTGGCAGCTGACAAATACTTCGAAAGGAAATTTTGATGAATTTTCTCTTTTAACGCCAGTTCTCTTTAAGAAACTAGAATTATGTTTTATGTGAAAGTCTAGAACAAAAACTCGATAGGAAAAAATACACAGATCTCTTCTCCAAAGATGACTTGATCTTTCCTTTGTGGAAAGAGGCCTGGAGCATGACATCCCTGCTTCGCCACCCCTGAGTTTTGCTCAGGGGGACAGGATGCCCACCGGGCACCCTTCCTACCCACACCCCAGCCCGTGGCCGCCGGAGTACCCCAGGCATCCAGTGAGGCGCTCTGTCTTTTTCCATTCAAATAGAATAGACTTGAAACTTACCCCATATCTGGCGGGAGTCTAGCATGCCTCATAATTTTTCCAGAACTTTGGAAGGGGAAAGAGGAGAGGGTAAGGATGGTGGGTGCTTTTGCTGGTCAACTCTGGCTCTGAACTGCTGCTTTCCAGTTTGCTGTGGATTATGATGCCCTCCCCAAGAGCTATGTCCATACTGTACCGTATCACCCCTGACATGGAATATAGGACTGCCTTCTTGATTCCCCCTAAAATGTCATTCACACGAGTCTTGTGAATGTGTGGAACTTCTTAATTAAAGCTTTAGAGATTATAAGAAAAGGTATGTAGTTAGCCTCGCAGTGCCTCTTCTTTAAAGCTTTCCTCAAATTTTCCTGTGCCCCTCACTCCATGCAGAACAGTTATGCTCTCCACCCTCCTATAACAAAAGGCACATCAGCGTGCCAGCCGAAACCATGGGCTGTGTACTCCTGCTCATTCCTTGAAGCAGTGCCCAGAGAGGCACAGGAATTCTAGACTTGCCTTTATTCTGGCCACCCCCACCCCCATCCTGCCTGCAGTTAGATTATTTAGGGAAGGGAACACTATTGATTGATTTCTACTGACGGGTTTTGTCACTCCTCATCTGAGCCAAGTTAGCCATAAGTGGGTTTTAAATAACTATTTGCTTTTTCCATTATAACAGGTGGGGCCTCAGTATTGCAGATTTCAGTTTTTCCGCCCCAGGATCACAGGTAAAGCCCTCTCCATACAGACTGGCCTGTGGACCAGCAACTGAGTTAAGAGAGATCCTAAAGTGGACTGGTAAACTGCATGCTTGAAATACATGGAAAACTGAATTTTTGGATTGATGACTGGTTTCTGGTTTGGAGGAGGCAAGAGGATCATTTGATTGGAGACAAGAGGCATATCTGGGTAAATGTGGGCACACGTGCATCTGTCTGTAAGTGGACACAGACATCCCACTTTTGCTGCCCTGCCTTTAGAAAACCAGTTAAGCAAGGATGGAGAAGTGTAGCATGTGGCCGGCCTACTGTGCGTGTGTACTTTTGTTTGGTGTGTGGTAAAATATGTATAACATGAAAATGGTTAAAAAGGTACATTTGAAATGTGCAATTCAGTAGCATTAAGTATATTCACACTGCTGTACAGCCATTGCCACTGGCTAGCCAGGACTCTTTCATTAGCCCACACTAAGACTCCATACCCATTCAACAATAACTCGCCATTTCTCCCCCTTTCAGTCCCAGGGAACCACAAAAGGGGAGCTTTGTGTATGCATTTTGGTTATGTACATGGTAATATTTAAAAACTAGGAATGAGCATTAAATGTAAATTTCTATTCTAGCAAAGATTTATCAAGCCCCTGCTATATTAGAGATATCAAGAGAATGAGATAAATAACCTATCTTCAGTAAGACATGTGACAATTGTGTTTCGTAGGCCCATCATCAGCCATTATCATGAACACCACTCTGAAATACTTATAAGATAACTGAAGGATTTAAAATAAAGGTCTTACTGGTGTCTTCAACGAATATTATTCCAAGGAAAGAAAGTCATGCCTATTAAAGAGAAAACGTTGTGGTTTAATATGATGGAAAGTATATTAAGAACAATGTATTTCTGGTGAAATAATGCTTAGAACCCCATCAACAAAATAAGCCAGACTGCAAAAAAAAGTTAAAATATGGCATTTCACCAATTCTGAGACACACACTTTTTTGCTCCTTTTAGATCTTTAAAGCTGAAAGGCATCTTACAACCTACAGCTGAAATCTGGTAAATAGAATCTCGTACCAGTGTTTCTTCCTAGGGGTTGTTTGCCTTTCTTTTAAGAGAAGGTTGTATGAGTTGGGGTTGTGTTTTTTTTAATTTTGTGTGTGTGTGTGCGTGTGTGAGAGCACTTTGTTTTTAAGAACTTGTTTTTGGGTCTTCCATTTTCTGGTATTAATGATCCTATGAGCCTAGAATTTAAATGGTGAGAAACTCTGACCTTTCTTGTCACTCCTTGTTGGGACCATCACTGAGGAGCGTGGGCACCGAAGCAGAACCATGTCTGAGAATGGGGATGCGTAGCCCGAGCCTTCTCTGTGGAAGACTGGAACATGCCTGCCTGTGTTTGCATCTTGCCAGCTGTGTGACCTGGGACATGTCACTTACACCCCTCCCTCTGTGCCTCAGTTTCCTCAAGTGTTGAATAATGGTATCTACCTCGTGGCATTTTGAGGGTTAAGTGAATTTAATATAGGCAAAGCACTCACAGTAATGCCTGCACACTACATACTCTCAACTGTGACCTGTCTGTCACCTCCGTGCCTCACTGCCTTAGTGACCTCTCTAGGCCCACCTATTGAACCATGTCGCTTATTTGGGACAACTCCCAGAACCGTATCTTCAGCATGCCTTTCCCCTGCACCCTAGATGTCTATACGCAGCTCTTTACTCCACTAGAATATCTAATGAGATCTCAAAATTATCAGGTCTACAGAACAACTCTCATTTCCTTGGCCATCCAATTTTTCTCCTCCAGTTTTCCTGATCTCCATCGGAGGCCCTAGATCATCCTTAAGTCACCCTGTTGGTCTGTCACTCCCGGTCTCCACGCTGTGGGCAAAGCCTGTCCATGCTACTTTCAATAAGTCTCCAGATTTGACCATTTCTCATCACCTCCCCCCCTTCTTCTGGTTCAATCTACCAGCTCTTTCTTGAACAGCTGGAGTAGCGCCTTCCTGATTTCTCAGCTTCCTTCCACCTTGCTTTCTAAATTATTTTATCCAGTGTGGTGCCTTTCGATCGTGCCCATTGTCGCAGGACCCCTTTGCTCACGACCCTGCAGTCCTCCTACATCCCTTTCAGAGTAAAGCTTAAGGCCTAGCACAGCCCACCGGGGGGCCTCGTCTGGCCCCGCCCTGCCCCCTACATCTCTCTTCTTCTCTCTGCTCCGGCCTCTTTGATGTCTCCCTAAGGCTCATGTGCCAGCCTGCTCTTGCCAGCTTGTCTTCCCACAAATACCAGGAAGGCTCCCCTTCCCTTCCTCAGGTCGCTTACCAGCCTGGCTCCCTTCCCTGGCCACCGCCCCCATCTCCCTCCTAACAGTACACTCTGTTGCTTATTTCACTTTCCTCCCGCACACTTATCACCACCTGAGAAGCTATCTATTTATTTATCTTTCTCCTCGAGATAAGGGACATTTTGTTCAGGCTGCATCCCTAGGGCCTAGAACAGTACCTGGCCCACAGTGGGGGCTCGGTAAGCAGTGAATAAATGAATAAAATAACGAACGTGTCACTTTCTAAGGATGACCTTGTTGGGATCCTCATTTCAGTGCCTGGATTTCCCACCGCAAGTGGATTTGCATTTGTTTTAGGCCTGAGACATTTTAGCATCGGGTTAAAGGGGCTTGCTTTTTCCCTAGCATACTTTCCTGCTGAGATCTGGCTACTGCTTCTCTGACTGGCTTGTTCAGAGCCGATCAACGTCCCCGTTAGTCTGCGCGCGAGGAGGAGGCATCTCATCCCTCCGGGAGCTGGAAGCACCGCGTGCAGCGTGTGCAGTTGCTGCTGGCTATGCGTGGAAATCTGAGAAAATCTCCGACCGGGGAGCAGAGACAGGGAGCGTTCCGACGCCGGGCCGGCTCAGAGGGCTTTTCAAGTCTTCCCTTCAGAACTGTGCCGATTTTTAGTGCTCATGAAAGCGAGGTACCCCAGAGAGTTCGCTGCAGTCTCACGCGCTAAAGGATCCCCACCGAGTTTCAACCGCAGCTCTGCAGAGAGATCTAGGTCTCTCTGGTGACGAAGCTCATGATATACTTTTATAACTTAATTTCTAATAAAACGTTATTTGAACCAAGAGAAAAATCCCCTGTGGGTTTTACCGTTAGAGCTGGAGCAGTGAAGAAATCAGCTTTTTCTCTTTAAGGTGACATTTCTTTCATACAGTAGAACCAATATAATGACTTTTAGCAAAGTGGCGGCATTGGGCTGCTGGGCTGCTGTGACACGATACCATAGACTGGGCGGTGTAAATATGAGAAATTTAATTCTCACAGTTCCGGAGGCTGGGGAGTCCCAGATCAAGGAGCTCACAGGTTTGGTTCCTGGTGAGACTGCTTCCTGGCTGCCTGCTGTGGCTCACAGGGCCTTCCCCGGTGCGTGCCATGGGGAGAGCAAGAGAGCTGTCTTCCTCTTCTCAGAAGGCCACCAATCTCCTCATGAGGGACCCACACTCAGGACCAAATCTAAACCTAACCTTTATCTCCCCAAAGCCCTACTTCCAAATACCATCACATTAAAGGTTAGGGCTTCAATATGTGATGTTGGGGAGGGGCACACAAACATTCAGACCTTAACAGTGGTTAAGAGCTTTGCAGTCAGAGTGATGTGGATTTAAATCTTGGTTGAGATAATTACTGAGTGTATTTAGGCAAGTTACTCAACTTTCTAAACCTCAGTTTTTAAAACCTGTAAAATGGACAGTCAGCTACCTCACCGAAGTCCTGTTGGTAAAGTACTTTAGCCAATCATTTGCACAGAGCAAATTTTAGATGGTAGCTGTCCGTTTTCTTTTCAATGCCTCCTTTTGCCTTATGTAATCACTAAAAATATTCAGGAGGGTTTTCTACTTATAATAAAACATGGCACGATTTTTATTTCTGATTTACAGTGTATTAAAATGTAAAATGTATTGTCCCTCAAATGGAAAATGGCTTTATAGGTTGCTAAGCTCTTATTTTAAGGTGCCAAGTTTCATATTATATAGGAATTTTATCAAACATTATCTTACAAATATAAAAGGAAAGAAAGTATTAGATTGCAAAAATTCTATTATATACTTACACATAAATGCTATAACTTCTTTTTAATCTAATATGAAAGTAAAAAGTGAACATTTGCTGACTAGTATACATTTTATATATAATATATTTTATATGTAATTTATTTTTATTTTATTTATATGAAAAGCCTAGCTTGGTTCTAGACATATAAAATATGTTTAAGAAATTTTAACATCCCCTCACCCCAATATCTATGTCAACTTTAACATAACTGTTATATAAAAGTTCATGACAAAAATGATAACATTCCCATTTTTAGATATTAGTTTATGTTTTTAATACTATCACTTTGTTCATCTGCCTGACTTGTACAATTTCCAGTGCAGACAGTGCGAGGCGAGCACCTATGTTCTGTTATCCAGAGTGGTCCCGTTGAGCTCTTAGTCATTGCTATGTCACTCTTTTGCTGTAAAGTTCACTGTGTGCCAAGATTCAGTTATTTATTAATTGAGCCAATATTTATTAAGTGTCCTCTGTGTACCGGGCGCTATTCCAGGTGGTGGGCATATAAAAGTGAATAAGACAGTTAAGGTCTCTTCCCTGAAGATGATTACATTCCAGTGCAGAAGGACAGAAAATAAACAAGCAAAGAACCAAAACAGTTTCAGATTTTCGAAGGTGCTAGGAAATGCTGAAACCTAACGAACAAGGGTAGTGTATGCTCCTTTACACTGCTGGTTAGGAGTGGCCTCCAGAGGCAGTGCCATCTGAGCGAAAGCCTGAAATTTGAGCTGAAGTAACTAGCCAGGTAAAAAAGCCAAGAAAAACCTTGTGTTGAGAGGGGAGAGCAAACTTATGTCACCTGAGACAGATAAGAGTTTAGCATGTTCAAGGACCAGGGACTAAACCAGTAGGGCTGGGAGCGCAGTGATAAACACATGATTGCTAGCAATTCCTGTGCCAAAGCTGCTTTAAGTGCCTTAGACTAATTTAATTCTTACAGTTTCAAGAGCTAGTTGCTATTATTATACCATTTTACAGACAGGGAAACTGAGGCACAATGAATTAACTATATTGCCCAAGTTCACATAGCTCACAAGTGGCAGATCTTGCACTCAAATCAAAGCTATGCAATTCCAAAGGCCATATTCTTAACTAGAACCCAGGATTGCTCTCTGATTTGCAAAGGAAAAGTAGCTTTTCCATCTCCTTCAAAAAAAAAAAAAAAAGATGAATCCTATTTTACTGAGAGCTAAAATAAGATGACAGGTAAGTGTTCATTGTATTTGTAGCATGGAGATAGGTGGTTTCAGGGGACATAGCTCTTTCAGGGTAACATTGGTAACAGAAGACAGGCAGCTGGGGGTTAGCAGGAAGCAGGAAGCGGGAGGTGGAAACCACAGCCTTCGCCGGCTCCGCGCACAGTCCTTTCACAGGCAGGACAAGGGGGCTGCAGCCAGGGGGGAATTTGGAACTCGAAAGAGGTGTGCTGGATAGGTCGTCTGGGAAACAGATTTTAGAATGAAGATAGAAATACAAGAGATTTATCGGATGATGTCTTTGAAATATAATGGAGAGGGAGCAGGGGTAGGCAGGGAAAGCCTTTAGAAAATGACACAGGTCCGACACTGTGGAAGGAGAGGGCCCAGGAAGGAGATTAGGTGGGAAGAGACCAGGGTGCAGCTCTGAGAGTCTCAGGCAGCCCGGCCTGGGAACTCTGTTATAGAGATTGCTCACAGAAGAGTCCTCCGTGAGGCAGAGTCACCAGGATTTAGGAGTCCTTGTCGTGCTCAGTTATTGGCTTGAGTTATCTGGGAAAAGGCCTGCCTTGGCTTAAATGCTGTGGTGGATCCCAAAGGCGATGCAACTAGTTCTCTTGGTTAACTGAACTCCTTGCAGCTGATCGGCAAGATCCTTCTTGAAGGCAGACATGAATGGCAAACCTCCATGGCCATCGCAGGAGGGTTACTTGTTTTGGGTCTGGGCTTTATAAAGTTTGTATGCTGATGGGAAACAAGATATAACAGAGATAACACAACTATTTAAAAATTCACACAGGAATTAACTTTGTCTTATTAATGCCTCTAACACCAATATTCTGGGCAAAATAATTTTTTTCCAGTGTCCATTTAAGTGGTCCCAACACAAGTATTTTTAAGTATATAAAAATCATTAGCATAAGAGCTATCTATTTCATTGAATATCAAATCTGGACACTCAACTCCTAGAACTCAAAATAAGACAAACACAATCAAACAAAAACTCAATTAAGAAATAGGCGAATGACTTGAATAGACATTTCTCTAAAAAAGGCATAAATGGCCAATAGGTATGTGAAAATATGTTCAACATCAGGGAAATGCAAATCAAAACACAATAAGATATCACCTCACACCTGCTGAGGAGAAATTGGAATGCTTATGTACTGTTGGTGGGAATATAAAAATGGTTCAGCTACTCTGGAAAACAGCATGGAGGTTCCTTAAAATTAAAACATAGAATTACCACGTGATCCAGTAACCCCACTTCTGGGTAGTTATCTAAAATAACTGAAATAAGCATTTTTATGAGATATTTACACTCTTATGTTTATTGCAGCATATGCACAGTATTCCAGATGTGGTAACAACCTACAAATGAGTGGAGAAAGGAAATGCGACATACACATTAAATGGAATACTATTCAGTCTTAAAGAAGGTAATCCTGCCATGTGGGGGCAACACAGATAAGCTTTGAGGACATTATGGTGAGTGAAATAAGCCAGTCACAGAAGGACAAACAGTTCATGATTCCACTTATATGAAGATTATAAAGTAGTCAAGTCTGTAGAGGAGAGGAGAACGGTGGATGCCAGGGGATGGAGAAAGGGAGAAATAGCGAGTTGCTGTTCAAAGTGTATAAAGTGTCAGTTATGCACAACAAATGTCTTGGAGATCAGTACCGCCTGATAACTTTAGTCATCTATACTGTATTGCACAGTTCAAACTTTGTTAAGAGAGTAGATCTCATATTCAGTGTTCTTACCACAGGTTTTAAAAAAGTGTAGAAATAAATCTGATTCTCTTGGACAAAAAAAGTGAAGGTTTCTGAATCAGGGTTCCTCAGTTAGAGGTCACCTGAATTTACGTGGCCTAGCATATATGCTACAAAAACAGACTCTGAAGCAGGGCATGCCCACAAACTTAACTCTGTCCCATCTCAAAAGTTAGGACAACTTACATAATCAAAACTAACTTGACTTTCCTTGTGAATATTTAATTTTATCTAAGGAGTTCAGAACAATTGGTAAATAAGTAAATGTCATTAACACTTGCTGCTTACTGTGTCCATGAAATGGTGATGCAGATACAAATGAAAATCGAGTTGCAAGATACCAAAGCAAACTGAGTGAGAGTTCACTGAACTAAACTCTGTCTTAATAAATCTAGAAACCCTTTATGGTACAGAAATGATGATAAAGCAATCATCAAACATGAGTCAAAAGTAGTGAGAAATGAACTCTGTGCAAAACACTAGTCACTGACTGCTCAGTTGGGTGCAGGGTCTGTTGCAGAGGTTGGAGTTTTGCGCTGTGTATGTTTTCACTGGGCTGAAAGACTAAATAAATGCCTTGGACTGATGTTATGAAACACACACACACACACACACACAAATTTAAAAATCCTCACGGATTACCAAGACAGGATCTTTCTATACTAGATCAAAGTACATACACATTTTTAAGTCAACACAGCACTTGTGAAACAATACTTTAATATCATCTTTCTCAGGGGTAATGGGCTTCTCATTAGAAGTAGAATAATTCCTCAGATAATCAACTGTTTGGGGATTCTTGGTGAAGAGTATTCTAGTAATCTGAGGCGGCATTAAGGCAATAATACAGCAAGCAAACACAAATAGTCACAGCTCCTCTCTGTTCCCTGGGAATTTAGATGGGTAATCCCATATGGTTAAAAGTACTTGTTATGCATGGCAGAGAGTGATTCCAAAACAACAGAAATCGCCAAGGAATACACAGTAAGAGGGACTTAAAAATGAAGGGAGCCTTGCTTTTCTGATGAAAAGACAGCTGCCCGCAGTTTCGGCCGGCGGCTGCCAGTACCATGTGCTCCTCACACCATCGCGGGTGCTGATCTTGTGCAAGAACCTGACTATGGGAGACTTTAGTGTATTCACTACGTGTTTCATCACAGTAACGATCTCAGCGCAGACGACTGGCTGCAGGTTACCCCGCTGCTCCAAGATTATCCGCGTGGGGATTGCTGGGAGTAGCTGGAGTGGGAAAAGAGCAAGGATGAAAATCACCTGAGGGGCCTGGTTGCAGGTACACGCTGCTGCCTCCACGCCCCTTCGAGGGAAATGGCATTGCACGGGGCAGGGGCAGGGGCAGGGGCAGGGGCAGGGGCAGGGGCAGGGGCAGGGGCAGGGGCAGGGGCAGGGGCAGGAACAGGGGCAGGGGCAGGGGCAGGGGCAGGAACAGGGGCAGGGGCAGGGGCAGGGGCAGGAACAGGGGCAGGGGCAGGGGCAGGGGCAGGGGCAGGGGCAGGGGCAGGGGCAGGGGCAGGGGCAGGAACAGGGGCAGGGGCAGGGGCAGGGGCAGGAACAGGGGCAGGGGCAGGGGCAGGGGCAGGGGCAGGGGCAGGGGCAGGAACAGGGGCAGGGGCAGGGGCAGGGGCAGGGGCAGGGGCAGGGGCAGGAACAGGGGCAGGGGCAGGGGCAGGGGCAGGGGCAGGAACAGGGGCAGGGGCAGGGGCAGGGGGAGGGGCAGGAACAGGGGCAGGGGCAGGGGCAGGGGCAGGAACAGGGGCAGGGGCAGGGGCAGGAACAGGGGCAGGGGCAGGGGCAGGGGGAGGGGCAGGGGCAGGGGCAGGAACAGGGGCAGGGGCAGGGGCAGGGGCAGGAACAGGGGCAGGGGCAGGGGCAGGAACAGGGGCAGGGGCAGGAACAGGGGCAGGGGCAGGGGCAGGGGCAGGAACAGGGGCAGGGGCAGGGGCAGGAACAGGGGCAGGGGCAGGAACAGGGGCAGGGGCAGGGGCAGGGGCAGGAACAGGGGCAGGGGCAGGGGCAGGGGCAGGAACAGGGGCAGGGGCAGGAACAGGGGCAGGGGCAGGGGCAGGGGCAGGGGCAGGGGCAGGGGCAGGGGCAGGGGCAGGAACAGGGGCAGGGGCAGGGGCAGGGGCAGGGGCAGGGGCAGGAACAGGGGCAGGGGCAGGAACAGGGGCAGGGGCAGGGGCAGGGGCAGGGGCAGGAACAGGGGCAGGGGCAGGGGCAGGGGCAGGAACAGGGGCAGGGGCAGGGGCAGGGGCAGGGGCAGGGGCAGGGGCAGGAGCACGCCCCTCTTACTACCTTGCACCTGTGGAGGAATTTCCTCCCCCGGGAGCACAGGCTGCCGGGCATTACTCAGCAACACTGTGAGTGCTCGTTTTCCTGAGGACCCCCAAAAGTAAGACAAAACAGGCCTCAGGCTCAGATTGGGAACAGTAACTTTGAGAGCAAAACTGATTTTGTGCACTCAGGCAATGGGGTTAAATTAATGCCCCAAACTCTGCTCTTTGTGAAAGGTAAACTTCTCCTGGCTGAAGAGAACAGCAATAATTATTCAAAATTCCTGAAGTAGGCCAACCATTTGTCCAGAGGGCAAAGAAATCCTGCTTGACTGGCTTCCACTCGAAACCAGTGTCAGGTTCCTGACCTTCTGAACTCCCCAGAACAATATTAGATGGAAAGAAGGAGCTGCTCTCCTTAACTCCCCTCTCCCTCCCTCTCCCTCTTCCTCCTCCTCCTTCCCCTCCCCTCCTCCCCTCCCCCTCCCTCCCTCCCTCTATCTCAAATTAGAGCAGTGTGGTTACGTCGGTACTGGCACTCACAGATTCTCTGAGGGAATTGTTGTACTTTATTATGGGCTTTCATCCTTTGTAGATAATTTTTTTTAGTTTCCCTTTATTAAAATGGTATGACAGTGTTCACTAAGGGAAACCTTTCTTCCCCTACAGTGGGGGTGCTGGTAGATGGGCATTTACATTATTATAGACACACTCTAATGGTTGACTTTTAAGAAGCCCTCATTGTGTCCTTCATGATCTACAGTCCTTTTTCTCTAAGTGTTTTCTGCATGGGACTGGTAACAACTGGTCCCAGAAAACGAGAAAAGTGAGAAATGAGACTTCAGTATCTAAAGCAGTGGCTCTTAAAATGTGGGATTTGTTTTTAACAGGAGAAAATTAAAGCTTAACACATGTGCATGGAGACCGCACATAGGCATGATAATTCCATGACAATTCCAAAGACAGTGAGGTCACATTGGGTATACGAGACATTTTGGACAAAGGAGAGAGGGGGAGGGGACGGAGTATTACATTTCGGAAGGGAGAGGGGCCATTTACAGGTAGCTGAGGAAGAGGGGAACTCACTGGGCAGGGAAATCCTTGCTGGTGACTCAGAGACAATGGGACACAGGGTACCTAGTAAGTAAGGGGCACCTGCCTGAAGCCCGCTTATTACAATACTTAATTCAAATTAGGCGAAGGTGACACATTTGATTCTCCTTCCTGAAGCAGGTTTCTCTAAATCTTTTGGGCACGAAAGGGGAGGGAGGGCCAAAGGTTGTGGGATGTCACAGATTTCCTTGAAAATTTGATAAAAACTAGGAAGGTACATTGAAGAGAAAAAAAATTATATGCTCACAAAAAATATTATATAGGATCTCAGGAATTTCAGAACCCCCCTGACATGCACAATGGTCCCTCACCCAAAAGTTTATGAATATTAGATAAGTCCTATATAATGAAGGGGTGTAAATTTGTACCCAGTTTTGGAAGACTTTGTATGCCCCACTCTCCCTTCCCGGTCAGCCCCACTGCTCTGAGCTCAGCTATCGAGACATAAAGGTCGGCCTTCAGTAGCAACGACCGTGTTCTTCATAAGGGCTGGTTATGAAGCAAATGCTCTACGCTCCCTCCCTCTAAAAGTTGAGTTCTTCAAACTTCAACCACAAACAGCACACCGCGTAACTCACTTGGAGCACTCAGGAGTTCACTGGGGAGAAAGACGCGCACGCTTTCGAAACCGGCTGGTTTTGCAGTTGCCTACCTATATGAAAGGATCTGTCAATTTTAGCTTTGATCTTAGAAAACACACAGCACGTCTTGATACATTCTTCATAATAAGCAGCTTGGCTAATACTCTTCCTGAATTCAAAGATTAAAAGTATCTGGAGAAAGAACTAACCTCTCTCTTCTTGAGACATCTCCTCCGGGGCAGGCCGAAGGTAGACTGGGAAGAGCGAAGAGGGAGAGCTTCTCATTTTTCTATCCATGGCATCCTGAGCTGTCAGTTCAGCAGCTTTCACAAGAACGAAACCTACTTTAAAAAGAGAGAGCGAGAGCGAGCTTGAAAGCGGTGTACCATTAGCTATTCTGATTCTAGTCCGTGCCAGGGAGCAAAGGTTCCTATTATACCATGTTCTATTTTTGATCCAATCCATATCAACAGCCTGAAGTCTCAGCATGGTAATGCTGGGGAAATTCTTTGATGATAATTGGAAAGTTCACTGCCGTGCCCCTGAAGTTATACAATCTGACTGTCACTGGGAGTGTCACCTGGGCTATAAAGAGCCAGGAATGAGGAAAGGGGGCATCTGAAGTCAGTGTGGAGGCCACAACAGTCAACGTGGAGGCCACGGGAGCAAGTCAGAGCCTGTTGCAGAGGTTCTCCCGTTGGTTAGGTTGGGCAAGAGAAGGAAGCTGTGCTTTCCCACCCTGATATTTTAGAGCCTGAAGACAACGGGGCGCTCCGTCATTCAAACACCCAGACGGCACCGCCTTGGGCACACAACACGATGTGGGAAGACAAGTCCCACTCCACAGCAGTTACTGAAAACAGTTAAAGATTACACCAGGCGTTAAAACCTGGTACCTTCTTGTCATGATAAAGATTGTAACAAGAACAGGAAATGGCACAGCACAAATCCGTTTTCATGATAGTGATCTCATGAATGTAAAGAGCATAGGAAATGGAACAAATGTGACCCATTCCATTACCACCTTCAAACGGTAACCTCCGTGTCCCAGTCACATGCCCTACTTATGGTCCAGGCACAAAGGAAATCGAAAGGCTGACGGTGCCACCGGGGAACCCAACAGCCCCCGCTTACTTGTGTGCACGTGTGCGCTTGCACGCATGTGCTTCCCTCCTTTGACCTCTCTTGCACTAGAGAATTCCTTACAGCTAATTCCCCGACTTGGACCTGAATAAAGCAGGTCAGGCACGGGAGGAACAAAGCAGCCTGAAAACCAAGGAGTCATCTGGGAATACATGCTCTCCTCCCCAGGCTGTATCAGGGTGAGGAAACCCTGACCGTCCCCTAAATAGAAGCAGGGGACAAAGAAGATGACTGATGCCTTTCTTCCTTCAAAGCCTCAAAGCTTCTCAGCTTCTTGGGGAAAATGAAGCTTCTGTGTCTCGGTGTGCTCTCTCTCCCCTATCTCAAGAGGTTGCAACTTGATTAGGGCTCATCAAAAAGTACAAAGGAAGGTCTCAGGAACACAAGGAAGCCAGAACTGGGGGTCAATCAGGCCAGGGCAGAGTTGGTGCTGTGACCCATTCCTCTTCGGCCTGGCCCTGTTTCACAGGAGGACCTGTCTCCCTGGGAAAGCTCTTTGAATAATACTATGTGAAATTCATAATAAATCATCTCACCCCAGGGTGACTACTTCAGATAGGAGGGGGAGTAGTGAGGAAAGATGGCTGAATTTCCAAATAAATTCTAGAGAAAAGGGAACCAGATTGCCTGGAGCACTGTGCCCACACCCCACCCCAACCAAATGTCACTTCTCTGCTCAGCTGGCTAGTAAATCCTTACATGGCATCCAAGTAACCGCACTATAGGTTTTCTCCTACTGGGGATTTGTCCAGGCAAGCAAGCCTGAATACACTTTACATTTCAGGCATCCTGGCTGTCTATCCCTTCCAGATGATATTCCAATTACAAAATGGCCCTGCAAGAGGGATGCAATAATGTTCCTTGCCCTGGTTATGTGTCACTTGCCAAGTGATGTTGGGAGATTCCCAGGCGATTTCACATCTTAAGATAGCAATTGGTGGCCTCCCTATCAGATGCCATGCAAAATTTTTCTGTGGGGGTGCATCGGTTTCCTAAGTGTCATATCTTGATCCTCAAGGCAGATTACATTGCAATTCGATTTTCAAAGAAAACAATGAAGCCCTAAGTTTCCAATTGTCTAAAACTAAAGCAGGCGTTGGGCACTGAAAAATAATCATTTGAGGGCAATCTTACGTGAGAGAAAGGATACACTGGAAAACTAGTTAAGTAGTTTGTCACCTCTCTTGCCTTCGTAGGAGGTTTTAACTGATTGTATATGACTGTGATGAATCGCAGCATGGGCTTGTCTTATTTAAAAACATACACTTCTAAATAGGTATATGGCTGGGATAACTAGAATCTCGGTTTAATTATTAAATAGCTCTTCGGCCTCCGACTTTAGTTTTACTGCTTTTGACCCACCTCTTTCATTCCTGAATGAGAGTTTACATGTAGACACCCCTTTACAGCTCCACCATCTCTTTTTGTGCTTTCCCTGTTCTGTGGGAGACGCTGGGGTTGTTCAAGAAGAGAAATGAAATGAGAGACCAAGGAGCAGGCAGAGCTCACTGGCTGGTGGCCTGCAGGGGGCCCTGGGCGCTTCTGAGCTCAGTTCTTGCATCTGTAGGGTGGAACGGTTGGGCTACTTGGTGTTTCTTCCCTCTCGTTCTAAAGTCCAAGAGGAGCTGGGTTTCTATAAAACCTAAACCCGCGACGCAGATGTCACCTGTATTTGTTGCTGATGTTTTCCTATGGATTTTGGATGAAAATACTGAAAGTCTTTCTTGTAGGAGGGCATCGCCTTCCCCTTTTATGAGTATTAAAGCCCCAGGTCTCCTGTTTCTTGCCTGTAGCCCTTTATCTGTACAGATGAGAGGAGCTTTGATGTCCTCGGTGTCGATTTGTTTGCTCAGTGTCTATTTCTAAGGAATAAATACATAAGAATAGGAAAGAAAGTCATGGAGTGAGTTTTGGGGCGAGTCTGCAAAGCACAAAATGGACCTAGGGTGAGAAAGGAGGAGGGAGGTGTTTGAGTTAGGACGCTGCATGTGAAGCCTCCAAAGTAAGGGAACCGGATTTTTAACAACCACAACTGACCAAAGGCAGGGTGGAGAGTTTGCACAAGTGAAATTCTAAACCATGTCTGCAAAGGGGACTTTTAACTGCTTCAAGCAATTGTGCACCCATTTTATTTTTTAAAAATAAACCATTCTCTGGACATATAATTAGGAATAAAATGTTAGAAATAATTTTCCAATTCCAAAGCATGAGTCAGAAACAGTTTTTCTACTGCGTATGACGCCATCTGCAGAGAATCCTGAAAGACCCCTCGCCGGGGCCACCAGCGGCAGGGCTGCCCCGTCCCCTGCCATCCCCTCGGCTCCAGCACTCTCTTGGGCAACCCAAGTCTATCTCAGAGGCTTTCGCACTGTGCGCCTGGAGATAAGACTTGTCTCAGGCTTGCGCACACAAGCAGCACTGACCACAGCAAGGTGCCATTGCCCATCCCAGAAGTGATATCAACCGAAAAGGGAACCTTCTTTGATCTTATCCAGGGACTTCATGCCCTTTGAAATTACTCCACTTCGGCACCCTCTTTCCCAACTCCACAGTCATCTTGGTTGGCTGTTTATTTGAACACTTGAGGAGACTCATTTGACATTCTTTCCCATCTAGAAAAATTAAAGAGGGATTCAAAGCACTCGTTTTATGGTGTGCAAAGGATAGACAGACTGCCCCGTGTGCAAAGACAAACTGGTAGCAAGATGTCATCTCTGTTAGTAGCTTGTGACAAATGTGCCTCTCTGTGGACCAAGTGATATCTTCTAATAAGACTGCAGACTTGTGGTTTTATCCTAAGTTGGACTTCAGGGCCAAGACAACTTTGGCTGATCTAATAAACTGGTGATCAAGCAGATGTGACTGTGTTACCAAAGATTAGGAAGACCATGGAAAAAAGTAAACTGAACACTACAGAAACTGTCACATTACTACCGAGTACAGAAATAACTAAAAGAACACAAAGGAACATAGAAAAATAGTTCTCCCAAACAGTGTACTTCCACTGCCCCACTTGCCAATGCAAAGTATCATGTTCCTACACAACTGGGAATCCTATCAATTCTTTAGAAAGACAGGAGACAGAATTAATGGGAGTTGCAGTGGGGATTAGGAGCTGTAGCCAAATAACAGAAGTTAGCATTTGCCGTCTCAACTATGGATCAATGCACCTGGTCATAGGTCAACATAGGTTTTATCTATGAACCATGTAAATATGTTGAAGTGAGAGAGTGATGCTTATGTCCATGCGTTTGAGCTGTGCTGAGAAGCCTAAGGTGTGTGTTACAAGCCAGTCTCTACACTTGAGATCATCTGATAAAATTAAATTAAATTAAATACACGTGATTGTGTTCACAAGATTGTACGTAACATATCTCTAAACTCATTTTGAGCAGGGGAAAGAGTGCATTGGTCAAGCTGCAAACAAGTGTGCACTGGTAACTCTGAAGATGGCCCAAGGGCTCCATTTGCCTTTGCAAAAATGAGAAAGGCTTTGTCAATAAAGTGGATTTTGAGCTGAGTATTGAAAAAAAAAAGTTTAGAAATGAATGTAGATAAAAGAATATGGCTAAAGGCCAGGTCACGGAGAAGCAGGTAGGAAAGCAGAGCAGGAGCCAGGAATAACAATGGGCAGGCTGATAGGCGACCTCAAACCCAATTCAGGTACTCACGGGACTTTCAGTAAGGACTTATGCGATCCCAGCAATGGAAACCTGCTAGTAGCATTTAGATTTCTGTAGCAAAAAGGGCCTTGCCTATGAATGGTGAACCAAGAAACAGTAGCTTATATCCAAGATAATCAAAGCTCAGATGAGAAGTGTGACTAAAACAATATAGAATACAAAATATGATATATGTGATCAACTCTGACATTAATAGGAATTGGAATTCCCTAGGGCCTGATCTCTCTGAGTTTTCTGAGAACAGAAAACCTGTGACCTCTGCTGCTAGAGGTCAAAGGCTGGCTCTGTCCACACTGAACGACATGAAGTATTAGTCCTGGTTCTCCTCTTCTCCCCTGCACCTTTGCTAACAGATTTCATTCTAATTTTAAATAAGTAAAGTATGATGTACAAAATTGAATTATATGTAGTCTTAATTTTTTTCTGATTCAAAAGAAACTTCAGTTTCTTACAATGCCTTAAGTTTATTATTAAACATGTTGACAGGGATGAGTAGGGAGAGTGACATAAAAATGTTTAATAATTATTGGGCATGTTTGAAGTTGAGTACTATGCAAGGGGCTTTCCATGTTTTTCTATATATTGAATTATTATTCTCTCTAAACCTTCCAGTTCATCTCTTTCTGTTTTAAATAAAAAACTTGACTGCACATTACATAAAATATTGTTCATCAACTTAATTTTTTGAAAGAAGGAATAATTTGAGGCAAAAACTAATATGAAATGGCAGCCACATGAGAATGGAGATTTTAAGAAAAAAATAAGGAATTTAGGGACTCGTTGAACAAGATTAAAATTAAACTATATAGGTAGCTATCTAGATAGCAATTTTATTTAAAAGAAAAAGAAAGAAAAAGATCCTTTTAATGTTGGAACTAGAAACTTCTGTAGACATGCATGGTTGGATTTTGGAAATATAAGGCAGGGAAGCTAATATTTTGAACCATTTGCTGCAGTTCTTAGGCATTACTGCAATAATTGTAATCTACTTCTGTTTCCATGGGGGTGATGACTAATTTTTGTATGATTAGGAATCTTGAGCAATATTAGCATAGATGCAAGATAATATTAAGCAAGACTCATATTTCTGTGTATGACTGGGAAAGTCAGGCCTTTGTATTTATATATCTTGATTGGAAGACTCATTAGTTATAAGAAGAATTATATTTGAGTCCACAAACACATATTGAGTACATAGGTGTGTGGGTCACAGTGCACATTCCCAAAGAAGCGTCAAGTTGAAAGCCCTGAAGATGCATTAAAAATTTTTTTAAATTGATTTTTCGAGAGATTCAAAGGGAGACAGGGAGCGAGAGAAACACATTGATGTGAGAGATGTGAGAGCAAAACATAGACTGGCTTCCTCCTACACACCCCCTACAGGGATCGAACCCACAACCTGGGCATGTGCCCTTACAGGGACTCAAACTGGCAACTTTTTGGTGCACAGGATGCCCCCAACCAACTGAGCCACAGCGGCCAGGGCTAAAGATGCATTTTTTTCTAAGATGCTTCACATTACGATTGAAAATACTAGCTACACCAGAAAAGACATTCTAATGTGTCAATTACTCTACATTCTCTAGCACTTTTTGAGGGGTCTCTAGATGCAGTACATAGCATTAGAAAAAGACAATGATTCCAAGACACATTAAGCAAGAAATGTTTGCTGTCTTTCAAATTAAACAGTAAGAAGCACAGTTGGCAAGCAATGTCAGATATGCTGGTGAAAAAATATATACTAAATATATCCATTTCTGCCCAATATTATGTTTTAGTCTATCTTAAGTAATAGAGCAAACTAAACTGGAATTTCTAAAATCACTAAGTGTAATTGCAAAAAAAAAAGGAAAGAAAGAAAATCACCTATTCTAGGTATGTGATATTCTGGTATTGTATATTCTGGTTTTATAGGCTGACCATTTAATAGAACATATAATATGGTAATAGTTGTGTAAGCAGGAAATTCCCCTAAGGGAGGACTACAGAGGGATAGGTGTTTACCAAAGTACTTACATGGTATATTAGAATCAATGGAACAAAAACACAAGGAAACTATATTTGTTTCTGGTAACATCAAATGATATATTGTGTTGAGAATTACAGGCATATTTATAACAATCAATATAATTCAGTTAAAAATAAAAATATAAAAACCAATATAAATTCAGTCAAACCCTGAACTCAGGATACTCAACACTATAAATGGCATCTATGACCACCTAGAAAACTTCTGAAAATCTGATCAAGCATTACTAACGAATGCTTAGCAGTCAGATGAAAAGTCCTTTCTTCAAGTTATCTTTACTGCAATGCATTCCGTTACCATTTCAATGATATTTCCCATAGTGCTTTCAAGTTTAATTGAGCTTAAATATACCATATGTAAGCACAGAATTCATGACTTGGAAATGTAGAGAAGCAGAAGTTCACAAATTGTAGAGAGAACAGAGTATCACTTGGCATTTGGATAAATGTGCTTTCCCTCAGTGGACTCTCAAACCCATAACTTTGCTTTATTTTCACAACATTCCTATGATAAAGGGTAAAGCTGGCCTTTAGAATTATTCACATTTCACTGTAGAAAATGAGCTTGCTACCTGCCCAAGAAGAGAAATATGGAATGTGTATTCAGACAACAACCCTACCACCTTGAAGTTCTTTCAATGAAACTTGCTGCCTGCCTTTTAAAAGTAGAAGCAGAATGGACTTCGAGAAAAAGTTGGAAATTACCCTGAAAAGGTAATTTTATTTGAAATAAATGTCTTTATTTCAAAAAGAGAGACAGGTGGCTTGCTGGGTGAAGATCACGCAGCTTTATAACCCTTCAGGTTGGTTTGGCTGACATTCCCTTAGCCTTGGATAAATAACATTTTCTCTTACAGTTTTTTTATACATGTTAACATGCTTTGAAAAGTATTATTTACTACATATCTCAAAAAGAATCTTAAAATATCTGAATTTCAACAGATCATGATACAAATTCCTCCTGACCACTATCCTTACTCTTTTACAATAAACTCACCATTGTTATCGTTTCCAACCTGAAGGTGTATGTTTGACGAAATGAAGTGACTATATTTGTTATATCGGTGTCCTTCTTAGAAATATTTTCTATATGCCACGCCTTCCATGTGGCTGTGCCCTGTGAATTTACACTGTCTTCTTAAAAAGTGACAGTCTCTGTGCGAGTTACGACAGATACTATTGTGAAATAGTTCTTTTCTAGGAATTTCTGCTAAAGGTCATTTCAGTTTTTATTTCTCTAGAGAAATAAAAAATTTTGTTCATTAAAAAAATGTTTCAATCTAAAAAAAAAAAAAATGGTGAGGCAGTGGTGTGTATACCAGATCTTGAGGATTGTACTAAAATTTCAACTTGCAACACTTGTTATTTCTGCATTTAAAATGTCAATTTATTGTTTGAAGTTGTAAAAATCATTGCTACTTACATTGTTAAAAAAAAACAACAAAAAACAAAAATAAAACTCCTTCACTGGTTACTGATGTTTTCTAAATGATTAAAGTGATCAGCCAAGTTAAAACTAAGCTAAGCCTAAAGACGGTGAACTTTAGAGTCGAGGTTCCAAACCTTTCAAAATTGCTTCCCACAGCAAGATTTTAAGTACTACCAGGGTTAGGAGTGATGACACCTTATATTTCTGTCACCCCTCCAACATCATCTAGTACCGTCCTGGACAAATAATAGATGCTCTACTAATGCCCGACTGTTTCAAACAACTGCTTATATCATCTACCTCTTTCTTGCCCTCTTAATGATTTATTTTTTGCCAAAGCACACTGATGGGAAGTTATTTCAGTGTTTGTCAATGAACACATTTAAAAATTAAACACTGAGCTTAATAGGGAAGGAGGAGGCCAGCCCTGGCTGATAGGAATAAGCGATTAATTCCGAACTAATGAAAGGGTGCAGCATTCGCAGCAGTCGTCAGTTTTACGCTTGCAAGGAAATGATGAGTGGGAAATTCGTGACACCTGACTAAAAATCAATGCTCCTGGAAGGTGATATAATAGCTTTAAGTCGGGAAAAAAATAAGTACAGGGGAAATCAAAGCTGACACGGTGAAACTGCACAGAAAGAAGTAGGTAGAATAATGACAATGTCAAGCAACTAATGGAGCTAACGAGGCATAATGTGATGGCACTAAAGAGCTCACGTCTTCTAGAACAACTAGTTAATTTAGCTCACTGATTTGCCTACTCACCTTTTCTACTTAATCTCTTAGGGACATCTGCGTGGTCCCCTTATATTAGACTCCGTATCGTTTCTCAGAAAATTCTCAAAATAATACTGAATGTAAGAAGGGTACATGAAAAGAGGGAACGAATGTTAACATTAAGGCCTTTGACTTATTTATTGAAGTGATGATTAGCTAACCCCAAACAAATCCCAAAGTTGCTTCTCTGTGTATGAAGATATGAAGGAAAGAGAGATGAAAATAAAACGTTCGGCTCTATTTTTTTCTGGCTCCGAGAGATGGCTAAAAGAAAACAGGAATGGGAAGGGATGCTAAAGACCCTGGACCTTGCCCGGAAAACTAAGTTGCACTAGAGCTGTTGTTTTCCAGGTAGCAGTCAGCATCCTTCTCTGAAAGCCGATTTAACTTGACTGCATGATAGGCATCTCTTTTGGTGAGTTAAAGGGTCTCAAACAATAAAGAGATGTTTTATCTTGGTTAAGCTGATAATTTGTCCTACTTAAGCAAGTCATGCAAATTCCCTTGCAAAGCTGTGTGCTCATTAGCTCATAATTAGGCTAATAAACCTGGAATCACCAAACAGATCAGTGCAAACATTGTGCTGTTTGTGAGAGTAAGTTTATCCTACCCTGCAGGAAGCGTTGGAGAGTCTGCAGAAGTCTATTCAAATTCAGAATGCAACCCGACAGGTGACTACCATCAATTTAACCCCTCGGAAGGAGGCGAGGAAGCAAAGGCTGGGGCTATGAAGACTCTCTGGGGGGCTGGATGAAAGAAGGTGAGGGGATTAAGCAAAAACCCCTCCACATATCTATAACATATTCAGCAAAAACACATGTATATTATAACACAGACACAGACACCAGTGTGGTGATAGCCAGAGGGAGGGGGGTAGTGGGCGGGTGCAGGGTGGAAGTTGGAAAATTGTGACAGAAAGAGACTTGGCTTGGGGGCGATGGGTGCGTGACGCAGTGTGCAGATGATGTTTTATTGAGTCGTACACTTGAAACCTGTATGGTTTTGTGAACCAATGTCACCCAAAAAACTTCAATAAAAAATAAACTATTTAAATAGATATTTACAAATATATTTGTCTTTATAATTTTTCTCTTCTCCGTTCCCTTTTCTTTCTCAAAAAAAAAGCCTTAACATGTTCTATCTGCTATAGTTTATATATTGATAGTTGCTTTAACCGAAATAGAAGGTATTTCCTTCCCCCAGTTTTCTGTGTCCAAATGCCAAAAATTTTGAAGTAGTGTTTTCGTTTTTGCATATGAACTTTATGCTGTCTATAGAAGAAAACCACAGCTGTACTTCAACAGCATAATGTGAATGGCCACTGGAAAAACTAAACGCTGGCAAAATGTGTTTAATCCAATAAAGGCTATTTTATGTCTATTCTCATAAAAAAACACAACAGTCCATGTGAAAACTAAAATTTCTAAATGTACTTCTTAATATAAAGAATACTTGTGATTCTAAAACATGTTTATGAATTATCTTTAAGTGTGTCTTTCACACAAATTTTCATACATGGACATTTTTGCAAGTAAGCACTTTCTGTGCTGCTGGGGGAAACCAGTGGCCTGGAGGTACTGAGCAATTAGTGAGAATTCACAGTGAGTCAAAATACCATGTCAAGGAGACAGCCCAGTAGAATGCAAAGCAGAGTCTACGCTCCACCCTTCGTGTACAGAACTCTGGGGTGCACAGGTAACCTGAACGACTCTAGAGACAAGAAAGAGCTTCAAAAGCACGAGAGACCAAGCAATTCGGCTTTCTATTTCTTTAAAAAAAAAAAGTTAATTCCACACAGCTTACCTGTATACTTGTAGTACACCTTTCATTCTGCTTTGCTTGCAAATTGTTTGCAGAAGTCAGTTTGCAAATTGTTTATAAATATGTCCCCTCCTCCCTCAAACCTGATACCAGTCTAAATCACGCCTGTACATGCTAAGCGTTTTCTGTTTATTTCTGAGCTCCACCCAACTTGCTCATTTTCGTCATTACTCAGGGTTTAGAAAAGGTTGATTCATGTCAGCACCGCACCACGTATTGACTAAAACTGGCTTCAGGAAGACAGGGTAGACATCTCTATAGAAGAACCTGGAATTGCTCTCAGACTCCATATGTTTGTCCTAATCTGTGTCACACTTAAATGAACAGCTGAATTTCTCTGTGCTTTACGTTACCACTGAGAATGTGGTGTGTTTTTTTTTTGCTTGGAAAGTGGTATATTGAAAACCTAATTTTTTCCAGTCTTAGCAGAGGAGACAAGATAGACTTCAGTGAGCTATTTACTCTAAACGAATTGTTATCTCTGAAGTAGAAATTCATATTCAATTATCTGTTTGGGTCCTTTAGGAACTAAAATGCAGACTTTTTGCTAAAATGAAACTATTAGAAATTTAGAAAATTAGAAATATGTGTCCTCTATTTGAAAAGACAACAAAAAGCTAAATAAAGCAAATATATGATATCTCTTTATCTTTTATCTTTATAAGGTAAGCTTGTGAAGGAAAGACCCAAGTGGAATCTTCGTGAACAGGAAGAGACTCATAGTGTAACGTTAGCTAAAAGACCAAATGTGTAGGTGGGCTCAAATGTATTTTTATTTTGGATTTAACTCCTCAAAGTTCTTTGGTAGTTTAGCTGCAATTAAAATATTTAGAATGATGTATGTAGGTAGGGCAAACTAAACCCAGTCATTGCTAATGAATCACGCTGGAATGTGAATTCTCCTCCAGCTGTTACCTTTCAAAAAATCAATTTAAATATGTCTTTGAACTTATACGCAGAAATGCATAACCCAGGGACTCAGACAATAGTATGGGGAAGGCCTGAGGGTGGGGCAGATGCGATCAGTGTGTGGGGGGGGCATCTGTAATACTTTCAACAATCAAGATAAATTAAAAATTAATAAATATGTCTTTGCTCCTTTTCCCTTTATTTAATTATCAAAGACACACATAACCATTATCCTATCCCTATATGTAGTATTTAGCACTAATTTACATTTTGCCAATATTTTCCGCTTTGTTTCTTAGTCTTTTAAAGAAGTCAAAAACTGCTATAAAATGTAGTAGGTTCATCCATGGCATAGACGTCTTCCCAGACAAACTCTCTCTTTTTAATTTAAAACCATCAATTTTTCAAACTAGTAGAAATACCCTGCCATTTTCAAAAACAACAACCACCACCCCCAGCTGCAAGCAGCATCTCTCCCCTCAGCAGGCCCACAGCCACCATCCACCGGTAAAGGGCTTAAGTCCAGAATGATATTTAACTGGGGGGGAGGGCACTATGACAAAAATTTGTTTTCCAGAGCTGTTACAGTGGAAGAGAGGAACCACCTTTAAATACCTTTAAGTACTGAAGGCTAACTTACACACAAAACAGAAACAAAAGTGTCATAGTGATGCAAATGAATTAGACTGTAGGTTGCTTGGGGAAAAGAAATGAAAGGAAAACAGGAAGAAAGAAAGACCAGGGCTAATAGAGGAGATGCCACAGACCGAGAAGCTTCTAGCTCAGGACGTCATCAACACCACTTAACCGCACTATAGGGGGACCACGCTGCTCCTGTCATCCCGCCACTCTCAGTAGCACATCCCTGAATCTCAAGGCCGCGGTTCTGACCACACTCCTGTCTTACTCTGCGTTGTCAGCGCTGTTGCTTAAACAAAACGAGGGGCCAAATCCTGGAAACAGACCCTCCTGTCCCCAAATTCCTCTCTCCCATCTCAAGTGTTCTTTCCTGTAGACTGTTTTCCTACCATTTATTGTGTGTCATAAAAAGGAGAGCACGATGTGTGTGTTTTTCCTAAATTGAGATGCTTCATATTTATTGCGGGAACTTGGACATGGGTTGAATAATCTCTAGGCTCGTTCCGGATTCAATCCAGGGCTCCTTTGGCTTCCTCTTCATTGTTAAATTTAAGACAGAAAATACTAAATGCATGGGATTTTTTTAGCTTAGTAAATACAGAGAATTAAGTACACAAAACTCGTCTTTAGATCTCAACCCCAATTGTCCTCTTTTCTCCTTGTGGGATCTCAGCTGGAAAACGCTCCCCCCCCCCCCCCCCCCCCGGTTTATGCCTCCCTGGGAGTGCCTAGCAGCGTGCAGCCTTCCCCAGGGGGGTTGCATGGGAACCCTCGCATCCAGTTCTGCACTGTAAAGCTGTGTCCCCAAGACACTGCAGTTATTGCATCATGTTGACTTAAGAGTCAGGCTCTGAAAGTAAACTTCCTTCACTGAGATTAAGATAGAGGAAGTGGCAGCGGAGGGTGATTTCTGCTCTCATCGCCAGTGCTGGAGGCTGGGCAAGAGGCTGCTCCCAGGGCGGCCGCACAGCCATCTGCGGGAGGGACAGACAACCGTGGAACTGGGGCTGAAGTTCTTCTGGTCAGAGCTGAGCCATGGAACTCCTGATGCACAAGCACGGTTTTATTCTGCTTCTAAACCAGGCCTTACCCCTCTCTCTTTTTAAGAGTTTTTTTGTTGAATTTATTGGGGGGTAATATTGGTTAATAAAATGAGATAGGTTTCAAGTGTACAATTCTATAATACATCATCTGTATATTGTACTGTGTGCTCACCACCCAAAATCAAGTCGCCTGTCACCATTTATCCCCCCTTTACTCTCTTCTACCTCTTCCCCCCCAGGCCTTACATTCTTTGCTTCCTGTTCTGGTGCCTGTGGCCACTCAGATCCTGAAGCAGCTGGGAAAGATGTGGAATATGTGTAGGTCCTACAAGGCTGGGGATGCATAGGTCATGAGCTAGTCCAAGGGACAGAAACTGTCTTCTTCCTTTGGTCCAATTCAGGAAAAACTGTGTCCAGGCCACTTAAAAAATTTCAAGATGAGAATCGCTTCATTTGGTCTTTTGTGAGAGTAGGTATATCCACTCAATTTAGATGACTTATTTAATGCCAGTAACAAAAACTGGAGGCACTTTTAGTTACTAACATGTTAGTGTTTGTCATTACACAGGACGATTTTTCTAATCGCATACTGAAAATAGGCCCTCGATAGCACGGAAAAGTCAGGAAGTTTGCAAACCTGAGTTGGGAGGTGCTCACCATTGACCTGCAACCTGATCCTCTTGAAGTCATTCAAAAGCCCAGAACAATCGATGTCAGTATCTCCCAGGGAGGGAAAACTAATTCCTTTGGAAGTGAGGACAGCGAGCTTCAAACTTGAGTCATCTGAGAAAAGTAGAAGTTGACGATGTGAACCCAACATTTAATTTCTGACATGAGGGTAGATGTCAAGATTATCTCATTCAACCTCCCAGATTTTACAGACAAGAAACCAGATCGGTTACATAACTTCTCAGGGCATTTCGTGGCTAAAGCCTGGGAGTCACACTACCTCAGTGTGATTACTGGCTCCAGCATTTTCCACCAGTTGGGCATTAAGCATGTTTACCTCTCTTTGTCACAGTTTTCTGTCTACAGAATCAGGATGATTCGTTGCATGAAATAAATGAATTTGCTCATATAAACCACTCAAATCAGTACTTAAAACTGATCTGCATTTCATAAATGATAAACTTCTTTCTGCATCTCTCCTCTGTTGGGAGGCATTTTAGTTTTCCCTCATGACTTTTAGAATCATTTAAAGAAGATAGAGATATCTTCCATTGACACAACATTCCTGAAAGAAACAGCATTCCTATACATTTTAGGATTAAAAAGTAAAACAAATTTAATTTTAGTTCTTGTTTGGAATTTAAGTGGGTCTTCAGCATGAACTTAGGCCAGACTTGGAAGCACGCAGTAACTCAGCTCGTTGGACAAGCATTTCAGATCTGGCTAAGCCTGGAGGAATGGGAAAAAAGGAAGTGAAAACCTCCCCCACTCAGAGATAACACCTCCCCACCCTGCTTGTAGCTCTGGCAGCTCTGCACTTTGAAGAAGACAAGGGATAAGAGGAAAGATAAGAAAAATATGACTTTTTTTTTTTGCAGCCCTGCCTTTCTTAGAATTCATCTTTCCATGAATGTCTTCCTTTCTCTTTCTAGCTCCCTGCCTATCATTCAGGGCCAAGCTCTTCATGAAAATTTCCCAAGGTCCCCAGCCCACAGCCGCCCCTCAGTCTCATAAAACCCTGGCATTTACTGTCCTTCCATTCGTTTGGATAGTAATCCCAAGCCACATTCTGAGAACTTCTCTGCTGCTTCAGTATTTTGCTGTTACTTTTCCTGAGTTAATATTTTGTTTCCTGGCTAGATTGTAAGTAGCTTCAAGTTTTTCTTGTTTAATTGGTTGACAAAAGAAAGAAGAGAAAAGGTAAGGCAGAAAAAGAAAGTAAACACTGTAACTCAGAAGAATTTGCCAGGACAACTCAAATACCAGCTGGGCTCCCCAAGCCCCACCCCAAAACTAAGCAGGAAGGAAAGGGCCGAAGCACGGCCATAACAAAGCTCAGTAAATATTAAGCTCGCCTTGGGATACTGCGATAGATTCCTAACTAATTTTTTTTTACCTCCAGTCTCTCCTGTCCAATTCATGCCCCACACGACTGTTCAAATAATCTTACTTATGTTAGGCACTCAATGGCCAGTTGTTTTACTGAATTTATTAAGCATATATTCTGTGCAAAGAAAGGCAGATACCTTGGTGATTCGGATGATTATATCAATGTTATGCTGTAAGTAAGAAGGTAAAGCTGTGACAATTTAAAGAATAAGAACCTCAACTTGGAAAACAAGATTTTAGTATGAAGTATGCCAGTTGTTGCTAAATTCATCAGTATGACTTGCAAAGTAGAGCATGTTTTTCATTCATCTCTCTCAACAACCATGGCAAAATAATCATTTATCTATCTCCACTGCTCTACATCCAACATACAATTTGATGATTAATTGTCTAACTGGAATTATACTGATATTAGAAACTGTAATTTGGGAAATACTACGTATTACATATTCACTCAGTCAACAAGTAGATGCTCAGTACCTACTACATTCCACACACCAAGACTGAAAAAATGCAACAGGAGCTAAACAAATACTGGGATGTTTGTGAGAGCCTTGCTTTTTGTTAGCCATGACCAACTAAGTGCTTTGGAATTAGTAGGGCCCACGCACGAAGCATTCCAACTGGGCAAGTTTGAGGAGTATCATGTCCCTTCTATGGGCTGGGAAGAAGGCAGATACAGGGCCAGCGAGGTACACTAGTTCTGGAGCAGGGCTCTCTACACCCTTAGCCTGCAGGAGCAGTGGGGGGAGGGGAGTTCTAGAACCTGGAGAAAAAAAGGGTGTTTGTGAGGAGGCAGCAGGACAGAGCTGAAATCCTGAAAACCCCATGAGGCTGGGGCCTGAGGGGTCCATATCCCCCCACTCTCAGCATTCCCTCATCTGCCTGTCCTGGACTCAGAGACAGGGCTCGCTGATGGGGGGCCACACGCTTCAGCCTCCCGGGCAGCAGGCATTGCAGAGAATGGAGCACAGATCCAGAGGCGACATTATTCAGCACTCTTTTAATACCTTATATAAAGGTGAAAGGATGAAGAAGTACAAGCTGATAGTTACAGAACAGTCACACGGATGTAAAGCACAGCATTGGGAATATAGTCAATAATATTGTAATAACTATGTATGTTGCCAGGTAGATGCTGGAAATATTGGGGGTATCACTTTGTAAAGTATATGAATTGTCGAACCACTATGCTACCTGAAGCCAATACAAAATAATATTGAATGAAAACTGTAACTGAAAAATAAAATTTATATTAAAAATGCTTTATCATAAGTATCTCTGCAGTCAGTATGGGTTGGTGAGCAGTGCAAATCTTGAACAAGTGATTTAGAGTAACCACAATCATATTCTACTGAGATTCCTAAGGCAAGGTGCCAGGGAAGCTGTCAATGTCAATGCTATTTATAGGAAATGGAAAATTAATGAACCAAGAAGGAAAAGATCAAATCGAACTTGGTTCGGCCGTGTAGAACTTCTCATTTCAGCCGTATGTATTAATTGCTTACCATTTATGCCTAATTACCATGGAGCACAGTAATCTGTATCATTAAGCATGTGTCAAGTTAACTTTACAATACCAACTCTGCAATGTCAACTTTACACAATTAGTCCAGTACAAGTTTGGATAGTTTTTATAGGTTTGGACCCATGTAGGAGATTTCCCTCCCTTTTAAGTCAAAGAAAGTATTTGCTTCAGAGATATTCTGCCCAATCACATAAGTCTCTAGGGTCCTAGAAAATGAATACAAAATTTTTTGTGGCAGATCCTCTAGCAGTAATACGACTTAATTTAGTAGTGCCTCGAGCCAGACCAAACCCCAGGATTGGGTTATCAACTAATTCTAGCCATGATATAGCGCGAGGAAAGGTTCATGCCAGACCCTTTATAGCTCTTAAGTCATAGGACTCAGTATGCAGCTAACTGCCACCAGGAGGATCAGATGGGCAAGGGGTGTGCTATCTTTAGCAGATGTATCCTGATCACCAAGACCACATTCCCTTTTGCACTTGGACTAATTCTTGATGGTAACGCAAGACTGGAGACGAGCTGATCCACCCTCAAACACCTAGGATTAAGGTTATCATGGTGTGTTATGAATACATATTTGCATTTCCAGTAATGACTCAGAGATCTCATTACTGAGTCTGTGCATTCACGCTAAGGATTTATCATAATTTTTTTTTCTCTTACCTTGATAAACTGAGAGTAGATATAGTCCACAAATTCTAGATCCTTTAAATATCCAGACAGCAAATGCCTGAAATATACTTCAAGTTGTTCTAAAAAGGCACAGTTCAATTATATCAAAGAGCCATAATTCAGCAGAGGGCCTAATGGTATAATTAAAGTATTTCAAGGTACTATGTGGTGTGCATTTAAAGGATTAATTTACTTTAAAGAGAGGTTCCCTTTGATCCCAGCAAATAGCTGAGTTCCTATCCCTCACTTTTGGATAAACTCTATACTCACAAATTTAAAAGTGTGAGGCTATGCTGGAACATGAGCCATATTTCATACACTCACAAAAAATCGAGAGCTTGAGGGATTCCACTCCTCCTCGGGGACTCAACTTCTAGCATCACAGAACTCCTCACAGGTACCGTCTCCTCACTCCAGGTCTTCACCTGCAGTAAGAAAGGAGAATGGTATCGCCATCAAGAGAGAGAGCAACCTGGTGACGTGGAGAAAGGCCGATTGTGTGCGTTTACCCTGCATCCTTGCATGCCTATGTGCTAGCTGACCTTTAGAAGTTTGCCACTGAGGACAAGTTTAGCAGAGAGGACTGCTAAATTAACCACTTAAACGTCAACAGGCATTCATTGGCCATCAATGGAAGACAAATGATGGGAAAAAGACAGCCCGGGGTATATTTTTTATGGGTTAAGGACACTTACTATATAATAGCATAAGAATATAGCTACCCTATATTGCTTGCCTGTTTCTACTAAATACTTAAATCCAACAGGTTATTTCATTCTTGAAACAACGTGTAAGGTAAACAGTATACCTGCCACATAGATGGGGCAACAAGATTAATGGAAGCAAAAAAATGTGCCCATGGTGACAGCATTTCCAGGGGGAAGAGCCCTGACTTCGAGACAGAGCCTGTATAGTTCTAAAGCTCATATCCTTCCCACTGTGCCGAAAGCCTTAGCAAAGCCTTTCGGGCATCCAGCAATGGTTGTGTTTCTCCTCCATGGAGATTTCCCCATGGCCTTGCACACATACACCCACCGTCTATCCTGGACTGTTTTCCTGCCCTCTGCTCCTCTAAAACATCTGACTCAGAGTATTATTCCTGAAGGAGCAAGACACTGAGATTGATGAAGTAGAAGTACTATTACGTCACACGGGACAGTGACCTGAGGGCTGTGGTCAATAGATTAGAGCCTGAAAAGGTCACATTCGGGGGGGTCAGAGGTCATGATTAATAGAACGTCTTCTTTTATCGAGATCAGTTTGAAGAAATGTAAGAACGTCCAGTCATTCATGTTTTCTAAGAAATCTGCCAGCAAAAGAATTTTTTTTCTCTCAAAGCTTAAAATAATCCACTTCAGTGCTCTGTGAGCCATCATCTGGGGAAGACTGTCAGGAGTTAACAATTACAGGTTTCTTTCCAAGGCTCACTCTGGCACCTGTGCCTTAGATCCGTCACTTCCAAATTCCTCTAGGAACTTGTTTCCACATGTTTTACCTTCATCTCTAGTTTTCTTCTTCATTCCCCTTTCATTTTTTTTTCTGCCTTCAAACTTCACCCAAAAAGGCTCTGCGTTTGTTTCGCTGTCCCCTCCAGCGACCGCCTCATTTCTCTCATTTTCATGGGCCAGCTTTTAAAGCAAGTGGCTTCAATGTGCTTCATGCGGCCTCCCTTCGGCCTCTGACATGCTGGCTCCCACCGCACCACCCTCTGTGGTTCAGTGGTTTTCTCTTTGCCAAGTTCATTGGACAGTCTTCATTCCTGTTATAGCTGTGTCATGTTCTTCTAACTGCTCACTTCTCTTTGAAACACCGGCTTTATTCTGGTTTTCCTTTTTGTCTCTTCCTACAACTTTCGGTAGCTATCTGTCTTATTTTCCTTGTGTCTTTTTTTTTTTTTTTTTTTTTTTTTTATTTATTTTCTTCTATTTTAGAGCTTCTATGTAGTGGTGACTTAATGAGTTTATTAATCTTTTCTGGGTTATGTTTTGGTTTGTATCTGAGAAATCTTTGCCTAACCTCAAATAAAAAAAAATTATCTTTTGCCTTAGAAATCTTAATTTTAAGTGTTACATTTAGGTCTGTGGTCCAATTTTTAGTTAAAATTTATATATAATATGTGAGGTATGAATCAGAGGTCATTTTATGGCATATAGATTGTCCAACTGTTCTAGCATCATTTGTCAAAAAGACGATCCCTCCATCATTGACTTGCCCTAGCAACTATGTCAAGAGTCAGTTGCCTGTATGTGTATGGATTTCTTTCTATTTAATTTCTTTGGCTTATTTATCTATTATTACACTAATATCACAACATCTTTACTACTGTAGCTTTATAATCAATCTCAAAATCAGGTAGTGTTAGCCTCCAGCTTTGTTGTTCTTCCCCTTCCTTTTGAAATTCCCCAACTGTGGCTATTCCAGTTGATACTATTGTTGGTTTGAACTTTACTCTCTAAATGTGACTGGCCTTAGCGGATTCTGGGAACTTTCTCACAATTTCCATAAACATTTTTTTGCTAAAGCCTCTTTAAAAAAAAGCAGAACTACTAGGCCTAGCTTCTCCTTTGTGTTCTAGGCCTGTAGCTCCTCCAATTTATAGACAACTATAGTGGAAATCTGATTTCTTCAAGCTCTGAACGTTTCTGAACTTCTCATCTGACATTCCCCATGAGTTCTCCCTCCCAGTTTCATGTTATCCCCTCCACTATTCTTCTCTCTGACACTCAAACACTCAGACTTGAAACTTTATCTTTGACATAGCTTTGTCTTAATTCCCCTAATCTAATAAATCACTATACACTGGCCATTTCTTTATTGTTCAAAATATATTTCATGAATCATATCAAGCATCTTCTCAGAGCATGATTGTAAGAAACTGGAAATCCATTACAAGAAAAAAAATGAAAAACACACAAACACATGGAGGCGAAAGAACATGTGACAAAATAATACTTGGGTTAACAATGAGATCAAGGAAAAAATTAAAAGATACCTTGAGACAAATGGACATGAAAACACAACAACACAAAATTTATGAGATACAGTGAAAGCAGTCCTAAGAGAGAAATTCACAGCCTACCTCAAGAAATATGAAAAATTCCTGCCCGGCTGGGCGTGGCTCAGCGGTGGAGCATCAACCTAGGATCCAGGAGATTGGGGTTCGATTCCCAGTCAGGGCACATGCCCGGGTTATGGGCTCGATCAATGACTCTCTCATCATTGATGTTTCTATCGTTCTTCCTCTCCTTTCCTCTCTCTGAAATCAATAAAGATATATTTAAAAAAATAAAAAAATAAAAAATAAAATAAAAATATCTGTATTATGTAACATATTTAAAATAATGGCTGTAGCCTGACCAGCATGGCTCAGCGGTTGAGCATCGACCTAGGATCCAGGAGATTGTGGTTGGATTCCCAGTCAGGGCACATGCCTGGGTTATGGACTCGATTAATGACTCTCTCATCATTGATGTTTCTATCTTTCTCTCTCCCTCTCCTTTCCTCTCTCTGAAATCAATAAAGATATATTTAAAAAAAAAATTGAAAAATACCTAACGATCTAACCTTTTACCTATAAGAACTAGAAAAAGAACAACAAACTAAGCACAGAATAAGTAGAAGGAAGGAAATAATACTGATCAGAGTCTCAAGAAATAGAGTCTAAAAAAATCAATACAAAAATCAGTGAAACCGAGACCCAGTTCTTAGAAAACATAAACAAGATTGATAAATATTTAACCAGACTTATCAAGAAAAAAAAGAGGTACCAAATAAATAAAGTCAGAAATGAAAGAGAAGTAACAACTGACACCACAGAAGAAAATATGAACAACTACATGCCATCAAAATGGATAATCTGGAAGAAATAGATAAATTCCTAGAAACATACAATTTTTCAAGAAGAAACATAAAATCCAAGCAGATCAAATTACAACTGATGAAATTGAATCAGGAATAAAAAAACTCCCAATAAACAAAAGTCCTGAACCAGTAGCTTCACAGGTGAATTTTACCAAACATTCAAAGAAGAACTAACACCAATCTTTCTCAAACTATTCCAAAAAATTCAAGAGGAGGAAAGACTCACATGTTTATTTTACGAAGCCAGAATTATCCTAATTCCAAAACCAGATAAAGACACTACAAAGAAAGAAAATTATAGGCCAATATTCCTGATGAACATAGATGCAAAAATCCTTAAGAAAATATTAGCAAACCAAATATAGCAATACATTAAAGAGATCAGACACTTGATCAAATGGGATTTATTCCTGGGCTGCAAGTTTGGTACAATATCCACAAACCAATTAACGTGATGTACCACATAAACAAAACGAAAGATAAACCAATGTGATTATATCAATAAATGCAATAAAGCATTTGACAATATCTAGCGAAGTGGGAATAGAGGGAACATACCTCAACATAATAAAGGCCACATATGACAAGTGCACAGCTAACATCATACTTAACACTGGAAAACAAAATCATTTCCCTTAAGGTCAGAAATAAGACAGGGGTATCCACTTTCACCACTCTTAGTCAACATAAAATTGAAGCCTTACCCACAGTGATAGGTGAGAATAAAAAAATAAAACGCATCCAAATTGGAAAGGAGGAAGTAAAATTCTCATTATTTGCAAATGACATGATACTGTATAAACAGAACACTAAAGATTCTACCAAAAAACTTTTAGAACTGATAAATTCGGTAGTAGCAGTATACAAAATAAATATCCAAAAATCAGTTGCATTTTTATTCACCAATAATGAACACTCAGAAAGGAAAAGTAAGAAAACAATCCCATGTACATTTGCATAAAAAAGAAACCAGGAATAAATTTAACCAAGAAGGTAAATACCTGTACTCAGAAAATTATGACACTGAGGAAGAAACTGAGGAAGATATAAATAAATGGAAGCACATATCATGTTCATGGATTGGAAGAATCAACATCATTAAAATGTCCATACCACCCAAAGCAATCTATAGATTCAGTGCAATTCCTATCAAAATACCAATGGTGTGTTTCACAGACACAGAACAAATATTCCAAAAATTTATATGGAACCACAAAAGACCCTGAATAGCCACAGCAATCTTGAGAAAGTAGAACAAAGTCGGAGGAACAATGCTACCTGATATCAAACTATACTATAAGACCATGGTAATCAAAAGAGCATGGTACTGGCAAAAAACAGTCACATAGATCAGTGGAACAGAATAGAGCCCAGAAATAAACCCATGCCTATATGATCAATACATCCACAAATGACAAGTACTGGCAAGAATGTGGAGGGAAGGGAACCCTCTGCCCCCTGTTCATGGGAATGCAGATCGGTGCAGCCACTGTGGAAAACAGTATGGAGGTTCCTCAAAAAATTAAAAATGGAACTGCCTTATGTCCCAGCGATTCCACTTCTGGGAATATATGCTAAGAAACCCAAAACACTAAATCAAAAGAATATAGCACTCTTCTGTTCATTGCCACATTATTTACAACAGCCAAGCTACAGAAGCAACCCAATGACCATCAATAGACAAGTGGACAAAAAAGTAACGCTATATATACACAATGGAATATTACCCAGCCATAAAAAAGCACAAAATCTTACCATTTGTGGCTGCACGGATGGACCTAGAGGACATTATGCTAAGTGAAATAAGTCAGAGAAAGATAAATACCATGAGATTTCACATATATGTAGAGTCTAAAGGGCAACATAAGTGACCAAACAAAATAGAGATGGACTCACAGCTACAGAGATCAGACTGATGGTGGCCGCACGGGAGGGGGTTCGGGGACTGGGTGAAAAGGTGAAGGGATTGAGACATGCAGATTGGTAGTCACAGAACAGTCACAGCGATGTAAGCACAGGGAATATAGTCAATAATATTGTAATGACTAGGGATGGTGCCAAGTGGGTACCTGAAATACTGAGGGGACCACATTGTAAAGTATATGATTATTTAACCACTCTGCTGTACACCTGAAACTAATAAAAATAATACTGAATGTAAGCTGTAATTGAAAAATAAAATTTTAAAAATAGAATATCTAAAAAAACCTCAAACATGTATGTGTGTGTGTGTGTTTGTGTGTGTGTGTGTGTGTATATATATATATATATATATATATATATATATATTTCATGCATGGTTTCTCTTCTCCATTCTCACGTTTAATTCAGAGTCCCACTGTCTCCTGCTGAGTGACTAACCAAAAGCCCAGCTGACCATCCAGCCTCCAGACTCTTCCAGCCCCGAGCCATTTTCTCAGGCTTATCTTTCTAAAGCAAATTTGTTCTCAAGTCAAACCCTGCCCAGAAGTTTCCCTTTCTGGCTTTCTTTCCCTTGAATTTTCTTCTTCTAACCGGCTCCTGTCTAGCCGGGGTATTTTCACTCTCATTTACATATAGAACCGGTTAGTTGTTTAGAAAGTATTTTCTAAGTAGAAGAGGACTTGAAGTTCCATTCCTTTAAAGACTTTGTAGAAATGCTGTGAGATCCAGGAACTATCACAGAATTTGTTGCCTAGTCCTACTACTCTATTTAAACTGTACTTTTAGAGTTTTCATTAGACTGAAAGACGCCTGACCACTTGACAATGGAGAATTTTATTTTTTTAAACTTGCCCCTTGCCCTATGCCATATGAGAACCTCCTATTGGTTAAAAACATTTAAAAAAATCTAGTAAAAATTATCTCATGTCTCTAAGGCAAGAAGTAGACCAGTAGTGACTAGCGTTCTGTAGTAAAGGACAAATCCCTGTGACTAGAGTCAACTAAAGGAGACTTTTCAGAAGTGACAGGTTACAAAGATTCCCTTTCTTCAATTAAAAGTTCAACAAGCGTAGGTAAGCTCACTTAGGAAAATGCCCAGTTACTCTCTAGACTTCCCAGTCCTAACTGAAAGTCATGGAAAAGTAACACCTATCATAGTTAAAACAAAGTTGAAACGTTTTCTTTCTCATGGTGTTTTGCAGGTGAGAAATAAAATATTTTCTAATAACTAAGAGTCTCCTTTAAGAAAAGTAATATTTGAATATCAATTCTTTTGAGAATAAATGAGAAACATTAGAACCTTGTTTATGGATACAGAGGGACACCAACTAGGAAATGTACCTTCTCTTGGTTTCCAAGAATGTGGCATCCTGACCATGAAATAATTAATGTCACCACAATGCCATGCTGGGGGAAAACATCTCAGCTGGTTATTCTGGCATAAAAGCATTAATTCTCTAAAGGCAGGCATTTATATTTTCCCCATCAACACCTACCAAAACACTTTATACATGTTAAGCACATAATATATATTTTAAAAATTGAATTCAATGACACTTTTCCCCCAATATTAATAATATTGACACAGTTAAAAAACTGGCTTCAAAGGATCAATTACATTCCTAATTTGCTTGAAGCAAATGAAAAAAGAGGGCAGTATCTTTCCAGATTCAATCTTTTCTAAGCTAATAAAACAAAAGACCTAAATCAGAGCAGGGCACCTATGAGATAATTTTCTGATGTGTAATGTAGACTTATTTATAAAGGCTAAATAGTAAAAATCAAGACAAAGAAAACCCCATGAGCATGCTGGAGTAGTAGAAGGACTTCCTTCCAAGGAGCGCAAGTTCGTTTGGAAAGACTCCCGTGCTTTCAAGGACGGGCAGGTTCAGGTCCATGGGTTTGTGTGGGGTAAAGATGTCATGACCAGAACACGGTGTTTCCAGCACCGGGGCCTGTACAGCCTCACACAGCGCAACTTCGTGGCTGTTTCAAATTATAGAGGAATCCAGTTACCTAGAATTCCCGGGACTAGAAGGAGATTAACCCCCCCCCCCCATATAGGAAACAAGGGTCAGAGGAGAGCAGATACAGCCACAGGTAACCTCACCTGGCCGGCCAGCCAGAACCTCGCGGGCTGCGCAAGATCGATATTGCACTAATTTCACCTGCTCAGGAGAGACCAGGAAAGCGCAATGCTTTGTTTGGATGAAAACACAGGAATCCAGGGGAGCCAAACCAAACAGCTTAGCCAAGATGATTCAGCTTCCCAGGACTCGGGCAGGCAAGTGGGGGGAAAGGAAAGAAGAAAGAAAAACCCCCCACACTCTGCTATTCCTCTGACAACCCAATCCCCCCCTTTGCCAAAAAATCAACAGGAAATTTTAACTAAGATACATACAGGATGGTGTAGGGTAGGGAGAGTAAAAGTAGAAAAAAGAGAGACTTAGCAATAAATCAAATTATGTGGCGTGCATGCAATGCGGTGTCTGATCATTTCAGAAAGAGAATTTGACCATGAAGAGGTTTGAACAGACTTTAAAAGGAATGGAGGGGACAGAAGAGAGAGAACTTGTCCATTCAAGCATGTTTTTCCCCGGTTCCTTACTGCTCGTCTGAAAACAAGAAGTAGAGCAGGTCAGGAAAGGGGTTATGGTTAACACTGCAAGATGAGAGATAAGCAGCCAGGCAGTTAGAAGCCAAAGCATTTTATCTAGAAGAGCAGGTCTGGCCTTGTTTCCATCTTGATAAGCATTAGATTGGAGAGCTTGTTTGTCTGTAGGCTAGGATGGGGTGGCCGAGCTGAAGAAAGGGGACAGGGAAGTCAGGGGGCTCAGCTATGGAGCTGTGGCAAACCACTAACGTAGCGATAAGGCCCTCGTTTTTGTTATACCTCACCTGAACTTGGAAATTGTTAGACTTGACTGTTTAGATAACATGGCTGTGTTTCTTTCAAATATGGGGACTTAAATATCTAGACAGTTCAGGTGACCTGGGAAGGCTTATTATCCTGGGCTAAAATTTTAAGACCGTGACTCACTGGTTGGGCCACTGACTCAAAACTTGAAGGAAATGACAGCCGAACTCAACTCCTCTTTAAATGGTACCTTGATCTTTAATCTGGAGCACAGTATATGCTGAGTTTCTTTTTAAAGTTGTTTTCAATTCACTTCACGGCCTTTTTTTTTTTTTAACTGATTACAATTACAGGAGCTTCTACCTTCATACTGCTCTAATTTGATGATATAACTGGTTCGGACGTGGTTTTAAAAAAATCTATAATTATGAAGGCCCTGGCCAGGTAGCTCAGTTGGTTAGAACGTTGTCCCGATATACCAAGGTTGGGGGTTTGATCTCCAGCCAGGGTACATACAAGAATCAACCAATGAATGCATAAATAAATGGAACAAGAAATAGATCTCTGTCTGTCTGTCTGTCTCTCTCTCTCTCTCTTGCTCCTTTCCTCTCTATCCCTCTAAAATCAATCAATAAAAAACCCAAAACATTAAGTATAATCATTAAAATTGGCACAGCTCTAAGGTCACCAAGTTTTGTTCTTGGTGTTCTTGGATGAGAGCCATGGCTGCAGGTTTCTCTGGGATTTTGTTATTACCTTTAGTATCTCAGTCCATCATAGAACCAAGAAATCAGAAATTCAAAATCACATAACTAATTTTTTTAAATAGGCCTTTAAAATTATTTTAGTGGTTAATTGAAATGATTTTAATTGTGGTTAGGTATATTCTGGTCACGCCATTAATTGCTTAAGATGAGTTTTCTGAGTATGTAAGATGATTAGCACAGGAGGACACATTATAGGATGGATATAATTCATAAACCTGTTGGATTTATGATAATCTGTGCTATCAGAGAGATAAAGCAGATCATTTGTAGCCTAAATGGTTAGATACAAAAATAAGTCTGTATAAATGGCAGGTGGGAAGAAAGATCTTAAAGCAATTTATTTTGTCTTAGCTACTTTACAGATTGGCAACTTGAGTCTTATCTTCTCTGGGCCTGAGGCAGTTCCTATAGATAATTAGTTCTGGACATTGCCCTGACCACCAGGAACAGTGTCCAGAATGCTCCACTAAAGATTCTTTGTCTAAAATGCTCTCTACTTAAAATTTTTCTTCTTTTAGTTCTTGCCCTTGGAGACTTAGTAGAGTTGAGAGTTGAGCTGATAGTGAAAGTCTGAGGCCTGAAAATTTTTTTATGATGATAATAATAATAGTGGTAGTAATAATAACAGCCTTCATTTATAGGAAGCCACCCAGGTGGCAGGACTCTGTTAAGCATTTTATACACGCTGTTTCTACATTGGTTATAAATATGTTCTAGATTCTAAGCCTTTACTCTACTTCTTTTCACAGACAAGTTTTGTCAAAGAATAATTATCACTTGCTATTCTATATCCTGACCCCCAGGATGCTTTTAATTTTTTTCTTACATATGGAGAGAAAGACAGAGAGAGAGAGTCATTCCATTCAATTGGTTTATAAATTTTTTTTAATGATAATCTGTTAATACCTTTCCATAACATTAAATAGTTAACTACTTAGTTGGTTGCATGCTATCACAGGCATGGATATATAAGTTTTTTAAATCAACCTTACCATTGAATATTGGTTATTTTTGTCTGTATTTAACAAATACTTAATACAAATACTTTATAGTATTTGCTTACTTAATTCTTATAAAATATAATTAGGCTGTAATAACCTTATTGATAGTAGTAACCTTTTTACTACTTTACACATAAAGAAAATGAGGCACAGAAAGGTTAAGTAACTTGTCCAAGGTCACAGAGCTGGTAAACGGCAGATTGCAACTCAGGTTGTCTGGCTCTGGAGTGAGTGCTCTTAGCTACTGTGATATGGTTGCTATCACAGGCAATGCTGCCATGAATGTCCCCATTTCTTATTTTTCCTCAGAAAAATCCCTACAATGAGAATGCTGGCTTTTCAAATGCCTTGGCAATTGACCATCAAAGGGTTGATACTTTTCTTTCCCACAAGCTGTACATCTCCAGAGCATAGACAATACTAGGTGTTAAAATTTAAAATGAAATCTCACGCTGTTTTAACTTGTGTTTCTCATTCACAGTGCTCTTAATCTGGAGGACTCTTTCGGTCATGTTCCCTGGGTACCCCACAGCGCTTGCTGCTGTGTGATCACTTCCTTCTCACGCTTCTCTCTCCTGCTTCAGTGTGATCCGCCCTTCGCTGCTCCCTTCTAACTTGTATTGCACTGAGACTCCTCTCTGACCTCCTTTTTAATTTTAGTGTTTCTTACCTCTCCACTTGATTCCCCTCTCATGTTACTGTCTCCTCTATTCCCATGACTTTAACAATTTAAATGCTAATGCCTCAAAAATGATCTCCTCCCAGGCATCTCCCCTAAATTCTAGGCTTACATATGTAACTATCTATTAGATAATTTCACCAGGGATGATCTCCAGGTTTTTAAAGACAGAATACATTTAAAACCGAACTCATCATTTCCCCCGAAACTTGATCATCTTGAATTTATTATCATAATTTGATGCTACCCTCAGATACAATCAAACAACTAACGTGAGATACATTCTAGACGTGGGATGCAGTGTAGGGTGGTGATGAATAGTAATGATTTGGAACCAGGTGAGCCTGGCTTTGAACCTCACCTGTGCTCCTTAAAATCTGGGTGACCTTGGCAAAGCTGTTCAAACTCTCCAGTTTTATTATTTGTAAAATGAGGGTAAAAATACCAGCTTTGTGAGGTTGTTAAGATGAAATGAGATAATGTATTACTCTTATTGGGGTTCCTGATACACTCAAAGCATTTAATAAATGCTGCTTGGGGGACACTGTCTCACCTCTCACATCCACTCAGTTTCTGAATCCTGTTGCTTCTAACTCTGCAACGTCACCCAACAATCCTTTCCCTCTTTACCGTCCCTACTGATGATGCCTAGTTAGGATCTAGTCATCTCTGCTTTCATGGTTGCAATTTTCTCTAACTTAATGATCCTCAACTTTTCTTCCCTGACATCAACACACAGGATGAGTGATGTTCACATGTGAGTCACTCCCGCAGGCATAGTCAATGTTAAGTACAATTCTAGAAGTTTAATAACGCCACCCCTTTCTTTCCCATGCTGCTAGAAAACACACTGGAGTAAAAGTAAGAGCCACATTACTGAAGAGGTTAACTCGAATCTGCTCCAGTTTATGTTTTCAAGTCTTGTGCAAACTTGGGTACCATATTTTTCGTAGCAAACTGCTTGGAGCACACGTGCGTGCCACTGCATCGTGGTCGAAAGCTCTGTGCTAACCGGCTTCCTTTGCCAGTTCCCTCGCCCCACACTAATCCCATCCTCCGCACTACTGGCAGAGAGCTAGTTTCTATTATGTAGACTTTACCACTTGCCCAGCATTTTTTATGGGACGAAGTTCGACCTTCAGTTTGGCATCCAAGGCCTTCCAGACCTGGCCTTTTTAGGCTTTTCTCTTTCTGTACTTCACCTTAAAACAGCATATGACACTTAACACAGCATGACAATGGCCTTTTCATTTCCCTTTTGCGTCTCCCTCTCATTCTTTATCCCATGGTAGTGTGTCCTTTGGCTCCAGATGCTCCCTTGAATGTGCCCTTCATCCCAGACCCTCCTGACCTGCCTGCTGCTAAATCCACTGAGTTATTCACTCAGCGGCAGTGGACACTCTGCACACACCCCTTCCTCCTAATTCCCAGGCTGCATCCTTATTAATCACATTTCGCTTCTTGTTTCCTATCATTACTTCAATATTCTTCCTATGCAGTTTTCTTTTCTTCTCTGTTCTTTCTTTATATTCTGCCGTCTTTGGGAGATTACCTCTATGCTTTATGGCTCCAATTACCACTGCATGCAGATCCCAACAAGTTTTCTATTTCTAAGCCTTACCTCTTTCCTGAACCCGATATATCCAATTGCTCACAGGACTTTCTCACCTGATGGTCTTATGACATCAGCACAGTGTTTACAAAAGGGACTTCATCATTCCCCCACCCTCCCCAACCTTTTTCTTATTCAAGTTGCACATTTCTAAAATGGCATCACCCACCCAATATCTTAAGCCAGAAATCTAGGAAAATCTGTATTTTACCTCTTCCACTCTTTTTTTGATGCCTAAATTTCAACCAGTTAGCATACCTTGTTGATTACACCTCACAAATGTCTAAAATCTGCCACTACCTCCAAATCCACTGCTACCACTAATCCAAGTGGCCATTATTTTACTTAGAATAATTGGTCTCCTTCCTCTAACATGCTCCTCACCAACCCATTCTCCACACTCAGCTAGTTATTTCACCTCAATCCAAATCTGTTAATATAAAACATTTCAAGGTACAATTTAAAACATTTCAAGGTACAATTCAGATTTAACATGATTTGTGAGGCTCTCCCATACCTGGGTCTGGTCCCACCTCCCAGTCCAGGCTACTTGCCACGTCCACTCTCACCACTGTATGGTCCAGCTGCAATGAACTTTATCCAGGTCCTCGTGTCTCTTTGTCCCTGCTTTGCCTGCATGGCATGCTCTCCTCTCCTTACTCCCTGCCTTTCCCAGGTTACTCCTACTTCAGAGTTCTTATTCTTTAGGACTGATTATATCTCCCTACTATAGATTTCTAAGATCCCAGTACTTGCCATATCATTACATCACAGTTCTTTATTAGAAGCTCTTACTCATATGATCACTAATAATAAAGTACATTCAAATCAAAGAACTATAAAAATGTTATCTAAATTCCTTAAACATTAATTTTAACCGAATACATTTAAATGCACAATCATTCACCACTGTTGTTTTCTTTCATGTGGGGCTATGGCCTTAAGTTTGGAGATGAGCCCATTAAAGATCCATTCATTCTTTCTTTACCTTCGCGCACTGTGTGTAAGTTCTAGTGTCACTTTATTTAATTAATTAATTAATTAATTAATTAATTTATTTATTTCAAATATATCTTTATTGATTTCAGAGAGAGGAAAGAAGAGGGAGAGAGACAGAAACATCAATGATGAGAGAGCCATTGATCAGCTGCCTCCTGCACGCCCTGGACTGGGAATCGGGCCTGCAACCCAGGCATGTGCCCTGACCAGGAATCGAACCCCGATCACCTGGATCCTAGCTCGATGCTCAACCGCTGAGCCACGCCTGGCTGGGTGCCACTTTATTTAAAGTGGTGTGACAACTTAAAAACATTTGCCAAACAATCTGAATGTAGAATTTTCTGGATTATTAAGATTTTTTGAGTCTTTTCTCATTGTATATCCTATATATAATTTTGATAGAAACATTTTTTAAAAGATTCTCCTTTACTTACTCTTTCCAAAATACTCAACTTCATTTTCAAAGGAACAACTCTTTTATTTTACACTCTGTTTTATTGAATTACGTAAGCAATGTTTAATGATTACATGGTTACAGTAAGAAGTCAACTGTCATAAACAGTTTGGGCATAAACACAACTAATTCTTGGCAAGCATGCAACTCACCCAATGAGAGGAGAAGTGTGTAGGCTTACTGAAGGGTAGCCTCCTGGCTGTGAGGTTTCGCTGAGCTCTGAATAGAAATCAGTTTGTTTTGCAGAGGCAATTGGTAGTATTGGTTAATTTGCCAAGTCAGGTAAGTGGAGGTCTGTTAAGGCTATTCTGTTAACACTGTTCTCCCTCTTCCACACTGACTGTAAGAACGTGAGGACAGGGGAAACATGCATGTCTTAGAAAGGGCTGTCTTTCTAGTCACCACTGTCTTCTCCACCTCATGCTGGGCTCACAATAAATATTTGCTGATGGACTGGACATATTATTAAATATGTAGACTACCTACCCCTCCTACTCTGTTCTTCCTGCACAGCAGCTCAAGTGTCAAGTGCTTTAAACAGCCTGGCTTTCTTGATGGATCTCTCCATCTCCCCAAGTAAAATGCTTCGCTTCCCTTTTTCTGCCCCACTGCACGCTACACCCGCTCCCAGCACACTCCTCTACAGTACTCCTACTAACATTCCTTTCTGTTTCTCCTCAATCCATTGCATATGAACTAACGAAGGCAGGAAATGGTTTTTATTTTTATATCTTGTGTTTAATACTTGAATGGCACATGCTATTTGTCCAAGGAAATGAATTCATAAATTAATGCATAAATAAAATAGCTCTGCCATGTAAGTATTCTTGTCACAACTGTAGATGAGGAAACTGGGGCCAGAAAGTATAAATATCTTAAATAATATTACACAGCAATAAGTCTTGGGGTCTCCTTGGTCTGTGGACCCCAAAGCTCCGGCTGTCTTTCAACTCTATTATGTTTCCTTCAGTCACCTGGTAAGATAAAACCTCTTTTAGTAATGGAACTAAAGCATTTCCTGGCCCCAATCAATTCTTACTTGCCAGCCGTTTGTGAATATTAATACTTTCTTTGCTCGATGTTTTATAGACTCAGAGGTAAACAGCAAGGAGGAAGGGTGGACGAAGAATGATTGGGAGAAAGGGCACAAACCTGAGCAGTAGGAAGCGTATGTGGTTTGAATTAGAGGAATGAGGAGGTGGAGGTGGGACAGAGGTTATTTAAAGCATACCGGGTCCAAGCGTATAGATTTACCCCACGGCAACACTCATCTTGCAGGAGGAGAGCCTTTTATAAATTACCCCCTCCGCTGCCCCTCCGCGGAGGATCCAGTATTTCCCGCCTGTGGTCTGGGAAGGCTTCCTGGTGTAGACTGATTTCAAGCGGCATCTTGGACGGCAGGGAAAAGTACAGCTCAGTGTCTGGAAAAGGAGATTTAAGCTGCAGACTGAAAGGCCAGTGGCATTGAAGCGGCTGACACAGATACAAACTAGGTAAATCGCGAGGATGGGCAGAGCGAAGGAAGAGCCACTGGAATACCGTAGTGAGCAGTGGAGAATCTCCAGAGTCAGAAGAAGTGCCGGGCCGGTGTGGCTCAGCGGTTCAGCGTCGGCCTAGGATCCAGGCGATCGGGGTTCGATTCCCGGTCAGGGCACATGCCCGGGCTGTGGGCTCGATCCCCAGTCGGGGCCTGCAGGAGGCAGCCGATCAATGGCTCTCTCATCATTGATGTTTCTCTCTCTCTCTCCCTCTCCTTTCCTCTCTCTGAAATCAATAAAGATATGTTTAAAAAAAAAAAAAAAAAGTCAAGAGAAGAAAAACAGACCATCTTTTTATTCATGATTTTCCTTGACCTCCAACTCCGTACCACCGGCCCTTGCATTCATCTTTGATTTTGTCCAAATTAGACTTACTTAATACTCATATTAGTTCTTCAAACACCATTATCTCATGCAAATCTACTTGATTCCAAACTAGTAACTTCCTATTTTAGAAAATTCAGACCTAAAATAAATTTTCCAATTTTCTTAATGCTTCTATAACTGATTTTCTTTCCGTATGCTTAATGTAGAGGTTCAACTTTTTGGGTTTCACCACAAATTAATTCTCTTCCGTATCATCTGATTAATTCACATACAGGATATACTCCTGTCCTTCCTGCCTCTACTCATTTTTAGATTATATGAAAAAGATATATGTCCCTGTGGTCACTTTATTCAATATCATCTTTGTAATATCATCTCTTATTTTTCTTTACTATTCACAAATTCCCTTAACCCACAAGGAAGACAGGTCAGTGGTCTCTGACTTGACCAATTCCCAATTCACTTAAATCACTTTACCACAAACTTATTTCTCCTAAAATCAAAGCAGCTATCTTCACTTAAAAATAAAAATACAGGGAGAAAAAGAAAAAGAGAAAATACAAAATTATCTACAAACATAAAACAGAAATATTATTGCAATGTACTTTTTTAATCTCTGTGTTTGAATCCCTGCTCTGTCACTTGTTAACTTTGTAGATTTAGGCAAAGCCCTAAATCCTTTCAGGTCTCTTGTTACTCATTTTAGTAAATGGGCTGACAATGGCATCTGCATCATGTGACTGCCTTGAGGATGAAATAAGAAAACCATGGAAATCAGCACTGTGACTGTTATATGATAAGGACTTAACCGGTAGCAGTGGTCATTATGACACAGCAGCATTTACATAGTTGACTTCAATTAGTAGGGTAGATCACAAATCTGCTATTGAGCCCTTGGAATGTAACTGGTCAAAACTGAGATGCACTGTAAATATGAAATACAAACTGGATTTCAAAGACTTTATAAAAAAACAAGGTAAAATATTTCATAACTTTTATGTGCTTACATATTTTAGATATACTGGATTAAATAAAATATCTTAAAATTAATTTTACTTAATTTTTTAATGTTGTTAGGAAAACATTAATTCCATATGTAGCTTGCATTTGTGGCACATATGACATTTCTATTGCACAGCACTGCCACAGATGATGACAATCACAAAGTCATGAGTGGGTTCAGTTTTACTTAGAAGCCCTGTCATAACCTTTCTATCTCAGGCAATACGTCACTCATAATGAACTTTTGTTATTCTTATAATATATACACATTTAAAATATTTTGAAACCTTGCATTATAAGATATATAGAAGGCTATATCTTAGGATTATAGATATAAGTAATTGATCAATGAACTATAACTTGAAATTCTTCTGCTATCAGATTTACCAAATGCACTCCTAACATAATCTACGAAAACCATATTTAAGATTTACTTGGTCATCATATATTTATGTACCCAATAAATTGTGGGTAACTGAAGATCTGCATGATAATAAATGGGAAAACTTAGTTAATTTTATGACAAGGCATGCAGGCTACCAGAAGATCAGTAATAACTTGTGGTTGAAATGTGGTCCCAGAGAAGCCTGTGTAAGTAAAAGAGATTGTCTAAAAGCTGTGTTGAGATATAGGGCTGTTCTATGCCTGCATATCCTGCCTCTTAATGTGACCTTGAGCTTCATCTGACTATGATAAAGCTCCAGTCCCCAGTCATGTGATTAACTAGTTGTGAAGAAAAAATACTGTATAAATAAATTCATAATAAGACTCGTAATGAAGGCCTTAGTTTCTGTTTCTGTAAATTGAGATGATCTCCAACAACCTCTAGCTCAAAAGGGGATGATACTACATGGCATAGTCAAAGGAGAGTAAACAGACACCTACTTCTTGCATTTATGTATGCCACAAATTTTAAAGAATAATTTTAAATATTAGTCTACCATGCAGATCACCAAGAGAAGCAAGAAACTGCTCAAATGCTCATGAGAGAAGAGAGAGAAGACTAGCCCCCCGCCCCGCCCCAGCCCAGCGGAGGTACATGGGCCGCCCTCTCGGGCCAAGCAGGGCTCTGTCTATGCAGGTCTGGGCTCTCTGCTTCTCTCTGGTTCCCTTTCTTAGACACGTTCAAATTCAGAGGAACTAAACACTGAAGTACATTTCCCTTAAAATCCCTGTCACACAATTTCAACCTAACTTTTTAGTTGCCTTTTGAAAACTTCCCAAGAAAATTTCCAACAACTCTTGTAAATACCACATTTACTATGATGCCATTCTTGGTGCCCAAACCTTCTCCCACTATGACCCCCAGGTTATTTGGACCTTTGTTTTGACCTTGGTGCCAGCTTTTCTTTATAGTCATTTTTACACAGTCTTATTCCTCCCACTGTTTTGTGCTTCCCTTGATGAACTCCTTTTATACTTTACACTTTAACCTCGTGTTAGAATATGTATGTGCATGTGTGCACATGTGCATAATAAAAATTTAAGCTCAGATCGCTTTCCTGATATTAACCCAGTGTATCCACTGTCCTACCAGACATCTCCACACTTGAATGCCAAACTGTTACACACTCAGCCTGTTCAATATGTTCCTCATCTCTGTACCCCTCAAACCTATTTCTCCCCGAGGTCAGTAAATGGCAACAGCGTCCACCTACTTTTCCTACTCAGAAACTACGGTGTTATCCTCATATGTTCCTCTTCCTCATTACCTACCTTTAATCAATCAACAGTCCAGCACATTCTCCCTTTTAAATATCTTTGGAATCTAACCACTTCTCTCCATTTCCAGACCCAATGCCATAGCACAACTCACCGTTACCTTCTCCAGGGTTTACTGAAGCAGCTTCCGCTCCCGGTCTGGCATCCCTCCAAACTAATCTCAGAGCACTTCGTGAAGCGAAGGGGCTGCATGCACTAGGCACTGGCTTCCCTTAAATTTTAGATTGCTTTACCAGTGAATACTGTAACAGGAACCCATCACACAGAAAGAGATAGTACAGAAAGCGGACCCAATTTTAATTTTGCAAACTAAATAATCTGTACATTCTATTCTCTTAAAGTCTCATTCTATAGACTAATTCTGTAGACATTTGCTTAAGCTTCTCCCAGGATACAAAGTGACATTGCCAAGAATCCAAGAGTAAGTTATGTTCACTGGGCCAGAATCCTAGAATGAAAATGTGAATATAGTGCTCCATAATTGTTTTTTTGTTCTCCTAGTACTGTTTACCCAGTAATTTCTCCAGGGCGCTTAAAAGAAAAACAAACAAACAAATACCACCCATCTTCAAATGATAACAATTTACTGCATTTACTTTGACAGAATAAGGTTTACATTTAGATTTTAAAATGTGTATGTTCTTTCATAACTATATATTTTTCAAGCTGAGACTCGTATGTCGGCTTGCTTTAGTTATAGCAAAGTATCAGAAGGCCTTGCTGTGTCATAAATTAGGTGTTACTACATATAAATCAGGCCTGCTTTGTACATGGTGATAAATGGGGTGGGATAAGCCATTCACTCTTACTGTCATTCAGACGGCCAGGGATGTAGCTGGCCTTGTTTCTCCAAATTAGTTTTATTATGGAGTTCTGCCATAATAGCTGGACAAATGGGATGAACTCAGATCTCATAGACCAAAACAAATTTAGAAGCTAATGCTCTTTTCTCTTCCCAGACGATTGCATTTGTAATTTACATGGTCTCAAATAGTGAAAATAAGTCTGACTTAAAAATAAGAAAAGTAGCAAAAGTCTTTGCTTCTGAAAGATACAAGGGTTATTTACAACTCAGCCTCCAGAGAACTAAAGAGCAAACAGCAGAGGAACAGAAACCGGAGCCTACAGACTTAAAATGCAGTAAGTGAATACGTTTTATTAGTGGTCCTTTCACCCTGTGCTGGTGTAGGTGGCACTCACTGCCCAATAGCTGGCTGACACACCGCCGTTACTGATATGTGATGTCTTCGATGCGCTGCGTTTCCACAGGACACTAGCATCAACCGAAGCTACTTATTATAAACTTCTACATGGTGACTCATAATTGTAGCTGGATTATGCACACATTGGAAACGTGGCTGGCAGGGCCGACTGATATTAATGAGCCACATGACCACGGCAAGGAAAACACATACCCTTCATTATCTTGCTCACTTTTGCTGGTTATATTTTTTGAACTGGGCTAATTGTGCCATGTTTTCTGAGCCTGATACAGGAGCACAACATAGCAAACCCAAGCATATTGTAAAATACTTCATCTTAAAAAAAGAAACCACATCATTAAGACAGTTTACACTGGATGGAATGATATGCTAGTAAGTTTTTATATAGCCCAAAAGTCACCATGCCATCTCAAGCTCTTCAGTGTTAAATTTTCTGTAGGTTGGAAACTGTGAACCATGATAAATTACTCTAAGACAGCGATTTGCAACCCTTTCCATCTCATGGCGCACATAAGCTAATTACTAAAATTCTGCGGCTCACCAAAAAAATATATATTTTTTGCCAATCTAACAAAAAAAAGGGTGTAACTCTGATTCATTCATACCAGACAGCAATCGTTGTGTTGGTTGTTGTCATTTTTTAATTTGACAGTCTAAGAGGAAAGAAGTCAGTGCCCCTGATTTGTGGCACACTGGTTGAAAATCACTGCTCTAAGGATTCAAAATGAGCATGTTCTTAAAGCTGAGAGATATTATCTTGAATATGGTGGCTGGTCTCTCCAGATGATGATTAATAACAATTTTTTAAAAAGCTAAATACATTTTAATAATTAAGGCAGAAAATGTTTTTAAGCGTACTATAATCTAAATAGATAATATTATGTGTCCATTTTAGAGTTCCTATTAAGAGATATTATACCATACAGCTCATCTTTATTTCAAAAGAATTAGGCCATGACCCACTTCACATCTCAAAGGCCCAGGAAAGCTACTAGTGTTCTTCCTGGGGGGGAAAGTGATGTGGTCCCTTCACTCATGCCTGAAACAGAGCTGTCCTCATGCTCATTAGGTGATCAAGTGATCACGGTTCTTAGCTATCACCAGACATGTCAAAACACTGAAGAAGAAGGCAGAAGCCTCTGGTAGCCTGGAAAATGTATGAGCGATACAGGATAGCCAAACCACCATTTGTTAGGATGACTACAAAGTGATTTATCTGGCTAAGAGTTTGGAAAAACATGAGTCATTTGCTGTCCCAGTTTTTTTTTTCCCCTTGAGTGTTATCAAATGGTAGTAATATATATGCATGTTACAATCAAATGCAAGTAAATAAATAAGGTGGAGCAGGGAGACAAAGAATAGACCTTTTGAAAGCCAAAATCTCAGGTTACTTACATTGTTGCAGTAAGGCAAGGAGAATATGGTGGCAGGTGGAACTGCAGCAAACGTCCCTGAAGACTCGGGAAACTTGATGGCCAAGGCCAAGAAATTGCAAATAGTTATGCATGTCTCATTCCTAAGGGTAGACAACAGGAGTTCGGATGTTATTGTAAATATATCACTTCACAATGGATAGAGTTGGGACTGTGGGGGAAGCTTGATGCCTCATGCTATAGAATTATCAGTAAAGGGATAAGTTAGTCCTGGGTTAAGCACCTAAGAGAAGCAGCATAATCTCCAGGACGCTCACTGAATTTGGAAGATATAATAAAATGACAACTTATCGTTGCAAACATTTGGATATCATGTCCAGAGCTTCCAGTACTGATAACTTCATATTACTCATAATGAGTCAGCTCAGGGTTTTTAAATAGAAAGGAATCAGAAAACAAAGTATAAACACTGGAAATTACATTCTGCAATAAGAAATGAGTGTGGAGATAAAGTGCTTTAGAAATGGGCAAAGCATTGCATCAATTAGGAAGGGAATTTTTATCTAAAGTCCACACTTATTTAAATCAAGTATAATATAACAGGGCTCTTTAGAAGATCTCATTAGAATTTATCCATTTCTTAAAATTTCTGTAGAAAAACTTTGATTCCAGGTTATTTTCACCGTTACTTAATGTTGTATTTCTCTTCCCCCCTGATGGTCTAAGTGAGTTACTTCGTTTGGGATCATTCTGTTTAAAAATTATAACAAGCAAATCATTACTTATAAGGGATATCTCTGGAACATTATTTTTTGTTATCCACTATTTAAAAAAAAAAAAAAAGGGCTGCCTTTGTCTGTTCAGGCTACTGGGCTACTACAACAAACCACCACAGGCTAGGTAGCTAAGAAACAAGAGAAATGTATTTCTCACAGGTCTGAAGGCTGGAAGTCCAAGACCAAGACGCCAGCATGGTCATGTTCTGGCGCAGGTCCTCTTCCCGGTTCGCAGCTGGCGTCTTCTCGCTGTCACAGGGTGGAAGGAACTAGGGAGCTCTGTGGGGTCTGTTTATAAAAGCATTAAAGCTATTGATGAGGGCTCCACTCTCATGACCTAATCACCCCAAAGGCCCCACCTCCTAAAATCATCAAACTGACATTAAGATTTCAACACATGGAATTTTGGTGGGTACGGGGTACAAACATTCAGAAAAACCTATTGATTTGCTATTTCCCTGTATTAATGGGGCTTATCTATCAAATGCTGAATAAACATCTTTAGAAAATAAAACACTGGACGACATATATTTGGAATTAGATTCTAGTTCTAGCTTTTTCACTCATTTGTGGTGTTATCAACCAAATCACAACCAGCCTGAACTGGTTTCCTTATCAATAAAATAAAGCATCAGATACCCTACACGATCCATGAGAACTTGGAGAGTGAATTAGATAAAGCCAGTCACAATTGTGCTGATTTGTAAATCACTTGTGAAGAAAAACAAAAGGGCATAGTTAAAACTCACATATAGGTTCTGGTTGCATTCAATTACTTATACTGAAAGAGACTGTCATTTAAATTAGTTCATCAGAATTGTGACGGGGGAGGAAGGACAGGCAGTGAGTGAATGACACAACACGCTGTGTAGAAAAGAGAGGGTGGGATAGAAACACGGCTGATGAGGCCACGGATGAGGGGAGGGCGAGAAAAGCTGGAAGGAAATGTGGACGACTTACAGGACATAAGGAGGAAAAACAGAGAAGGGAGGGAAGAAACACAGGGAAGCGAAGGCCGCCCCCCCTTAGCCTGGGACATTTCGCTTCCACCGTCCGCACCCACTTCTGCTCCGAGAGCCAACCGCCCTAGGTGCCGGTCCCTACTTTGGAACAGGGAATGTTAAAGATGGAAACTTCTCCATCACTTACAAGAGCTGTGCTGGCCATAGCCTCTTACAGCTTTTAAGCGCACCAACCAGAAGCAATATGTGCACGCGGGACCTTGACCCACTATGGGCTTCACTCCCTTACCGTCTTAAATTCTCCGGCTTCCCCATCAAGGGGTTTCATGGAGCCCTCCCAGTGGGGACGGCTGCTCTGTCCCAGTCTCCATCAGTTGAGGTAAAATGACAGCACCGAGTGACTCTTCAGTCATTAGCTTACTTAAGGCCCAGGAGAGCCCCCACCCCCGCTTACCTTCCTTTTTTACCTTCGGTTCTTCCTGGAGCACTTTAAAATCTTGCTCCTTTGCGTATGTTCCATTTGGTGAGATAACCAGGGCCATACAGCTCTTTTAAGGGATTCCAGAACAAACAACTCAGCACCAATATGGGCAGTACCTGCTTCACTGTTTTGAGGGATCTGTCCCCTGCCTGACAAAATTTCCAGTTAGAGGCAGTCGGTGTGATCCAGGAATATTCTAGGGTGATAGAGCAGTAGTGAGGGCAAAAAGGCAAAAACTAACGTTTCTTTTTCTCAGACTGGGCCTGTTTTTCTTTTCCAGGACCTCCCCCTACTTTTGCCCGTTTTCGTATGGATTATGGGCACTTTATCTTCTTTGTTAATTCCTCCCATCTCCATTAGGCTTGTTTATGGAAGAACACCTCCCCTTTCAGTTTTTGTGTCTAATCCCAGAAAAGCAGCAAAATTTATTTTCACCAATTGTATCCTAATTTGTACCTTAGTGAGAAGTTAAAATAATCACACTGGGGACTGTTAGTGGAGCTATTAATAAAACATGAAGGTTTTTTGGAAGTTTAATGGGTCCATCTTAGAAACCCCCATAGTAAGAGGTAGAGTTGCTAAAATGCTAAATGAACCTTAACCATGTGGCTCACACCCCAAGGAGAGCCCTTTGACTTGAGCACCTTGATAAGAAGATTTAAATAATTTACCATTTCTCTGACCCTACTGAGATAGAAAAATCAAGAACATATGGCATGCTTTTTTAAAAAAAACTTTTTATTTTGCTCTTGTCAATACTATAACCAAGACAATTTTATAAATATTTATTGCTGATGTTGAAGGGATCCCTTATAAACTTAATACTAGAAAGTAATTTATTAAATGCTTGCACTTCCCCTCCCCATGTTAGTATTTTGAATTAAAGATGGTCAAGGAAGTAAAATTTCATTTGAATTTATAGTATCTTTCATTTTGTGTGGCTGTGGAAGTGAAATTCCTGGGAAACGTGGCAAGGACCCATGAAATTCTGTGAATACTTATGGGCGAAGAAGAGCTCTCAGGACTCTCTCAAATGGCTGGTGGACTTGCAGCGGGCCTGGGGGTGAGCAAAGAGCTGACGCTGAAGAAAGGCGAGACTGCAAATTCGCAAGTGCCCTTCGGCTCGGGTTATTCAGGTACAGGACAGACTTCCCGTGTTAAGACAAACTTCATTTGTAAAATCTGAGGAGAGCATTATGACTCTCATATTGTGGTCTCACACAAAGCTGAACAGACCACCACCTATCTGCCCATGTGACTGAACCATCACTATGACTTACACTTTAATCTTGGTTTGACTCCTACGAAATGCTGGTTCCTAAACAGATGGTGGACATTACTTGGACTGTTTGTGTAATTTGCTGTGTACTTTGGAGCAAGTCACAACTATTTTCCCTCAGGTCTCACTTTTTTCCTTCTATAAATAGGGGAACAGGCTCTGAAATGTAGACCTCTTAGATTTGTTTCAAGGGCAAAATAATATAAACTTTCTGGAGAGACAAGAGATGTCATCCTTAACAGATCGTGGGACACCTGGTGCTCTGCCTGGTGGGCTACAGGGCAATGGAGGGGATTACGGACACCACACGCATCCCAACCTCTGGTCGGGCAGTGTAACGCACACACACAGTGGCCATGACAACGACTTCCACAAGCCAGATGCTAGTCAACAGTTTAATCTTCTGCATTTGCAAGATGTTTGTGTACAGAATTTTCACCAGAAAGTTTTTATAGCAAACTTTTATGTCAGAAGTTTATTTTATTGGTAAAATATTAAATAATATACAGAATTAAAAACTGCACTTACACTTCTGAGAAGAAATAAATCTTGGACAAATTATATGCTTGTTCCTGAGATTCCCTAAATTTATTCCAGTAGCTGTGCACTCAGACAGTACAAACCTTTATAATATAATCCTTTTCACAAAGTATTACAAAGTTTCTGCAGCTTTTTAGTGGTACACACATACAGACACACACTCACACATGCATATACAACACTCATACACGTATACACAGTACCCACACACATGCACCGAACATGTATGTGTGTGCATTAAAAACAAAGAAAATACAAGTCCCATCGTTTAGTCTGCAGTGATGTCGGAGGTCTCCAAACTGGTGTATAGCAGAGTGACTTGTCACACAGCTGCAAAGACTTTCAGTATTTCCATAGTAAACCTCATTTTCTGAGGTATGGTAATTGAGCCTTAAAAAAACTACATTACACTGAGCAAACCTGACATACAAGGTCTGGAATTTCAATTTTACATATATATTTATATATATTTCTTTTTTAAACAATAGCTTTATTTTCCCAAATTATTAGTTTGAAAAAAAATGAGGTTTACTGGTTTGACCTATTTTTATTTTTTGCTTCTACAACTCAGAATATCCTAAAAACTGTCAAGCAATTAGTTTTTAAAGTAGTCTAATTACCTTTGGTATTGTTAAAGAAAAAAAATCTAAAATGGCCAAGACACATACTGTACAAATGCAGTAACTGCCTTTAAGAGAAATGCCAAAGAAATGTCATCTTTTAACAAAATATGTATTTACATTACAGCAGTTTTACTACAGGGACACAGGTATAAAAAAAGAAAACCAACAAACGGCATATAAATATGTATGATACGAAAAATACTTCTTACTTAAATTTGTATGAAAACAGGAGTGCTCCAAATATTTCTTAAAAATTTTCTCCAATAAGTGATAGGCAAGTGTTTAAAATTGAGCTAAGTGCTTTGTTTTCATTTTAAAGTTCATTGTCAAAAGGAGAAAATTGAAATAAAAAATATTAGGTTCTTAATTTAAAACACTGAGCAAGGGTCTAAGAAGAAAATTCAGTCTCTTTCAGCTTTAGGACACACTTCTCAGGCAAAAGATTACTGCTTGCAATGGGAATTTAGCCTAAATCAAGGTGCCGTGAGATAAGATCAATGGTTTACATATTCTCTGATTTTTTTTGACTGTGAAGTGTTTTTCTCTTTGCTTTTTGTGTCCTTTAACTAACACACCATGATTTTCAAGGGTTTCTTTTTTCATTAACTAACAAAAGAATAGGTCAGAAAGCAAACAAACAAACAAAATAACCATAGTTTTTAAGACTTCAAGGAAAGTATTGCACTTGTACAGAAAGAAAAGAAAAATATCTTTTAAACTAAGTAGCAGAAGCAATCATCCTAGAATTGCAAATAACACATGGTCTAAAAGGTCCAACTATTAAGGGCAAATATGGAGCCTGGAGAGCCCCCTCTAAACCTGGAATAATATAATAGTAATGTTAAAGCATTTTTTCCCAACTGGGAAAGAGTTAAGACTTTAAAACTTTAACATCTTCCTAAATACTTGCAAAAATTGTTTAATCTCTCATAATATACACTTTAGGAGGAAAACCAAATCAGAACACAAAATTCAACAAAAAAGGAAGGCAAACATACCATATGATGATTACATAATCTCTGAAGTCCTATTTTAGGGACCCAATATTTGAAAGTGAAAGTAACACCGAGGTTATATACCTTACCATTTTTAATCCAACTACTTTTCTTTTTAATATAAAACTACACTTGAGTATAAAAATATGTCAGCAGATTATACAGCCAACAAAAAAAATCACACACAAAAAATTAAGACTTAAGAGACCCATGACTCTGAAGTAAGAATTGACCTAATCTTCAAACTAGCAGGGGGAAAAGACAGGTGGGGAAGTCCAAAGTCAACGATGGAAGAGACAGGGACAGAGGGAGGAGAGGGGTGGAGGAGGGGAGACAACATTTAAGAAGAGACAACGCGGAGGATTTTGTTACGCAGAAGGGGAAATGATTTATGTTCAACATCTGAGAGTGCTTGACAGTCAATTTTTTAAAAATCACAGTTTCAGAAACTGAACTACTTAAAAAAAATAAACAAAAGACTTACAACAACAACAAAAACAAAACCCAGGGTCCTTCCCTTATTACAGTGTATATTCAATTTCTAAAATTCATCTCCAGTAAATTAAATTAAGTAGAATCCTGATAAGTGCATAGCAGGGGATTCAGGGACCTCCACCCATCGGAGAGGCTCTTCTTACTGTGTGTCACTTGAGGTAATCGGGAGGCCCAATCAATGCAAACTGGCTGACCTGTGCCTGCATGAAGCTCTATGCTATACTTAATGTGGTTTAGCAGAGGGCCTCTAAATTTTATGTTGTATTCACAATAAAAAGGACATCGCAGAAAACGAGTCATTCACATACCCTTCTCTGTATGGGATAAAGGTTAATTCACAACAAATTTATACAGAAAATATACAAATGCAATGTCATGGGGGGAAAAAGCCTCATCAACAGAATTAAGATCTTACTCTTAAGAGTGCATGTGAAAAGTACCCACAAACTTACAGTACAGCAAGAGAAAACTAAAAAGCCAGAACCAGAATGTTACATAAAAACCGCAGGGAAATCTCAAAATTTTAGGTTTCTGCAAAAAATGTAAAAATATTTAAGGTGTCATTATTTGGCCTAGCAATCCACTATGAAAAAGGAAACACGAGCATATCACAGCTTCTTGGTCACATGACATTTGCTTTGTATAACAAGCAGCTTATTATTATTATTATTATTAGTTTTAAAAAGCTGTCATATCCTAACACATTCCTTGCAAGTAATACGCAGCCATGGTGGGGAACCATCTGAGATTGTGCTGTGGAGAACAGCAGTGTGATACGACTGCTCAGTTTTGTTTTGTTCAAGGAGAATGAGTTACCTGCTTCGTTACATTATTCCATTAAACATTAACAGATTAGAAGACAGAGTTTCTAAGACTAGTGCAATGCTAGTCATTAGATGAAATTCCAAAACAATGCTTTGTTTTATTGAGCAAAAATTCCACTAACAAAGTCTTGCATGATATCAGAACTTATTTTTCCTTAAACACAAAACAAAACACATACCATAATGCAATTCACAGCTGAACTTTCCATCTACCTCCTGTGTCACCTGCATAATCTTATAACGGGATTCAGAAATACTATCTAACTAAAAAGATATTAAAGTCTGGTTTCAAAATTTCCTTTGACTTTGCACAGATGGGCTGAAACGGCTTTGTATTGGAAATTCTTCGAACAGCGTTGCCCTAAAAACACGAGGATAAATTATATAGTGCTCAATTTTAAGTGATTTTTAAAAATACATAATAAAAGTGTTGCAGAGGTACAACAGCTAATCAACACTCTCAATGCGTTTTTAAAAGGCACCAATATAAAAACATTTCCTAAGTATTTAATACATTAGATTCAGGATCTTAAAGAGACCAGTTACTGTATATTTTAATTATTTTGCAGAAACTGGAGGTTTAAAAACATTTCTAAGATAACTTTCATATATACAAACTACAATTTCGCTGCCACTCTTTTTTTTCCTGTGCATTTGTGGAATTTCTGTTTCAGAACAGGAGTCATGAAATAGTACTTACTAAAATAATACATAAACTACAACTAAAGATGATCAGAGATGTAACATCCTTTTTTGTAAAATGAACAATTTAAAGTTTAAAAATAACACGGCCAGTACCTCATAATCTAGGTTCTGTCTTGAAGCTACGGGGCAGACAGTTTTTTGTTTGTATTTTTGCAGACTTTTCTTTTTCTACCTTAAGGAATCATTTTGGAGATAAAATGAATTAACATGGGAAAGTAAACAGACCAATTTTCACCAAAATCCCTTCGCTGATGTAACTTTTGTCAGACGTGTACATAAACTATCATAATGACTTCCCGGTGGCTCTGTGAGGTGTGCGACTGAGACACAGGACAGTATCAAGTTCACCAAAATATTCTTGTCTTTCTCCACTTGCCAACGGGTAACAGTCCCACATTTCTTTTCTGCATCTTCCTGTCCAAAAGTAACCCGTTTCTTTCACTTGGGAGGCTGTCTCAGATCAGCTTAAAATCTACTTTTTTGACTGATTACTTTGATGGTTTCTGAAGTAGATAGTAAAGACCCGGCTTTCAATAGCTCCAAGGAGTCCCAAGGACACAGGAGCAACCTCTGCTCTTTCTCAGCACCGTCGGGCAGGGAGGAAGGTGCTGAGCGCTCAGGTACCAAGAGCAGTCAACCCTCCCTATGTTCTTGCAACACACCTCACCACTCCAATGGCTTCTTTTCATGATTTTTCTTTAAAAGGACGTGTGTGGACACACGCTTGTACGTGTGCAGAAGAGATATTCCCTACTTTGCAGCCAAATCTAAATCCTGGTCTCCCATTCTCCCACTTTGTCCCTCCAGAAAATTCTCAAAGGAATGCGTCACCTCGGGCTCGCCTGCCGTCCGCTTCCCGCTCACTCTCTCTGCTGGAAAAGGGCCCGATCAGCGGCTGAGGGCTGTTAGAGAGAGGTCGCAGGCTTCGCCAAGGGCTGGGGAGAACACTCTGGGCAAAATTAGGGCAAAGCAATGTGATGAGTTTCTGAATTTTTGCTAAAACAGAAAACACAGAGACTCACCCATTTTCATGCCCCTCAACTACTCTATTGTAAACTCTCACCTGAATTAACTGGCATACACCTGTCATATAAAACTTGATTTATCTGGTGTCTGACCCTCACACTGATTTTGAGGTGCTACCTCCTTGCTTACCTCCTTTGTGAGGAGGAATCTGCAGATACAGCACCCAGGTGTCCCGGAAAGCACGGTGTCCACAGGAGTTCTTCCTAGCCTGCACACCTGAATGGGCCTTGTCCTCATTTGTCCCGGTCACACCCTGAGCCATCTTTACCTCTCTCTGTGCCTCATGTCACGAGGCTAAGAAAGCACAAGCATACGCTTGTAGCAAATGCGCTCTCATGACTTCTAAGTCCCTTCAATAAAACGGATTCCTAAAAAGATGAAACCAGAAAAGGAGGGTGCAGGAGCCCTGTCTTCTTGGGGTATACTACACAACTCTTTAGATCCACCTGAATTCAGTGTTATCTCAGGGCAGGTACATAATTGTTCACATTAAAAAAAAAAAAACAACCAAAAGCAGGAAGAAAATTTATAGAAGACACCAGCAGTTCACACAGAGCCAAAGTTATAAACATACTGAATGCCATCCAACTGTTTCTTTAAATTGCAGTTAAACACAAAATCACTGATTTAAATGATTTTCCTACCACCAAAAGGAAAAACAAAATCAATTACTTATGTGTGGTTAGGGTGGGAGGCATGAGGGAGTCTCAAAGACACGCTTTACCTTCGAATAAATTGTACGTTGATACTGTACCGAGGTACCAAAGCATGCGAGAGAAAAAAAAGACAGTGGGCACTCTATTTAAAACATTTCACAGCTCTGCTTTGGTGCTTCTCTTAGATTTAAAGAAACAGTTTGGACATTTCTCCAAATACAATTACAACAGGGGCTAGTAGAAGGAGCTGCGTTGCAACCATTTCTGCTTAGCTGCTGAGCTCCGGCTTGCTGGGGCCTGGAAGTTGCTAGAAAACGAGCAGAGAGCAGCGTTGAGGCCAGAGTGGCTTATCTGTCCGTAGTCCCCTAGTCTTGCTAATTCTCACACATTCTGTATTAAGAAACATAATTTCTGCACCCAACTTAATGATACTTTTTTAGAGCAGCTATCAGTTACTGCTAACAGATTTCACAAATGGTTATCAGATCCTCCAGGCACGGTTAGGCTTGCCCTCTCCCAACGCGGGCAGCGAGTTCTGCCTCCAAGTACCCCCCGCCCCCCGCCCCCCAAATGCCTTGAATCACTCTCACTGGGTGGCTTCCCTCTAAAGCTGCAGGACTGCGAAGCACAGAGCACCTGTATACGCGAACTTACAGCCTGCACGTGAGCTGTGGTAACGTGTACTGATTACGAGAAGAGAAATTCTGCACTGAGGAGCTGAGATCCATTTCTGACAAGGACTTATCAATAGCTGAATGTTTCTGAGACTGGAAGTGTGCAGGATACAGTCGCTGTCACTTGGAGGTTAGGTCGCATCCTACACTCCAAGAAGGGTAAAAATAAGCTTTGTTGTTTTTGTTGTTGTTTGTTTTATAGCTATAGTCCAATGTATAGGTAACAAGTCCCCTTTCCTCACACCCAAAGTGGTAGATGTTATTATTGAAGAAATACTAGAATAGATAGCCCTAGTTCCATAGCCTTACGGGGTTCAAGTTGCACATTCAGGCCAAATTAGCAATCGCTCCCAGGAGAGTTTGAAAGAAACAGCCTGTAGCATGGGACGTGAGACCTTCCACTGGAAGAGTAAAAGATGAAAGGACTATGGACAGAACACTGGGTGGTCACAGCTTGAAAAACACAAGTGAAAAGAGGAATATACCAGAAAAGGGATTTCTGAGTGTTTTTTTCCCCCTACTGTTAGCCTAATTATATTTTTCTGCTGACTGGTTAACACTGATTAAATGCTGATAAAGTGACAATCGTAAGCATACTTTGAGAAACAAATACGTATACTACGCGGCCATCACATTTCAACGTTAAAAGAAAAAACTTCCCAAACAAATTTATGAAAAGTAGAGGTCCCTTCTGGAAACTACTGACTGCCTCTTAGCCACTCTTAGACCATATGTTATTCCAAAAACTAGATAAAAAATACTATTCATTAAAGGTGTTAAAAGTAAGGCTGCCAGGGTGTCTATAAAATGCCAGTCATCAAAACTATGGAAAAACAGTGCTTAAGTTTAGAAAAATAAGATCCCAGGACCTCGGATGTATTGGAGGTGCCCTAACTACCTGTAGTTTAAAAGGTTTGCTATATGGTACAGTGTATAACATACTGTGTTATAAATTCCATAGGGGAAGTAAACATAGAACCCATGACAACAACCCTTCCAAGGAGCTATCACTGAAAGTAACAATGTGTTTCTGTTCCATGATCTCTAGAGGAAAAACAAAACAGTTTACATTTTGAAAGAAATTCTTCTTTGAAGCGTTAAATTACTTATACCATTTTAAACTGCGAAAGTCCCACACGGGGACTTTCCTGCTTTAGATCATAATCCTGAACATCTGTGGCAAATCAGAATCTCTTAGGTGAATCTATGCGAATCAATCAATTTTTTTCCAAAGCACGATATGCCTTCTATCTATGCGTGGCAGAAATGAACTGCTCTTAAAATTCCCACAAAATAAGCCAAGTAATCAAGAAACAAGATTCCCCCGTCCCTGTCCCTTCTGTTGCTTCCTAATTGCAATTAGGCAGAAAGACACTGCGTCCACAAAATAAGAATTAATGACAGTAATGTTTAAAAAAAAAAAAAGGTATGTCAACATCTTAGGGAAGGTGGGATTGTAAGTGCAGTACTTCTTCATGTGCAGTTTGTTACTTCATAGGGGTCCCCTTTGGAATGAAAGGCCTAGTGGAATGTGTGCTCCCCTCGAACAATGTGTGATGAAAACTCGTAACGGTCCTGGCTCCTGTAGCCACAGATGTTGCATTCCAGTGGGTCCCGGTAGCCGTGGCAGCCCATGTGGATGGTGTACATGACGTGGTCCAGGAAAAGGACCCGGCAGTGCTCACACCTAAAGGCCCTGATCTGTTCTCCTTCTCCGTTGAAGACTTTGTAGATGTCCTTCAGGGAGCCCTTCGGGGCCTTGGTGGCATCCAAAGCCTTGCCCTCCTCCTTCATGTAGGCTGGGCTTTGTTTCCTCTTGGGATTTAAGGCAGGGTTTCCTTGGTAGGACTGGTGGTCATCGTGGCTGCTTTCCGAGTCAGTGGAATCCAGGCAGCTATTGCTGGGAGAGGCCTCTCTTTCCTGGGGTAGACTCTTTGGTCTGATGAGAGAGATGGGGCCATCCATGTTGTTCTCGTGACTATCGGAGGTTTCCCTGCTAATGGGTCTTTCTATCCTATTTGGATGATAGACCTGAGAATAAGCTGAGCTTATCACTGGGGCCACCTCAGCGATTGTGCTTGGCGGGTGCTTCATGAGAGGGTGAAGGGCCTCAGCTCCAAGGTAGGTGATTGCATTGTTGATGGCTTGGTCCATCATGTGAGACTGCATCAGCTCAGCCTCCTTCTCGTACGTTAAGTTCATGTCAAAGTGAATGTCTGGGTAGCTGTATCGCATGAGCTTTTCCCCTGAAGAGAGAGAGGGGAAGGGAGGCAAAAAGGAAAGAAAAGAAAAAAAAAAAGACACAACAAAATGAGTGGTTGGATTAAAAACGTAAAAGTACAAAGCTAACGAATCAAATCCATTTTCTGTAACATGGTATATTTTACTCTTTAAGTGTTTAGGCTGTTTAATTCTGCTGAGGCTCACAGACCCTCTAACCCTGCAAAGGGGACTAGTAATAAAAATTTCACAAGCCATTTGTACTTCTTCTAATGCCATCGTGAAAATGCATCCAGCCTGAGAAGTATAATTGAGTGTGTTATCTTGTTTTCATTCACTATTAAAATTTCTACTTGTCTAGAGCTCAGCAACTACAGGAGAAAGAAAAAATACCAGGTGAACAGAACTCAGGCTACGCTTGTTTTCTGCATATTGTGAACATCGGTGACCAAGCCACAAAGATTGTTAAAAGCTAGAGCGATCTTTGGTTATAAAACCTGTTCCCTCACATTTGTGTGGGGTGAATTTGGTTGATTTAGCTGCTATACTGAAAAACAATTACAGAGCTAACATATTTCATTCTGGAGAGTTCAAAAGAGTCCCAATGAAAATACTGTTAAAAGTTGTACTGGCTGGTAAATGGAATGAAATTTGGGGCTATTTAAAAATAGGAGTTACTCCCAACAAAAGTATTTATAAACTTGGAAAATATTATGTTTTGTTGTTTTGCATCTCAACAGGGATAATTATTCATGTTTACACCCCTCCCCCTTTCTTATTCAGACACGTATGAGATGGTGCTGGTGTGACACACTGTCAGTTTTCTATACTTTTCCCTGATTGAAGTATGTTTGTACCTTTCCCTTTAATATTTACGTCAATTAACTTCATTTTACTTCAATATAACGTCTAAATGTTAATGATTAAAGAGTTTAGTGCATAGAATACAAGAAGTAGTTTTAATTTTTCTCCTTCAAATATTACCAGCTCTGGACAGAATATTTTATCTTTTTAAACTTCTGCCACGTCTAAATGTTAATGATTAAAGAGTTTAGTGCATAGAATACAAGAAGTAGTTTTAATTTTTCTCCTTCAAATATTACCAGCTCTGGACAGAATATTTTATCTTTTTAAACTTCTGCCACTAAAACAAATATGGTCTCCTACTAATTACCTAGTTACTCTGATAGGTAAATCTTCACAGGGTAATGCTTCTCGAAAATACCTGTGGACTTATTATGAACGTTTAGTGTGTTGTTGCAGATGGACACCTAACTTGTAATGTTGATAGGAAATGCTGGTCCACAGAACCACAGGCTGGAAAAGCACTTTCAAGGAGCTGGTATTATCTCAGGTTTGAAGGAAGGTCCCCAAAGGGAGAGCAGAGTAATGACCAGAGTAATGAAAATGGAAGAAAAAAAGAAAAAAAAAAGAAATCATCTTGTGGTATCCAATGTCAGAACTTTAAAAGTTAAGCTACGCCAACCTCATCTATAGTCTCAAAGAGTTTACTGGTTAGAGGGGGGTAACAGCAATTTAGGAAGCCTTTATAATAGTGTGGCATGTGCTATGGGATCAACTAAGAGGAATTCATATCTCATACTAGGGGAGCCAAAGACGAGTTCTTGAAAGAAGTGACACCTGAGATACAAATACGGTGGCAGATATTAGCCCGGTAAAGCAATGTGGAGGTGGGGCAGAAGGTGGTACGGCTCAGAGGCAACAGGTGTGAAAATGGGTGAGAAGGATGGTGTCATGTAATTTAGGGCTCACTCAACAGCGAAGGAATTTGAATTTGATCCTGAGAGCAACAGCACTGAAAAGATTAAGCAGGTAAATGACTTGACTAGAGGGTTGTTTAGGAAGTTGTTGCTAGAGACCGTGGTGGCCTGAACTGGCATAGTGGCAGCGGAAATGGAGAAAATTTGATGGACTAGGGAGAAACTTGGGAAATACAGCTGCTAGGGCTTGCTGATTATCAACACAGAGAGTGAAAAAATGAAGTTAATCGTGGAGCCCAGGTTTCTCGCCTAGGAAACTTAGTGGATGTCAATGAGATAGAAAAGAAGAGCTGATAGTTATGTCCAGTAGGCACTGAGGTATAGTCTCCAACTCAGGAGAGAGAGATCTGGCCTTGAGATGTAGAGATGAAAGCCATCAGTTGATAGAAAGTAACTTCAAAAGCCACTGGAATACATGACATCACCCATGAACAGGCAAAGAGTGAAGAAGAGAAATTCAACAACAGAACCCAAAAGAACACCAAGATTTTGATGTCGCCCGCAGACCGGGGCAAGTGGGATTCCTGCACTGAGCCCCACATTTAGACAGCCCTGGGCCTTGCTCCTCATGGAATGAGGAATGTGCAGGGCCAAGGGAATGTGCCTGTCTGGAGCTTACTCCCTAGACCATACTCTGCACCCCAAAATTCCTTGCCCTTATGGCTCTGAACTTGCAAGCAGGGTTCACAGTCTTCTTCACAGGGCCCATCCCCCAGAACACCGACTGTGCTGCTGGGATGTACACTCAGGCTTGAGGAATGGCCAACGCACTACTCTTCATGCACAATGTGTGGGTACAGTGTGACAAGAGCTGGGATGTGCAGGCTGAGGTGTCTGCCCACGTGGGCATGAGGGTCCTTTTGAAACTGGGGAGAACCAAGAATGTGTCTAAGAGAGGGGCCTGGCTCCAGGCCAGGGCGGTTCCGCTCTTGCTGCTGAGGTCTGGGTGTTGAACTCCAAGGAATCTGAGAATTCCCTATTTGAACTCGGCCTTCTTGTGAAACATAACAGTTTTTCACCTTGATTTATATTAAAATATGTAGGCCTATGCATGGAGTCCTCCATTAGTACTTTTGCTCCCATTTGCATAGCTGATCCAGAAAGGAGCAGCCAGAGAAGCTGGAAGAAATGCACGAGAGCAGCCAGAGAAGCTGGAAGAAATGCACGAGAGCTCAGTGTCACAGAAACCAAGGAGAGAGAGTATTTAAAAGGAACTAATCAACAGGGGCAAATGCTCTCTAGGGTTGCATAAGCGTCTAAAAGAGGTCCACTGGCTGTGGCACTATGGAAGCCAGGGGTGATGTTAATGAGAATAATTTCTGTGGAGCACAGGGAGGAACGCCAGGCTGCACAGACTGGGGTGTGAGTTGAAAGAAAGAAATCATAGAAAACAAGCGCAGAGAACACTCTCAAGAACTCCGTCTTTGAAGAGAAGGAGACTGCAGGTAGTACCTGAAGGAGACTTGGGTCTGAGGGAAGATTCTGTTTTTCATGATGAGAGTTTATAATATTAAATACTGAAATAAAAATGCCCAAGAGAGAAGAAGAAAAGTAATAATGTGAGGTATTTGGGGGGCTGGGGTAGGAGAACTCCAGAGCACAAGTAGAGGAATTAACCTTAATCAGAAAGAGGGGCACTCTTTCTTTGAGACAAAGAGGAAAGAAGGAAGCATTCAGGGGCATGCACAGAATCTTACAGTAGGGTCGCTACACTGAAATCACTCCAACTGATTTTATTCCCTGTGAGTCTAGACATAGTTTCAGCAAGGAGTGAGATGCCATGTTTTGCAGAGTAGAGAAAGGTTGAAATGGTGGCAGCAGTGAGTAGGAGAGAAGACTATTCTGGGCTAAGTCAAAGGATGGCTGCTGCAGAGCATGGGGGGCACAACTGATCCTTGAGATCAGCTATTCATTTATTTGCGGTGACTGTGAGATTTTCGCCAAAGCACTAGCAGCTACGTGGACCTGGACATGGCTTCACTAGAGAGTGGGGTTCCACCAGGAGAAGACAGAAGGACAACAAACCAGGACAGTCAAGAATATTGGCAGGAGAGTGGGAAAAGTGATAAGCCATGGAATCGAAGCTGGGTAAGAGAGGAGACAGACATACAGAGAACGCTCAGGGATCACTGGCCAGGAGGCCTTGAGCAGGTCAAAGAACAGTGTTTAACTAAGGGACACAGTCAAAAGGGGTTTACAGTGAGTGGGGAATGATGAAATCTTCACTTCACAGTTACTATGCAATTGTTCTATATTACTACTGGGGCGGAATCCAAATAAAGAAAAAAACCCATCAAATCCCTAATAAAAATCTAATGTCATTACTTTAGAATCAAAATGTAAATTAAAAAAATCTGTCCCTCTTTTCTAAGGAATGTAATAAAATCAAATTGAGAGTTGGCATGTCTAAGTCATAAAAAAACATGAAAATGTTTCAAAAAGCAGAACAAAATAAATTCAGAAGACAGAAAAAATAGTTATAAATTTCATATTCTCCCAACTACGCTGGTGTCTAGTTGAGATACCGGCATTTAATGGATATCCATCAAATGAATCAATTTTAAGAATAGATGAACTGCCATTTAAAAAAAGTTACTTATAAAAAGAAAGAGAGACAGAAGGAGAAGTTACTGAGGGCTCACAAGGCCCTTGAATACACTCTCAGGGGCTTCACACTGACTTGCTGTCAGCTGGGGTCTGGAGGGCTACCCTCAGCCCTCGCAATCAGCTCTGTCGATTAATCTCTCCAGCTTCCCTCAAGTGATATTTTGGTGATTTGTTAGTTCTTCAATTTTCGAGTGAAAGAAAACCTTCTCTTAGTGTTTATTGGCGTCATAGAGTTTTATTACCCTTTCCTCCCTGAAATAACCAAAGAAAATGTTTTCTCCCAATCACCATCCAACTCCCATAAAATACTCCACAATGCCTTTTACAATAGAAGGTGAGAATCCATTTGAATATATTTTATTTCTTCCAATGTCTATCCTAGATAAGGTCTATAAAAATAGATACTACATATACTATCAATGACAATTCTTTATATTGAATCTCTATCATTCACACAGTCTTTTTAAAAATTAGGTGCTTTCTGTAGCCTCAGAGATGCTTTATGACGTACAGTATGCAGAATGATGCCAACTCGGAGTGCATCGAAACAGCTAAGGGCTTGGAAATGAAAAAGGGGAGTCTACTACATCATATTTAATCTTTTCAGCTCAAGATCACAGACTGGATGAAAGCAAAGATCAAAATAGGAAATGGGAGTCCAAATGTGAAGCATCTTGAACGTAGGCTGCCGCATTATTTTTCTAATGCAGAATTAAAAAAAAAATTCTCTTTATCCTGGATCAACTGCTAAAAACATTAACACCATGTAAAGAAAGCAGTTTAAAAACCTGGTGCTACAGCAAATTTTAAAACACAATCCAAAACTGGCTTCACTATTTCCCTTAAGTGTTGTTATTCTTTAAATAAAGGAACATTTTATTTTTACATGCTATTTCATTTTACATGTCATTCCTTTTTGAGACAGCAACTTAGTACTATCGGTCTTTCCTTTATTTCTCTTTCTTAAGCTCATATACTTGAGTGTGAGTGTGTGTGTGCATGTCTGTGTGTGTATTGTCTGTGTGTGTGTTTGTGTGTGTATGTCTGTGTGTGTATGTGTGTTTGTATATGTCTGTGGGTTTGTGTGTGTATGTCTCTGTGTGCATGTGTCTGTGTGCACGTCTGTGTGTACGTTTGTGTGTGTGTATGTGTGTGTATGTTTGTGTGTATGTGTGTGTATGTCTCTGTGTATGTCTGTGTGTGTATGTCTGTGTGTGTTACACATGGAGTGGCATAAAGTAGAAACGAATGATGCAAAAAAAAGACTGATGTTTATTTCATGAACTGAAGTACACCATATATATTTCTAATACATGGGAACTTGTCTTTGCCCATTAAAACCACCTCTTTAAAGAAACAAAAGCATTTGTAATGCTTACCCACAAACTTTTGGGGAGTGGAGCTTTTACGTTTTCCCATATTCCCCGTGAGCTTCTCTATGACAGCAGGTCTCTCAAAAGGCACCAGAGAAATATTGTTGTCCATAATAGGCTCTTGTTCCTTACAGTCTTCTATAGGAGGGACTATATAAAACCATACAAAAAATGCAATCTGATAATTTCTTCAACACTTTAAAGATACAACGCTGAATTTGCCCTCTCATTATGTGTTATACGAACATAAGCCAGTATGCTTGCGTAAAAGCCAGTAGAAAGATAACCTCCAGTGTTCAAGTCCCCAGTAGTTATACTCCCTCACACAGAGGGTTTCTTTTTATCTGAGTCTCTCTCAGATCCATGGCGTGAACCGCTGCCACTATTATTGGTGGCAAACATGTTCATCTTGTTTCTCATCTTATGCCTCTGCAAGTGTTTTTTAACATTGATTAAAATCAATACTACTTTAAGACTGCACTATGCTCAAGGCTTCTGGAGTTTGTTTTTGTAAAACAATTTAAGTAAGTCAACTAGTTTTGGAGGAAAGCTTCAACAGACACACAGAATAACGGCACAATATTTAACCAGTTGTTTTTTCCACCCAAGTATTTTCTTTTTTTTTTCCCAAGTATTTTCTTGTAACAGATTTTCTATCTGATGCGCTCAGTGAGCTGGTCGCCCCATGGCAGTAGCTGACTACCTGCACAGAGCAGCCTTCACGGAGATCCAATTCTGAACATGGGGAGTAAACTGCAGCAGCTTCAGGGTTGTGCTTTATTTTAAAAAGAGCTCTTCAGCAGGATAAAAGAATCCATTTCCAAACTGGCATATTTGCTCACTAAACTGCTCTAATTCGTTCAACACAAACGTTCCAGTGCTGCCCCCTCTTCATCCCAGTTGCTCATGGGCTAATATACTAGCTCACAGGTTAGATACTGACATACACAGGGTAGGCAAAGAACTCATCAAGGTTGTTTTTGAATAAAAATACTGTCAAAGAACATTTAACTAAGGGCAGGTTTAACTAAGTAACATCTGAGACGGACAGATCCATGGATTAAAACCTGTGTTCGCAGGCAAGACCATAACTTATTGCTTCTTGATTATTGCTCCTTTCTCCAATTGTACCTGTGCCAATGCTGTTCGGAAACTGAAGGGTTTAATACTTAGGATATCTTTACTTGTTCCCATGTGCTGTAAAATGGTTTATTCTGCTCCTTGCATTTGCAAAGGATAGTTCCACTGGGGGAAACACAATGCATTCTCATTTATAAGGGTGGACGCTAAAATGAAGTGAGGAAGGAAGAGATGAAAGTTACGAAAATCCAGTGCACAATTCAGGTGACCTAGTTAATAAGCAATACAGGTTGCAGATTTGGGGGGAAAAAAGCATCGGAAAATTGTTTTCCTAAATTGACATGTTTAAAGAGATCGACATTCAATCTGAGTTTGGGGTTAACCTAATGTAGTCTGGTAGATGGGCCAGAAAAATTTAATCTTAAATCTCTGTTTTATAACAGGTCCTCTGGTTATGAAGGACAAGGGATTCTGCAATTATTGGATATTATTTTGGGAATAAATTCCAAGAATGAGATTCGGAAACAAGGAAACAGCTCATTTCTATACTGACCTATTGATAATATTATCAAGTGAAAAAAGTGTGCCCCCCTCCATTACGCAAAACATTATGCCCTATCTTAGAAACAACTAAAAGTAAAAAAGAAAAAAAAACTTATAAAAGTAAAGCAAAGAAAGGAAGACCATAGAATTCAAATAAGGGGGGACAGGCGGATGGAATGGCAGTGGTGAGGTGGCAGGGGACCATGTAATTGGGTGCAGATTATTGTCAAAATCTTGACTTTTGTTTTGGGTGGTGGGTTCACAAACACTTATTACATTATTTAAAAAATACCTATAGACCAAATAACTGTAAACCAACAATGGTTTATAGTTTTTTAGACCATGACCCAAAATGAAAGAAGAAAAGAAAAAAAAAAGTTTGTTGTTGTAAATTTTGCTAAAAAACAGCAAAACTGGCTAACAGGGTTTGCCCCCAAATTGAATATACTAATTAGTTTTGAAATGACTATTCTAAAACTTAGCAGTTTTTCTCTAAGTCTTACCTTGAATTTTCATATTTGCACACATTTAACATTCAAAACGAAACCTGGGTGTGGGAACAGTTCCACACCACATCCACCTCAAGTCAGATGATTTGTCCCAAGTTCAATGAAGCTCATGTGAACTGAAAACAATGACTTTGGCAGAGCTCTGGTCTAAATTCTACTTTGCAAAGGTCCTTTGCATATCAAATACTGATCTTCTTTCTACCATACTGACAATAATAAAAACAACAACAACAACAACAAGAACTGACATGTGTAAGTACTGTTTTAAGGATGTGCATTTAATAATTCACTTAATGCTTTCAACAACCCCCTGAGATAGGCACATTTACCGTCTCCATTTTACAGATAGGAAAACAAAGACCCAGAGATGTTATTTCCTCAGGTTTACATCTTGTTAGTAAGGAATATATGAACTGCACCTACGTGATCTAGCTCCTTAGCCACTCTACTATAGTATTCTTTGTAGACATAATTTGAATTTTGACTTTATATAAACAAGTTTCACATATTTTTATGGTCTGCCATTGGGGATATAGCTGATATATTTTCTCAATTATGTAACTAACCTCAATTTTTTTGCTTTCATGAATCTGGGTGCAACTCATCAAAATGTTTCTGGATATACAGGGGCAAAAGTGGGTTTATGATTGTGAGTACATGAAACAGTTTATTCTTGTATTGTTATTTATTAATTATTGTATTATTTTCCATACAAACTGTAAACCTACTCTTGCCCACTGCTATGTATTTCTTGACACATAAAACAAGCTCCCTAGTTAACTCAATAATGCATTACTCCCATAGTGAGACATTCAGCTAGGCTAAGAAAATACCAATATGCTAATTTCACTTGTTGGAGCAAATTTCATAACCAAATATCTGCCTTGGAGTTATTTTTGAAGTTATAACCAGGATAAAAATAGATTTATATTGGCATAATTTCATTATCTCGTTGATTAAATCATAAAGACAGAACCACAGTGTTCCCAACATACAGCTATTGTACTGAACAATCCATCCACTTAAATTTCAAATTCCAAGAACACACAATCTAAGAGACCCACATTAGGTCATATGTCCATCCCATGGCTAGAAGAGGGCACCTAGACCAACAGTCCACCATGGCTTCATTTCTCTAAAGGGAAATGAAAGTCTTGTTATCAAAAGAAGGAAGGTAGGCGGGGCAGGCAGAAACAACAGGTGTCTTCTACATTGTCATGCATTTTCTCCATGCTGCTGAATCTAAAAGAAACTTTTCAGTTATCTTAGTTATCTTCTTGAGAACATTAGATAGTGCTGGTCCTTGCTTTGGCCTCTATGAAATCACTCTTTCCATTTTCAAGCCTTCGGCTCTTACCCATCTTCACGGTGCTTTTTTTTTCCTTCCTGGTGTGTTCTTGGCCTTCTAGGTGTCTCACTCTATACTTACCCATTTAACTTTATAAAACCTGCTACTTCAGGCTACTATCTATATAATGATGGCTCCCACAATTTTATTTCCTACCCATCCCTCTCTCAAGTTGAATATATATGTATGAGTGTGTATATGTACATAAATATAAATGTATATACACACACACATATAAATATTCGATGACTTCTTAGTTTCACTTGACTACCTCTCGCAGGTACTTAAAGAATAATATGTTCAAAAATGGAAATCTCCGTTTCCCTCCCCAAACGTGCTGTCTCCCTAATTTCCATCTCAGCAAATGGCACTACTACCTACCTGGTGATCCGTGCCAGACAACTGTGGCAGATCCTAGATTTCTTCCTTTCACCCAGTCTCCCACCCCTCCTCTTCCCTGCCACCTCTCCACACACATGGAAGGACCAAGTGTTTTAGAATCTGCATCTATGGTCGCTCCCAAGTACCTAAATTTTCTGCATATTGAAGGCCACTAAGCCCAACTCAATCAATCAACAGATAGTTGCAGTGGCCTACTTACCTCTATCTGGACTCTGATCTATCTCCCACACTTCCAGCAATAAAATGTTAATATGATAATTTTTTTTTAGGATAAATTACAAATTCTTCACTTAGCGCAACAGGCCCTCGATGCCCTGTTCATAGCCTGTATCTTTAGCCTTATCACCTTCCAACTTTTCTTGCCCTTACAAACTGGGCTCTAATTAATTACACACAGCTGCTTCTGGTCCTTAGCCCACCACGCCCTTTTAGATTTCTATTTCTTCACACGTGCTGTTCTCTCTGCATGAAGCCCCTCCTCCATTTATTCAGTTGGCCATCTTGCCTTTCAAAAGTCCACTCAAAAACTTTCCCTAGAATTTCCTCTCGGATAGCCAGTGTGAATTAGATGTCTGTCCTTGTGCCCTCAGAGTGCTTATCACAGTGGTCTAACTGTGGGCTTACTGTCGATTCCTTCCAATTGTTTGTAAATGACCATAGGGTAGAGACTGCGTTTTACCTGACTTTGTATCTGTAGTACCTTTTATGATGTGAGACAAATATACTAGTCAATGGGTGTTTCCTAAATGACTTACTGAAGGAAATGTTGCCCAATGAAAACGTTGAAAAAGCTTACAACAGAGTTCACAGGTTCCCATTATGTCTCCATACTTGCAAAAAAGGAATTCTCTTTACCAAATAATTCAAACCATAAATTAAAAAAAATAATTTTTTTCTTTAAAGTTGGCTGTCTTTCCAGTCCGCACTTTCACTTTTGTCTTTGGGCAAGGGGAAAGAGTTAATTATACGCTTTGGTTTTTAAAGCTTTTTCTTCAAGCTGAACAGACTTGAAAAATGAGCATAAAATAACTTTCAGATAAGATAATCTGCCATAAAACCAAATTCGTTATTATCTTTGTTTTCAAAACTACGAGTCGTTATTTTTCTCTTTCCATCAAACTGAAGAACTTTTCCTCCCACCTGCTGACCGTGTCCTCAGCGTTTCACCCTGTCCCTCCTCGCCTGCTGCTGCTTGTTCGTCCCCTCGGCGTTCTCACTTCCTGCCCCTCCCAGCGAGCGGGCATCCTACACCGGTGACATTTGTCTTAAGAAGACCCAAATTTGATTACCCCCATGAAATTCAAACATTGGGTTAGCATAAAAGGCTCTATCTGTACTTTACGACCTATTATTTCAATCACATTTCCTGCCCCTCCTCTAGCTCCAACTGTATGCTCACCTTCCAGGAACCTGTCAATGTTCTCTCAAACCTCCGCGCCTTAGCTGATGGGAACTGTGCCTGGACAGTGCCTCTGCGGGCCTGTCCAGTCTATGCCCACTTTCTCATTCTCACGCAGGGATGAACCACTGCTCTTAAGAAGCCCTCCTTGACTTCTCCGCACACAGTCAAGCCAGCTCTGCAGCTGGGCCCCTGGAGAAGCATAAATACGCCTCCATTAGAGCATTGACTTCATTTTATTTTAGTTTTAAGTATGTATTTCCTACCGGACTCTAAAGGCAAGAAAGAAACTGTGTCCGTTCCGTTGATCTTTATAGCCCCAGAATGTCCCATAGCCCTTGGCACACAAGCCCCGATGAGCGCATCCTGAATGACGTGACAGAATGCCATTCTGGCTTCAGAGACTCTCTCACTGGGAGAGCCAGCGTGGGGAAGGGCGTGTTTTGGGAAAGAGAGGCTAGGAAATAAAACTATGTTATGCAGACATGAAAATAAGAGAATAGTAATTAATTCCAAGGAGCTAACGGCAACCACAAGTAGAGCAGCACCCACACATACCACAAGAAGAAAAGACCAAAAACATAGACGAGATGTAACAAGATAGTAAGAGAGGGAAGGGAATACGACTGATTTCATTGTGGCTCTGTTTGAAAGGAGACATGTGCCAAGCAATGTTTTTGAGGTTAATGATGAACTCTAGCAGCATTTATCCATATTTTCCTCTCTTGTGGCATTTATCAATTTCTACCCCATACATTCAATTTCCCACTAAGTATGTTAACCAAGGGGAAAGGAGATTAAGGGTAATCTCAGATTATTATTACAATACACCTAGAAGAAGTACACATTAAATGTCATTACCATTACCTTAGGTGGTTAAATCTATATCCAACACTGAAGAACAAATATTTGGGCCTATAAATGATACCGAAACCTCTCCCCCACCACTCTTCCTTGGCTTTGCCCCTGCACTCCTCAGTACCTGAGGGCCTCTCCCACTTTTCCACCCTCTGTCCTCAAGTCCAGTTTCAGAGCCACCTGTGACGGGCCTTTGCTGTGAAGAGCTAAGCAAGCTGGAAAATGGGGTTCATGCTGAGGCTGCAGTTGTTTAGAAAAATGTCTTTCCCCCTTCCTAAAATATACCTGCTTAAACTGCTTGTTGGCACTTATTCTATAACTAGTTAATCTGCCAAAAGATAGTTAAAATGTTGACTATAATTATTTATGTATACCTATCTCCCTATAACAATATAAAGTCTCCTGGAGAGATTCTCTCTCATTCAGATGTGCCTGCAACACAGAGTTTCATAAATAACTATGATCAGAAAAATGAAGTAATAGAATCAATAATCCAATCAAAACTGCAATAAGAGACCATTATACGGAAAAAGTGGCAGTGCCAGAAGGTGTCTTTGGAAATTTTTGGCAATCTTTGGCATGTCCCCAAGCCTCCATCAGCTACCCTGCCTCAAGACACCTCTACAACCAGCACTTTAAACAGAAACAGTGTACTTAGTCAGCAGATGAAACCTCCAATGCCTAAATTAATACCAGTAAATAACATAACTTTAAAGGGGATTGGACATTTACTACTTCTTAATATTTAATGCCCAGAAATGTAACAGTAAAAAGAACTATTTATTGGGTGTTTATTGCACACCCAATAACATTTAATTCTCATGCCAAGCCTATGAGCAACACACTCAGACACCACATAGCCAGACCAGGTTGGCTGGACTCACAGCACCTTCACCTGTCTGCTCTGGAACCTGTGCCACCCTCACAAGCCCAGGTAATGCAAGCTTACAATATCAAATTTACTAAGACTTAAAACAGAGAGGTTTTAAAATTTTTTAGTTAATAACAATATAATAAAAAATGTACTCACGATGATGAACAGAATTAACTCTGACCCTTTATATTATATAAACTACCCTCAATACAAAGAAATGCCTCAATTATTCACAATAACAAAATATTTTCATTAAAAAGAATTCCCAACAACGTACAATCATTAACTATCCAATAAACACCGCTCCACAATATGCACTGTATAAAACAAACAAAAACCCCACAGATAATCTTTTAGCTCTCTACAAATCACTCAATAGATATTTATACTTTAAAAGTGACTATAGCATTCTTAATCATATACTATTTAATACTGGCCAATCTTTATATAACAGATATAAAAATATCAATTAGTTTAGATTTTTGTATGTACTTGTATGAATAATAAAATAAATATAATTAGGATAATAAGATGGCTCCAAATCTAAAGAACAGAAATTAATAACTTCCTTGTGTAAGGCTGATTTACTAACATGAATTTTTCTGTAAGAGAGAATTATTAACTGATAAAGTCTTAGAGACTGCCTTCCCATCTGCTGCTGTGTATTGTGGAGGTCAGGATGCTTTGCTTGGGTTTTAATTTTTGTGGAGAGAAATAGTGCCTAATTTTGATCTAGTTTGTGCCCCACACTTATAGAAAGCAAAATCAGTAGTTTCCCAGATAATTCACAAGACGGATTGCGGAAAATTCCAATTATATCCCTGATCACTTACCTAAGAGAAACGGAAATGCACAAATAACCAATTAAATCTTCTAGGAAACCTGCAGACTTAGGTGGAACCGTCTCTAACTATTTGGAAGAACAAACAGCACCTTCCTTTGGTGTATTCACCTGCCATTATGATGTTAATTCAAACACATGTTATGAGAAATAACTGGGGAGCATCACAAAAACTCAGTACAGCTTGTTTGCCAAGTGTCCCAAAGCTCAACTCATTTCAAATGCTTCAGAAGATAACCCAGACTGTTAATGTGATCTACAATTGTTTTAAACAAAGTCAGATTTCATCTTCATGCCGAAGGGCAGACAGAAGTGTTTAACCCATAGAAAGCCGACAGAAGCGGCGGAGAGGGCTGTGAAAGCTGAAGGCCGTTCCTACCCACCATGGTGACTCAGGACCTGCCCCGCGGCCTCCATGCTGACATTCTGGAGATAGTTGTGGCAGCGTTCCTTGTGCTCCTCCAGCGAACTGCGCTGCTTGTAGCTTCGTCCACAGTAGTTGCACTTGTGAGGTTTACCCACTGCAAAGAGAATTCAAGATGAGTGTGCTGTCAGTCTCACCCAAAGCAAAATTAACAGCTAGCTTTTGATGGCGTGGAGGAAGCACTGATATGCTTTTCAGGCTCAAATCTCTTCCTCCTGCACACTCCGATTTAGATAATAAATCTCCACCAAAGTAAAAGACAGAGAGGAGATGAGGCAGATCGTACCTTCGGTGACAGGGGAGATACTGAATCAAATTCCTGCTCTGACTGTACCCTAGACGATCAACCTTCAAATTATCCGACTCTTAACACTAACAGCTACTCTCACACAGTTCTCTCAGCTTTGACTCATTCAAAAGACAAATCAGGAGTGCCCCGCGTACATGCTGAGAATTACTTTTTATTTAATTTTCTGGGCGGCGGTGGTGGTAAGGACAGGGAATCTTACCGAAGAAAACTAAAATGCGACAACTCGAAATGTCATTGTTCAATGAAAAAATTATTCATGGGTACCAAGAAGACTGAAAGGAATTCAAGTGATGAGAAAAAGTACAGATAAAAGCAGAGTTTCTCTTTCCACCTTGGTAATAACTATTCACACATGCAAAACTTTGCAGCCGATGAGGTGTACTCTCCCACATCAGCACTGTCCTTGTATTACCAAGAATTAACCTACTACGTGCTTTGAGTCAGGATTATTAACAATAACCAATGAAGCCCTCGCATATCTAGTTATACAACGGTAGCAATGTTTTCTAACATGTTTCACATTCAGGACAGAAATTAGTTTCCTAATAGTCAGAGAGCCGTATCTCAGTGTACCAGGAAAAATACTGTGAGGATCACATTTAAAAGAAACTTTATGAAATTGATTAAGAAGAAAAAAACCACATTTATGGGAAGTGGCATGTTTTAATGTATCACTGTTCACAAGGATGTCACAGGGCACTTGGACTCTCGGTCTTCAACAGGAGCAAGAACAACATGCCAGCAGGTGGCCTGTGCCAAAGCCCTGGGTAGCAAAGACAGTGTGAATCGGGTCGGGGGCTCTCTGACTCCCATAGGAATCACTCTGTTTTGTCCACAGGACAAGCAGACACCTCTTTTTCATGGCCAAACACAGCATTCCTGACTCCAGCCACCTTACAAACCCACGCTATGTGATGCTGGTTGCAAGTGGGGCTGAAACACTGCAACAGGGAAAGGTATTCCCAGCTACGTAAGTTTCACTATACTGCTTTTTGTTACAAAAACTAAAATAAGTTGTTTCACTATTATACTTTTTTGTAAACCATCTTAAATAAACAAAGCTTCTAAGGCATGATTACTCATTTCTAAAAATATGAGGCAAAGTAAGTTCTATTATTCAGAATCAAGGATTTCTGAGAAGTCGAAACCAGGCAGCTGTGTATTTTGTGAAGAATCTGTATCACTGTGTGTGAGAGCATTAAAAAATACAAGAAAATGCTTTCAAGTCAAAAACATTTCATGCAAATAATATAAATATATTTACGTGCAATTACATTCCAAGACAAGGGGCTACCCATAACAAATAGCCCTTGTTTGCTATAACCACTGTTCACTTTTGTGTTCTTTAGTGCTGTTTCTCTAGAAGTGAGAAATTTTCACTGAACGGGTCTATTAACCAATTAATACTTATTAAGCACATGCATGGAAAGGAATTGTCCCCTATAAACTGGTTCCATCATCTTCACCTTCCTCTGGTAGTTGTCACATTGCGTCCTGTGATACCTGTCTTATTGTGAACATAACCTCCTATACTTTCTTCCTCTTATTTATAAGCAAGCTTGATACCTTCTCACCTTACTCAAAGCATTGTTCCCTTCTACTCCCCTGGCTCACAATCCTCTATAAACTCCCATTCACCTGCCAAGGAGACAAAGACGACACACTTTTCACTGCTTTCAAAACTCATTTTTTTTTTTTACTCTCCTCAGTTTTGAAGTCTACCTGTTTGCTGTACCTCAGCTTCTCCCATTCTGTCATCCACTTAAAAACACCACTCTTTCCTCTACATCCCACCCTTGATCTCGGTGAGCCCAAGGAATTTGAGTACATCTTCTAAAAGTAGTCACCCAAGTTTCCTAAGTCTTCCTCTTCAGTCCACACCAGCAGCCCACATGCTGCGTGACATGTTGGGCTTTGACAGCTCGTAACTATTCCACCTCCAAGACATTTGCTCTGGAAATGCTCCCCTCTTTCCCTCTCATTTAACACACACTGATTAAGAGCTTACTCTGCGTCAACACTGGACTGTAAACTGGACAACAAATCTCATGGTGTCTACCCTGGTGCAACTGACAGTCGGCTGTAGAAGACAGGCATTTAACAAACACACAGCGTGTCACAGGCTGGCAGGTTCTGCAGAGACAGAATGCTGTGCCAGTGTGACACGGGGAACCTCAGTCTGGGAAGGCCGAACAGGGAGGTCTTCCTGAGGTAGCAACATCTAGGCTGACAATGGAAGGAAAAGCAGGAGTCAGATAATGGGGGTGGCGAGTGGAGGAGTGGAGGAGAGGCAGTGCTTCAGAATTTCCTGGAACTGCCATCGTCTCTTTCTATCTGCTCTCACGTACTTGTACTTGGTGACTTCAAAGTCTAGATCGTGCCCTTACAAGCCTTTGGAAAATTATTATCAAACATCATTAACAACCCCCGCCAAATCTAATGGCACCACCACCTCCACAAGAGGCCACTTCCTATCATTTCTTTGATGTTTCTTAAAAATCACGTACATGAAAACATTCTTTGTATTTGCTCTCTCTATGTGATGAGTTTCTCTGTGTAATACTTATAAACTTACAAGTTCATATGCATAACACGGACGTTCATTGACGAAGACCAGTCTTTTGCTACTTTCATTTTTATAAATATTATTATACCTTCTCACCACCTGAAACGCCTTCTTCCTGGTATTACTAAAGCATCTTAAAAAGTCATCAGGGGCCTCTGACCCGCTAAGTACAGTGGACTTGAATGAGTCCTGGATGCGCCTCATTTCTCGGTCCGTATCAGACTGTCCCGTGTCTTGAACCTCCTGTTGTATTTCGCGTCTGGGCTCAGACGCTGCGTGGCCCTCACTGGCTTCCCAACCCCTTCCCTCCTGGCAAATATATGGAGCTCGAGATTCTGTTCCCTGTACAGTAATCTCTCCCCTTTCCCTCTAGGTTAGGCCCTCATTTCTAGGAAATGCCCAAATTATGTCTGGAATAATTTCCCACAGTTGTCAGCTCCTACTTGTCATTGAAACCTTTTTGAAAATGATCTTGGAGAAGCCAAAGACAGTGCTCCGCGCTCTCACAGCGCTCTGTGCACACTCTGCCGGCTGCCTTGTAATTACCCAGCTGATAACTATTTATCTCCCTAATCCACACAACGAGCTGTGTCATTCGGACAGACGGCATGTTTCACCCGATTCTGAATGGACAGCGCTCACGGCAGTTATTAAACACACGAGGTGCTCAATATGTACTTGCTGAACGGCCGCCCTCGAAACTCCTGCTTCCAAACTCCTCCTAAGCACTGCCGCATGCACATCCCTCTGAAATCCGGAATTCATTTTAAAATTGGCGTTATTGACGTGTAATTTACATGAAATAGAACCCACCCACTTTAAGTATATTCTCAAGGAGTTTAGAGTGCATAGTTGAGCCACCACCCCCACAGCTAACATGCAGAGCATCCCCATCACCCCAAAAAGCCTCTCTCGCTCCTGCGCACCGACTCCCCTCCCCGCGCGTGGTCCACGGCCGCCGCCAGCCTCTGCTGCCACCCCGTCGGCCTTCGTGAGGATCTCACATACGCCGAGTGGAGCAGCGCGCAGGGTGTGTGTCCGGCTTCTCTGGCTCACATCACGGTTCTGAGATGCACCCGGCGGCCGCACGCGCTGGCAGCTGACCGCTTTCCACCGCCGAGCCGGACTTCACGGTTCCTTCAGCCGTTCATCAGCCAGGGTTGCTTCTGGTTTGTGGCTCTTGGGAATCGAGCTTTGGCAAACACTTGCAGGCAGGCCTTCGATCTCCTTTCTTTCGGGTAGCTCCCTGGAAGTGGGATCGCTGGGCCACACGGTAGGTACCTGATTAACGTTCTAGGAAACCGCCTGCTTTCCAAAAGGGCTGTGTGGCCGCGCGTTTCCCGCTCGGCGCCGCCCATCGTCACGGTACTTGACTCCTCCTAGTAGGTCTGCGTGGTATCTCGTGGTGCGTTTGGGTTTTCCTCATGTCTCACGAGACTAATCTTTTGCCATTCACACTTCACACATTTTCTCTGGTGAAATATCCGTTCAAACTATTTGCCTGCTTTTTATCTCTAATTTTATTATTGAGTTGCAAGCGTTCTTTACTTACTCCACACATCAGTCTTTCGTTAGGTGTATGCTTTGCAGGTATCTTCTGTAAATGTGTCTTGCTTTTAATTTTTGAGTTTCTGCTGAAGAACTAAGTTTTTAATTTAGAATAAGCCCAATTCATCAATATTTCATTCGTGTTTTCTGGTGTTCTTTCTTGTGTTCTATGCAAGAGATCTTGGACGAACCGAGGGTCAGAATAATTTTCTCCTTTGTTTTCTTCTAGAAGGTGTATGTTTTAGGCTCTTACATTTAGGTCTCTGACTCATTTCAACTTAATTTTTGCACATGCGTAAGATGAAGCCGATTGTTCTAGCTCCTTTTATAGAAATATTTTTCCTTAAATTATCTCAGTACTTGGAAATCAATTGATCATATATTTTTGCATATATTCCTGGACTCTGTATCCCATTCCATTAATCTCTATGTGTATCCTTAGCCCCGAAGGAGCGTAAGTCATCCAACTTTGCTTGTTTTCAAAATTATTTTGGCTATTTTAGGTCTTCTGTACTTCCAAACAAACTTTGGAATCAGTTTGTCAATTTCTACATAAATGGCTGTGAGGATATTTATTGGGATTGCACTGAACCAACAGGCCAAAATTAAGGAGAATTAACATCTTCACGGGCTGAATTGTTTAAACCATGGCCATGCTATTATCATCGTACAGTTTATTTAGGTCTTTCATTCCTCTCAGCAATGTTTTACCATTTTTCTTGCACATAATGACAAATATGTCTGTAAATGTTATATAGTATTAAGTGCATCACTATGTATTTTATATATTTTGTGTGCTGTACCAAACAACATTGCTTTCTAAATTCCAGTTTCCGGGTGTCCGTTGCCGGCTGACAGAAATGCACTTGCTTTCCTCATGCTGACCTCCAACTTGCAACCTTAACAAAATCAATCATTCCTTTTATTTTTTTGGCCGATTCCTTGGTGCTTTCAATACAGATAATCATATCAGCTAAAACTAAATACAGTTTCCCTTATTCTTTTCCAAGTTGTCCTTCCTCCCGTTTCCACGCTCACGGGCAGGATGCCCGGTGTGATGACGCTCTTGCCCTGTTCCCACTCTCAAGGGTATTATCATTCACTCATCATTAGCGCTGATTTTCTTCGGAGGGCCATTCTCATGTCAAACAAGTTCCTTTCTATGGTTATGGATTTTTATCGTGAATAAATACAGAGTTACATAAAACACTTTTTCTGCATCTGTGAGGAAAATAATTATATGGCTTTCATGTTTTAGTCTGTTAAAATGGGGAATTACATTGATGGATTCTACTCAATACTTTTACCGATTTACCAGTTATATTCTTATTGCTAATCTCTCTCTCATCAATTTGTTTAATCTCTGTATCTGTTAATGCCAATAACCCTTTGATTTTTTTTTTTTATATTTAATTTATGCTTTTTTGAAGTGTGCATGTTTTTACTTTCCATGTAGTTAAAAATACTGGTAATTTTTCCCTTTGTGATTTGTTTTATTGTTCTAAGTTTTAAAATTCTAACTGATACAGATGTTCTAAGAAAAACCCACATCTATTTTTTTCTAAATTGTTAGAAGCTTTAATAACTCCAGGATTTTCTTTTTCATAAAATGTTTAAGTGAGAAGAGAATATTTTAGAAAGGAAATAAATCCCTACCTGGAAAGTGAGCTATTTTGCAAAGAGAAACCTCTGCTATACTAAACCATTACAGTATAATTAGGCGTCTGTCAAAAATTATTACCGTAAAATAACTTTTATCTCTCGAGGCAGACTTTTACAATGGCAGTTGGGGAGAAGGAAATTAAATGTTAAATGTTCAAACAGATCTGTGAGCCAGTACTTTTAGATGGATTTCATAGAGATCACAACATACATGAGTATTTCAAAGGGTTTTTTTTTTATGTTTAGATTCAACAACAAAACAAGCAAACAAACTTGTTTAACCCACTGTTTTCCCCAGATTATTTTAAATGTAACATATTTAAACAACTATTACTTTCCCAAGTAAATATTTTTTTCTGTAGACTTTACTTTGAGAAACACTGCACTACGGAAATAAAGTAGGCACGTACTGCCGGAATTAACTGCACTTCACTGTTCTTTTATGAGATTTGCCAAGTGTTGAGCAAGGACATATAATTCCTTCATAAATTCATTTAACATATATTTATTCAGCACCTTCAGGTGCTATGGATACCCCTGAACAAGACAGGCATTACCCCTGTGTTCAAAGAGCCAACATTACTTAACCACTCAAATATGTTCCATTTGTTTTATAATGTAATAACATTTTCAAATTAACCTGATTGATTAATGAATATAAGAAAAGGAGCCGCAGAAATTATAAAGGTGCTAAGAATTATAATGCAGCAAGAAGATGGTGAAATAAAAATCTAAGACACAAGATAGATATAGTATATTTGAAACTGCTTCATTATTACCAAGGCACAAAACATTTATCACGGGGCATAGAAAGTAAACAGAAAGTCAAGTAACAACTTTTGAGGCATATAGAATACATTAATCACACAAGCACATGAATTTCCCTTTTAGATATGATTGCTGTTCTTTCTTCAAGCTGTGTTTCTTATCTGACTTTCCAAGATAAGTCAGGTAAATAAGCAAGGGGTTCAAATACTATACTGACCCAAGTAAGCAAGAAATTTGTATATTAAATAGGTCCAATCAATTTGGAAGCAGACAATTTGTTCTAATTTATGGAGTATTCATACAGAGTAAATAATGTGTGTGTCTTTGTATCCATAATATGGTTTTATACTTGATTTTCAATTTATAGCCCTAACACTTACCAGCTGTGTGTGAACCTTAGGTTAAATTAAATGAGTAAATAGCTGTACGTAACTCATAACAGTTTTGTGAAACATACAAAAATATGCATATGGAAAACTTAACAAGGCCCTTGACACACAGTAAGTGCTCAATAAATGGCATCTCCCCCCCACATTGGCATTCATCACCTTCTCACTTACTACATAATTTACTTATTTATTATGTTTATTGTTGATTGCCTATCTCCCTTCATTAGAATGTAAGTTCCATAGAATAAGATCTTTTTTTCTTCACTGTTATATCTCAAGTGCCTAGAAAAATGCCTGGCATGAAGATACTCAAGAACTATGTGTTGAATGAATAAATGTCATTTCAGTACTGGAACTTTTTTTTTAGACTTCTGCACCTGGTACCAAGAATTTTCAACTGGAAGAGGCCATCACCCATGTGTGCTATGTTTATTTTCCTGGAGTGAGTGAAAAAAGGACTCTTGAACTATATGTAATTTCTCAAGAAAAAAAAATCTAAATGTATCATTTATTTTTGTGATGCACAAACTTGAAAAATATGCATAAACTGACCTTGTGGAAATTAGAACATCTCAGTGTTTTTCTTCCCTTTCTTACTATGGAATTTTTTCTAGAACAAGTATATTATACCATAAGGCCTTCCTCATTCAATTAATCAACAATTTTTTTATTACATATTACGTGTCAAGCACCATTCAGGAAGTTGGGGAATATATTAATAAGACAGAGGAGGTCCACATCTCACAGAGCTTACATTAGAACGGTGGGGGTTAGGGGTTGCAGGGTAGAGACAAGCAACAGATGCATGAACAAAAAACCAAGATAACCACAGATTCTGATGGAAGCTTTATAAGGCTTTGAGATAGAGCCAGAAAGATGGTAACTAGGAGGATGCTTTAGGTAGGATGCTTACAGAAGGCCACTATCTCCAAGGAGATGGCATTTAAAGCACATATCTGAAGGATAATGCAGGCATCATGCCAAGAACTGGGGAAAAAGCTGAAGGCAAAGACTTCTAGGATCATCAGTGCAAGATCCCAAGGGGAGCAAAGAATACAGGAACCTAGAGTGGCAAAAAAAGCTGAGGGAGGGTAGAGTGGTATATAATTGGACAGGTGGGCAGAACTTCTATGGACCATGATAAGCAGTTTGATTTTATCATGAGGGAAATGGAAAGCCATTAAGATACTTTAAGCAGAGGAATGACATGATTTAAAATAGGTGTTAAAGTAACATTCTGGCTGCTATATGGAGAATATGACTGGAAAGTAGGAGTATAGTGACCGAGAGCACAGGGTCTGGAGTCAAGCAAAGCAGTTTATATCCCAGCTTTTCCAGAGTATACTGGAAGTTGTATACAATATGCATAGTTATCATAGAAAGATTTTTACTATATCAGAGCATACTTTTAAAAAAGTACTCTCACAAGGGTAATTTACACTATTCTTAGTTTTTTATTTTATTCTAAATTTCTATATGTCGTCAAGCATTATAGAACATTTTTTTTTGTTTATTTGAGCCTGATATGATCTTTAGGTTTATTTTGCTGAGCACCTGTGTGTGTGTGTGTGTGTGTGTGTGTGTGTGTGTGTGTGTGTGTTAAAATCTAAGCCAAATAATACATTGTTGGTACAATATGAACAAAGAAATAAGGTACGAGTATAATAACTTGAACAAGATAAAGCTTTACATATGGGAACATACATATAGTATTTAAAACAACAGACTGTGGGGATATTAGGTAGCATCTCTCTCTTTAAATATGACTTTCCTTATCTGTAAATTAAGGACTTTAAAACAGTGCTTGTCACAGAATAAGTGACTATTAAATGTTAGCCATTAACTTTTATTTTTATAATGAATTGAGATTTATCATCTACTGTAACCACCACTGGCCTTCGCTAATATTAAAAAACTAACTTTCCAGTTAATGAAAGAATGTTCAACTGAAAGCATCCATAGATTCACCATTCATTCAATCGATACAGTACAAGGGATGCAGATGCACAACAGAATATAGTTAAGATCTCTCGTTCAAGATGCTGAATTTGGGATCTTTCATTCTTATCTATTCGCTTATTATCATTATATTTCTGCATAATGCAAAGGGATACCACTCTGATAGATGACATATTTAAGGATATGATCCTTAAATAAAAATTTAAATTTTTCTCTCTATATTTTATATTCTTATAACAAATGATATTGGTTTTTATGTATCTCATTTGTATGATTTTTCTAACATTTGGGAATTTACTTAGAAGATTTGGCAAGATAGTACAGGCTGTGGATGAACAGGTTTCCTTGACTCATGGAATAAGTAGGGAAACAAAAGAGGGTGGAGGTTAGCTTACCTCCAATCCCCCTCCGAACAAAACAAAACAAACACGTGTGATGAGCCCTTCTGCACACGGAGTGAGTGATGAAGCTGGCATGCTGCCCTTCCAGGTATGACCTGGAGTTTCAAAGAAGCCAGGCCTGCAGGCTCCGGGATATGAAAGGGAAAACGTTAACTGGCCTCAAGTTCGGACCATCTACACCAGCATCCACGTAGGGAGTAAAACAGTGACAGCAAACTTGGGAACGAGACCGTGTCTGCAGCAGATTGAGAAGAGTGAGAAACAGGGCCGTGATACTTGTCCTTAGAACTTCTGAGAACAGGGAAAGGTAAGCAGGAAAGTTGCCAGTAGTAACCTGATCTAATTAATTTGCTCCAAAGTGAAGAGCTCCATGGGATGAATATGTGTTACAGAAGAAAGGCTTCTCTCTGCAATAACTCTTTCTAGAAATAAGTGTCTGAAATTTAAAGGAGCTGGACTACTGCTATTTAAAAAAAAAAAAAAAAAAATCCATTTTAAAATATGCTCTCATATGTTATTTAAAATTTTTAATTTTTTAAATATGGAACACAGGGTAGACTATAAAATGATTGGGGAGAACAAGGCAAAAGTGCTCTGCTGGGTGCAAATCACATGGGTTGTTTCACCTGCTGACCTGACTGAACGTGGCTCTTCCCTCCTAATCAGATTCCAATGGGCAGGGCCTTACGTGTGTGTGTTTTAAGAGTCAGCGGTGAAGATACTAATTCCATTTCGTCTCTTCAGTGTGTATTGCAAAGCATACAGAGAAGGTGCCACGGGCATCAGTATTGGGACCTGACGGGTGAAATCAGCACAGCACGGTTATATAAATCATGAGTACAACTGACACAGCTTGTGTAATTATCAGTGTAATCCACCTCGATGAACCACCTCCAGGAAGCAAAGGAGGGGGTGGAGGGTGGAGAAAGTTCACACTTGGGAGATCACCCAGAATGTGGGCCAGGCGCCAGGTCTACAATCAGGTGAGAACAGTTCCTTCTCCTGGGCAGCCCGCAGGACTAATTTTACTACACTGAGTGCACCATCACTATTATGAATGAGTTGCACTAGATTCGATTTCTGAACCAGCATCATTTAATCCAGCATGTCTATCATTATATACTGGCCCATGAATGAGTATTTTTTAAAATAGACCCCTCTGGCAAATCTGGTAGAAAAGCCAACGTGATCAGGTTTTTAAATAATATCAATATGAATATAACCGATGATGATAATCTTTTGGCCAAGTACCTAATTTTCAAACACTTTTTACTCTCCACTCAATTTCACAAAATAATCAGTACTATTAGTAGCCAAACGTCTACAACCTGTAGTAATTCCACGTTATACAAATCATCTTGCATGTGATATCAACTAAAGGCCCTATTGATGTCCTTGTTTTCTGGCAGCCTCCTGAAAAAAATAAAGTGAAGTAATATGGAAGTGAACCTCGAAGGACTGGGGGGAAAAATCTATGAGAAAGACGAAAGAAAGAGCAGAAGGCAAAGCAGAGATGAGAGGAAGATAATTTAAATAAAACAAGAAGGAAAGCGGGTGCATTAGGAAAGAGTGAGTGAGTAAGAGGCTGCCTGCGCGGCAGAGCACCTTTAGTGTGATGGAGTCCCGGCCAGCGTCAGCCCGCAGCTGAGGAAGTGGGGGGGCTGTGGGAGTGGGTCCTTCAGGAAGAAGCAGAGCACATCTGAGGGCGTATCAGTCTCGTGATGAGTCAACAGACTGTCCCATATGAGACCTCAAACTAAAACACTTGGTATTAAGTTGTTTCTTTAACAATACGGTCAAAGGTCAGTCCTATCTCAGTCCAAGCCAGGAGCTACTTTTGAACTTTATTTTCAAGAAATTTGAATCTGAAGAGAAAGCTCTCTTCAGATATTAAATAATATCAATATGATATTACCAGCTTCCTTGAGAGCATGCAGGCTATACTTTAAAAAAATTCCTGTTGGTTGGCTGAACAATATACTATAGGTGAGTATCCAAATATATTTAAGAGGAGGTGAGTTCTAATATTTTATTTTATAGTTAAGGGCATAACTGAACAAGACAAACTAGAGTTTCAAATAAAAGACAAACTTTTAAGTGAGTTTGCATCAGTGCACTAATTTAACAGAAACTTAAAAAAAAATCAATTATTAGGAACAAATACAAGCATTCAATATTTCTGGGCTTTTTTTATGGATAAAATAAAGTCCTTGGAATTACAGGGTCTTGAAAAATAAAAAGACAGTCCTCATAAAAAGAACTGAAAATACACAACGAGGACAGCGTTGTTGTTGTTTTAACAGATGGATATTTACGTGGTGCATCTGGTCCAGTTCCTTTTTATAGGTCAAAATAGCTTTAAAGCAACAATCAGACATAAAGAACAAACTTCTTAAGCTGAAAATGGTCAAACATTGAACAAGTTATAAAGCAGTGTTGTAAAATTCAACATTCCTGAGGGCTTTGGAAATAAACTAGATATTTGTTCGGAAGTGCAGACGTAGTGACCTTGAGTCAAAAGACTTTGACACTGGAAAGTTCCTCCAATAGCTATTATTACTCCAGGGTTATCTGATATAGATACAGAATCCCGCACAGCATCATGACACTTCAGTGAAGGGTGGACCGCATGCATGACAGTGGTCCATGAGATTACAATGGAGCTGACAAACTCCTATCACCCAGTGAGGTGCAGCGCAGTGCATTCCTCCCACGTCTGATGCTGGTGTAAGCGAGCCTGTGCTGCCAGTGGCATAAAGGGGTGGCACATACAATTACAGGGGGGGCTACACCTTCCAGGTTTGGAAAGGGCACCCCACGATGTTCGCACGACAACGGAATTGCCTACCTACACGTTTCTCAGGATGTATCCCCCGTTGTTAAGCGGCACAAGGCTGTATAAGAAACTATTTTTACAAAGTATTTATTTTTGGGTGATATATCCAAATAAAAAATTACATCATATACTGAATACTGGTTTAATAGAAAGCAAAGGTTTTACTCAGAATTTTATCGCAGGTCTTATTAAAAACATAGTTATTCTTTTCTTAAAATGAGATGAACAAAAAAAACCTGAAAAAATTCCTGCCCTGATCTGCTTGTTCAAGGATATTTTATTTATATATCTTGGTCCAATACATTAGTGTCAAAACAAACAAGCATCTTAAAAATATGCTAGTGTTAAGGAATATTTGTATTTTGTAGAATATAAGAGACAATGAACACATTTCTTTGAAACGTTAGTTTTCATTTTCAAATGTTTCTAAAATATTCTATTTTTATACAATACATACTTTTTTATAATAATCTGAATCCAGTATAATCCAATGGCCAAAACTGAATTTTAAAATGTGGCATAAAAACATTTCAGACTGTGTGAGAAGCATACTTACTTACTGTTTCTTTTTATAATTTATACAAAGGAAATTATGACACATATATATTACGTAAGTTTCCATATATTAAAAATACATACTCTTCTATTCTGTTCTAAATATTTAATTTGGGCACAGCGTTAGTGTATGTGAGAATAACCTGAAATGCTAATTAGAAAGAAATATGCAATTCTAGTTCCTCCTATATTTAAAAGATAACAAGTATGTTAAGTATTACTTTGATTAATAAGGGTCCAGGACTTCAATGAAACATGATTTCCCCACTGTACTGGGTATAATAAAAACAAAAGGAGAAATATATATGTGTGTGTGTGTGTGTGTGTGTGTGTGTAATGTATGAAGCAAACTAATCCAATTTCTAGGAATGGAAGAACTATGATCACTTGTTACACTAAAAATCTAAGAGAAAAAATTAATTAAAAAATCATTTTTAGCAGGCACACTGATTTAATGATTCATCAGTAAAATCTTAAAATACTGTGCTATGTTATAAATTTATATAAATTAGATGATTTGTGTGGTAAATCTTCAGATTAAGGAACAGAGAGGTTAAAATAGATACCAGTTCCTTTTCCTTTCTCACAGCCTTATATAATGTACAAGGTTGGGAGATGTTTATAGAAGTGTAGTTTATTTTCTCACTGGGCTAAAAATCTTCCACTGATATACTGTTGATGATACATTCCAATTCTTTATTTCTCTTTCCTTTCCCTCTCCTCCCACTCCCTCTTAAAATGTCATTTAAATTTCATATGTAAAACATCTTTTTTCCCCCCTTCTCAGCCATTTTGTTCTGAGTGTTGCAAGGAGGCAAAAGCAGACAGAGGATTGCAATTTCTAGATATGCTTAAATTTAACCAACACAATTGCAATAAAGGAATTCTAATAAAATGCCCAGCATCAAGACAAATAGAATAGCTCTAAATAACCCATAACAAATGAAAATATTTAAAAAACAAAACACTGATGATCATTGTACAAATATAACTTAGACCGTATCATTTTATTTTTTATTTCCTGAATGGAAAATATTGCAGAATTAGGACACAGCATTATCATAACCAAAGTAGGAAAGGTTATGATTTCTTCTGTCATTATCTTAAGAAGTGGGGAATAAAGTATAGGAGTTGCTGACAGGAATTATCTGCTATAAAAAATTATCTGCTATTGGTTTGATATGTTTCCAGGAATAATAAAATTATACTCTTAAAATTATTGCTAGAAAACAAACTTTTCCATGGCAAATACTAGTAAATACTACCAAAGAATTTTTGCTCTTTAAAGGGCTCTGATTTATTTGTAAAACTGGCATCCTTTCAAGATTTAAAAATGTTATCAATGACTGTAATGAATATTTAAAACATACAAGCAAATCAAGTAAACAGGATTTGTACACTTAAATCCATTTTCTATTCCAGTATGAGGGAGGGAAAATTCAACATTGTTTTACACTTCTGCTGGTTTTCAGAAGGCAAAGGGAGCTTTTTCAAAAATATTTATTAAAAGGGAATGTATTTTGAGTGAACAAATTACGTCTGGAACTATAAGTAGAAAATAAGAGGATATCTCTTAGGTTTAGGTTAGCAGATAGTAGCAGAGAAGTAATACTGGCACTGTGAAGGTCATCTGAAAACCTCAACCTAAAACCTGTTCCATGTAATGCAAATCTATTTTAAAAGTTAAAACAAAATACAGCAAAAAAAAAAAAATGTGGGGAGTGGGGACTACTCTCTTTAAGGTTTGGTCATTGAGACTGATCAGCAAAGTCAAGGGAGAAAAGATAACACATTGTATTTTGCATCATACAATATTAGTAGCACAGGGAGATTTGAAGATTAAATTAAGTGACTTGTCAAAGTCACATAGCTCATTTGCAGTGAGTCCATTCTAAAACCTAGAAGTCAGCATCTTGACTTCCAGATAGTATTCTTTTTTTCTATCATTTGAATTGATTTAATCGAGATAAGGTTTTATAGAATAAGCATAGGGAGCTGTTATCATTTATCCCAGAGCATAAAGTACAGAACTTGGAGTCTGAATCCAGGCTCTGCCTGCATGACCTCTCTGTGCCTCTGTCTCCTCACCTGCAAAATAGGAAAAGTGACGGCGAGAACCTCTCTTGACTGACTGACCCTTCATTCCCTTTGAGACACTTCCTGATGGGTGACCTGAAACACTGACTTCCTGGCACCTGGAGCCCCTCCTTGGTGTATCCACATAAACACTTCCGGCAGCCGACCTGGATACTCACTAACAGTCAGTCGTGATTCTAGCCACACCTATGCATACCAGCTGTATCCATTATTGTTATTATGCAAATTATTAAAATACCCATTTTCCAATAAAATAAATACAAAAAGAAAGTTATAAAAACTATAGAAATTATAAAAACTAATTTTATCACTTTAGAAAGATTCAATAAAGGTGAGCTGATAAAATCAAACACTAAAGACTTGGAGGTGGGCAAAGATAAAGAATGTATACTATATGCCATATATTTTTCTAAGTGTCTTTTTCATTTTTAAAGTGATAAATAAAATCTCACAGAAACATAAAGGTGCATCAACTCTGAACTCATTGTTACCAACCTACTACATGGAAAATTTTCAAATCTAAAATACAGGAACCAGGGATGCAGTAATAATGCTATAGAACACAGTAACTAAATAAAACAAAGCAATGAACAATCATTATCCAAAGAGAGGGGGGTGGAGCAAAATACTTTGTACAAATAGTAATATTCATAAAAATGACATTAAACTTACTACCCTATACTGGCTATTTCAAGCACTAGTTCGTAAGTTTTAGTCGATCTGTGGCATATTCTGTGTTTTGCCTCCATAGCCATGTCCACCCTTCTTTGCTCTGCTCTGCTCCTGCAGAAAGCTAATTTCTACTGGATTCATCAATAGGTTCCTTTGTCCTCTGGCTTCTGTTTAGGGTCAGTTAATGTGAGGCATCAGTAAGAGACTGGAGGGTGGAACCAGGAAGGTCAAGGTGTTTATTGCTCAGCCACAGGTGAAGAGGTAAACAGGCGTGCACTCCTCTCCTGAAGGCCAGTGTTCGAGACTTCTCCTCCCTCTCCTAATTCCAGTGACCTCTCCGTTCCCTTGGGATTGCTAATTACTCCCTGCTGTTGCTGGACTCAGAGCGCTTCAACCCATCCCTTGTTGGTTTCCTTGGTGCCTATCCATTCTCTCGGAAATATTAGTCCTTTCATGGATGTCTCTAAATTTTTCCCATCTGAGTGTCTCACTGCTTTCCTGTCAGAACCCTGATTGATAGCTGTGGGTAGCAGGAGTGGCCAGAGGCCAAAGTCCATCAAAATGACATTCTGCCATTGGGTTGCTCATGTTTGAAAAGAACAGGATGGCCTCTTACCAGGGAGATAATAGGTAAGTCTAGATGTGCTGGCAGCATGATCACTCAAATGATCACTGGTGGGGGCATGGAATGGAGCGCAGAGGCAAGGCACGGCTTCAGGTCTGTGGCCTTTGCCTGCTAAGGTGTGAAGACTGTAGTGTGGCATAGCAACAATGGCCCCAAGGAAAATGCAAAGGAGAAAAGACAAATCGAAGGCCCTGAATGCTCAAATCAGAGCAGAGGTAAAATATCAGAAAGCTTCCCAGTCAGCTCTAAATCAGTCCTTATTTATTTAAGCCTCAGGGCGAACAAAGCTGCAGATCAACTCCAGAACCTGAATTGAAGGCTTATGGAATTGTCACACTAAGTAAAATGGGCAGTACAACACCTCTGGTCTTGGTGATGGAGCACTGGTGGGGAAAGGGTGAAGCAGGGGATGGCACTATCTGACCAAATATACTGAGGAAGTTCAGAATGCTGAATCCCCAAACACACCTGACCCTCCTAACCAGAGGACACAACCCCCTTCACTGACTACCCTTCCATCTAAGGAAACCAACATTCCCATACATCAGTATCTCCACACACTGTGATAAGACTTTCAACTGCTTCCGTTGGGCAGGAACCCAATCGGAGAATGGCAGTTCTTTTCAGGACTTACTCCTATTACCTCTTGTTGACCCCAGGTTCATAACAACTTAGATTCTAATGTAGCCCAAAACCAAGGCCTGATCTAGGAGGTGACAACTCATACAGTAAAGATTTACCAAACTTTGCCAATTTGTATCAGCAGGAGCCTAGCTAGCACGTAAAGGAATGGAATGGGTTGATTCTAAGGGTTTTATACCAAGCCAAGTTTATCAGTATATGTGCATTCATCTGGGATTTGGGATTTAGCATGTTGCCTTGAGCAGGTGGGAGTGACTGACTGACTGAATCCTTGATTCACTGATGGCTTACACAGGAAAAAGTCGAAATGCCAACATTTTCCTGGCAGACCAAAGTGGAAGAAGTCCAAAAGCCCGAGTAAGTAAGAATACTGAAAAGGACCTATTATGAATCATCCCGTTCAGCCTGTCCCTTACTATACCCCTGGAAGGGCCTGTGGGACACTCCCTGCACCAAATAATTACATGGGTGAGGAAAGAATCAACATGCTTGAAAAGCTGTATGGTACAGTAACTGTCTTCTCTGGGCTGGAGAGAAGTGCAAACAGGCGTGGGCTCCTGGATTTACATGTTCAGGAGTGGGCAAAAGTAGGTTTACAGTTGTTTGTATGAAAAAAGACATGCAGGTTCTGATTATTACAATAACTTTATTAACTGTGGTCCATACTCACAACTTTAAACCTACTTGTGCCCACCCTTGTATTTTATTTAATCAGAAATATTTCAACGTGTGGCAATAGGTGTTTAATAGCCATATGTGGCTAGTGCCTAACACATTGGAGAGTACAGCCCTGGAACTTTCACTTCTCCCAAGATAGTCACTAAAACTGAAAGATGGGGGGGGGGGGAGTGATTCCTCCTACATACCCATTTAAACAGTGTTTTTAGGCTGATGTGAGACCTAGATGGTTCTGGGGGTGAATGCAGACTTAATCGCCTCATAAATGCCAACTGCAGAGGCATTTCTAGCTCTGGTCTCTTCACTGGATCACGTTAAAATAGCCCATGACACCAGGTATGAAGGTATTAACAATTTCTTTTAAAAATAATTCCTTATCAACAAAGATAATCAGAACCAGTTGGCCTTCACACTACAGGAACAGCATACTTTCACTATCTTACCTTAAGGTTAGGTCAACTCTCCTCTCTGTCACAATATAGTCCAAAGAAATCTTGTCCATCTTGACATCCCACAGAACATCAAGCCGGAACATTACATTCATGGTATTATACTGATTGGACTTGATGAGCAGGAAGTAGTAAATACCTGAGATGCCTCCGTGAGATATATGCTAGAGGATAGGAGATAATCTCCGTGAAAAGTTCAGAGACTTGCAGTGTTGGTGAAATGTTATGGGCCTAGTGGTCTGGGCACGTTGAAACTGATCCTCTCTAGCAAATAACAAATCGCTGCACCTTGCAAGTTGCATCATGAAGAAGGCACAAATGTGGTGCCCTCTTTGGATTTTGGGAAAAGAAATTCCAAAATCTGCTGCTCTGATGCATGTGCCAGGTATTCATGGGGCTGTCAGAGTTGAGAGGGGACTGGGCAAGAAAAGGATCTGCAACACACCTCTGCTGTGATGAAAGCTGCCCTATATCTTTGGCTCTAAGATCCAGCAATGCAATGGCTTTTGGAAATGTCTGTGGCTATAAAACATCTCTGTCAATAGAAGCATCAGAGTGTAGATCTTTTTTTTTTTTTTTTTTTAAGCAAAGACATGTAATCTTGTACCAATAACTATTCTCCATTTTCAAAGTTCCTCCTAACTTGGTATTGGACTCTGTTTCAGACTGAGAGTACTGGACCATGGGACTCCAAGTGACCGTGTGGCCCAAACTACACCAAATGACCTCGGTGTTACCTGACTCAATATAATACTCAGTAAGATGTGCACAGGAGCATCTCACTGTTAAGTGAAACCAGGATCATGCAGGTTTGGGAAGCCCGGGTATACTTCATGAACAGTAGCTCAGGTGTCCCTGACACCTGCTGCTACTACTGCTTCACAATCTCTCCTCAAGCCACATGTGGGGCCTCATGGGGTGTTCTCAGTGGCCAATACATGGAGGATGAGACTGTGTGGAACTAGTCCTAGTTCATAAACAGATTGCATGGTATTTAGTATGAGCTGTGACCACTGTGTTACAGGCCCACTGAAGGGGGCTAGCCGTAAAATATAGTACTGAAATATCCCCCCAGCAGAATTTCAGACTGTACACTTGGCAGGTAAGGAGAGATATCTGAGGTAATGACCCATGGTTTGGCCATATGGTCAAGGACTTGGAAGAACAAGACTGGAAAACTGGTGATAGGAGGTCTGGGAGAGAGCTGTGTGAACGAACCTCTCAGAATTGGTACAAAGTGTGATGACATGTCCAATGTGAATTCCCTCTAGAAGGTGTCCACTGTGGAGAAGGCTCTTAGTTATCTGGACAAAAGTGGCTGATGGGTGGCCCAAACCAATCAGACAATCTATTTTATGAATCAGATTCTTTACCTAGCTACTCTTGTGCCTGCTTAAGGAAGTGGCCCATGTATAAAGTGACAAGGGGTGACAGGGATGAAAACTGTGTGTGGGTCCAGCAACACAGGCTTTTCCCTCTCTATGATTTACTGCCACCACTACTGAGTTCACAGCTTTCTAATGCTGAGACCCTGATAGGGCACCATACCCCAAGGGGATTAACCAGTCAATTGGTAGCAGGCATTTTACATTGGACAACTTTTAATATAAAGGAGGGAGAAATTTATCCTTATAGGATGTAATAGACACTCAGGATATAGATTTATATTCCCTTCCTTCAGTACGTCTGCAAGCTCTTCTCCACATGGATTTAACAGAATGTTTTACCAAGTACCATGGTATTTCTTAAAATATTGCCTTCAACCAGAAAACTCATTTTATGGCAAAGGAAATATAGCAATGGGCTCAAACCTATATATTTCACTGGTCATACTTCATGTCCCATCTTCCAGAATCACCTGGGTAAACTGAGGGGTACAACAGTCTACTGGTGGAGTGGTCCATGTATGGCTGCCAGCAGGGAGAAGTTTGGGTGTATTCTATAGGATATGATATATACCTAATGCCATCTCCTCCACAACAGCAATGCATGAGTCTGAGAACAGAGGTTAAGCTAGGAGTGGCTACAATACAAATACACCCAGTAACTCATTTAAAGAATTTTTACTTCCTGTGTTGAAATCTTGGGATTGGTGTTTTTGGCAATCTCGGTGCCCAAGGGAAGAATGTTTCCACCACGGATCAGAGTTCTGGTACTGTTGTTTGGGACACTGAGATGACTCTGTGGCTATTTGGGGCATATCAAGCTGCTGAACTATAGGGAGAGAAGTGGGCTATTGGTTGGTAATTTTTCCAGATTACTAAGATGATTTGGGGTCACTGCTGTGTGATAGGGGCAAAGACGACTATGTTCAGAATTCAGGAGATTCACTGGGGTACCCCTTAAAAAAACCTGCCCAAAAATCTTACTGTAAAACTGCAGTAATACTGGTTATTGTAAAACTGCAGGAATCCAAGAAAGGAAGGACCACCTTTGTGAACCTGTAGAAATAAGGTTTAGTTTATTCATTGATCAGATAATGAAACCTGTCCAGCCTCGGTGCTAAAAAAAGGTGAGTGGGAGACAGAACTAGCATTGGAAGAAGAACTCTATGATGACCTATTTGAGCTTTCTGACCAGTTAGTGAAGCACCGAGTTTAGCAGCTTTGTTTCATGTTATCTCTATTGTGAAAAACATTAGCGGTAGCTAATATTTTAGATGTCAGTTGTAGGAGTGACTGAGTTGATATCATCACCCCTTGATGATGCGGTAGCTGAATGACACCCCTCTCTCCCTCTCATCACTCCGTTAAACTCTCTTTAATTAGCCAGTTTGAGTACGCTGTTTATATAGCTGCAGAGTCATGCCTCGATATACCAAACTGCAAAATCAGCATGATTATAGTTATAGGGACCATGGTGGGGGGTTTTTTGTTGATTTTTTGGGACCTCAAAGTAGCAGTATACTAATTTGTAAAAATACAGTTTTACAGAAACAGCTTCAATTTATACACACAAACTTTACAATTACACAGAACCATGTAAATAATATAAAGGGTCTGGCCTCGCCAAAGCTAAGCTGGATTGGCCTACTGGATGACATCTCACTTTATCACCCACCAACCAGGTGCCTGAGATGGGCCATGCCTACTTTGCAAAAAGAAGCTAATTGCAGCTGCTCAGCTCAGTCTAACACAAAAACCAAGGTGCCCTGACTTGTGAGACACCACCCACAGGGATAGAGCTGCTAAAAGAACAAAAAGGAAATCAAGGAAACAGACTTAGATGAACATTGAATGCCTTCCAGACGTGTCACCAGGCACTGAACCTTCCAAGAATGCAGCAATTGCCAGGTAAAGAAACATGTACACTAAGCCATAATATTAAAAGCAACCCAATTTTACAAAGAATAAAACATATTTAAACTTATTCTGCCTCAACTTCATGCAACAGATGCGTTCATAAAAAGCTTTGTTTTATATAATCCTTGGTCTACTTGACAACACTTTAATAAGTACATGGCTAGCTAAAGAAAATAACTGCCATGTCTGTCTTAAACATCTTTCAATAAAGAATAATTTTATAATAAAAATTACCACTTTAAGATACAGCTTTAATAGCATAATTAAAAAAAAATGTCATAGTTGGAAATAAGTGAATTACTTTGAGTCAGGGAGGAAGGTAAAATACATAAAGTATTTTGTTTTAATGCTTGCGTTAATTTCATTTTTCTGTAACTGCCCCAAATTTGAGTTAATATCTAACAGTTTTACATATTTCACACTCAGGTTAAAAAAGTAGGTAAAGCCTTAAGACTTAACAGGAAAAATGTAAAGAAAGATAATACAAGTACTACCTCATAATCCACAGCACTCTCTAATACAATTTGTCAAAATAGATGAAAACATCACTTCCATCATATCCTTAAATTAAATTTTAATATATCATTAGGAATAGAAGGAGCATATGAAACCAGCTTGAGAGTAATTCTATGTTAATTTTCCACCTTTAACTTCTTGGTTATGGCAATTCAAGATAAAAGTCAAATGAGATTCATTCAGATTTCTAATCATTCCTTCTCTTTCATGTACTATATTCTAGCATTTAAAAAAATATCAGATTTATTCCAGATTTTTAATGATAATTTATAAAGCAGAGAAAAGTTCCAGAGAGCATCTAATGACTATGGCTTGAGAGATGAAACAAGAATTAGCCAACTTTCTAAAGAGCATATTTTCAAGTTTAAAAATAGCAATATGTGGTCCCACTGAGGTCCCAGCCTGGGTGTCGTAATCAGTCAAAAAAATAAAATAAAAGTCACAGCTTTCATCTTGTCTATGGTAACATCAGCATGTAACAATGTTATTTTACATTATCCTGGATTAACCATAATTATTGGGCTGATCATTATAAAATTGAAAAATCATAGAAAACTTATATAACAGCTGTTTTCTTATTTCAGTGACTTAAAGAAAATAAGAGACTTCAGTTGACAGTGCTCCTTTTGGCCAAGTCTATAAGAAGGGCCACATGCATCGTACAAAATTTATCAGCTATTCAATGTACACAAATAAAAATACTGTCTAGGTCATCCCTAGCTAGTATCAAAGCTGTAAGTTACTTTGTATTATCTATGGCACTCTCCTGAATTCTCAAATTTTAGCTTTCTTCTCAAAGACTTGCTGACACTTACCAGAATGGGTCCTGAGGTGTCCTGTGAGGGCGTCCCTTCTTCTACACGCATAGCTACAGAAAGGGCATTTGAACGGCTTCTCTCCAGAGTGTAGCTTTATGTGTCTCAGAAGGTTGCCCTTCTGAGTAAAAGAAGCTCCACACTGGTTACAGTGGAAGGGACGTTCACCTGTGGGAAGGAAAAGAGATGAGAAAGGTCAGGTAGGTTACATGCAAGTGACTATTTCATCACATACTGTTAACTAGAGCCAGTCCTCCATGCTGAGAATATTCACCTCCCTTCTAAGTCTTCTAAACCCTCGCCTCCCTAGAATTTGCTTTGTAAATACAACTTCTCAAATTTCAGGTCAAATGTTGCTTCCCCTCCATACAAATTTTATAGGATTCCTGTCACGGACTCAAAAGAGTAAGAGTAATAGGATTGACAATTGGTGGAATAACTAACTAGGTGCCATCACTTTGCTGACGTCACTGGTCACTTTACATATAATAATTCAGTCCCCATAATGACATATCTAATCAGGCATCTATAATTTCAATTTACAAATGAAGAAATTGGAGTGCGAGTATCAAAGTATCTGACTAGAGAGTCACAGAGCTAATAAGCACTCAGTCTGATAACTGAACCTTGCTCAGTTTGACTCTCTCTTGCTCTCTACTGTACCATGCTGTCTTTAAAAAATCACATCGGTTTTGAGTTGAAAGGGACCTTTAGTCTAACTCTCTCATTTAGCTGGTCATTTTCTTAACAGGGGACAAGAGAGGTTCAGTGAATGAACCCAGGTTACAAAGCTCATTACCACAAAATCTCCAAATATCGCTGAGGTCTCTCAATTCTACTCACTAACAGGAAAAGCTTTGGCAAAACTTCCTCACGGAATGAGAGAAAATCCAAGAAAATTATTCCTTTAGATATTTCTTATATATCCTTTTTGTTGTGAAAATCATTTGTTTGACAGGCATCTTTCCTCCTATTACTGATATTGTTATAAACTGTTTAAGCCATAATTATCAGTGCTGTCTGTTGTCATCAACTGGCTGTCACCAGCATCATCAAACATAAACACGTGTAGTTGATAAAGCAGTAAAATGGGCAAGTGGATCAAACAGGTACCATTAATCAAACCATGAAGAAAATACTAGCATTTTGAGTTTGTCTACTTCTAAAGACAGACATGAAACATATAATACATTAATAGATAAACAGTATAAATATGTCATAGTAAAGCTCAAAGTTTAGAATAAAAATAAAATTAAAAAAAAATTCCCTTTTGGTTAAAACTGGACCATTTCTGTACTTGAAATTAGATAATGATTAAAATTTTAATAGATAATTTTTTGAACTGAATTGTCATGTTTAATATCTTTAACGGAAACATTTGTAATAATAGTGAGTAATAAAACCTCAACATTTGGGGGGTACCTTTAATATAATGCAAACTCAGTGATTCTTTTAATTAAAAATATGTAGGGAGCATAAAGAAAATAAATGGGTACTTTTCTAGCAGCTGCCACTGGACACTTTAGAGTGATATAAATGCTAAAGAAATTGAAAAATTGATAGATCAGGTGTATCTTGAATTCTGTAGTACTTGCTCATTTTGTAAATTTAATAAGATTCATATTTTAAAAAGTGTAATTTGGGTTAAGGTATTTTCTTAAGAAGTGTGGAGAGCTTATAAGCTAAGTTTATAAAATGCCCTATACTGATGTATTTAGTTGAAAAAGTTATCTCTTATCATGTTAAAGTTGCCTTATATTTAATCTTAGTTAACTTTTGTGATTCATTCGTTAAAACTGACAAATTAAATCAACACTAAATATAGTTTAAAAGAGAAATACCGGACCTAAAACCTCTTGTACGCAGTCTTACAAAACAGTAAACAATTTAAAATAAATCTAATTTGGTAATACTTGTTTATTTTACACATACATATGCACATACACATGCAAACACATGCACACACATATAAATTTCACTTAATTTTTTGACTTCTGTTTCAATGGAATAGCACTCTACAACTTTTTAAAATCAGGGCTTTCTACTGCCCACCGCTGCCATGGAAATAGTAACAAAAAGAAAGAAGGAGGCACTTTCTTCATGAAATTAACTTTTTAGACAGTAGGAAAACAGCAAATTTAAATCATAATTTTCACTACAAATATTTTATTTTACGTTTGAAATCTGTCTATGTAGAGTTTCCCAAGCAAGTGACAGATCAGTATGCAGTAACTCTAAAATAAATTAAATTAGGGTGGTGAACAAAAACATTTGAAATCATGTTTGCCTTTGGAAAATACTCCACTAACATGTTAATTAGATTTTTTTGAAGCCTCCTACAAGCCTCCTACAATTGAAGTATTTTAAAACCCTGATTTTAGAGAACTGAATTTATCATTTAATATAATGCAAATCTAAACGCTAAAAAATAATAAACATAACTCTTTTCAAAGTAATTTTTATTTATTTTTAATTTTTAAATATATCTTTATTGATTTCAGAGAGAGGAAAGGAGAGGGGGAGAGAGAGAAACATCAATGATGAGAGAGTCATTGATCGAGCCCACAACCTGGGCATGTGCCCTGACGGGGAATCGAACCCCGATCGCCTGGATCCCAGGTTGACGCTCAACCACTGGGCCACGCCTGGCTGGGCTCAAAGTAATTTTTAGATTCATCTAATTGCATTTATGGGATTAATGGCAGGGTAATTCAGTGTTTTCTTTAGTTTTAAAGATTTTTAAAAAATTTATTTTGAGAGAAAGAGGAAAGGAGAGGGTGAGAGAGAAACAGGGATGTGGGAGGGAAACATCAATCAGCAGCCTCCCCCATGTCCCCTACCAGGGATCGAGCCCACAACCCGGGCATGTGCCCTGACGGGAATCGAAACAGCAACCTTTCAGTGCACAACCAACTGAGCCACACCGGCCAGGGCCATAATTTAGTTTTAACAGTTACAAAATATTCCAGAGATCTTCAAATATTTTTTAATAAGGATTACTCTGAATTTATATAATCACCCTTAAAGGGGCAGGAGAAACAGAAAGGGGCGTAGGTATGCGGGGAAATCTTGCCACACTGCTGAATGCGGCGAGTCTTGGCGTGGAGGCATCTGCTACGTCCCCGTGGCCGCGGGCCGTGAAGAGGCAGCGTGGAGGTGAGCAGTCATGCTCCCATTTGGGGGAAGAGGGAAGAGCCAATGTTAACAGTGCACTCTGATTTCAATCAGATGAACCTCTGAGGAAGACAGATCTGCTTTACAAGGGCTGTCCTGATTTTCTTTTTAATTCTTGGATACTAATTCTACGGCTTTACTCGTTTGGGGCTGAAATATGCTTAATTCCTCTTAATGTCTTGATTATGTGATTATGGAAATGACAATTATTTCCACAATCCCCTACTTTCTTGCATGTGTTCCACACTAAATCTAGTTGGAATTACAGGGGAAATCCTCAATAACACTACTGCTGAAGTCAAGGATGAAAATAGTGTAACTTACGAGACATTTTCTCTAGTATACCTTGTTATATTCTAGGGATAATCCAAATGGAAGAGTCAAATCCAAATCTGTTTAATAAAAAATCAAAAATAATGAGATTGACTAATTTTTTCTAAAAAGCAATCCCTGTAAAATGGGAGCAATCCTTTTATTAAATGTTTTGGGATTTTCCTGGCATACAGAAATATGTGTAAAATGATCTGATAATTAAGTAAAAGGTTCAGTTAACTACCTATTTTGTCTGTGTAACTTGAAATAACACATCTCAATTATTTATTTTTTACTAATTTTTCTTTGATAAATAGACTGAGTCCATTGGTCCTTTTAAAGTCAGTTTAGACCTTGTCTGAAAAACATGACAATGTTCTTCTTCAGATGTAAATAAAAGCAAATTTCAAGAAAACCCCATAAATTTACTAAACACTAATTAATGACATTACAGTGGGATTCAATTTTAAAAAATCAGAGTAGGCTATTGTATCTGTGATAACTAACCCACCTGTAAGTGGGAATGCAAGTCTGGATTAACAACTCTGGATCCATTCTCATTCTGTTTTGTGTTTTTAAATCAATCTACTAACCTACTCAAGGGCCACTTTTAGATATTTACTGGCTGAAGTTATCTTATTATTCTATGGAATAAATAAATTGTATTTCAATATTTTATGTACTTTCATAAACACATTTCTAGATTTGTGTTTAAATATTCAATTGAAATGCAAGTGTACATGCATCACTTTGCTTTGGTGAATCAAAGACAGAGGGTGTTCCTGTGTCCTATGGAACAATAACCCATGAATATGAAAAATCAACCCCTGGAGACAGGGCCTTGGAGCTGGAGGATGGCTCCACAAAGCTGCACTGTGCAAAATACTGTGCTGAAAACTCGAAGTTACAAAAGTTGAGGGTACTCTCTCCCAAAGGGGGGCAAGATTAAAGGCTGTTCTGTGCTTATAACATTTACATGAATTTGTGTTTATGCATGAATTGAATTACTGCCCCTACTTCTTTTCTTCTCCTGGTGTTCCCAATGAAGAGTGCCTGGTGTATCTGATGACAATATTGCCTGATTACCTACTAAAGTACCAATGCCAAAGAAATGACACCAACCCATTAATAAGACACTGGATTGGCACTTTAGTGGAGTACAAAAGAGGAGGAAGTGAAATTGATCTGATACTCCATGGCATTTACTGAATTGGGACGTTGTGTATCTTTTTACACTATCAGTTTTATATTAGATATTTTTAAAACACAGAAACATGTTTCCCAAAGGCTTTATAAACATTTAAGACAGTGCATTTTATACTAGCCCTAGATAACTGGTGAGAGGTGGAAGTTCTAAAATGAACATGGTAGTAAGAAGAAAACACTTGGTGAATGGCTGGATTTTGACTGCATTTTCCCCCTAATCTAGTTTAAATTAAAGAAATTCAAGTAGACATTCTATTCTAGTACTAAAATGGAGTATAAAATGTCATGAGCCACTCAGATGCATAAACTAGGTCAGCAGAAATACATACAAAAATAGCTAATTTTAAAAAATACCACAATTTCAAGGTCAACAATGTGGCAGGTATCCCAAGCCTCTCTATGAATGACTACTACTTTAACAAGACCTTCCATACCTGAGGAAAGTGTAAGAATTTTTACAATACTCCAATAAACATTCATTAACAGTATAAGTTCAGAGAGTTGCTAGAGTGCTTTAAATGGTTTATTTAGTCTACTCTCCTTGCCTATACGAGCTGAGTGAATCTCGTATTTCTAGGACTTGTGGAAATCTGTATAACTATTTAGAAACATTTTCCATGTCAGAAGTTTCATAATGAAAATAATTCAACTCTACTACAGTAGTAAATATCAAATGATAGTAGAGTAGGTATATAATTATTACTGTTTACAAACCAATAATCCTCATAAAAATCACTGCAGACAGTGAAACATTGATAGCCTAAATTTTCAAGAGAGGCTACCCTCTGAATTTTCTTAACTCGGATCATAACAGGTTTATTAAAAGTTTACAAAAATTGTTTTAGTATACTTTTCAGCCTTAAAATGAACACTACAGGCAATGCAACTGAAAAGTCATTAGACTGGTTTTGTTTTGTTTGTATGTTGCTAGATGGAAGAAGTTAAAAATTTGAATGAGTGTCTTCCTCAACATAATCAACCTGAGATAACTTTGTGCAACTCTCCTTTTAGAACTGCAGTTAGAATTATTTCATGAACATAGAAGAAAAGTAGACTCATTATTTTACAGTCTTTTCCTTTTTTATCTTATCAAATATGGTGTCTAAGCTTGACCTTTTAACATTCCCACGAGACATTTTTAAAAATTAAAGGGAAAAAACCATTTTTAGTAGTAATATAAATATAACTATAAAATTTTAAATATAAATAATTTAAAATATAATGTCATTTAAAAGAAAATTTGAAACAAGTAAAAATGTTAATGCCTGTATGGTTGGAATAATCTTAAATCCTTACAAAGTTGATGATTTTGATTAAAGTAACAGATTTTAACATGTAACTTCTTACTATACTTTTTAAAATATCAGCCATATTATAGTAACATCTCATCATAAAATGTACGTATTCTGATACGCCAAGCATTGTATATTTGAGCAAAACCACTATGGGCATCATGAAACCTTGGCTCTGGTCTCACAATGCCCTTAACTACAAAAGGGATAATAGATGAATTATGGCTGATTTGGGCTTCAGTTTCTTCCTTTGTAAATGGGAGGGCTGGACCAAAACTTCAATGTATCTTGTCCTCTCACGTTTTAAGCACCTACTAATCATCTATAAATCAACATTTTAAGTCATTTTCTTTACTATAATTTATCTCTCTTCCAGAAGAGTGTCATATTTTGAAGTTCTGAGTGTATTAGTTATTGGTGTTTTGCTAAAAAATACTACTCTGCAATACAGTTAAAGTTAGCATTATCTTTAAATCAATTTTCATATGAACTTGAAACTTTTTTTTAAGGGTCAACTATCTGCCAAAATCACATTTCTGTTTTTTTTTTAATTTTTGCCAAAGGATGTGAACAGATTTAAACACGGCCTTTTCATTTGGCTGGTTTTTCACATTACTCAAATGTCTAAAAGTATGTATTAAATTAACCTGATGTCTTTTTCCTCACCTTACTTCATGATTACAGAGTTCTGCCTGCACTCTTTGCTATACCCCACCCTACATATCTCCTTGCAGGACTTATGATAAAAAAATTATACAAAGTTGGTAAAATCCTCAAACTGAGGAAAATAAATATCTGCCTACTACAGAGACCCATGGCAGGCCAAGATTGACTGGAAATTGTGTTCCAAGAAATTAACTCAATAAGGTGAAAATGATCCACCCCTATATAAATGCATGAGTACCGTTGTAGAGTATAAGCTCTTAGCTAGCAAACTGCATTGCCTGCCCATGGGTACAGTAAAATATGTATAGAAATACAAAAAGATTAAGTTACACAATGAAATTCTCCTCTACCTTTTCAACCTTATCATATTATTGTTATATTAAGAACTGCGGAAACTGAATCCCAAACTTCTTTTCTGATTCACTACTCAGATTTGAAGGCTGGAAGTCAAGACCCAGGCTACTCCCTGCTCTTCAGCAACCCAACCCTAGCAGAATCCTGAGAAGGTAGTTTCACCACTGCCACCCCTGAATAAAGAGGAAAGAGAACAGATGCCAGGTCATATCAACATCAGACGCCACAGGCAGTCATCAGGTTATTCTCAGCTGCTTACCAGTGTGACTCCTTTTATGTACCATAAGCACATTGGGCCCAATGCAAACCATGCCACAGACGTCACATTTCAGTTTACCATTCGGAAGCCGGATTCCTCCCTCGCCTTGAAGCTCCTGGACTTTCCTGTTGTCAGCCACCTCGCTGCTCTCAATTAGGGGTTCTTCTAGGCTGCTACCCTCATCATGGCCCCTGATCTCGTCTTCGCGGCTCAGGGGTTTCCTGTCACACTCTTCATCACTCTGCATTTCTAGCTTTACTGAATTTGCTGTAATTTAAAAAGAAGAAAGAAGAGACGTTAAATGCATGTCTTGTGTTGTCACCCGCATCCTTCTTCCACCTGCTGCCCTTCTGTTAACAAGGTTGTAAATGCTGTTTTAAGTAGAATGCAGTCCATCGTCAATGCAATGTTAACACGTACTGTGCTTACTCTACGACATTTTAGTAAAGCTTTGTCATGAAAGTGAAGATGGCTCAGGAAAGCTCTGAGAGACCAGAATGATGCTTTATTTCTGCACACATTTCTTTCTTTTTTTAAAATTAATTTATTGAGGTGATATTGGTTAATAAGATTATATAGGTTTCAAGTGTACATTTCCATGACACAGGATCTGTATATTGCATTATGTGCCCACCGCCCACAGTCAGATCTTCTTCTGTCACCATATATTTAACCCCCTTTACCCCAACTATCCCGCCACTCCTCTTCCCTCTGGTAACCACCATCCTGTTGTCTGTGTCTATAAGTTTTCCTTTGTTTGTTTTTCTTGTTTGTTCATTTGTTGCTTTCAGTTTTATATCCCAAATATGAGTAAAATCAGTTATATACTTTTTAAAGCAAGTCTCTAAATAATTCTGATACTGGCTTTTGAATTTGTCATTAAGGCTACTGAGACTGAGTTAGGATCATGGAAGAGACAAGATTAGATATTGCTCAATCCACTGAGACAGACCTCTTCTTAATTTAACAATCATTTTACACACACACACACACACACACACACACACACACACACACTCTTCATAGTCTGTGTTTCACATCAGAGCACTTAGGTAAACCTCCTTCTGAACTGAGTAAGAGAAACAACTCAGGATATTAATCCAGCAAATGTCTTAGCTATATGACGGCACACTGTCAAGGCAAATACCCTAAAATCAGACTAAACACATACATTCAGTTAAGAGCTGTATAAATGTGCTGCAGAGTACACAGACCTCACATGCTCTTAAGCTACTCTGCTTTTTTTCCTATATGAAAAAAGTTCTCCATGGAACATAGTCTGCAAATCAAAGTATTTCAACTTGAAAATGTGCACACTGAAAAGCAATGAATGACAGGAATGGCATAGCCTGCGTGCACACACTTGTGCCTGTTGAGAAATGTAATGCCTTCTGTTTGCTGTTCTTGGATCATCCCAGAGAGAAAAGTTGGAATTTTGTTAGCACGGCCCTCATTCTGGATTGCTGACAGAGTCTTTTCACAGAGCAGAAGCAAGTTTTAAGTAAATACCAGTTATTTATCCAGTAATCTTGAAAATTTCTTAAGAAATCATATCAAAGTTACTGAGAGAAACAAATTATTTGGTATTACTTGAATAGAGGAAATATTTTCATAAAAGGAAGCTCTTTTCACTGCACTTGTTTTCTTAGAGAAACCACACATTCTGTGATTTGTCATTAGTACTTATGATGGGTAGTGCTACCAAAATGGCTCTCCCCCTGCTCCCTCCCTGGAACTCCCCTACCAACTAGAGGCAGTGTGGTACACCGAGGAGATCACTGGATTGAGCCAGGAGAACATGGCTCTAGCTCTGGCCCTGACATTTACGAGCAGTATAATCTTGGACTAACTATTTAACCTCTGAATCTCATGTCTTTTGTTTGCAGAGAGGAGATGAATTCAGACTACAGAATAAAGTTTAAACAGAATAGTTTAGCTGTTCATACTGAGGGTCCTGTAACTTGGACCTGAATACTGGCAATGGCACTTAGTACAAGCAGCATCGCCTTCTGCGTCCTCTGTGAAGAGGGAGGTGATAATGGCATGCAGGTCCTAGAGCTGATGTGAGCATTCGGTGAGGAAGTGTAAAAAATGGGCTTGGCTGTTATTTTTCTCTGGACAGACAGTGCTCTGGTCCATAAGGCTTTTGTGCAGATAAATTAACTTATAGGATGTAAATACTCTGAGATCTAAAAGGGATATATAGCCTACCTGGCCTCATCTCTAACAGAATATCTACTACACTGAGTTTTACCCTATTTACAAATTAGTACTGCTTTACTGATTTTTCAGAAGAGTAGAAACAATATCTTATCCATCTTAATATCCCCAACAAAGTCAAGAAATTGGTGGCATATAGGAGGTATTTCAGATAGTATTTAGTTAGGTGTCTACGTAATTCAGAGGTGGGGAACGCCCGGCCTGCAGGCTATATAAGGCCCTAGAAATCATTTGGTCTGGCCCATTTGGTATGTTAATTAAATGTTTGACCAAATATAGGAAGCTAATTTTTAAGTTGATAATTTTGTATGGCCTGCGAATGATTTTATCAATATCCAAATGGCCCTTGACAGAAAAAAAGTTTCCCCCAACTCCTGCTGATTGATTTTTTAAATTTATTTCTCTATACTTGTTTTATATGTTTAAAGAATCCATGAACTTTCTTGAGAAAAATTAATCAACATAAAAGATGAAAAGTGAAGTCCTTTCCTACCCATAGTTTACCATCCCTAAGTTCCAGTCACAAATGCAACCATATCCTCATTTCCTAATTCAGTATTGTGTGTGTACATGTGTGTGTGGATATACAGTCTCTTTTTTACAAAAATTGGACTGTATAACTCACCTCACTTTAAGTTTGCTTTCTTCATTTAACAGTATCTGTTTAATGTTTTACACATTAGTACTCAAAAATTATATTGTTCCTTTTTAAAACCTGCATATATTCCAGATAAAAATTTATTGTAATTTATTCATCTAGGTCCTATCAATAGAAATTTAAGATTATTTCTTATTAATTGCTATTATAGGTATTATTGTATAATACCACAAAGAACTAGCAATCTGATCTATAATAATTGGTATTTTACTCTAGTATTTAATCTGCATTTTTTATGAGTGAAGTTGTGCATCTTTTTCTATGTTTAAATTTGGTGGCTTTTTTGGAGAACTACCAAAGTTCTTTGTCCATTTTTCTAGGTTGTCAGTCTTATCTCACTGTATTGAAATGCTTCATATACTAAGGAACTTAGCTCTGTTTGGTATGTATTGATGTATCTTTTTGCTAAAGGGTATATTTTAGCATGCATTCTAATTGTAAATTTTGAATTTTTTTAAGGTTTCAATATGGCTTTTGGATTCTGTATATTGCTTTAATAGATTTTTCCAGACTCCAAGAAATTCTTCTACGATATATTTTTCTGGGAAGGAAGATTTTTCTGATCAGTGTAAAACATGACTTGGTTATCATATGTAATCCAATATTTCACTCATAATTGTCATTTAAAGAAAAAAACTGAGAAAACAAATGAAAAATATGACTTTATATAGCATTACTTCACATACTAACCTATGAGCGAATTGTCCCATACATTTATTTTAAGTGATATAGTCAAGATTACAAACTTCACAGAATTCTCATCATTTATATTTCTGAAATAGTCAACATCTGATAAGATGTATTTAATGAGTATAAAGTCTATCAGTATTCCAGTTCAGGAACTGAAGAAATGTGTATCTTAAAGAGTAGTCTTAGAGCCTGAAACTACAGGCCTCTTAAGTTTCAAAACAGCATATAATAATTAAGAATATGACTTGAGGCCCTGGCTGGGTAGCTCAGCTGGTGAGAGCACTGTCCAGATACGTAAATGTTGCGGGTTTGATCTCCAGTCAGGGCGCATACAAGAATCAACTAATGAATGAATAAATAAGTGGAACAACAAATCGATGTCTCTGTCTTTGTCTGTCTCTCTCATATAAATAAATATAAAAGAATTGATGTTACATTAAATTATCATATTTTCCCTAATGAGAGTACCATAATTTGGACATCAAAATATAATATCAAATATAAGTAAGAATGTGATTTAAAAAATTATTGTATATTACAATTAGAGTTAAGACTTTCTATCAACAGAATAAAAAACTTGAAATGAAAATTCAAAAAAGTATATATTTTCTAGACCTGAAATTGGAAATGGTAAGCTATAGTAATCTTTATCAATATTATACACTAAGGAACTACACATTTATCCAGTATGAATGTACATACTAAGCTATATTGATATAGTAAGTCAATAAACTGCAATACATTTTTTTAATCCTCACCTAAGGGGATGTTTTTTAATTGATTTTAGAAAGAGGAAGGGAGAGGGAAGGAGGGAGAGAAAGAAAAACATCTCAACCAGTTGCCTTCCATAAGCACCCAAACCTGCAATCTAGGAATGTGCCCTGACTGGGAATCAAACCCACCACCGCTGGTGTAGGGAAGACACTCCAACCAACTGAGCAACCCAGCCAGGGCTGCAACACATTTTTATATATACATCTCATACATTAAATTTTCCATGTATAGGGTGGCCTATGTACAAACAAAATCCCATCCTAATTTTTTAACCCATCTCACTGAAATTAGGTTGAAATTCTAGGATAAAGAACAATTAATTAGCAAAGTAGTCTTTAAACTTTAACAGTGAAATAGAAAAGAATTTTCCCTACTCAAAGAATATAAAAGAAATTCTGGCACAATTTATGTTCAATGTTTAAGATGTTTCTAATTAATGAGAGCACCTATATTTTAACTCATTAATGATTAAATTCAAGTGCTTGGTAAACTTAAGTATACTCTAAATTATAATTTATATATTAATACAAGAGTTCTATTATGATTACTTGTAGCTATAATATATAAAACTGTTATAATTATTAATCATTATATAATAAGTACATTAGGTATCAAACTTTTGAAATTAAATTCTCACTCTTCATATATGGTATTTCTTTTGCAATTTTGTAACAGGAAGACATTTTCATAAGTGGGCTGATGTCTATAAAGATGAGAACTTGTTAGTGTGAATGAAATGAAACATTATTACAAATCTCTATCCTAAGAATTGTTTTTAAGCTTGTTTCCTTGATATGAAATGAAAAATATAAAATTCAGGCATATCTGTGGGAATTTACAATTATTAAGTACTGTCAAGCAATACAGCTTAATAAAAACAATATTTTGTCAGAACAAATTATTAGAGTAAAAAGGGAATACGAAATTAGATTCTAATTAATTGATCAATTTGTCATCTATAGTATATAGATATTTGAATATTTTCAGTGAATAAAATAAAGATACTTAGTATAGGTATCTTTTTTATTAACTTAAAAGAGATAGAGTTTACAATTAAAAACAAAAGATCAAAAGATCTTTTAAAACAAAAGATCACTACTTCTGCAGCATTAATGATCAAGAAAATGTTAACTAATTGTTATATTGATTTTTTTTAGCAGACTCAAAGATCTGTGAACAAAAGGAAAGGATAATAATAGTTAATAGAAAAATGTTTATGACCATTTTACATAGAAAAAAGCTTTGAATATATCTCAGGATAAAAAGTTTGACATGTATTTATGCAAAAATTGCTTCTTAATGAAAACATGTTTACAAATTAAAGTTTCCTCCCCTCTTTTTATGCTTCCAAAACACTGTTCTTGAACATCAGAACACAGCTTATGGATGCTATAAAAACATGTAGTTTAATTACTTCCATTTACAAATCATCATACCAATGCTGAGAAGGAGACTTAGGACCTTTTGTTATGAGTGACTTTCATGCCAAACTATTTTCAATTTCAAAGTTTCTTCGATAATCATACTTGGTTCTCACACTCAAAGGCTTCGTAATTAATCATAGTTTCAAGATACATAATACTGAATGGATAAAGTTAAACTGGACTTGCCTTTAATTCACTAATATGATATTAAATAAAGGGGTAACAAAATAAGGGTATTTACATGGACAAACAGACATAGATCACTGTAAAAAAGGGGTGGTGGTGGTGTAGAAAACCAAATGGTGAAAAATTGTTATTTTGTAGAGTTATTAAAAACAAGTCATTTTAATTCAGTCTATATCTTAATGAAATTTTTCTTTACTACTATTATACTTTGAAAATTATAATTTAAAACTCAAATGTATACCATCTAAGATAAAATAAAAAATGACTTGTACAATGTTGTTGCATACATTCGTAGACTTCGCCCTCACAGAAGTCATCCACCTCAACCAGTAAGAAACAAAGACCAAAACTGAATTCGCTTAATAAATATTGGCTGGCTCAGTGATTTTCAAAGTGCCTGCTGCTTGTCTAATACTGTGCTGTAAGTGATTATCAAGGTTTAAGACAAAACGCTGAAGAATATTAACTTAAATAAGAAATTCATATTAACAGGATAGTATATACTCAGATAAAGGTCATAACACAGTTCATGAGTAAGAAGAGTACAGGAAAGATTTTAATAATGTACATAATTTGGTTACATAATAAATCTATTGACCTGAACGGTACCTAAACATAAAGAGGCTTTTCCTTAGAAATTGGGCATTTATTCCTTTCACTCCACACCTTCACCACGTTATCCACCTATCTGATACAGCAAAGATTTTTGCAATGCCTGGCAAATGATGCCTTCAAATAATGAAATTCTTAATTTTTAAGATTTGGGAGGAAAAGATAATTTTATATGAATGATGAAATATAGTCAATTAACTCTGAGTGATTAAATTGAAGGAATAAATTCTAGCCCCATCCTTAGCATTTGGTTTTCACAGATAACCCTATCATTTTTAAATGTCAAATTTTAGAAATATCGTATTAACCAGATCCTTAAATATCATGATTAAAATATCTTTTAATATCTAAGTTAATCTTTCTACAACTTAAAATTTTCTTTTTAATATGACTTGATTCTATTAACCCATAAACAGACTATTCAAATTTCCTAGCCAGGAAAATAGTGCAAAGTATTATGATTTATTTGCTCTGTTTGAAAGGCTGCAATATCGACTGAGCTTATGGAATGTAAAAAAGGCTTTCTAGGTTAATTACTATCAAGTTAGTAATTTATTTCTGTTTAGTTTCCAAAATATATCTCTTAATTTTTTAACTTTTAAAGGAAGAGAAAACTAAGGGAGTTAATAAAGTATTTTTTCATAGTGCTGAATAAAAGATAACTAAAATACCATTCTTTAGTACCAAATTGGGGGGGGGGATCTTTCAGGCCTGATGTTTAAGTGAACTTCTATATGCTTGGGTTCTGTTGTGTGAAAATTCAAGAGGACACTTCAGGGTAGTTATTACTTACAAGCATCAATTTCTGCCCATCTATGCCAGATACTCGAAATGGTGTTATACACACTAATTGAATCAATCTGTCTATATAATAATCTGAAGTTGCTTCTGAGCTTGTATATCTTTCTTTCATTTAAACTTTCGAAGCAGCAACACTAAACATGATTAAATCCATGTTAACAGCCAGCAGCTGTTTAAATAATGTGTTAGAAAAACAAACTGCCTTCAAAAGTCTTACAGAAAGCGCAATGATTTACTAGGAACTTAACAACAGTCTAAACAATTAACGTAAAATCATCACAACAAAAACTGTTTTTTAAGGTATGTGCAGTTTTTAAAAATCTCCTCAACGAAACTGCACACGATAGAAAACCTTTATTTACCTGTGAATAAGTAAATAGGTAAGTCTTGCAAGACGGCTCCCTCACAACATCCTTGAAGTATTTGTTTTATAAATGGCAGGACAAGTCCAGACACTGGCTGTCACTGAACGGCAGCTGGGCCATTTGTGGGCAGCAGTCTACGTCTGTACATCACATCACATCACCTCATTTTTTCCCTTTCCACTCTCTTCTCTCTCCAACATAGTTTGATTATGTATTTTTAAAAGCCATTAGAAGAGCTAGATTAAGACAGTGCTGGTTTCTGAAATGCTATTATTATTCTAAGAATAGTGTGGTAGATAGCTACCCTGTACCTGGGGGCAGGAAGCCGGGGTCTTTACCTCTTGTTCTGCCACTTAACTCACTGAGGAACCTCGGGAAATTTATTCTGACTTAGTCAACTGCATCATCTGAAGTTCGAAAAATAACATGTGATGTTCCTAAAAATATTAGATTAGATAAAACAATCTCTTTACACTAAGGATTTAGGATCCTAATAATAATAGTAATGGTAATAAGTAGTAATAACAGAAAAATACCAACTTCTATATTTTTTTATAACTTAAAAATGCATATTCTGTCCCATTTGATACTCAAACAACATTGAATTGTAGGTGGAGCAGGCACAAACAATTAGAGGCATGAGTGATAAGTGACGTTCCCAAGGGGACAAAGTCAGTAAATATGAGACTGATAGCAACTCAAGACCTGCATCTTAGCCTAGCCATCTTTCTGTGTCATGATACTGGCTCCCCAATCAAAAAAGTAACTAATATTAGTATTATAGTCAGGACAGATATCAGTCATGGGCAAATAGATCTCTCAGATGCTATAAAACTATATCCACCATTGAAGAGGATACCAGGAATTCAAGTCCACAATGGTCAGATAGAATAAAGATACTTTAAGTTTCCATAAACTAACCTACTGAATTAATTCTTTCTATTAAGTCTGGGATGCATATACCCATGCAAAACAACTACCTCTTAATTTGAAATTTTGCTTTGGTCTTAAGGAAGGGATAGGTCCATGTAGCACAACTAGTTCCTAAAGAATGCGTCAACAGTCAGTACTCTGCCCCACCCTCCACTTAATCAATATTCCTTTGTCATATTGTGACTTTTCTGTGCTAGGTAGAGACAGCTATTTAGGGAATAAGTCAGTATTACCAATTTTAATCTCTAAACCAACATTCTATGAAGGATGGCATTTTAAGACTTCCTTTGTGGTCAAGTTTGATAGTCTTGTGTCAATTATTGTTATAAAGATAAATCATACCTATGAGCAGCTCATGTAGCATTTCATTTGCATTTAAAGAGATCTTCACAACAAAATAAATCCCCAAAAATTGTCCTTTCTACCTCCTTAAATTAAACTAAAACAAAGGAGGGAAGATATCTAACTCCCTGATGGTCTCCCACAATATATGAAGCCTTACATAGCATGTTCATCCGCAGATGCAAATTTACTGGCCAGCACAATGCCGACCAAGAATGAAGTTCCTATTTTTTTGGCTGACAACTACTCCATGAGAAATGTACAACGTGGAGAAAAGAAGCCTCATTTAAATAGAAATGCCACAGGCAAAAAACAGTCTATCCCTTCTTCCATCCTTCAAATGAATGACTTTATCTGTTAAGTCCTAAAGATTCAGTATCTGCCACATCTTGCACATCCAACTCCTTTTTTGCACCTTCGTGGGCAACATGGGCCTTCTTTAAGATTCCTCATGACCTCTTATCTGGAACAATTTAAAGAGCTTTCTAACTAGTCCTTTCCTTTGTTTTTTTTTCCATATTCCACTCCCCCAATTCATCCAATGTCTCAGTTGTTAGATTAATCTTCCTAAAGCAAAGCTCCTACTACTTGTTTTAAACATCTTGAATGACTGCCTGCTGTGAACAAATTAAATACAGAGGTCTTGGTGTGGAATTTAAGGTCATCCAGAGCACAGCTCCATCATATCCCCTGGCCATATGTCCCATCGGTCCCCTCCAGTATTCATACCTTTTCCGGTCACCTTCTAGTCATCCTTCCTGGAACTCATCCAGTGCAACTCTACTTACTTTTCTCCCCTGGCTCCTGTTATTGTTTACTGGACTCCTTCCTCTATTCCTACTACCATTAGCATACTATTCAAGGCTCATTTCTTTGCTACCTTTTTTCATGAAGTATTTCCTGAGCACAGACACATTACAGTGATTTTACTGGTGTACTTGCCTTAACTCTAGGCTCCCTACAGTAAAAGGTCCTTACTCCCTACATTGTAAGATCGTTGAAAGGAAATGTTTTTATTCACAGTTTTAAAATCATCTCATCTTGACATACCCTGGGTGCTTAATATGTGTTTGTTGAATTGCTGTCGCTGATTTTCTACATGTTGCCTGACATAATCATGACAGCCACTCTGTGAGGTAAGTATTACCCTTGTTTTACGGATGAGAAAACTAAAGCTCAGAATGGGTGACACCAGTTACATGTCCAAGTCACACATCTATTCAGAGCCAGATCTGAGACTGGAACCCAAAACTAACCGATGAACAAATTCTTGCTACTCTGCCTTTGTCGCCAAAAGCAAAGCAGTTACTAGTTACTAGTAAAGAAAAAAAATGTCAGTATGCTAAGGAGAAATAACTCTGAGTCAATGTGTGTCATCTGACATATTTTTTACTGCATGTCTGATACAGGTGTACTAGTTTGCCAGCTTTGAGTAAAGAGAAATTTGTCTAAGAGCCTGTCTTGGAAGAAGACCAGCGTACACTGCCAGGTTTTCTGAGCATGGATTTTATTTCATATAAGAGCAATCCACTCTGAACTGGTGTTTGGCAACCGTCTCCTTAATATAACCGTGGGAGGTATATGAAGCAAATTACATTGTGAAATTATCTCCTTAATAAGGGAGTATAAAATCTTTAACCAAACTTTTCTAAGAAGCAAAATCATTATTATACAGTCCAGCTGAGTGGGCGTATTCCCAGAGGGACCCACACGTCGCACTGCCAGAGGTCACTAAGGACGCTTAAACCAGGTCAGAAGGCAGCGCTGCTGGCCGCCGGAGAGAGAGATAAGAAATTGAGCAGGGTTTCTATTACTGGGCAACAGCGCCGGGGAACCGAAGCTCCGAGAAGCACTTCAGCAGCTTTCCTGAGTCCCTGAGCTCCAGGGACGAGCAACTCAACAGCTTCCCATACCCTGGGTTTAAATGTGGCAGTGTCGGCTGCCAAAATCCGGAACGCAGTTACTGACAACCAAGGCTACAGCCTTTCTTCCCCTGGGGCTCTCCCACAAACACTTCACTAACAGTCTGAAGTAAACAGTCAACATCTGGCTCCAGAATGCAGGACTGGTCAGTTAAAAATGTACAACCAATAAAATGTCTGACGTAGAAACAAAGAAGAACAAAAACTTGTAGTGATGATTAAGGAAAATAAATCTGGACAACCACCCAGCAAATTTTCACAGATCAGTGCCAGATATTCCTTTTCCACAATGTAGCAGCTGTTTTTGTGTGTGTGTGTGTTTTTTTCAATGCTCATACTTAGTTTTCTACCCCTACTGAATAGGTGCTTTAGACAGTCACATAAAATACATGTTAAAAGGTAAAAAATAATTACAAAGCAACTAGGTAACAGAAATGGTGAATTAGAATACCTGTGTTTAAGTTCTTTACATGTGCAAATACTAAGAAGTCACTTAATATCCCCCTCTTTCTTACTATGCAAAATGAGCATAATATTCTTTACATAAAAATCGTATGATTGGGAAAGCACGCAGTCCCTTAGAGCTGGCAGTGGAGCTCACGGTAAGAGTAAGGGATCTGGATTCAGTGCCCTGACGTTTAAGGCCAGGTTCATTCATTAGCCACCTGACCTTACAGAACCTCTCTAAGTCTCCCTTTTCTCATCTATAAAATCAAGATAATGATAACACCTCCCTCCTAGGGCTGTACTAAGCATTAAATGCAACTGTTTATACAACCTTCTTAGAGCTATTTGACTTCTTAGTAAGAGATCTACCATATGAAAGCATATCAGAAAATGCAGACTATCCAACAAATGTAACTGTAGGGGTATGTTTGCTACGGGGAAGTACCGGGATGATACAGAGAGCTTCCTAAAGGAAGTGGCAGTTAAGATAGTACATACAGGTTGGATATGCTTTATGTAATAAAGAAGACAGATGGCACTCAAGATTGGGGGCAAGCGTAAGGACAGGAAAAGGCGCGAGTTGGTGTTGGTTTTGAATAACACCGTTTTTTTCTGTAAGGCATACATTCAACAGGTAACATAAATAGAAAGTACTCTAAAATCAAAGAGAGTTTAAAAGGGAATAAGACATAAGAGAATTAATGCTTTCAGGGCAGTAATTTCAAAGGTGCGTGTTGTCTGCTTATTAACAGACTTGTGCTTTAAGAGACAGTATAAAGGAGGGAACTCCTTAGAATTTTTCATTCATCCATTCAAAATTATTCACTCAGCAGCTGCTCTGCACCAGGCACCACAATGCAGCAATAAGACAAATACGGTGCCAACTCTCATGGCACCTGTGAGATGTATGCATATATGTCTATATATGTATGTATATATGTATATGTGCATCTATATTTTGCTTTTATGCACAGTAAAATACTGTGGTGAGAAATACAATGGCTCATAAGCCCTCGTCACAGAATATGTTACTACTATAAAATCTCAGTGCAAAATGTACAGCATAAATAGTCAAGAAATACTCTCCCAAGATCACTATTTCAAAAGTTAGCTTCTTCTGAATTGCGGGTGGTTACTTTAAGCCTGTCATCTATCTGTGAACTGAAGTTTTAATTATTCAAAGTAGAAAAAAGGTAAAAGTCAAGTCTCCATAACATGAGTTAAGGACCTTATGCTTTTTGTGAAGGCTGTTGTAGCACTTGTGTTTTGTTGTTTTAAGTTCTGAGGATAATGTGTCTGTTTTGCCGTCTCCCCCCTCCTGGATGCCGGCCAACATTCAACTGAATGAAGCGCATGGGGGTGGCATGCTAGTCACATGGCACTATCTTTATCCTGCACATATACTAACTAGGTCACCAGTGTGTGTACTGTGTGTAAGTGTACTGTGTGTAAATTCACATTTGAACATGCAATTACCTATGCCCTTCAGAAATACATTAAGACAGGTTTAGGAATGTTGTTTTAAGCCAGAGGTTTTAAATATGTGATATAAAAACAGATCTTCATTGGAACCCCAAACCTAGGAACAGATTTTGAGTAATTAAAACTGTAGTTCACAGATAGATGACATGCTTAAAGTAACCACCTGCAATTCAGAAGAAGCTAACTTTTTGAAATAGTGATCTTTTGAGAGTATTTCTTGACTAGTTATGCTGTACATTTTGCCCTGAGATTTTATAGTAGTAACATATTCTGGGATGAGGGCTTACGAGCCATTGTATTTCTCACCACAGTATTTTACTGTGCTTAGTTGCTCATTTATAAAAGCAAATATAGATGTACATATGCATACATACACACATATATTGACATATATGCAGACATTTCATCGGTTCCATGAGGGCTGGCACCGTACCTGTCTCATTCACTGCAGCACCGTGGTGCCTGGTACAGAGCAGCTGTGAGGATGTGAACCTGCCATTATGTATGGTTTGAGGATCCTTGCAAGTTTCCTCCCCATCTGGGACTAATGCTTTATAGCAGGGATTGCCTCAGCTCTCTCCTCACATGGGTTATTCCAAGCCTAGGGACACCAGCTACTGTGCTGCTGTGACAACCAGCCACCAGGTTTTGTACTTTAAGTTCCTGAAAATGTGCAAGTTGTAAGTTCCAGAAGCCTGGAATCTTCCTTTGCTTAAAGACAATAAACACATAATCCAATAAAAGCCATTTTACTTCTTTCCCACTTTCAAAATTAATCTAATTATTTCAGGGGCACAAGAATGCCCAAATCTACACTTTTGTCACATTCATCTCACAAAGCTCACTGTCCTTGTTCATGTTCCTAGGAGGCTGCCTTTTTTCAAGGCAGCACATGGTTACTAAAGGCACCTCATTCTGTGGAGCTGTCAGCAATTACTGCAATGAACTTCAAATCTTTCTTCTCTAACTACTGTGGTATTCTAGAAATAATGACACAACTTCTCCCTGTTTTAAAATGTCAAGCTGACCACTCAGAAATTCAGACGAGGTTTCTCCAGGAAGGCCCAAATGATAAGACTTTTTATGAGCCTTCCGTTTTAGCTCTGCTCCAAGGCTACACTGCCTAACACCTTCACAGTGTAGCAACACCTTCTGGCACAGCTGAAACTACAACAAACCACAAAAGCTGCCACCTGAAAAAAAGTTAGCGATACGTTCTTGGCAAGAGTTAGCCACATATTTTTTCATCTGAAACTGTCATTTGAATTAATTTTATTTTCTACCCCATAGTGCTATTTGTAAGTAGTTTAAACCTGCTGCATGGCCAGGAAGCCTTCCTTTAATTGTGCAATAATATTTAAAAAATTATATGCCCAGTACATTCTATTATTTTCATGCATTTCACGATTAAATTTACTTTCAAATGTCTGGTTCAACTTTTTTATTCTTAGAGAAAAACAAAATACCTCTCCAAAGTCTGAACTACCTTAAGCTCATAAAGCTGTGAACTCCTAGCTGACCCCAGAATTACAGACTTACAGGCTAATAAGAATACAATAAAATCTTGATAGAGTTCTACGCATAATACAGAGAACATATGACATAATTTTAACTCGCCCAATTCTGGCAAAGAGAGACACAGTATTAGAAAAAGAGATGTGTATAGATGAAGTGAGGTTTGAACTGCATGTCTTCAACCATACAAAGCAAAAACAAATTAAGGAATAGGATCCTGATGGGTAGACTTTACAAACTGAAAACTCAGCTTTCTTTCTTCAGATATTAAAATTCTTGTTACTGCTTTCTAATACATAGCGGGTGCTTGGGATTGCACTGGGATGTACTCGAGACGAGGAAATTCACTGGCTTTCATGGCGCCTTCACAGCCTCCCTTTCCCATAAAAACTGACAGATAAATAAGCAAATCTGTTTGTTTGCTCAATATGCATTTATGGCGTACAATCTATAGGCTAGACACTGCTGAGCACTGGTGATACAGGGGTGAACAAGACAAGCGTGGCTTATCGGCTGGCTGGAGATGGAGATGACCCCAGGAATGGAAGTAGTGCTCTGGCAGGACTAGAGTGGCAGGGGGCGCGGGTCTCGGTGACTTCCTCGCCGAGTCCGAGAGGAAGAAAAAGACAGGAGAACCAACGATGGTGCCTATGGCTCTCAAAATAGTAACACTGAAAAAGAAGGATTTTAAGGATCGTAAAGGTAAAACCCAGTGCTAAAAGGATTCCTTCATTTTGTGGGCCAGTGTGAAATGGCCAGCAATGGACGGAGCAGATGGAAAGCCAGGGAGAAGCACTGGCATCTAGCGAAGGCTCAGTGTGTTGGGTGTCCTTCAACATTAGCCACTTAATTTCCAAACAAACCTTTTTCTTCATCGTAACACTGAATAATACTGTGCCTCTGAACCAGCCAAATATCCTCATAATATATATCACTGGTTACAAAGAGAACCAAATGGGGGCCGGGACCCAACTTCCACAAGTAAGGGAATTCAATGTTCATTTCCTACGGATGGTGCCGCCTTAAGACATTCATATTGTACTAGGTACCAAACAAATATTTATTAGTAACTGACCTCAGAATAATACAGAAGACACACTACATTAAGTAAAACACAAACTCATTTACTGAATAATATGCAAATAAATGAAATGCAACAAAATAAAGATAAAAGTGCAAAGAATTTGCAGAGAAGAGGAACTGAATGAAATGAATGGGTCCAAGAACTGAGCTTTGACGCCTGCTTTTAAGGTGGCAAAAGGGTGAGTGTTCGTTCACACTGCAAATATATCTGGGGTACTCTTTTGCACCAGATATTCTGCTAAACACTAAAGATACAGTGAGGATCAAATCAGACATAGTCTTTGCTTTCCTGCTCTGTTCATATCAGGTGAAGACAAGGGGAGACGGCAATCCTCAAAGAGTCTGTTTTTGTGGAGAGAGGAGGTAGGTAGTGTAAAGGCAAAGAATCTGGGACAAGAAAGGCTCAGAGAAATTCACTAAAATTCCTGGAACTAAGGACTCAGAGCCGGACCATAGATCTCTTTATCAGAAATAGCTTTGTTTCATTACTGTTTCACTGATGTAAATTTTTGTTTTAGTATGTAAAAAAACTCACACATCAGCATTTATTGTTTAAAATACTTATGTAAATATCAGTATTTTTCACAAATAATTCCTACATTGTCTCCACCACAGGTACAGATTATCTAATTGCCTTTTTTTCACCATAAAGGTAGCCCCAAAATGTGAGCAAACACCCCCAAACGAAAATAAAACACAGAGAATTTGAAAGACAACCTAAAATGAAATCTCTTCAACCCATTCGACTCACCATCATTACACACAAGATCACTCTGACAAGTAACAGAACATTTGGTCAAAAAGTAATAGCTTGTTTAAAACTTCTGCGTGCTGATAATAGTTGCAAGCTTTCACTCTGCTGCCATGTTATTAGTCTTAATGAAATTCACTTGTCAGTTCCATTTTGAAACAGTGAATTTTTGCTCTGCGTGACAAGGGTACAATTAAAAATCTCTTTTCTTTTCCTAATCAAATCAACCAATGATGAAAAATAAAAAAGAAGGGACAACTCAGAAACTTCTGTCACTGATTGGTAAAAAAAACAAAAATAGTTTTAGATTCTTTTTTTTCTTTTCTGTTACCACAGTGACCTCTTCAAATATTACCAGTCAGCTGCTGCTTTTGTTTGTTTTTTTTGTTGTTTTTTTAAAAAACTCATCTGTCCCCAGCAAATATATTGAGTAAAATTGGCCAAAATATGTAGTACTATACAATGGTAATGCAGTAGGCAGTCTAAAATTTATTTCTACCCTGGATGCAGGTTTTATTTCATTATAATTCATGGGTTATTGAACCTCACCTACTGTGGAATATGTCACCAAGCATCTCACTCTGAAATAGAGAAGGCAAACATGCCTGTTTCTATATCTTGACTTCAATCATGAACTTCTATAAGCCTCAGTGAATCTCAGCACTCTAGAAAGTAAGCCAATGAGAGACGACATCATATTTGTTTATTTTTTATCCCCATTTATAGGGTACCTTTTCAAACCCAGTATATTAGGCACATCATACTTTACATTTTCTAGCGTTCTTATTTTAAGCTTTTTCTGAAATGCGTTAAACACAGCAACCCAATAAAAATTACATATGGTCTAGAAGGTAAGAAAATTCAACATGAATCTGATAGTCTAACGTACTAAAACCCATCCAGCTGGACCCTGAATTTATGTTGTATTCTACCCATTTTATTCTACTTAATGGTGTTCTATCCTCTCAAATGATGCCCAATGTTTTGCTAATTAATTATTTAATAATGCATAAACTTATCAAATATTAGAACACATATCATCCAGTACAAGTAGAGTATTGCCCTGGGTGCAAGAAGGAAGAAGGTTTAAGGAGTTGGATATAAATAATTGCCTTAACAGCCTTAAAACCTACTTAAAAATAATATGTCATAAGTCCATGCTCTTCATAATTTCAGGGAAGAGGAAAATGAAAACTGTTTTTTCTATTCCTTGAGAAACATCACAAGTAAAGGTTAATAAAGGAAATGCATGCAGTTATGTGATACTAGGAAATGATATAATAAAACCAACCACAGAAATAGAAGTAAGATGCTTAGATTTTACTGCTGGTTAGTAATGGACTTCAATGAGTAAAAATGAAGGTAAACAGTATGTCTCTTAGTTTCCCAATGAGTAAATGGAAATAAACTAACTCTATATTTACCATAGAAGAACTTTACAAAAGTCAGGAAGAAAACACTTCCAGGGAAGTATTATATGAATGTTTTCTCATAATCATACGAATGTTTTCAGTTATGACATAGAATTATTCAGTGCTTAATGGGCAACTGATAGCATGTTACGCCCTTGAAAGATGTACCTCTTACACACAAAAAAAGCAGCAGAAAATCAGCTTACACTTTTATCTTTCCAAAACACAAAGGTCAAATTAAATATATAAAATTCAAATCACTGAAGTGAAAACCACATTAGCTTCTAAAATCCAGAAGTCGGTACAAACTTATAAATAACATAAATTAAAGAAATTCAGAATGATATGAATCATCTCTAAAACAATCAAAGCCTAGAGCCTGAGAAAAAGTGAATTTCAATTTAACTTATTAATCCCAGGGTTTCTGAAACTGGTACCTATTTAACTCAATTCCTATAACCATATTTCTCCAGTCACTTGAATGTATTTTAACATCCTCTCAAACTTAATAAAGTAACAATATCTTTTATTATTTGGTTGCAAATGTCCAGAGCATTGATCTAAATATCAGACAACCAATTATGATATAATAAAATAGCACAAAGTAAGAAAAAAAAACTTTAACAAGAGAGATCCATCTCTAACTAAAAACAGGAACACAACAGTATTTGTTTCTCATGCTTTCCTCAATAGTAACCAAACATAAAACTAAATAAAAACAATAAATTTATTCTGACATGTTTGTAAGTATTATAAGCAAATATTTATGTAAAATATTAAAATTCAGACTGAACATTAGTTAGAATCGACAAAAGCAAAACAAAACTTGTGGTTTTTTTTAAAAAAGACTAACAAAGCACTAATCACCGCACAGACGCTAACGTTAAATTTCACTTGGAATCTGGATTCTGTGCTATACTTCAATATCTACTAAGCTTTGCTAGAGAAATAGTGGAACAAATTTTGTGAAACTATTCCAATTAGAAAAAAAAAAAAATCCCTTATGTAGTTCGTAAAAATTTCATTCATCAAAAGTTTTAGCTTATTAATACAGTGATACAGAAAATTATTATTACAATTTTATTTAAAGGCTCACTAAATTTAAGCCTAATTTACTCAGTCCAGAGAGAAAGGCATGAGTCCTGATCATAAAACAGCAGTTTTTTTCCTTAAAACTAACTTTCAGTGATTTCAGATTTGACTTGTGTATACTTTTCTAGGGAGCAATTCTAAAATGGCGTACAAATTAATTATTTCTCAGTCATTTACCATATGGATACCTTGTTATAAACATGACATAGACATTCAATTCACATACAGATTTTAAAACACATAGACACACTCATAATTATTTTTAAAACACTATTTGTAAAAATCAAGAGAGGTGGGTTTTTTCCCCTAAGACTTTTCTACACATGAAATCACTTAAACTAAAACTAGACTTCTGTAAACAGTCAGAAAAAAATGAATTAAGCCTTACAAAGTTCCATTACTAAACTTAAAATATTTCTAAGAATGAAGCAATCATATGGATTACTACATAGCTTATCAGTTATATAGAAAAAACCTACTTGTAGATATTCCTGTTTTTCCAAAACACTGAAATAGTATAGGGCTCCTACTGTATAATGTTATTTCTAATAATAATAATAATCCTAAATACAAGATATAAATAAGATATGAATAAGAGAGAGAACTATTTGGAGGCAAATAATGTGTATCAGGCACATAATGCCAATATGAAAATTAAATATGATGGTTTGCAATGTAATGATAATGTCATAGCGTCCACGTATGCATCTAGCATTTGTATTCTGTCCTTTATTTAAATTAAATGAAATAATGTATGTGCAGTGCTTTGTAACTATAAAGTCAAATGCATGTGTTAAACACAATTAGTAATTCATTTTTAATTGTTCAGGAAAATTTCCATATGTTAAAGTAGAAGTCTGAGAGTTGTTCCAACCTTTACACCCAAATTCTACAATTCACTATAAAAATCAAAGCATATGAATTTAGAAAATCAGATAGTATATAACTAATATAAAAAATCATTTCAAAGAAAATCTGGTTACCTTAAAATAAAATACTGTGACACACTGGCAGGAATTCACCAAAAGGTCTGTGGAACATCTTTATGTGGGCTGCTTAAGAATGATAGAAATTTCCATCTTGCATATGTAAAATTAACCAAATCTGGTGCAGAAATGGCTTATTTTAATGATTTCCTAGTGACTTAATTTTCTAATTTCAGAATTCTAACATCAAATGAATATCATAAAGGAGAACCAATATGTATACTAATTTGTCATTTGTTTATATTAGTGCCTCTGATGATTACTGAAGAGCACAAGGTTTCCACCACATGCTAAGTCAAAGTATTCTACACGTAAAGTAAAATAATACTGGTCTTTTCCCATCATAGAAAGTCAATTTCTAGAACTTCCCAATTTTAAATTTTTGTAAGAATTTATATTAAACCACTACTATTGATTAAGTTTTTTCTAAAGTGAATGTAGCAAGCACAAAATATATGAAAACGATAAGTAACTGTCTAGTATCTTTTGTTTGTCAGAGTTTCTGGGTTTTTTAACTGACCTGTGGGCTTCTACTTGTGATTTCCTTCTTTGTACTTATAGAAAGAAAGAAAAAAGATCATGTTCACAGCTACTCTGATAGAATTCTTTATTTCTCTCTGAAACCTGGTTTGCTTTTGTTTTTACCTATAACGGATGCGTGCTGGCAGACGAGATCTTACATTCCTTTTTAGCTTTAAAGGTTTACGATCCCATGAGGAATCCCACTGGTATATCTACGTAGTCTTGTATCCTCAAATCTTTAACTGTAAACAGATTACCCATGTGTCCATTACAACAAAAAACTTATGCCCTATCCGGTTTGGCTCAGTGGTTAGAGCGTCAGCCCGCGGACTGAAGGGTCTCGGGTTCGATTCTGGTCAAGGGCATGAACCTCAGCTGCAGGCTTGATCCCTGGCCCTGGTCTGGGTGTGTGAGGGAGGCAACCAATCGATGTGTCTCTCTCACATCGATGTTTCTCTCTCTCTCCTTTCCACTCTCTCTGGAAAGCAATGGAAAAAATAAAACAAAATTCATGAATACAAAGAATTATGCTTAGTTATGTGAATTTCAGAAATTAAGAAAATTTGAATATATGGATAGCAATATTTTACACTCTGTTAAAATGTTAAAAGAAAAATACACTTTTTCAAAAAACAGGGGATGTTCCCCCCTTTATGTTACATTAGTTCTCTGATCCACAGGAACAATTACTACGTTCTTTTCAAAAACAAATCCTGTAGATATAGAGACTATGAGACTATTACATCTGAGTCTATATTATAATGTAACTCATACTTAGGTAGTTCCACATAGTTCTTAAGCATTATCAAATCTGTCACCTCGTTAGCTCTTCACACTACAAGATGAAGTATATGCATTTCCTCTACTTATGAGGAAACTGAATCCTAAAACACTCAACTGGCTTGTGTAAAATCACATAACTCGTAAGTCAAAGAGCCAGGGCTTTGATTTTGCTGGTTTGGTGTTTTTATTTTTAATCCAAATGCTGTACTTTTTCTTCCCTTTGAAATGTGAGGCCAGAAAAGGAATTTTACATTTTGATGAAATAAAGTGAGTGGCTACCTAATTTTGACCATTCAGTTCTCAATTACCTGCCTCATAAGCATGGGATAGATGAGCCACCACCAAACAGAGGGAACTCAGTTGTCATTTCCTAAGACACCAAGTTCCTTCTCTCTTATGTCAACTTCACAGCCAAACAGGCTTCTCTAGGAGTTTTCTGTTTCCAGACCTATGAAGAACAACGGCTGTGTGATGGCTACGAGCTTCTGAAGTCTCAGGCTGACATGAAAGGACTAGCCTGGTACCATGAGATTAACTCTATTGGAAAACTGCAAATACTTTATTTATTTTGAGGGATGAAAGTGTCTATCAGCAATGGGCTCCATCCATAAACCACCATCATAAATTTTGTGCATACTCTGCATGGAGGAAGCTCATATTGCCTCACCAGAGTTGGGCAGGATATGTTTGCCAAAACATGTAAAACTGTAAAGTGTGAATAAAATTGGCAAAGTTATGTCATTTCCTCCATTTTTATTTTTGCAGCCACTTCCATTTTCCCCAAAGTGCTAACACCCTTAGGGCATCTAATTAGTGCCCATATGTTTTCTCACTCTATAGCCTGTCCTTTCCATAACATATCCTGAAGGAACACTCTGTATATGCTTTCCTATGACCTGTAAAATTCAAAATTTACCTATCATTTTCCCCACTCTTTGGAACCCTTCCAAAAGCTCTTAAGAAACCAATTACCTAATTTGATAAACTGGTGAGCTATTTCTAGCATAAAATTTAATTAACACTTAGAAAGCATGTGTACTCCAATTCCACATCATATAACTTATAAATAAAAAGTTCAACGGAACAAAAGGATGTAAAAATGCTCAGAAGAGCCTGGCTGGCGTGGCTCAGCAGTTGAGCATCGACCTAGGATCCAGGAGATCGCAGTTGGATTCAGGGTCAGGCACATGCCCAGATTGTGAGCTTGGTCCCCAGAAGGGGGCATGCAGGAGGCAGCCGATCAATGACTCTCTCATCATTGATGTTTCTATCTCTCTCCCTCTCCCTTCTTCTCTAAAATCAATAAAAACATATTTTGAACTACAAAGTCCAGTAGAGACAAAAAGTCAACAAATAATGAGACTATGGTGTGATTAGTGCATTAATAGAGGCATGGACTTAGGTACAGAAGAGGTACAAAGGAGGGGATGGCCAGCCAAAGAAGTTTGGGTGGGTAAAGGAAGGCTTCTCAAAGAAGATGACTAAACTCTATCTTTTTTAAAACTGATTTTAGAGAAAGAGAGAAGGGGCGTGGGGGGAGAGAGAGAGAGACAGAGAGAAAGGGAGGGAGAGATTGACTTGTTGTTCAACTTATTTATGCATTCAATGGTTGATTTTTGTGTGCACTGACCAGAAATTGAACCCACAACCATGGTATATTGGGACAACGCTCTAACCAACTGAGCTACCTGGCCAGGGAGCATTTTTCCTTTTAATAGCTATTTAAGAAAGCCCTCCAAAAAGTTTCTATCAGTTTATATTCTCACCCTGCCAGAGCCTAAACTCCAGCCTGAAACATAAGAAGCTGGCCAAACTGGGTGGAAGGACTTCCAGGCAGGAGAAATAATATCTACAAATGCAGTGAATATGAAAAAAAAGGAGTGCAAACAGTGTGGTCAGAAACTTGTCATAGGGAAAGTGGGGTTTAAGGGCAACAAACTCAAAACCTTAGGAGCAAACCACAAACTCAGGTCCTGACCACACGGCTCCTAATTTTCTCTGTTGAGGGTCCAGAATCTGCAGCCATTAAGGATATTCAGCTGTTGAAGTCAGAGGTCAGGCAGCTAAGTCAGGCAGATTATTAAAGATATTTTTAAAAGAACTAAAGTAAAACTAAACTATAGACATAATAAAGGTCTATAAAGAACCAGTGGAACACATGATCAGGTTAAAAGTAAATGAAGCTGACTACAAGTTACCCAATAATGATGAGAAATCTAGGGTTTTTGGCAACATGTCAAACAGGAATTATTTCTTCTAGTTTTATTCTACACATTTTCGTGCACTATATGCTGAAACAATTCACCATGAACTCCAGCAACAATAACTATAGACTAAAGGATTGCTATATAAAAATTATTGTGCTAAGGTCACAGAATAAAATAAATGATAATGAATGATCCTTACACTCAAGAATTTTACAGCCAAATTAAAGAAATAAAACAGCTGCCTAAATATATGAACACATATACAAGGTAAGACAAGTAAGTGCTTTCTTTTATTTACCAGTGTACTTTTTCAATAGCTTATCCTGTCATGTTATATTCATGCCACAAGTGGTAAGATTTATAACAATAGTAATACTGAAAAAAGGATTAGAATCCTGCTAATGATGGCAATGAAGCAAATCCTCTGACCAGTCAGTTCTAAAACTCTGTCAGTAAGGTTGGATCTTATACACATTCAATCAATATCCCAAAGTCATTCAAATTACTCAAAGCCCTCAGTATAAGAGATGCAAAGGAGTATTTCAACCACCTGAATTTACCTATTATGAAGCAAGAGTTAAAAATGTCCTCCTTCAATGTTGGGTGAGTATGTGAATAAGAAATATCTCCTGTAAACTCTGCACAAACACTAAAAGGACTCATACATTTTAGTGACAATTGTTTTGGATGGGATTTTCAGCAAATTAAGTTAATATAGCCATAAAAGTTGGGGACATTTTCGCTACCTTTGATTATTCAAGTTTTCCATCTTCATTCTGAATTATATTTGCAAAACACAATTTGAAAGGAAAGACTGTTTTGTTTTGCAAGGTTTTTAGCAATTCATTTAAGTCCCAGAAAAACATTTTATATTTCCCTTCATGTGTCTGCTTATAGGATAGTAATTTCACACCTTTGACACAAAATAAGGAATTTTCTACTTCAGTTAAAATGAGCCATGTAGGTGAAAAAGTATAGCACAGAAGGCAAAAATAGTAAAATTAAGTAATGAAAACATTCTGCTTTTGCAATGTGTGAAGTTTAAATAGCTTGCATCAACTCCGGTGGAAAGATTAAATTCTGGAGTAAGTCAGGCCTTGGTTTAAATACCCAAACTGATACTTATCATTTACCAATTGTACAAGTCTGTCTAAGCCATAATAAAGAGAGAACAAGCTGTGGAACCCAGCCATCTGGGTTTCAAATCAAAATGCCACTATCAACTATGTATCATAGGACAAATTAGTTGGCCTTGGTTTCCCTCTTCTAGAATGTTTTCCTGGTTTAAAAAATTGACATAATAGCAGCTGCTTCCCAGAAGTACTTTAAGCATTAAATGGTATAAACTGTATGAGATTTTCCCACGAAGGGTCTAGCACACAGTGGTATTCAATAAATGTTAATTCCATTCCTCACTTTCTCCAAAGCTTTCTCCTAAACTACAGTTTGCTCACACAATATTAGTTTAGTTTCTTTGGTCAGAGTTAGAAAAGTGCTTAGTAATTCATTTCATTATAGCTTGGGACAAGGAAATGAACATATATGAGATCTTACAAAAGTAACAAAGAATACAAAAAATATTTTCTGAAATAATCATAAAATGATAAAATATGTGAATAAAATAATCATCTAGGTCACTCTAAAACAGGAATATCCTTGAGTAAAGAAAAATTATGATGCTTCCCTAACCTTAGAGCTCTGGGGTGGCAGGTGACATATCTATCTCAGTCACCTGATGTCTTCCTAACACCCTGGACAGTACTAGGCTCGTAGTAGGTGGTCCATTACTATTACATGTATAAAGAAATGACTAAACGAATGTGAAAATGACATTTTAAACCACTTTCCCATCAAAATTTAAGGGGCTTCAGTCTCAGGAAATCCTCTTTGTTACTCACTTGAAACCTCTGTCATTTATATCTTTTAAAGTAAAACAAGTTCCCTCAACCACGTCTTTAAGTATTTTCTAAGGTGCTACAAACTCCCAAGATCTTGCTCAGATGAGCATTATTAGAAGGCATTTCATGCGAGAAAAATTTTATGTGACATCCCTACTTTGAAAAGTAGCAACGTTAAACTTTAGTCCTATTTTGCAGTCTTTGCGGCTCTCCCCAGTTTGCCCACCACACACTGGTATAACACTCTATGCTCATGGGGTACATACTGCTTTTCATCAAAAGTCCTTATTTGTCCTATTTTCCTGCTTTCATCATTCTAGGTCCAACTCCAATGTTATTTCCTGAAAGAATGCCCCTTTCTGGACCAACTTTGACAAAACACATGGCTGCTATCAGAGTCATGAATTTACACACTGCCTCTTCTATTAAACTGTGCACTGTGACCTCAGAACAAATCTCATTCATTTCTGCGTTCCAAGCACTTAGCGCAGTCGCAGGCTTATAGCAATATTCAGAAAATGTTCACTGAATCAAATAGAATCCTTTCCAACATTACCTTCCTGATTTGTTATAAAAACATCTAAAAACAGGTGATGTTAAAAGCAATTTTTAGTAAGCATTTAAAAGATAAAAAGCCGAGCTCCTTCCTTTATTAAAAAGGTGCTAAACAACAACTAAATATTTTCCAGATTATATGTTATCAAATAGGAAGGCTTTTGGACATATGCTCATGTTAGCAGCCAAAATTGCCAGTAAGGTTAGTGACACCTTTGACATCTTAGAGGATGAATGGCACACATATGAGCATATTAACATTAACTATGTACGTATTTCAATGTGATTTCATTTAAATGTGTGTTTTTTCCATCTGGTTTAGGAATGTTTTCATCATATTCTGATTCCAGAAACTCTTTTTAAAGCTTATTTACAAAAGCCAGTAAAACTGGAGTTTATTCACCAACCCATGGGAGTCAGCGTGCTGGTTTCACTGTGCTGTAATAAAAGAATGAGAGAGTGGATATCTACTCGGCAAAGGTGTTGCAGCATTAATGACAGGGAAACTGACCTGAGAAAAACACTTGAAACCCACAACATAATCTGTAGAATGAAGGAGGTGACATGGTGTTGGGTCAGCCTGCCCGTCAATACAATGCACTCTATTTAAGAATTATCCTGAAGTATAACTTTATGTTTTGTTAAATATACAGAAGTGCAGGTCTCTGTTCTTGATATCCTTAAGGAGGCTGCAGTCTTGTTAACGATAGGTGTCAAGATCTCCAAAAGAGATGGACTTTACTCACTGGAAAATGTTGAGACTTTCCGGGATGGCGCTGGCCAAGTTCTTAAACTTGAGAAGGTGGTGATTAAAAGTTAGCAAGTGGCTCTGTAGTGGTGAGATGTGAGGTAAAGAATCATTGCTAACCAAACTGCAGGCAACACCAAATATTAACTTCACTGAATTATAGAATGCAAGACTGCTTGGTAGAGGAATCATCGCCCCACTAAGAACAGGAATTACTTGGACTTAGGAAAACTTCGTATTTTTACTTAAACACTATTCTAATGAATCTTATGTGCTTCAGTATTCAGCAATACTTCTCAGTGCTTAAATATAACTCTGAAACGTAAGCATGTTGAATCCAGGGAAAGAATCTCTGGAATGCTGTAACTGTTTGAATAGCTCCTATCCTGCAAATACCTGCATCCAGAAAAAAATAAAGGCTGGAAGAAAGCTGCAAATGTTACCAACTTACAAGTAGTAGGCTGCTAAACATATAGTTTTAACAATGCAAAATAATATATGACATGAGTTATGATTCACACAAAAACAGATGAGAATAACTCTAAATTTCCATAGACAAGCATGTCACCTGTGACTGTGGGGAAGCAGAAACGATCTTGATGTGGTATTAAGTCAGTCCAGGTGACTGACAGGAGTCCACTTATTTTTCACACATAAACACCAGCCACAGCGGGGGCAGCTCTCCTTTCTTCCATATCCCTACAGATGTTTAGAGATGTCTGGACTTCCTCAGTAGAAAGCAACAGAGACTAACAGTTCTTTCGGAGAGACACCCCCACCCCTTATACAATAAGGCACCAGTCCAGCAGCCCCTGGCTGTGCTCGAGCGAGGAATTTTAGGAATGGGGAAAGGAATGGCATATTCCCTAGAGAGGTTAGGCTGGAATGGGGATGGAGGGGGAGGGAAAGAGGGCACCCTTCACATCCCTGTCAGTCAACTATTATTAACTATTATGCTGATGGAATGGAATCTAACCTTATACTGGCCATGCCTGGCTTTCTTCCAGGTTCAACAAGATAGCCAAAGAGGCTAGTTTTATTAAGTGATCTAGCCTTTGCTCCTTAAAGGTGTCTCCATTAAGGCAACAGGAAAAATCTCATCATAATATTCTCTAGTATACATTTACTCTTTTTTCAAAAAAATATTTTCACAATACCAGTGCACTTAAAGTAGTAATCTTAGGTTTTAAAACAAAGGGTAGGAGAAGTGAAATCAACTGAAAACCTGAGCAAATAAAAGGTCTTGGTACACAACGTATGGTAAGATTAACTTTAATAGAGTAGAGAGAGAATGTGATCTAAACACTACCCATTGCTGCACTTTGACTCACTACTTCTGTGTGAATTTTGATTTGCATAAAATTATGGAAGATCTTTTGAGGCACTAAATACTAACTTATGTCACTAATCATACTTAGAATTCAGAAAAATCCTCCACATGTGCTTATAAAATTCAAGATACTGATTTTAATATTTTGTAGTTCTTTGAGATATAAAAATACAACGCATTAAGATAAGAAAAAATCACTGTGTGTGTGTAAAATGATGATCCATTATTATTTGTTCATTTATATGCTATCTCATTCCAAAATATTTAAAATCAGCTTTAAAAATAATATTCATTTTGCAAAAAATAACAATAACTGAAGATATTTAATAGGTTCTAATTATATGCCAGGCACTGTTCTAAGAGTTTCACACGTTATCTAATGTAATCAACAAACAACCCAGTGAAATAAGTAACATTACCTCCATTTACAGATAAAGACACCAAATCTTAAAAAATTAAGTAACTTAGCCAAATCTTATAATTGGTAAGTAGCAAAATCTTGGAAAGTAAAAATTTGGAAAGAAGAAAAACATCAAGATAGGGGAAAAAAAGGTTTATCACACATAAAAGACCTGCCATACATGTCAGGAGGAAAGGTCAGATATGGTGCTCAAATACCTGGCAGCTCGGACCTCGATTACACTGTGAGGAGTTTCATAACTGCACTACCCTGCAAGAGCATTCTGGCTCTCCAATCCTTTTGGTTAAGAGTCAAGATCTCTATCTGCATGTCATAGAAAAGAATCTCAAACTTCACCTGCTCCAAAGACAGCTCTTCACTTTAATCCCCAAATCCACTCTTCCCCCAAGCCTTCCAATGTCAGTAAATGACATTCCTATTTACTGTGTTGCTTGAGCCCAGAACCAGCAATCATTCCTGACACCTCTTTCTCCCTCATATGTCACTTCCAATCCACCAGCAAATCCAGTAGGTTCTACTTAGACAATACATCTGACCACTTCCCATCATCTCCACTGCTCCCACTCTGGTTGGATCTACCACCACATTTCACATGATCACTTCTACACAGGCCTCCTTAACATCACTTTGTTTACACTACAGCTCCCTTCGTCTACCCTCCAGAGTATCCTGGGTGGCCTTTGCAGTATGTCTCATCCCTTACTATTTTTCTCATTCACGTCACTATAACCACACTAGTCTGGCTGTTCCTCAAATACACCAAATATGCAAAGTTTTACAATTTTCAACAATGATCCTAATTCATCTTCATTTAGTAAATCTAATGCTTTATGTAATAGAACGTGTTTGGCTAACAGATATGGGGCCCCAAAAGTAATCTCCACTTTCTAGCTCCAAATCTGTTTGTAACTATTCTTGTACATGAGAACCTTTATTGCCTAAAGGGCAGAAGAGGTAGGAAACTGAACTAAAGGTACAGATAAGTATAGAGGTGAAAGGACAACCTAGTATCTGTTCCTTGTGGGACTCCTTACCTGAGATTAAATGCTGATAGTAGAGGAATGAGGGCCAAAATATGATGGAACTATGTCTCATGAGAAATGAAATTCTTGAAAAGAGATTATGGCTGGAAACTGATCAAGAGGGAGGCACTTCCTGATATTCTGGCACTATCAGAGTGTGATTAAGACCCAGAAGGCATGGCATGGCACAGAGTTGGGGGAGGTCTCTACAAAAAATCTTAGAAGCCATATATGGCATCCTTGACAGGAGCATTACCTTTCTCCTTACAGGTAATGACAACAAAGGGTCTTTGTCAATGAACTTCTTGAGCTGTAGATGTGGGAATTTGGGAGCCAGAGGAAGAATGGCAGGCAGTTTATGGTAGTGACAGCTGAGAGAATGAGTTCCAGACATATGTGAAGTGATAGTAGACCTCCAGAGGCAACTAGGAACTCGGAGCACTGGGAAGAGGGATCATTTCCATGTACCAGGCCAGTGGGGCTGCTATTAGGGAGTAAGAACTACCTTAATCTCACTAGAATATATGTGTCTTTATGTGGAAGTCACAGGCTTATGAGGTCAAAGCACATGAGTTCACTTATAGTCATTTAGATTCTGCCTAGAGGTGAAGTCCATCTTTTTCTTTTATTCTAAGCTTTCTAATGGAGACTAAACAAACATGATCTTTTGTGTCTCCAGCTTTAGGTTCATTTACTTTGGCATTCATGCTTTTATTGGATGCTCTGGCCATACACAGAGAGAAATATACAATGAAATAGTTTTACATCATACTTCATTTCACCAAGAAATAAACCAATTTAAAAACTAAAAATTTTTTTAAAATTGAAGATGTAATCAGTTAAGTTATAACTGATATCATTATAAAGAGGAGAAATTTGGATGCAGATATGAGCACAGAGAGAAAGGAACATGAAGACAAAGATCAGGGTGATGCATCTACAAGCCAAGGAATGGCAAAGATGACCAGCACACCACCCCAGCAAGTGAAGAGGCATCGAAAGTTCTCCTGCACAGCCCTCAGAAGGAACCAACACTGCTGACACCTTCATCTGAGACTTCTAGCCTCCAGACCTGTGAAACAATAAACTTTTAGGGTTTAAGCAGCCCAGGCTGTGGTACTCTAGCTCAGATGACATATATCCCATGGACTTCAAAGGGTATGTAGAAGTGATCAAGAAACTACTGCAAGAACCTTATGAAATACGTCAGAGAAGAGAAAAGGTGCCAGAGCATGAGAGGTGGGCTGTTATAATTTTTAAAGGCAAATCATGTGAGTTCTGCAAATCTCAGATAAGTAAGCTTACAATGAAATCATCAAAATTAGTAGGCAAATGTTTGTGTAACAACTTTAAAAAAGGTTCCGATAAGGGTTCACTAAGAATATTTTTATTGTTTATTCAACTATTAGATTGGGAGATGAAGAAAATGTGGACTTTGTTCATCCTGAACTTAATTACACATTTGAAGGAAACTCTCATGATTATTCCTGGGGTCAAAATGGCGAAATATGCAGGAAATAATATGAGTTAGGTACATTCATAACAGGTTGAACAACCACTCCCAAAGAGTGTTGATTCATGAAAAGATGTTAACTTAAAAGAGAGGTCTCAGGCTGTATGCCACAGGGCGGCTTTAACAAGATTGGGAAAAAACATGCAAGGCACGTTTATCAAACCTGTGGATGACACACAGCTGACAAGGAAACCTGATCCTCTAAATAGCTGAGTCTGGATTCCAGAAATCATCTGAGGAATCAATGGAGAAATTACAGATGTTTAACCGGAAAAAAGAACAGGAAAGGTAGATATGAATGCTCGATGTAGGACGATGCAGGATCAACAAAGTTCTTGCAGGAAAGACCTGAGATCTTAACAAAAGAAAAAATATTTCACTTATATCTACCACTATCACTCTAGTTCTAATCAATATGATATCTACTTTACTCTTACTGGCTTCCTCATGTCTACTAGTTTCCCCATTTTTCCCCTTGCACTTCCAATCTATTTTCTTAAAAAAACAAGTTGAGCTACCTTTTATAAACTATAACCCTAATAACATACTCCATCATTTCAAGGTGCAATTATGGTCATATTTAAATTTTTACTTTAAATATAACTGGTTAGAGCCCTCATTTGCTCTAGAAGTGCATTTTACATATCATACTTCAAGAAGGAGAGGGAAGCACTAATTAGCTCGCTACTCCCCAGGCTACTGGTCTTTTACCACCCATCAATGCTGTCCTGTCTGGCTTCCTGTTCAAGCCACACAGGCTTGATGATCCGGTTTCCCTTGGTGCCTAGCTCAGGCAGGGGCTCTCTAACTCTACAGTCTGCACTCACTATTACCAGCTGTTCTTCCTCAGCATACAAACTACCCTGATGACATCTACACAACTTCCCAGGATCAGCTCCACGAACTCAGAAGTTCTGAGTGTTGGTTCCTGCCCTGAGTTCACCTTTCTGTCCTCAAGTAAATCTTTCCTTAAAGTAATTTTATTTCAGCACTCCCATTGCCTGGGTGTGTGTTTTTGTTTTTTTGTTTTTTTGTTAGGGCCACACAGCTCCATCCCAACGAAGACCAGGTATTATTAGTTCCTTCTCTCCCAGAAGGCCCTAAGCATCTTATGTAAAGTGGCCTCCTCCCCAGGAACGAGCTTCACCGAACAGAACACACCTGCATTCTCAGGGAGTGGCAGCCTTTTATTAATGAAGTCAGACAACTTTCTACTGCAGGACAATGGCTGTGTACTTGCTCTACATTTCCATAACTAAGGTAGTCACTTGGGAAATATAGAAAATCAGCCTTTCTAAATGTAAAAACTACCCCCCCCCAAAAAAAATAAATTCAGCCAAGTCAATGGTTCAAAATTTTCCAATAGCTGCTCAATGCATTAGGATAAAAATTCAAACTTCTTTTCCATGATCTACAAGAAAGTGTGTATCATATGGCTCCTTCCTATCTCTCCAGTCACAAGTCTCAACCTTCATCTTTTTCTCAAATATTGGGCCCACCTTGCCTTCTTTGACTTTGTTGAAAGAAGACGACTTTCTCCTTAGGGCCTTGCATACATACGCACATGAGTCTCCCACTCCACAGCTCTGTGAGCTTCCCTTGCTTCCTTACTCTTGAGCTCAAGTATTACCTCTTCTAAGTATTCAGTATAAACTCAGGCCCTAATGGTCTTTTTCATTGCTCCCCGTGTCTTTTCTTCACAGAGCCTACCACAAATCATTGCTACACATTTTTAATGTCTTCCTCACACTGGACCATAAGCTCCATAAGGACAATCACGTCTGCTTTGCTCATTCCTATAAAGCAAGTTCAGTGTCTGGCACACAGTAAACATCAAGAAATATGTCATTAAATAACTGGGTAATCACAGAAGCGCCCAACAACAGAACCACCAGCTCTACAGGCTTGGAAAAAGTCTTCACTGTACATGCAAGGTTTTGCAGAAAGGATTCCTGAGTTAGGAAGTAACATCAACTACATAAACTTGAACTTTCTCTTTCCAGAACTAATACTTTACAAGAGAGAGGCTGCTATATGGATTCCAAGAAGAAAAAGTCATTATAATCTGGAAAGTTGGCAAATGGTTCATGAGGAATTATCTGAGACAGCACCGACAGGGCTGAAAGGAAATGTTTAACTTGGAATGGCACATGATAGAGAATTCCAAAGGTGTGACAATGGGCAAAGGTAAACTTAAAAAGGGAAAGGAGAACATCTTGTGTGAGAAGATTAATCTGATTTCACTGGTGAGGGGCATGGAACAATAGGCCAAGCAGCAGTGGTCAGGTCAGTTGTAAAGGGTCTGAACTGAGTTCTATCTCTTGGTCAGAGGAGAAAGGACACAGAGAAGCGTCATCCAGATCTGACGATTGTGTTAGAGGAAAAAGTAGTTTAGTTAAAGGGTCAGGAAGAGACTACTTTATTAACCTACCATAATAATTATGAAGCCTGAAGCAGAGACAAGGAACATATTCTATTTATTTATTTATTTATTTATTTATTTATTTATTTATTTATTTATTTATTTTTATATTCTACATATTTAACAATTACATAAATAGGTACACTGCGGAGAGGTTACAGTTTCCACAAGCAACAGCAGGAGAGAGGGGGCAAGGGAAGCCCATAGCTTCAGGAATCTAGATGGGGACTCGGCATTTGCTGGGGGATAGGGTTACTCAAGGGACTTGGGGAAAAGGCTATTTCTAGAACCTTTACCAAAAAAAGTATTCTAAATACTTCAGCAACCAGTACAACTATACCTGAGTGCTGGTGAATATCAGCCCAAGGTAAAGGAAACCTAGACGAGACAAGGGGGAGTAGGATAAGAGAGCAGGATCCAACAAAAAGAAATCTTAAAGGGAAAATATAAGAAACCAGAGAACTGACTACGTTGAGAAACAAAGTATGTTAAGTAATCAATGATGTCAAGATTTCAAGCCTGAAGAGCCAGAGGAGTAGAAAGTGATATTAACAACAAAGATATTTTGGAAAGAGAGTAAGTTTGAGCAAAGTGGCATGTGAGAATTCTGAGTTTTTAATCTGTTGAGCTTAAAATATGCAGTTATAGTTATTTCTAAACATTCTAAAGGCAGCTACAAGCACAAATCTTAAATTTAGAATTGAAAAAGTTGCAGATTTTGGGAAAAAATCAGTATAAATATGATTACTGTAAATAAGCTCTTTAAGTAAACATTATAATCAATGATTGATAGAGTTAGCTTTTGGGTAAAGTAAACTAAAATTGACCAAAATATACCATTAAGTTAAAAATTAGAATGTTATATACTGCAATACACAAATCATTCAATAAACCCAAGATTCACTTGGGTCAATCCAGGATGCATAGTAGAATCATTTGGGTAATTTTTAAAAATATAGTGATTGCTATGGACTGAATTGGATCCTCCCCACATTCTTTTGCTGAAGCCCTAACCCCCCCAATGTGATGGTGTTTGGAGATGGGGCTATGGAAGATCATTAGGATTAGATAAAGTCATGAGGGTACGGCCCTCATATTGAGGTTAAGTGCCCTTTTAAAAAGAGACACCAGAGAGCTTGCATGCACAGCAAAGTTGTGCATGCATCCTGCTCACTAGCTCTCCCTCCCTCGATTGTGAGGAAACAGTGAAAAGGTGGCTGTGTGCAGCTTGAAGAGCCCTCACTAGACCCAGCCATGCTGGTACTGTGATCTTAGACTGTCAACCTCCAGAATTTTGAGAAAATAAATTGCTGTTGTTAAAGCCAACCAGGCTAAGGTATTTTGTTATGGCAGCCTGAACAGACTAATACATTGATGTGTGACCAATTAAATGAGAACCACTGGACTAAAACATATTCTACAACTGCAAAAATAACTATATCCAATTTAGTCACCCAGCTAATTTAACTGAAATATTCTACTAGGAAGATTTTTAACCTAGGAAAAAAGTATCCCTCACACAGTAAACACCCTGTAAGTGTTTGCTGCATGAACAAACATATGAATGAGCAAGAAACGCATGCATGCCTGACTAAGATCTTGTCAAAGAACATATACAGTCAAATGTAACAAGCTGAGAAAATACAAGAATTTAAAGATTCTCCAATGAAGATTTATACAGACAACAAATATACTTTAAACATTGTCAAAAATGTTAAACCATGCATATATTACTTATTTCAATTATACAATGAACTCTTTAACTGGTAAATGGTATATAGTAAACATTTCAAACATCAAATCTTTAAAAGTATTTTTATAAAAATTAATACAATATCAAAATTGCTTTTTATCTAGTTTTACTGAAGTTTAATTATGATGAAAATATCTGTTTATGAAAGGGTGAAGAACAAACTAACATTTCAATTTATGCTAAGAAGAATATTTTGCTTTTCCACCAAATCTAAAGAAAAACAAGTCATTGCATGTATTTCAGCAGAAGCAAAACTCATGAAAAAATCCTAATTTAGTATGTCTAGCTCATCTAAGAATATTGTTTCCATTTACTAAGGATAGAATTAAAATAAATTGTAAAGAGTATGACTTAGATGAAAAGAATCCCATCTGCAGTTTTCTTAATATTAATTGGTATTGGCAAGCAACACATCTCTGGGTTACAATGACTACTAAATATTAGATAATCTATGAAAAGATAACCTGGAAAATAGGCCCAAAAGAGCCTAGAAGAAGTACTGCAAAAGGCTGTGTGGCTGAAATCTCAAAACACACAACCCATTTTCTGAGGGTAAGCTGCTTGATCAAGAAAGCATCATACACTAAACTTGACACAAATTTCACAAACAATAGCTAAAAGATTGACTCTAAAAATGTCTAAGACTAGCAAATCAAGCTTTACCCCCCCCCAATAAAACAGCTGAAAATTATATGTAAACTTTAATATTTTTCCTCTGATTATCACAGAAATAAGTCTTTATTAAATAAAATCGGTATTCAACTGTGGAATCGTTTTTTAAAATCCTCACCCTAGGATATGATTTGACTGATTTGAGAGAGAGAAGGGAGGAGGAGAGAGAGAGAAACATTGATGAGTTGCCTCCTGTACGTGCACTGACTGGGTTTCAAACCGGAAACCTGGGTGTGTGCACTGACAGGGAATCGAGCCTGAGGCCCTTCCCTGCATGGGATGAAGCTCTAACCAACTGAGCCACACCAGCCAGGGCACCTGTGGAATCATTTTGGGTATTCGAGTTAACTATGATAATTCTAAAAATATGCAGTTCAAAATAATCAGGTTTATAAATTGATACACAATATTTTAAAACATCTTATTAGTGAATAATCATACCTAAAGAATTAAAGTACAATTCCTTCTCTGCTATAATTACTAAATAGATTTTTAAATATAACTCTACAGTTAAGCTAACAGTTGCACCAAATAACCTATATAGTACCAATGTCTTTCTCGGGACTTTTTTTTTTTTTTACTATGTTCACTTTTGCCGACAGTGTTTTAAATCCCGAGGTCCACTCCTGACTTAATATATTTAAGTACCCAGAAACCCCCATATTTAGCCTTTATGTGCAGTAGATGACTTAGCTGACTTTTAGGACCAATCATATCCATGAGAGTCTAGACTTAATGAAATATAATTAAATTGAACTCTTTAAGTCTGGACTCCTTTATGTACAAGGGGGATAGTGATTCCTGTAGTGGAGGTGGTTGTACGCAGACCCGGCACAGGGCACACAGAGATGCCCAATACATGCTATTCCCTTCACTCCCTGCTTTCCCACCCTTCCCTCTATCAGTATATAGTTGCTGGCAAATCAATTATTTATTTGTAATTAAGCATGTGCTAAAATATGATATAGTTATTTATTTATTTAACAAAATGAACTAACAAGTAGAATAGAGACAGACTGTGAAGAGGGGCCGCAGGCCCGGATGGGGGAGGTTGAGGAGGGTACAGAGAGGATAAATGGTGATGGAAGGAGACTTGACTTGGGGTGGTGACCACACAATACGGTGTACAGATGATGTGTTGTGGAACTGTGCACCTGAAACCTGTGTAATTTTGTTAACCAGTGTCAGCCCAATAAATTCAATAAAAAGTTAATAAAAATAAAAAAAAGAGCCATGAGTAGTGTGGTTCAGGTGGCAGGAGCATCATCCCATACACCGAAAGGTTGCAGGCTGGATTCCTGGTCAGGGCACACACCTAGATGTGAACAGAATCCTCAGCCCCAGCCAGGGCGTGTGTGGGAGGCAGCTGATCAATGTTTTTCTTTCACAATGACATTCATCTCTCTCTCTCTCTCCCCCCCCTTCCCCCCTTCTCCTTCCCTCCCCTTCTCTCTGAAAATCAATGAAAATGTTCTCAGGTGAGGATTAAAAAAAAAAAAAAAAAGGGAAGAAAAAGATATATATTTATGATAGCCATCACCAATCATCTGTATACCCTATTTAGGGTTAAATGTAATCTGCCCAAGTACAGGACCATATCAAAGGACCCTTTCCCAATTCACTATTGAAAAACAGAAGACACTATGTATTAGAGTACTTTCGGCAAGGGTACAGTCAATATGCATTCATTAACCTCAGACAATCCCCAAAGTTCGGTCAGCTATATCACTCTCTGTCTTTGGTTCTAGAGTGCAGCAATGCCAAATGCTGATAGCCAACAAAAGGTCTCCTTTCCTATTTGCCACAAATGGTCTTTCCATCATAATACCTAACTACAGAACTAGTGTTTCCTTTGCTTCTTACCTGAAGAAAATAAAAAGACCAAAGTCTAACATAAAAATGAGCAATTTCTTTTGCTACATAAAGAGAAATAAGTCTTCATAAATGAATAGCAGCAGAAAAAGATGTGAACAGAATCACTGCCTCAGGTGCTGTGCAAAGAGTCTCCAAAGCAAAGCGCTTTCTCTGTGTCCTGGTTAAAACCTGTTTGTCTGGGGATTGGCTCAGCTGCTCCAGTTCCAGCTTCCCAGCCTTCCAAGGTGTTGACATGACCTCAGTTGTCTCTTTGCTGGAGCTGGATCCAATTAACAAAATCCAACACATGCAGGCACTTGTTTCTCCATTATCCAGTGCCTCCAAGGGCAGCAGAGAATCAGAGTCAGTCACCTCTTCTAGTCTTGCCCTTGATAGTTTTTATCCTTAATCTTTAAACACTGTCCAAAGGCTATCAGGCAGACGGACACATCAATGAACAGTGGTAGAACTGACCAAAAAAGACAAACAAAATATAAATCCAACTAAATATTAGCTCATTGAATTACAGTACTTTAGAGAAGAAAATTATCTAATAAACCAACTGAGTTTACCCAACAACTAATGCAGATCCAAAGGCTTATTTTGTTGGGGACTCTACATGAGGGAAGTCACCCTTCCTCCCTTCCCCATCCATCCCTCCTTTTTCCTTCCTTCCCTCCTTTTTATCTCTTGCAAAGATAAAGAGAAAATTCATTATTGAAGATGTCTGAGGAGAAAAATATCCAAGTTTTACTTTATTAAATGCAAATATTATATACCTGTTTCCTGAGAGGCAAGGAACCACGGCCACATAAAGAGCAGGAATGCACTCAGAAATCATACCTCATCTCCTTTTCAGAAAGAAGTACTCCACCTTACAAACAGCATCAACCATAACATGAACACACGATCCCACAAGTCTGCATTTATCCATAACTGGTGGTGACAGACTCTGAGGTCAAAACCCACAAGTGTGATGAAGCCTCACCTTCATCTTCTGTGCCAACTACCACTGAAGACCTGCAAATACTTGAGTCTTTCTCTCCTTGCTTTAACCAGCTCCTGATTTCAGGGCATAATACATATAAAACTATTAAAATCTACTAAAATATAATAACATCATCTTTTTCTTCCTTCTATTACTAAGAAACAAAGTCCTAAAAATCTAGAACGGAAATTGGAAAATACCATCTCCCATCCTAACATAAAAAATTTACAAGTATAACAGCCCCTTTCCCCATCTTCATCTTTAAAATGAGGCTAATGTGGAACCAATGGTATTGTGCTTTTACAGCAGTGAGATAAAGCCGACCCGTTGTACCTGGACATGGGAAGCACTTAATAAATGATACGTTATTAGGCATATGAGTGAAAGCTCTGCTGCTTTAGAGACAATGAAGAGTTGGCTTTATTTTCACTTAGGTTTCCTTTATAAAAATTATATGGTTATCTATGAAAATAGCTTAGTACTATAAGTTGGCTTGGGGTATGTTTATATTATAATGTATACCATTTAGGGTAGTAGACACTAAGAACAATTACTACTCTCCTCAGATCCTCTAAAGCAGTGCTTGTCAAACAATCTGTGAAAAAAACCACATTTTTATCTAATTTCCAACTTGTTACAAATATCTTTGTGTAATACAATAAAAGCGAAACTTGAAAAATATAAAATACAAGCTCCCAATTTTTATGACTGTCATATTTTTATAAAAGTTTTAAATACTTGACTCAATTTCTATATTTATCTCAAGGCAGAAAGGTAATAAAACACTGCCCAGTTCACAGACATTTTTAACCCTGCTACAAAGAATACTTGATTTTAGGAATGAATGGAGAGTGGCTGTTTTGTACTAAAACAAACTAAAATTTAAAACTAAAAATCCTCTTACTAATGATGTTCCACTTACATTAATATCAACTCAAATTAGATATTAATTAAAAAGTACACAGGAGTCCTGGCTGGGCGGCTCAGCTGGTCTTATACACCAAAAGGTTACCGGTTTGATTCCTGGTCAGGGCACATACCTAGGTTGTTGGTTAGGTCCCAGGTTGGCGTGCTTATAGAAGGCAACCATTTGATGTTTCTCTCTCACATCAATGGTTTTCTCTCCCTTTCTCTCTCTCTCTCAAATCAATAAAAGCATATCCTCTAATGAAGATAAAAAAAAAAAAATACACAGGAAAACAGCCAGTATACCATATTAACCCATCCTAAAAACCACTTAATTGATACACTATATTGTAAAAAGTTATTGAATAAAGCAGCTGGATTTTAACTTCAGACTGATTTAGTACAGAACAGTACTGAATAACTTCTATATTGTAGAACAGTCACTAAATAAACTATGAAAACCAAACAATAAGAGGAACCTCACAGGACTACATTTAAATTATTAATGAAGTTCCTCACACCAACAGAACTATTTTAGAACACTTGGCAACTTTAACAGAACCTTTCGCTACTTCAGGTAGTAATAAAAATAACTTCTGTGTACCGATATGGAGCAATTAACGAGAAATCCCAACAGTGTGAAGCCAACAAAGTGGATAATATATTTAAAAGCTTGATTTTATTATAGAATAAAAATGCTTATTATGTATTTTATTTTCTTTTATGGTTTCAACACAACCTTTTATCAGTTTTGGCATTAACAATATAGACCGTACCTACAGAACTGAACTTTATTAGGGATATATATATATATATATATATATATATATATATATACATATATATATGAAACAAACTCTCTTATATCCGTATCCCTAAGAAGAGAGTAATATAATAAAACAAAGTGAGATGGAATGAAAACATCCTTGTGTCTATAATGATAAAGTTTGGTTTATCAGTAAATCACTCATACCTTTCAAGCCTGCCTTAAAAGAAATCTCAGAAACCATGAAATGTTTTCACTGGTTATTTATAACACCACAGAGTTGACTGCATTGGGAGAAAGAGAAGAGGCAGTCTCCAAAGCAGCATTCCTCATTATTCCTCCAACCTAAAAGAGTTTTTCTGCTTTCAGATGTCAAATTAAAAGTGTCCTTACCCAAGGTAGTCCAGGGAAGGCATGAGAGATGAAATGGAGTGCACACAGAATCTGCCTTCAGAATGCACTAGGAAAAGACCTTAGGATATAGACGCCCTCTTCACATTGAGGTTTTTCTGGTGACTGACACTGCCTACTATGGAAATGATTCTGAGATTACAAAAACAAATTAATTTCAAATGGAGAAAAGCCTTTCCTAGGCCCAAATTAAATTTATATTTCATTTCAAAAAGCAATGATCAAACATGTTTAATGGCCACAAATGACAATGACTTAAGAACCCCCCCCCCACGTATAAGGCCACAATCAGTTATCAAATGAATAATCCGGTCCTTTCACAGGGCTTTCAATCGTTCTCTGCATTCCTACATACATGGAGTGCAGCACAGTGTGTTCTGTGTTTGCTGCAAGATGCTAATGATAGAAGCTGCTGCAATCAAATCAGTAGCACAAATGATAGTACATTCACACCTGAAGTGCAGAGGAGCATTCTTACCACTCTATTCTCAATTCAGCTCTGTGTAAAGGACAGGAAATAATACCATTCCTCCTTCAACAAATAAACCCGCCATTTCCAATAACTGATCCATGACCAGTCACTAGTATTCAAACTGGCACTTAGGGGAACAGTGTCACCGTGCAAGCCAACAGGAAGTTATTTCCAGGCTTAGTCCGGAATCTGTTACCTAGTTGTTTTTGTTTGTTTGTTTTGTTTTTTGGATACAACTGAAAAAGAAGCATATACAATACATATATATTTTTAATGTTGTGGCAACTTCATTTTTTCAACTATAGTATATTTTATTGGCATTTGTGAGTGGCATCTTTCAGATGGGACAGGTGTTAACCCCAGAAAAAGTGACTACTTTCTGTACCCAGGAAAGCCAAGGTGTGGTACTGTTAGCAGTTGTCAAGGTGTCTGTTTGCCCAACTTTTATCCAGCTGGAGCAAAGGTATTAAGCTCTTGAAGCATAAAGAGAAAGTGGAAAAGGCCAGAAATTTAAGACTGACTTTTCAATAGTGAATTAAAATGTTTGACCATTAAGCGTAGTACAAAAAATGAAAAATAAGCCAGAGCAGTTCACAATTCGCCAAGACACGTTGGGAAGTCGTTTTTGCACTTCCAACATACAAACAATATAGAATTTTAAATAAAGAAGATGTTGATGTCTTAAGATTTCAATAACTCACTATCAGAAACTCACAAAATAGTGAAATAGTTCAGTCTTTCTGTCACGTTTCCAGCTATCCAAGAGGAAGGGAAGGAAAGCAAACAGTGCTTTCTTAGCATTGCTCTGCTGCTGTACAGAGCAGGGCTGAAGGCGTCGACATGGAAGCAAGGTGACAAATGGGGAAGCTGAACATTTTTTTAATTCTAGAATACTGCAGGGTAGGCCGTAATGGAAACATAGAGGGAAAATGGCATAGAGGCAAGGAATAATTGGAGGCTTGAGTCCATATAGTAGTCACAATAATGATAATACAAATAACAAGTAACTGAGCACTTATTATGTTTAAAAAGCTAAGCACCTATATATTCAAATATATAGGGGGCTTAAACATACATGTAATTATAACACTCTTAACAAATATAAGTATGGTCACTTTCCTTTATATAGGTATGACAACTGAGGCTCAGAAACATTAATTTGTTCACACAAGGTCACTCAGTATCTAATTATTCTTTTGCGTAGATATAAATAGATTGTAATAAATGATGATGGCCAGACATGTATACATGTTTATCACAGCTGACCAAACACTTGGGTTTTAACCTACAACTGCCTCCAAAGCCTGGACTGATAATTTGTTATAAAAAGCCAATCAAAAAATATATTATTAATGATTACAAAAGATAATCTTATGATTCAGCAAATCAACAGACTAAAAAGGAAATAATATAAATTTAATGGGCACTTAATATACGTACTATATTAGTTAAAGAATGAATGAATATAATATAACAAAGGATAAACAGCCTTTTTTTTTTAAAGAAAGAATAGGAAACATCTTTAACTTTTCTTATTGCTGCCTCCAGCCTGTGAAAAGAAATGTCTTTTTACAGTAAAATGACATCTTGATCTTCAATTAATATTTGTTTTGTAAACCTTGGATAATTAGGAAAAATAAAAATGTAATACAGTATCTGAAGAGAGCTTAAGAACAAGCTGTTTTAAGGCATATACAGATTTGCTAAAGATGTTAATTGTTACAAATTATAACAATTATTAAAGAAATACTTTAAAATTCAGAAATACTGTAAAATTCTTCACTGATCACGAATACAGTTATCAGAGTTAAAAGGAAAAAAGTTAAAATTATTTTGAATTTTCTAGGAATGCTCTACAGTATTTTGAAATGTACTGAATAAAAGGAATGCTAATTATGTCACATAAATGGTACATTCAGAAGATGTATATATTTTCTGCATAAAAATCATGCTTATTTTAATGCTCACACACTTCAGATTCTATTTGTAACATAGATAAAATGGAAAGAAATCGAGTTAACTCTTCCACAGGTACTGCAAACTGCCAGAAAAAATATTACTGGTACAGTTAAAACAGAACCTGTTTGTCTCTTAGGCTGCCACACAAGTGTTTTAAAAGTTTTGTTTTGCTGTGGTTTTAAAGCCTAGTGTAATCTCTCTACCACTGCTTCCAACGGACGAAAAAACAAAGAGTTAAAACTCAAATGCAGCAGCAAACCACAGGGCCGAGACAAGGCCGCCTTAGCCCCTTCCTTAACAAACTTGTTGCCAGTCCTGTCTGCACCATCCCAACTCCTCTGTTTCTCTGGCCTCCAGCCAGAAGTATCATTTTACTGGGAGTGAAGAAAAAGTCTCTTTCTTCCAATCTTGTACTACTTTCACCCCGACCTTGTAATCTTGTTTTTCCACATTTCTAACTGCTCAAACAAAAGCCTTTCCCCTAAAATATTCATAAATGACAGGGAAAAGACGAGAATGGGAAGGAGATGTTCCCTTTATAGATAGTACTCGTAGTACCGGGCACTGTTTTGAACACCGATAAGGGCAAGCTTGGAAGCAGGGACTCTGCTTGCACCCAATGAATTCAGGTAAAGTCTCCATTGTTCCACATTGCCATGGTCTGGTGACAGGAACCCCAACTAGAACAAGCTTGCCTTGCATTTTCCTTTGCATTTAGATGCCAACTTTGATAAAGTCACGCCTTAAAAGATCCACACAGCATGCAGCACACAGATAGCAATAAGGCCTTCAGCCATTCCCATACTCAGATAAATCTGACGGTAAAAAGGAGAGGAAATCAGAACAGCACTTACCTACACAAACACACATACACAGGGAACCCATTTGTAACTACAGCTATCTAGATCCTTCCTTACACTGGGGACCTAAGTGGATCCAACAACAAAAATAGCGGAGAGAGTCCATCCCTCCCGCATCCCTGATTCAAACCCAGAATTTTCTCAGAGGATCTCACTGCTTTCTGTCTCTGGTCTCCTCTGAGGAGTGTCCAAATGAATTCCTCATTGCTGTTTTTCTTTCATTTCCAATGACTCCCTGATATGCCCAATTCCTGAACCTTTATTCCCCTGAACCTCCCAAAAGATTTGACTCCTCTCCTATGGCAGAGCTCTCTACCATGAGCTACCCATAGAAACCAATTCCCCCACTGCCTTCCCTCCCGAAATTCCCCAAAGATCCAATCCTCTTCTCCTCTGCTGTTTTCTTTCCTGCTGTTCCCTAAAGAACCTGACATCACTATTAGTGAAAATACAGAAGAGGTCTGGGAAGGGGAGAATGCCACTGTAGCACAGGCACGCATGTGTACAAACACACACACACACACACACACTCACATGGTGAAGGAATGGTATTTAATTCCTGAGCTGGTCTTTCTCTTATCTGAAAGTTTTGTTTATACACATTACATCATATCACCTCTGATAGACTCAAATTTTCCCAAATGCCTTGACGAAATAATTTTTATCTAAAACAAAACAACACAATTTATAGAAAGCTTACCAACTTAAAAATTTAAACAAGTCAGAAGACTCACGTGCAAAGATCCTTGTTTACCTCCAACCAAACACTGGAAATCATAATTCGGGAGAAGGGAGAGTTTAGCCAAACTACTGACAGATTGGCACCATGTTCAAAACCTCTGTTGTGAGAATGCTACGCTCACAATTTAACCAAATTCTATTTCAGAAAACTCTATTTCACTGTAATGTTTGCACTAAGATTTAAGAGTTCTGAAACTACTTCTTTTACACTATTCAATTTCTGTCTTCTTCAGATAATAAAACATCTGGAGCAAAAGATAAATGTATAATCTTTTTCATAACATTTTCTTCAATCTATATATTTTTATAACCAGAAATATAATAATAAGAATTATTCCATTTTTTTCTTTTTAAAATATAAAGTTCCTAAACTTATTTTAATTGTTAAACTTCACAATTCGCTACTTCTATGGGAGGAAAAAGGCATTATTATAATGACTGAAAATAATGAATCAAACAATTAGCATTTAAATATTTTTCACATCGATTCTACTTTAAATTTTTTTTTCTGTGGTTTCTAAACAAATAAGATAAAAAAGAGAGAACCAAACTCTTTTCCTGTGTAACTTAGGACAGCCTTGTTTTTCTAAATGCAAAGACGGTCTAACTACCTTTAAGAAGAAAAAAAAAATTGTTCTTTGTAGGTTTTCCATTCTGATAGCAAATATCTAACAGCCCTTTGCCACTAAGAAAAAATCTAAAAGTAAAGCACCTCAAGTCTCACTTTCATGTATCTTGTTCATATTTAGTACTATGATGAACATTAAATAATGCATGTATTTAAGATGTAATTAATATGTAATACTTGGACAACAGTACTAAAAAGAGTCTCTCCAATTTTTAAATACTTCAGAGCCAAAAGATTTTAAAATTTTTGAATGTAATTTTCATTCAAAGTATTTATCATTGTACCTATCAAGTCACTGTATGGTAAAGAACAGATGTATCTAGACCTTTCTCAACAGTATTTTAGAGAATTTTAAAAAAGAACCGGAATGTGGTACAGCATAATATATGCTGAATTGGAAGTGAAAAGACTTCAAGTTTATCTATTTACTACCTGTGTAGCCTTGGACAAGTCCCTAACTTTTCTGTGTCTGTTTCACACCTCTAAAATAAAAGGGCCTTAAATATCTCTCAAAAGCTCTGATTAAATGAAATGAAAAAAATCAGGGGCATGATCCTAAATTAGACAAATGGTAACATAAAAACAACAGGGACACTACATTGCATTTTCAGGAGTGACTATAAATCAAGGAAAAATGACTGAAATTACTAAATAGAAACCTAGAAGACATAATTTTCAGTATTTAGTTCACTGACTATTCCCCAAAGTATTCAAAATGGGTATTATGTCTGATGTCAACTAGACATCAGAATATAACACCAGCTGCTAAGAGACGGAATAATGAAGACTATGAGATGTACAATTATTTCACTGGAAAGGGGAAGATTCCACTAGGGGATTTTTTAAAAAGTAAAGAGAAGTATAGAAGCACTTGCCACATTTCTTTTAAATTTCTCTTCCATTACAGAGCACAAAACAATTTCCTTACATTAACCTAATGTGCTACTTTTACCATCCCCGATGCCCTGTGATCTATATTTGGTCTCCATAAGCACAATTACACCCATGAAAGAAAGAGGGATCCCCTTCTAAAAACCCTTAGTGTGTTGACTTGGGTGGTGAACATACAATACAATATACAGATGATGTATTATAGAATTGTACACCAGAAACCTACATAATTTTATTAACCAATGTCACCCCAATACATTCAATAAAAACTAAAAAGAAAAACACCTTAGTCTGGCCCACAATTTCAGAGAGCTGAGCTACAGGCTGAGCTAATGAACTGATGTGACCTGAGATCTGATCCCGCTGCAGTAGCCATCAGGCTATAGTGGTAGTGTTACTTTACCAAAATAAACCCCTCCTCAAAGCGCAAAAGTGCCAAGAGTCCTTCCAGGTGCCAACTTCGTCTCTTCTGGAATAAGACTCCACTAACAAAGTTAATACAGCTTCGAACTGCCTTTTCTTAGTGGGTACATATATTTAGATTCTACTCATCCTAAAATCCATTTTCAAAGTATAAACACACTGCATATATCATACACAGAGATATATGTATGTGTGTATATATATCCCTATATACATGTAAAACAATACATGTTCAGTGTAGAAAATTTGGAAATTTAGCAAAGAAGATAGCACAAACAAATATCACAATTCCAACCCTCAAATATGACCACTACATTTGATGTATGTTCTTCCTCTCTTTTCTCTATGAAATACACATACATCAGTGGGTTTTTATTTACCACTTTGAGATCCTACTAAATAAACTTGTGCAGCCTTTTAAATTCCTTTATTTTGAAAATTTCTTAGGCCACTGTAATCTTTATGCACCCAATTTTTAATAACTGCATCTTATTTCTTCCAGTGGATATGCTATGTTTTTTAAACAATCAGCCAAAGAATTTCAAAGAATTTAAATGTAGCAGTATTTCAAAGAATTTAAATGTAGCAGTTAATTTTCCATATCAAATATTCAACTTGAGGAGATTACTGTAAAAGTGATTTTTAACAATTGATCCTATCAGACTCTTCGTAAACAAAAAATACAAGTAGACCCAAAGTTATACCACTGAACATTTCGCAGTCAACTCCCCCTTTATTTTATTCAAATAAATAAATATTGTAAGTAGGGTCAAACTGTGCATTTTGCCTTGTTAACATTCACCTTAGAATTTTAAGCCTGCATATAATAATTAATATAATCACAGGCATAACAGATGCTTGTATTCAGTATTTATTATGCTAATTGTTTTATAAAGACATTCTCTATGATCTTGACCACAACTCTATGAGGTAAGTATTGGCATCTTTTTAACAAATTAAGAAACCAACTTTCTGAAATGTTAAATAATTCACAGAACTAATAAATAAATCCTACCAAAGCTTAAGATGTAGCTCTTGAATCCCATATTGAACAAATGTTCGATGTTCTCATTTGTGTTTATGTACTACATATTTATATTTATTAACTGAATTTTAACACTAATGAAAAAAAGCTCCTAACACTGCTGCTATTAGCATTATGTTATAGCATGGCAATTTGACAATGTTATATACTTCAAGGAGAGAAGCATAAGCTAAGTAAAATATAATGCAGAGATCTTTAATAATATAATTTTCACAGCTGCATGTTGTATAAAAATGTCCAGTAATTTTTAAAACAAATTCCAGTCCTAATTTTTGTTCAATTCATTATTAACACTGAGTGGTGTGGTTCATTTGTTATTTTTAGTGTTTATCTTTTCTTTTTTTGGTTGTTGTTGAATATATATTTGCATGGTTAAAAAAAAAATTTAAGGGAAATAGTGAAAAGTCTTGTTTTAAAGAATTATATAATGAAAAGTCTTGCCTGTATTCCAGTCTCCTATCTGCTCAGCTATAAACCCTCTACCTACGTACCCCCAAAATAAATAACCAGCTACTGTTTTCTTGTATGTTTTCTCATATTTTTAATATAACTATCAGTAATTTCTCTTTTTTTACACAAATGTAACTTATTTTATCCTGCCCCTGCTGTGTGTGTTTTTTTTAACTTAGCAATATATTTTAGAAATCTTTCCATATTCATAATATTCCTCAATTTTTTTGTATGCGTACATACATTCCATTATTGATGTGCCTAATTTATTTAATCAGTCCTCTACTAATGGACATTATCTGCAAAATGTTTCCCATCTTTTACTATTAAAAACAATTTCAGAGGGAAGGGGTGGGGGTGGGAAGAGAACTTATATGCATATATGCATAACCCATGGACAGATAATAGTGCAGTGAAGGCCTGGGGAGGGGGTGGGAGCAGGGTGAAAGGGGGCAATGGGAGAAGAAAAGGAGACATCTGTAATACTTTCAACAATAAATTTTAAAAAAACAATGTGGTCATGAATAAATTAGTATGCTTGACATTTTACAAATATACTGTAAGATAAATCTGTAGAAACAGGAAGAGTAAACCAAAGCTCACATGCATTTGTTCCAATTTACATTTATACCAACTCATACTCCCCCCAGCAATGAATGAAAATCCTAGCTTCCTTGTAGCCTTGCCAATACAGTATGCCATTACACATTTGGACTTTTGCTAATACACTGCATTTAAAAAAATTTTTTTAATTGATTTTTAGAGAGAGGAAGGGAGGGGGAGAGAGTGAGAGGAACATCAATTGGCTGCCTCTCGCACATGCCCAGATTGGGGACAGAACAGCAAACTGGGTATGTGCCCTGACCGGGAATGGAACCCGCCACCTTTTGGTGTACGGGATGGCGCTCCAACCACCCAAGCCACACTGGCCAGGGTTAATGTATTGTAGTTTTTAAAAATTATGTCTGTGTACTCTTAGATTTCTTCTTTTTTCAAAGAAGTTGAGAAATTCTTGATGAACTATGTGCTAATATAACCAGATTTGCATTATGTCTTTTTTGTCCATTACTAGGAGTTGCTATGTATTAGGGAGATTAGATCATAATGAGTTGCAATTTTTACCTCCAGCTTATTTATCTTTTGCTTTTGCTCATATTTGTTTGCCATGTGAAAGTTTTAAAGTTTTATACATTTAAATACATTAATCTTTTTAAATGGACTTTTGGATTTTGAATTTTATTAAAAAGGCCTTCTCCATTCTCAGACCATAAGAAATTCTTATTTTCTTCTACTGCTTTCATGGTTTTATCTTTCACATTTAAATCTTTGTTCCAATTCCTGATGACCAGTATGAGATATGGATGATGAGTCCACCTGCCAAAGATTAGAGTATCTCTTCTCATTTTAAGTATTCTGCATATTCTTTAATATGAATAGTATGCAATTAAGTAAACATGCATTAATTTTGAGCTCCCCTATTACTGAATTAATATGTTGTGTGTGATCATTTTTCAACTCATTCTCTGAGGGGTGTGGATAGAAAATCTTACCATCTGTAAATAACGATTGTTTCACCACTTTGTTTCTAATTTTTATACCCTATTTTCTTGCTTTTATCTAATGGCATTGGCAATTTACTCCAGTACCATAGCAAATAACAGTGAAGGAAGTGAGCCAAACTTGTTCTTATTTCTAATGCTCGTGAGTATGTCTCATGTGTTTTCCCACCAATCACAATAGCTTTGGGGATGATATATATATATTTATCCCACTGAAGAAGTCTCCTTTAAATACTATTTTATTGAGTGTGAAAATGGTTGTTAATTTTTATCATATGTCTTTTCAGTGTCCTTAGAAATAATCCTATGATTTTTATACTTAGTTTAATACAATAAATATTAGCAAATTTCCTATTATTGAACCATCTTTGCATTGCTGACATGAACACCACTTGCTGATAATATATCATTACTTCAATGGAATCCAGGGAGCTTATTTTTCAACAACTGCCACTTATTTTGGACTATGATTATTATTTGATAGTATTAAACTACAAGAGAACAAGTCTTAAAGCAATAAAACATTGCCAACCAGAAAATTTGGGGGGGGGGGTGGTGACCAGAATTTAGATTGGGAATTGGATATAAACTAATTGATTATCAGACAGCTACAGTTCCACCGATTAAGGACTGTGGGACTAATATTTTCAGTCCTATACCACAGGGAAATTATACGTTTAGCAGAAACCTTTTAGCCTAATACTGTGTGAGGAATTTTTTAATTTAATAATACACTCATTCAACTTAATATTTACTGAACTCTTATTTTCAAGACACTGAATGGCTCTACAATGAAGTTCAGTGGCTTGCAAATGTTTTTTGACCTAGATACACAATCAGAAATACATTTTTATTGCAACTCAATATATATGTACATCTATGTGTGTCTATAAAAAGATGCATGTTTATAAAAAATGGCTTCATAAAACAATACTTAACTGTTACACATTTATATACACACGGTGATCTATTTTTATTCCATGTCATTTTTATTAAAATGCTAGTTGAAACACACTATATTGATTTCCAGCCCATAATAAATTACAATCTATACTTTGAGAAATATTGTCATACTAGCTAAGAACAAGGATTCTGGAGTCACAAAACCTAGTTTTGAATACCAGTTCTACCTCTTAAGGGCTTTTAATTGTACACTGTGTCTCATCTACTAGATGAGAGCAACAGCATCTACCTCATAGGATTTTATGAAGATTAAATGAGTCAATACTTGTAAATGCATGTTTCAATAATAAACTTGACTGGTTTAATAAAATATTTCCCTTGACCCTGCACTTGCCAAAAGAAAAACAGCATCCCTAAATTACATAAAGAGAGAAAAAAATCATTAAAGATATAGACTTTCTATCATCTATTAAAGATAATTATGAATATTCCAGTATGATCTACAGTCTGATTTGGACCATGTCTTCCCTTCCGGGGCCTTGGAGATAATCAATAAATCATTAAGGTCTTCGTTTTATTGTCCTTTTATACACAGCTGCACATAAGTAAAGCCCCTAGAAGTCCTCTTAGAGGCCTTATGAAACCAATAAGCATGCTAAAAAATTATAATTTACCAGTGCATTATAAAGAAGTCACCATATGTATGACTCTCAATTATATACTTTTTAACTATTCCACAGTAACACATAAATATCTCTGGTAGATGTCTTATACTCCAGATTTTCATATCTGTAACCTGGATAAGAAACATTTTTATGTCACATCTCTTAAAGATAATTATGAAAACTTTCTGGCTTATTGCCTATCACTTACTCCTTACTGCTTCTGATTGAGCAGTGAAAGAGGTAACTGCACTCAGCATAACTACAGGTATGTCATAAGGACCAAGCCTGGAATCCATGGGTTCAATGCCTTTTACCCAGAGCTCCTCCCCAAGAAGCTGATGGCACTGAGAAAGCTGGTGTGAGCAGACATCCTCCCAAGGAACAGAGAGCTTTCCTTCAGATTTACGTGCAAATTCTTTTTAAAAGTTTATTCTTCAATTACAGTTGACATTCAATATTATTTTATATTAATTTCAGGTGCACAGCATAGTGGTTAGATAATCATATACTTTACATAGTGGTCCTGATATTTCCAGGACCCGCCTGGCACTGTATACAATTATTACAATACTATTGATTATATTCCCTAGGCTGTACTCTACATCCCGGGACTATGTTGTGACTACCAATTTGCAGTTCTTAATCCCCTCTGGCAACCGTCTGTCTGTTCTCTGTATCTATCAGTCTATTTCTATTTTCTCATTTATTTTATATGCAATTTCTTAGGGGATTCAAATGAAGTGGAGACAGGCATGCGATAGCAATCTGTATGAAAGGATATAGGTATCCAGTGATCATTCCCACAACAATAAAAATTTTTAAAAATGAGTCTATTTTATCTACCAAGACTAATCTACACCCATGCTGGCTCTTGGGACAGCTGCAGCAAGGGACAATCCAGGAAATATATGAAAGTACAACTGTAAGTCTGCCTGAAATGATAGGCGGAGAGAACCCTAATCTTTACGGTAATTAGGTGCATAAACATCTTAAATCCAGCCTGGAGGAAAGAGTAATCCATTCCCTCCTTAACTCCCAGTATTCCACGGCCTCTCCAAAGTGAACTTTGGAGCTAATGGAAAACAGCTATTTATTAGACCTAATTTCACCATTTCATCACCTTTTGGAATCTATCTACTATACATATCAAATGATATTAATACTTAGGCTCCCTCTGGTAAATATGCTACATTCACTTCGAGTAGAATCTCAAGAAACCCCCTAATTATGCAAGTGTCTATTTCTCCAAAACACAAAGAGAGAGTCGTGTTTGAAAGTTGGTTGACTGCTGAAGCAAAAAAGATTGCTTCTCCCCCTCCCCTTGCTCCAATTTACCTGTTGACATTTGGTACCTTTTTTTTCTTTCTTAATTGTAGTGATGGGATAGAGAAAGGTGTGTGTTTTACTTAGTTTTAGCATGTTCCTAAGCCTTACTAGGATTATATTCTTACGTCTGGCATCCACTCAGCAAGGAGGAGCAGGGTACAGGAGTTTGATAGAAATAAAGCTAAATGGATAATTTTATGCTTATCACATGGATGGCAAGTGCCAGCAGGCTAACAGAGCACCTATCTCCCACTGAAACTACACCCCCACCCTCCTCCTAATACACCTATAGCAATCGGTCCTGCTTAATGCCGCCTTGCCTTGTGCTCTGTCCTTAAATGACTTCCTGAATTCCTTCAATACTGAAAACAACTCCAGAGTTTAGGTTCAAATAACAGCTGATTGAAATTTTTTAATGTATTTTCAGTGCTCATCTTTGCTAATGATGACAATAAGGTTTCTTGAAAAAATATGGTATCTTTAGTTTCTTCAGAGAAATCTAATCTTCCTCTAAAATAAAAAGGGGTGTGTGTGTGTGTGTGTGTCCACGTGTGTTGTAGAGACAAAGGTGTTTTTCTACTCTGATAAGCACTCTGATAGTTTTACCTTGACAGATCCTATATATAATTCCTACAGAAAAATATAAAAGAGTATTTTGATAAAATAAAATATTAAGTGAGAAAGGCTAGGTTTAGTGTTTTTCTTTTTCCCCCCTCTTTTTTATTTTATTTTATTACTTTCATGTTTACCCACTGATTCACTCTTGGGTGAAATTGAGAAATGTAATTATTAATGATCAGATTACTTGACTACGTGATGTGCATTCCTATACAAACTGAATGCACCCATAATATAAAGTATATGAAAGAGTATGTGAAAATCAGGTAAGAAATTCCTCACAAAGTCCCCCCAAAGTGTGAAGATCTGATCCCCTAAGGCATCTAATTGAATGACACTGATCAAAGAATAAGCCTCTTAAAACACAGAAATATAAACCTATTCAAGGAAAGCTTTCTAGAATTAAAGCATATGCATATTAATTCTTAAAAACTATAAAAGAGCAGTTTTGATCAAACTCTAAGAAAGCAAATTCACAGCCAAGTTAGATAGCACTGCGCTCAGTAGCTGTGAAAAAGCTGTATAATAAATATATACAATCACATACTTTATGATAAATCATATTTCCTGTTGTTATATAGGTCTAAACCTAATTTTACTCATTTGTTATTCAATAAATGTAGTGAGCTTCTAATTTTTGCAAGACACTAGCCTAGGAAAATAAAATCATATATTTGTATGCCTTAGATATAAACTGACCTTAATTTGAGGTCGGAGGAAGGGAAAAGGTAACTGGAGAGGAAAATAAGACTTCTAGTCCCCTCCTGAATAAACATGCTACCCTATTAGTTAAATAAAATTCTATAGGCTTGAAACAATGGAGGATTAAGATTAAACCTCAGATTTGGAATGCTTCCTTTTATAATTCAGCCGCCCTGGGAAAATGTCTGTGTTCATAGTGAGGTCTCTCTCTATGATAGCAGACTAATCGGTACAGGTTCTTGAGATAATGGAAGCTCACCTGGCTAACCAGGCAGCCTGCCCATCAACTTCAGATCCACATATCTCCCGAATTACAATCAGAGACTGTGTTCACACCCTGAAACCAATCCATCACTCTCATCTCCTGCCTTAAAAATAAATTAAAGGGCTAGGTGAGGGCACTGCATGACTCAAACCACCAGGATCTCAACAAATATGTCCTATTTACTCTCAGGGAATAGTCATAATTGGCATCAGACCAAGTTTTTCCTCATCAAAACTAAAAGATAATTTCTATACTACATGCCAACTGTCAGTAAACCAAGAAAGTCTAATCATTTACGCAGCATAAAAAAACAACAACTTAGATCTTATTTTACTTTAAAACATTTTAGAACAGAAAGAACTATCCCAGAATCACGTAGTTTGGGTGTATAGTAGAAAAGAAAACAGCTGTGTGACATCAGAGCTTTTTTACTTTGTAGAGCAGGTACACAAAAGCAGGATAAAACTCTTAGATATACCAGAGCTCTGCCTGGAACTCTTTTAATAAGAAAGAATACCAGATGATACTTTGTTGACTTCCTGGTTAATAACACTATTTGTAGGAAAAACAAAGTCGTATTATCAACATCTTAAGTGACAAACTCTCCCTTGGTTACAGAAGCACAAAAAGATGAACCAGTAGGTTCATTACCACGGAATATAATACTCTTGTAGTTGTTAAAAATCAAAATGTATACATGTGCTTAATGACATAAAACAGGGTAAACTAAAGGGTGTATACTATTGGGGAAAAAATAATCATATAATAAACAATTTTTATTCCAAGATCCCAGCCATTCCTGTGTTTGATGGGGATAGAAAATGATCTGGACAGAAATCCTTTGAGTTGTTAAATAAATTATATGCAGAGTACTTAGAACAATGCCTGATACACAGTAAATGCTGTATAAGAATCTCTGCTATTATATTTTGCAGAGTAATTAGCTCTGATTGTGAGATTTCAAGTGCTTTTCCATTTTTGTAACTTATGCATATTTTCTTTTCCCCATTAATTAACCTGCATTCATTCTATTAAAAACATTTACCATAAAATACATATAATTAAAATACATTTTATTAAAATTATCATTTTCACATCCACTAATCACAATCCAGGAAAATTAACCCACATTATAAATCCTTCAAATTACTGCAATACCCAGTAATTTTTACTCAATGGAATTTAAGGTAAAATTCATTATGAAAAAAGCTCAGAATAAAAGGTATATAGGAAAGAAAAAAAAAATTAAAAGTTTAGACATCTGAGTTTTCTGTGCTTTACTATGAAAAATAATAATTTCACAAAATCTGCCAACCCCATCAAAGAAACCAATGTGTAAATGAGCCATCGTTATTCAACACTGTCTCCCTAACTCAGAGGGCAGCAGGAGCCACTGCCATTCATCCAACAGTTATTTAATAACAGTATTTCAGATTTACAGGATTGCCCCAAACTCTGCTAAGAGCTTCATGCTTCATCTCATTTAATCTTCCCAACCACCTTATAAGAGAGGTGTTCTTCCCAATCTTTAAGGCAGAAGGAGAGGAAGCACAGAGAAGTTAAGTAACTTATCCAAGGTCACACAGCTGATTAGTGCAGCCAGGATCTGAACCTAAGCAGATCCTAGGCCCCAGCTTCCAGGCACTAGTTACTGAGCATCTTCCATGTGCAAAATGCTAGGCACATAAGGGAACCGATGACTGCCCAACAGTCAAGACACCTGGTCTGCTAAGGCCAGGGTCTCTTAACAATGACTCTGTCAGCCCTCTTCCAGCTTTCAGTCGCAGCCCTGACCTCAAGAACCACAGCCACCGTAACTGCTCTGATCACGGTGACTATCAGAACTGGAATTGCAGAAGCTCTGTTCCCACTCCTGGCTCTACACGGAAAAACGTGTTCCTCAACTGTGACTTGTGACTTAAAATGGATTTCATAAAAGGTTAGTGTGCATAATGCTATTAATACTATCCATCAGATAAATGTTACACCAACTGAGCCTTTTCATTGGTTATTCTGGAAATTCAACCAACATTTTACCATGGTTTTAAATAAAAAGTGCATTCCTTTATTTCATTTTATTTTTAATATTATCATACAAAAAAATTGAGCTCCCCCCCCCCTTTAGCATCCAGTTCTACAACATGTATAGATTCATGTAACCACCACCATAATCAGGATACAGAACAAAAATACAGTCTTAATAAAATGGAGGCTTATAAATGAACTTAAAGGCAGGTGCTGTTATGTTATACGTAGTTCTTGCTCTGTGTCTTCCAACTAATCAGGTTTTCCCTCTTTCCTAGGAATAATGCACTGAATACCAAAATAGAAAGGCTTGGTATATTTTTACAAAACATACTTTTACAGCTGAAGCATTTTATTCTTTACAGATACTTAGAAGTTGAGGTTTTATCAAGACAGTTGCAATTCTTTCCATGGCAGAGTTTCGACAAGAGTAGAAATTATGAAATGAGCACACCTTTCTGACACTACGCATGCCTGGACACTGCTGATCCACAGACAAAGGCTGGGTGGAGGTCTCTAGACTGAGATTATCAAGTGTGTATTATACAGTGTTCAAAGACATTGGGGAATGTGATCTTTATTTATAAACTATAATCAGAAGTTCCTCATATTAAAACAAAAGTAAACAATTCAAACTCCAACCAACTATAAAAACGTAGTGTCAAGCTTTGCATGGGTTATACATGCCACCTGAGGCTTTCCCCCCCACAAAAACATTTCTTTGGCCTGGTGTCGAAGAATGGCCGAGTCACACCAGATCCTAATATTCTCTACCACCATTCTAACCACAAAGTTAGTGCTGAAATTCTGTATTCATGAAAAAATAGTCTCAACTCAGGTCTGGTACAACCTGTGTGCTGAGAGAAGTTACTTCAATGTTATTAATTTGATAGAAAGCAAATAAATATATCCACAGTCCCAAACTTCTCCATACCCTCCAGTGTGATCTGATACCTGAAATTCCTATGATTAGGAATTTATGACAATGCCTCGAGACTTTTCTATTTCTAGAAAAAACCTCTACTGAAGCATATGCATGCTACTATAAGACAACAGTAACCTATTAAACGATGTCAACTCTTTAAAAATCTCAGCTTTAATGGAACAGACTGACAAATTTCAGAGGGAAGGTGGGTGTGGGGGTGTGGGTGGTAAGAGATTAACCGAAGAACTTCTATGCATATATACGTAACCCATGGACACAGACAATAGACAATAGTGTGGTGAAGGGGGGGGGGGGGGGGTCAATGGGGAAAAAAGAGGACATCTGTAATACTTTCAATAAAGATAAATTTTTTAAAAAAAATCTCAACTTTAAATGAGTTTATTTGTTTTATGATGGCACAGAAAGCAAAAGTTCCTAGTGCCACAGGCAGGTACTGATTTGGGTGAAGGGGGACTGCAGGGACACCTATCAGAATCACGCAGCCCCGAAAGGAAGCCAGGACGGACAGACAGCGAGGCAGCGAGACAAGCACCACAAGGGAAGTGGGTTTCGAAAGGGGAGTGTGAAGACAGAAGCAGGACAGCGTGCACCTCGCGACGGCCTTATCTGCAGCCTGCCGCAGGGCGGCATGCCCCTTCCTGCGCTCTCAGCACGCCTCCCACCGCAGCCTCGGCTCTTCCTCTAACGAAATAGGTCAGCTCGGTAAAGGGCAACTGGCTGAGCTGAAGCAAGCCTCCCGAGGCTGAGCCGGAGGAGCTGCAGGAGAACACTGGAACCCTGAGCCGGCACAAGCAGGGCCGAGGGAGGTGTGGGAGAGGAGGAGCGGGAGGTCAAAGAAGGGGGTGCCACTGCCGTTCCGCTACAGGGGACGCACGAGGAAGGCCGCGGGAGCTGCCCACTGAGGCCCTGGCCTGCTCTGCGCTGGCCCCAGGTTAGGGAGCGGCCGCCAAGCAAGAGCGGAGCGGGCTTGAGGGGGGCAGTGGCGGTCTCCGCAGCTCTGGGTGCGGGGGCTCCTCTGCACCCCGCTCGCACAGGCGGGTGAAGTCAGGCCCCATTCGGTCTGCCATGCTTGACCTCGCTCTCTTCCCCGCCCCCCCAGCCAAAGGAGGCACCCCACCTCTCTTTCTTCAAAGGCACCCCCATTGCCATCTACTTCAACGGAGGTCGCTTACCCTCCCCTACTCACAGGGTCCTAAAACACTGGGGCGCAGAGGGGTGTGCCTGCTCCGGCAGGTGCAGCAGGACTACAGGTGCAGAGGCGAGCAAGACGGGCTCTGCCCGGGGGCACCTCCCACAGGGGAGACGGGCCTAAGACACTGATGACAGAACATGGTCCGGGCAGAAACGTGTGCGTAACTGCTGCTAGAGTACCCGAAGCTTAAAGAGGCGGCAGCATTTGGTCTGTAAGAAGGACTGGGAGCTTGCCTGGTGGACAAAAAGGGACAGGAGTTCAAGGAAAGGCTTATGCAAAGATAAAGCAACGTCAAAGAACGTCTGTTCAAGACACGGCAAGCGGCGGTGGTTAAGACATTAGGTATATGTGGAAGGGAATTTCAGGGGACAGGACTAGAAAGGCAGATTGTATTGTTTAATAAAGGCTGTAGCATCAAATGCTAAAGAGCTTACTCAGTTCTTTATAGGTGATATAACTCTCTGTAGCTCCCCATAGGTAATGGGAGTCATGAAGGTTTCTAGAAAAGGGAATGGCAGATTTACAGAAACAAGTGACAAGACAGAGAAAGGAAATTATTAATTCTAGGAATATAACTAGAAGGCAGATGACCTCCAATCCTTCCTAAGAAGCCAGTGTACCCTCTGCCTTAATCATGTGGATATAACTGGGAGAACTCTGTTAGGTTTGCCTGAATGTATTAAGCCTACATCTAAAAACACCCAACTGATACCTGATTTTTCATTTATTTGATTTCTCAGTAATAAATTTCATTCTTGACAAAGGAAGAATACATTCTTCTTTATACTATATACAATATTTTTCATGACGTATTCAATAAGCACTCACTAATTCATTTAGATAACTATCCTACAGGGTCTATTCTAGAAATCAGTTTTATGCTTTCCAATTCTATTTCTACCTATTCTGTATCTATCGATTCCATTGTGTCCTCTGATCCTATTTCTAGTCTAGTTCCACAGACTAGAAATATAAGGTCAACCAGGTAAGTGTTTGCACAGCGCATTTAAAACGTGCATCTCTTCTTTCCTTTTGGCTCCAGCTCATGGGGATACAGCTTCCTATCTTACAGGCAAATCAGTACTTGGGTGCTACACCGACACCATTAGCTATATTTCTTACATTCAGTAGTAATTCAATGTGGAAGTTGAAGTCCCTGTAAAATTGTTTAGCAGATCACATAGGACAGTCCTGGAATTCCACCAATGTTTTCTCTAACATTCAGGATTGCTGTACGTGAAAGGAACCCAATGACATTTTTGTGATTACTCTTGGAATAACTGCTGTTGGCAGACTGGTCACTAAATGTTTCGATAGCTTCTTTGAAGTACAATAAAGAAAAACATAACTATAGCAAAATCTTTTTATAACCACGGCATTGCTTTAATATGATCATTATTGCATTTCTGCACAGACAGTTAAGTGGAGTAATATGTTACCATTCTTAAGAGTTTCTTCTCAGTTTGGTTAGAACTGAGCACTAATCAGCTGTTGAAATCTAAACTGATTATTTCTGAAGTGTCAACAGATGCACCGGCTCCCTGGCTGAAATAGCAACAGGCATCTATTTTTTGTAAACAGGGTGAAGGAACACGACTGAGAGAGACGTGGAGAGAGGAAATATTCAGTCCCATAAAATGCAGTGTGAAAATGCTGCACATGGTTTTATAAAATGTCCCAAACAAAATAACCTGGAAGGCCAAGAAAAAGGAAAATGACCAATGTGGGTAGAGGAAAAGTAGTTAAGAGAGGAAATGAGTCAAGACCTTTTGCCTACTGCAATAACAAAAGGTAATATGTGTTTATGTATTAGTTGTTTGTTTGTTTGGAAAAGAGCAACCTCCACCTTCCCTCCAACCCCTGCAAACCCTCAAGGTACAGTTCTGTCACATGCTGACACCATCACTTAAAAGCAAGGGCATATTTTACTGTTTGATCGCACCTGTGTAATTCCCTGGCTCCTTGAAGCAACCACTATCTTCTACCCCAATGCAGTCCTTTCCAATTCCCTGCATATACACCACAGCCATACGTCGGAGATGCAGCAGGTTCGGTTCCAGACCACAGCAATAAAGCGAGTCTCAGAATAGCGAGTCATAATCTTTTTGCTGGCAGAGTGCCTTCCCTTCGATGTGTAAAAAAAACGCCACATCTATGAAGCGCACTAAAACAAAGCCCAATAAAATGAGGTATGCCTGTAGTACTTCACTGTTTCCTAAACTTGCCTGATCATCAAAATCACAGGTTCCTTCCTTGAAGATTTGGACTCTGTACACCTGGGGTGAGGTGTGGGACTATTTTTACAGGCATCCCAGAATAATTCTTATGATGAAGCAAGTTGGGGAAACAAGGCTCTAATTTTATGACCTAACTAATTTTAAAATAGTTTGGTTGTAAAGATTATTCTTTTCTGAGAATTTCATAATGTCCCTTGCGGTGATGGTACTTTGTGGACTTGCTGATATACCCTTAACCAATCTGCAGTGACATAAATGAATGGACTAATAACACATTTCCTACACATATATCCAATCATTTACTAGCCAGTGGGTTCCCTGGTTAGATAAGTCTCCAATATAAAGCAAAGACATGTCTGATGAAACCTGGACTGGCTAAGTCAGAGAAACTCCCATCCTGCCACAGGTGATCTGGAACACTGGATATCTCCGCAGCTAGCAAGTGTCGGCTCCTCTGCAAATATTCACACGAGGACAAAGCCAGCTAATTTCCCTGATAAAAGTGAGTCGCCATCCTAATGATTTAGATTGCTTAGGTGCACATATGGAAATAAATGCTTCCCGGCACAATTCCATATCCAATTATAATAGCAAATCCAATAAAAGCACAGTTAAACTGCCACTCAGGCAAGGGACAAACACAAAGTCATAAGCCAACTCAAATGTTCCCAGGGGAACAAATGTGGATGCCTAGAACCCTCATGAGGGGGCTCCACATTCTCTTTTTCACCTGTGAATTTTTCTTAAGAAATTTCAGCTGGAAATTTTTGTAAGTTTCCACATCCTGAACTAAATTAATCCCTGAAAGATGATTCCATTCCTTTCTCATAAGTTTCAACACCTCTTCACTTTTAAATCCCACTTTTGTCTCAAAGCCTCAAAGCACAAAGACAAAAGTTTACATTGCATTTGAAATGGAAACAGTTTTTAAATTTTTATTTATTGATTTGAGAGAGAGAGAGATGTAGTTCCGTTTATTTATGCATGCATTGGTTGATTCTTATATTTGCCCTGACTGGGGATCGAACCCACAACCTTGGTATATCGAAACAATGCTCTAACCAACTGAGCTATCTGGCCAGGGCCTAAGACGGAAACTTAATCAATGGATATCTGTCTTTTAAACACGCAAAGTTTCCACACAAATCAGCATTTTAACTATAATTTAATCTGAACTGTTAAAGACGTAAAGTTATTTGAGGGTAAAATAACTAAAAGTAACAAAAAGATGTAAATTACTGAAAATAAAGTCAGAGTTTTTGTTCTGTTTTGTTATATAACCACACTTAGATGGTTTACTTGATCTATTTGGGCGAAGATGTAAAGAGACGGGATATATATGTTAAGCACAACACCTGTGGCATTATTCTGGAAAAGACTTCATGATAATCTTTTCAAGACAAGGACCAATATAAAACTCTAAACACCTACATGAAATCCGAATCCACATGCACTAACATAGAACAAAGCATCTAAAACTCCCCTTAAGATACTTAGTTTGTGTCATAGTAAAAGCAGTAACATTTCAGAGAGGCCGATGAGGACTCAATATAAGGAAGAACCTGCTAAGAATTAGAGCCCATCAGCAATGCACCAGTGAGCTTCCTTCCTCCCACACTGCAGCGGTCAAGCACAATCCCAGGGACCACCTGTCACTCATGCTGTCAGGGACAGGCTGGCTTTGTTTAGGAAGTAGTTCTAAACAACCTCTGGGGTCACTTCAAAGTCAGTGTTTTGATTCATCAGGGTTATTCTCAGTGATGAGAAGAATGACATGAGTACACACACACACACACATACACACACACACACACACACACACACACACACACACAAGTAGCCCCAGAAGAGAACCTGGGCGCTTAATATTTTAAAATGTGATTTTATAGGCAAAAACCAAACGGCGAATCAGCTACATCCTCAAACTGACATTTCAGGGCAGCAAGAAAGGGAAAGAGATACAATTTTGTTCTTTCTCAGAATTTTCTTTGAGTCAAAGAACGAGCCCAGGTCCTGGTGACCTCAAGCATATTGTTTAACAGGCCCCAACAATCTAGATCTTGGAGAGACTGGGAGCTACAGAACCACAGAACATACCCAGATGCATAATTTCTCATGAAAAACATGTTTGTCGTGCAAAGAACCTTCTCTGCTCTCTGGCCTATTTCAGTTTCCCGTGTGAGTAAAACACAGGGCAAGTCCGAACCTAGCGCTTTCCTGAAAAAGTATACAAGAAAACAAACGAAAAGAGGAGTGGACGTCAGCTTCTCTCAGGAGTAGGCTTAGCCTGGAAGTTTCCAGACAATTCAACTTGCTTATCTACTGACAGGCTTATCAATCTACCAGTGTTGAAATAGTAAAGAGAGAGATATGGGGTCCGACCCAGGCAACCCCTTATCCCCACACACCTTCTGTAAGGTGTCTCCTTCTACGTCTGTCACCTAGCACTTAAACGGAACCAATCAAATATTTTTTTTAAGTAAAGTCCTATTTTTCTTTCTGTATTCTTTGCTTGCTACTTCTACTCTTTAAATACACTTTTCTCCTTAAAAGAACTGCTGCCACGTAAGTAGCCAGGTGTCATAATATAACAATTAAGATTTCATTACCCTTTGAACTTGACTGAAGTGCTCGAAGGTCTTGCTACAGGATTTATCAAAATGAACCAGAAAATACAAGCAGATACATCTTCTGCTATAGAATATTTAACATCCGGAAGTTTTTACTTAACATCAAATGATCAGTATCCTCCCATTTAATTTCCCTCAATAGACAGGCCCCCAAATAAAACTTGTTCTTCCTTTTCGTAGTTCTTAGTAAAGATTTTAATTATAGTTTATCCTGAATGCCAGAGCAAAATGTTCTTCAGGGACAGAAATTAAACACAGACATCTCTGTGTATAAACATATGAAATAATGTTTAACTAGCCATGATTAAGAAATGTCAAATATCCGTAGATACTATCCCCACCCCTCACATTAGCCAAAATTGATGAAATTCAGTGTTTTCAAAGGTGCCGGAACAGGGGCCCACACACTACTTGTAGTGGAAATCGGCAAGCTTTACAAAGGGCAATGTGACCGCACTTGATCCACCAAAATGGTCACTGCACAGGTTTCCTGGCATAGCCACTCTACAGCCAGGTTATCCTAAAGACATGTGCTGAGGTGAATGGATCGACAAGGACATTCCCGCTAAACACTGTTACAGCGAAAACCTAGAAACCAAGCGTTTCTCAGTGAAGGACCAGCTAAGCAAAGCGTGTGCATCCTCAATATTATAAGTGTTCATATTATTATAAGTGTTCATATTTTTAAAAACACCTAATTTAACCCCGGCCGGGCGTGGCTCAGTGGTTGAGCATCGACCTAGGATCCAGGAGATCGAGGTTTGATTCCTGGTCAGGGCACAGGCCCGGGTTGCAGACTTGATCCCCAATCGGGGGCGTGCAGGAGGCAGCCGATCAATGACTCATCATTGATGTTTCTCTCTCTCTCTCCCTCTCCCTTCCTCTCTCTGAAATCAATAAAGATATATTTAAAAAAACAAACACCCAATTTAAAAATCAAGCTGTAAGTCAGTATGCACAGCGTAATCCAATTTGCATCAAAAGAAAAGAAAAAACATATGTATTGAGATGCGGTAGTCTGCATATGAGCTGAACTGGCACTGTACCAACCCCACCAGTGTAAAATGGAGCAAGTACGGAAGGACAATTAAGAAACTGGTCAGGGGGGAGGGAGGCCTGGGATCACCTGGGCGGTGGTGGTTTTCCTTTCCTTTTCCGTCTTTCTCCACTGTTTTAACTTTATACTCGGTTCCTACTCCATTCTTATTTCTAACCTTTGCTTAGACTACTCTTCGGCCCCCAGCCATGTCAGCGTTTCGTGACACCGGCCACATGCCCCGGGGCTGAAGGGGGCTGCCCACAGCCCATCGCCCCCAGAGCTGTCAGGCCCCGACACCGAAGTTCCAGTTCGGAACTTACGTAATGGATGGTTTCGGAGCCGAAGTTTCCTCCACCACGTTTCTTCTTTCTTCACATCCTTACGTTATTTGTGCTGATTTGTCTTTTCCGTCCTTCTCTAACATGCAAGCTAATCTGAGAGCATGATCAATGTTGTCATAATCTTTGCTTCCCCCAATAGCATCTAGCACAGTGCGTAGTAGGTGCCAGGAATAAATAAATGTTAGACTTGTTTTTTAATGAGACGATAGCTTTACAGTTAAGACTGTATTTTAAAAAGAACCTACCACTCTCCTGATCATGCAGATTCAGTGAAAAATCACCTCCATGTTACAGGGGAAAAGACTAAGGTACTTTAAATTCATAAGTAATTTGCCACTAAACAACTAATTAAAAGATGGAGAAAAGGAGACAAAAACATTAAAAGAGATCTAATTTTTTTAAACGTTAAGCAAATATGCAGCCATTTATTAGGTGTGCCTTATAGGGCAAGAGCACACAGGCAAAGAAAAAAGAATCTGATTGAAGAAAAAAATGTTATAAATCCCATCATTTCCAATAGTGTCAACTACAATTTTTTAAAAAAGCATTGGTTTCAGCTCTGGGTACACATTTATAACAGTGAATAGGAACTACACATCAGAATGGAATGATTATTGATTTCTTAATGGATTACTGCTGCACAAATTTACACTCACCAAGAAACCATCCATCTTTGGGTAATAATTATAAACCTATCCCAGCACATACGGCATTCTGACTGAATTGAAACTTACTGCTATCTGCCGGGAAATGACCAATTTTCTATTTCTTCAGCTCCAACCACAATACGGAATGGCGAGCGGCTACTTACATCAAATGCTATTATAGGACATGGTTTGTCACAGCCACAGCATGCACCATCTGTAAACTGCTATTAGCGCGGTAAACAGCTGGGTCTGGGGGGACATTGTTCTCATTATTCATTAGCTGTGAAAACTGTAAATAAAATGGGCATGAGGCAGTTATACTTGTCAAAGACCTATCATTACTGGCAGGTTGTGGGGCAGGGTTCAAGGGCAAACAGTACATTAGCTGAAGTCATCCTGTTCTGACTTTACATTCTAATTTCAAACCGCTCCCAAAAGTGCCAAACCACTAAGCTACAGAGGTCAGGTCTCTTTCTAAACCCCATGGACGTTCTCAGTGAACTGCATTTTTACTAAATATCAAGTGGAGCACCATTAAAATTAAGATAATTATTTTCCAAAAAGAAAGCCACGCTACATCAGTTCCAGCTCGTAGTCTTTACTCACTGGATAATAGCCTGATCCAGCATTAATCAATTTGGTTTCGAATCCTCGAGTTTTCCAGCTGCAGGCTTTAGACGGCACCATTTCCTTCCAGATAGTTAACCCCATTCTAAACACCTTATTGATCTTTACTATGTCCATAGAGTCACAGAATGAAGACAGTTAATCCACCAAAACAAAGGTGATTTGGAATCAATAGTATACTTGTTTTCTTTGTTTTTCTGTAGATCCTAATCTATCACCAGACTTTTGGGTTAGATATATCAATATTCTTTCCTAAAAAGTTATAACTTGCCATTTTCCCACACAATTAACTAACTTAAAAAATATGTATTTCCAAAACATCCTAGGAACTAAAGAAATGAGATTTGATTGGTTTTATACAGTGTTCCCTTTCCTAAGTACTAAGAGAATATTAAATTACAAAGGTAATCAGCCATAATAATTAAAGTACTATTAACTGTAATATAAAATTAAATAGAAACGCTAAAAAAAAGTTACCATGATAAAATAAAACAGATTTGTGAAACACCCTAACCGATTTGTAAAAGTGAAATTTGCAGATGGTGAACTTGTTTTTAATTTGTTTGTTTAATAGAAAAGAATATTCTAAATATATAACAATCAAATCAGAAAAATAAACATTCTCTAGAAGGCAAGGGATAACTTTAGACTGAGTTGATACTACTTATATTTCAAGTAGGAAGCATGTCTAATAAGTACAAAAACTACATGCAAATATTTACAAATCTACAAACAACAGCAATTAATTGTCCAAGAAAATGAGCTAAGTGTTTTATGTTAGCTACTGCATTTATTTCTTAAAACCTTGCATTATTATTTATAGTTGAGGGAACTGAATGCAAAAAATCCAAGGAACATTCCCAAGGTCACAGAGTTGAAAAAACAATTCCCTAAAATTCAACCTTAATATAAAGGAGCAGAGCCAGGACTTGACCCCACGTCTACATAAATTGAAAGTCAGTACTTTTAACCACTTCCACTGGACCTCACCCCAAAATATGAGAACAGTGGCACTCACAGGTATGTTCCAGAGCAGACAGATACCCTGTATTTTTAACAAGTAAATAAATGAATGTAAAGAAGGAATAAGTATATTACATAAGGTAAGTAACACTAGGCCAAGAGCCAGAAGGCAAGGTTTGTTCTACTACACTCTCCCCATGTGACCTTGACCCGCAATATACAGATTTCTAAAATACAGGCTTTGAAATGGATATTACAGCATAAACTACTGTGTTTACTGTACAGATATGAACACACACATAATTCTACAGATAGAAGAGAAAGGATAGGAATTTAGTTGGTCCTTGGGCCCACATTCATTATTTACTATGTTCCAGGCCCAGTTCTGGGTGTTGGGGCTGTATCAATGACCAAGACAGATGTTCTGCAAGAGTGTACCGGAAGAAGAGATAAATAAATGAGATAATTTCAGATACTATTCAGTATAACAAAGAAAAGAAAATAGGGTAATTTAGTAGAATGCCTAAGAGGGGCTTATTTAGGTAGGGTGTTTAGGAAAAGCCTACCCAAGGGTTACAGTTGAGTTGAGATAAAAGAAGGATGCTTTCCCACAATTTCATGAAGGAACAGTGTTCCAACCAGAAGGAACTGGAAAGTACAAAGACTCTCAAAGGGAAATGAACGTGCCATGTCCAAGGAGAAGAGAGATGGAAGGTGTTTTGAGAGTTTAGTGAATGAGATGGATGTTGGAAGCGGTCAGAGATGGAGCAGCCACATCCTTTAGAATCTTACAGACTTTAGAAAGGAATTTTAATTTGATTCTAGTTTTAATAGAAAACTTTTGTATTTAAAGTTATGGACTGCTAAAATGTGATTTAGATTTTAGAAAGTATATCTGCCTGGATTATGGGGAATGGAGGGGCAACAATGAAGGCAGCAAGACCAGGTCTAAGTTTTTAAAATACTTTAGGCTTAGGGGGCAAGAAAATGATGGTAGCTCAGGCTAACGTTGTAGGAGTGAACCTGGTGAGAACTATGTAAATTCAGGATGAATTTTAGAAGCGGAGCCAAAGGTATCTTATAGATTGAATGTGGAGTTTGTGGAAAGAAACAGTACTAAACAAAACTTTTAAACAGATTTAAAAGTCAAAAACATCAGTGGTATCTAAAGAAGTAAATTGAGAGAGGAAAGGACCTGCAGATGGAGATATAAGGGCTGCTAATGGATTCAGGTGATTTCCTTTATGTCAATAGCCAGCAATCGAGAATCAAAACAGGTGGTTAAAAGAGACACTTGGAAATAAATACTAATTACCAAGCCCAGGGTCTCTCATAGGCAACAAAGAAATAAAAACACCCAATTCAAAGCATGAGAGCATTTTAAAGCAATAAAATGCTTTATTATAAAGTGATAAGTATGATTAATAGGCATCAATCACCAGAGTTGTGCCCATCCAGATACAGGATCCTGAAGATGTATTCATATCAGAAATATCCATGAACTCTACACTTGAAAAGCGAGCATTAGTGGGAGTGCGGAAGTCCCCTACCATCTTGAAGAACCACCAGGGTAGGTAACAATGCACTTTAATTGATTAAAAACATCTTATTAGTAGCTAAAAGTGTTTTACAGTAATTCAACTACAACCACTTACACAATAAAGAAGAAAATGGCAAACAGAAAATTACAGATTACTGCAAAGCGTTCTTTTCCACATAAAAATGCAGATGACCCGTTATCATTAAATTGCTACTTACAGATACAAACACTTTCAGCTCAGTTAAGATTTAAGTACACTGCTTTCCTACATATGCCAGTTAAATATCATGAGCTTAATTTATAGAACCTTATGCTAAGCGAACTACATTTCATACATTTCCAAATAACACACAATTCTGTTGTAACATTTTTTTTTTTCTTTAAATAAAGAGAAACCAAGAAAGAAGCAACAAAAACATTACTTCTTAAGAAGATGATCTGTTACTGTGTGAACAGTGAGGAGCTTTGGTATTCTCCAAGCTATTAACTACACTGCCTTATTTCTTGTAGCTATAGGAATGACTACAAAAAAAATGTTTGTAAAACTGGATAATGATTGCTGATCTAAAACTGCCTGGACACATTCAAACAATATTTCAAGAAAGGATTCAGATTAAAAAAATGGGGGAAAAGACCTTGGTAAAGGCTGTGTATCTGATCCTAGGTACTGTTCTAATAGTTATACCATGGACAAATGTGATAATTATCACAATCCCTCTAAGAAAACTGAGGTCTGATCTCACAATCCAGGATAAGCAGAACTGCGTACAGTTTCCAGGATGAGCCATTTGGTTGGTGATCTTTGGGATTTAACTACTGGATAAGAGTTGACTAAATGCAACAGCAGTATTACATCCCATTCCCATGTGTCTACTAAATGGCCAGGTTATGATTTGAGAGATCTTGAGTCATGGAGATCAGAAATCTTCATTAGTCAAAATAATAATAATATAATAAATTTAAAACTATAAACTTTCTGAGCAGTACCTCTTACCTCATACTTCTTACCAACAAGTAACCAAAATAATCAAAGTGAATTTCAATTATATATATACATATAATCAAGATTCTCTACAGTCTTTTAAAGTTTTCTGTAAAATCTATCTCTATATGAGTGACACTAGCCTGAAAAGATCTATTTTTATGAAGCCATGTGCTGTTTCTAAGTACTTGAAGCTTTGAGTGCAACAAAGAATTCTGTTTACAGTTAAGGGTCTAAGCTAGAACTAACTTTAGGGTATTTACTTAGTGGATAAAAAGACTAGCTGGGTGATCTGGACTCGGGTAACCTCAAAACACATAGCGCTGAAGTGATCACATCTGTGGGGTTAATCTGAGTAATAACATGCTGGAATACGGAGATATGGCTCTAATGTGTCCAGTCAGATAACCAGCATATTGTAACTCATATTTAAAAATCAATAGGCAACCTTCTTAACGAAGAGACTGGTATGTTTAAGGCAGCGTGCTAGCTAGCTTCTGTGGAAGAGAGAAACCAATATTTCTTGAATTTTTTCTTGAAATATGTTAGGCACTGTGACAGAAGCTTCACTAAAGCTATTTTATTAATCCTCACAACAACGCTAAGAGACAAGCGCAGACTTCCCCTGCTTTACAAATGAGGAAAGGAAGACTAACACTCAGCGCAGCCACGGTGTGAATCCAAGTCTGTTCAGCTCTCCAGTGGAGCTCAGGCTGCTAACCTCAGGCTGCAGAGACCACAGTCACTTTCCCTGCCCTCGGGAGATTCCAGTCACACAGGGCAGATAAGATGTCCTGACAAAATAGGATAGGAAGTGATACAGGTTTCCTAGATTTTTAGAGAAGAGGCCACTCCATGATAAAAAGATCATTTGGTTTTAAAGACCCACTGCACCGTCACTACGCTGACAGGAACCCTGCCCCAAGAGGCGTTAAATTTTGGAGGTGTAGAGCAAAATGTGTATCTTTCAGTGATCTCATTGAGAGTCACAAAGATTTCTGCCCCTTTGAACCAAATGACCTATGGGCAGCCTGTTTACATCTAGTTTGCTATGAATTCTTTTTAAACAAATATCCAATTTTCTACTCGATTGTTCACGAGGTAGAAGGGGAAAACTGAACATCAGTGTAGTTTGATACCCAATTCTCAGAATTCCGGATATTAAACAGAAATGCATTACGATGTAGGACACACAACATTGTGAGTATGGGAGTCTGTGAAATTTCAGAACCATACTGGGAATTCACTCACCAACACATCTAGTAAAGAAGTAAACAAGACCCTGCTAAAAGACCACTCTGGGCCAGGTCAGGAGGCAGGCACCCCTTGCAGTCAAATCCTGCCGCCAAACACACCTTCCGAAGGCCCATCTTCAAATGAAATGCACTACCACCGGATAATCACCATTCCAATTATATCCCTCACAAACAGAGCAGGTTTATTTGTGATTCTATTTAATTAGGTACTTTCTGTTTCATTCCTTTAGTAATTGATTTCAATACAACAGAATTAATAATCGCCGCCTATCGGCACACACATTTCTTTTCAAACAAGGACTACCGGACAGCACTCAGAGGAAGAGCAAAACAGCCCGTCAGTGATGTAGATATCTCATGTGTTATCGGCAACGCTTTGGATGTTTTTTATCCTTGTTGATAAAAAGCAGACTAAAAGCATGTCCTTCCGAGAAGGAAGACTATTTAATACAACGTGTTGGTGGGATCTGTTTCTTAGTTGTTTGATTCAAGTTTTTTCTCATACTCTTTTTATCTAACAACAACAAAAAATAATAGCTACCATTCTGGTTAACTCGCCACATGCCAGTCACCATTCCGGAGACTTTACATATATTATTTCCATGCTTGCCACTCTTCTGACAAGGCCGATATTAATATCGCTGTTTTACTAACTGAGACTCCAAGAGATGAAGTATCTGTCTAAGCATCACACATTTGATATATCTCAGGGCTCACTTTTTTATACTACAGAGGGAAGGGAAGAGGAAAACTCAATTCTTTAATTTAAAATATATATATATACAAGTTTATTATTTTCTAGTAACAAATAAAAAGCATTCGTAATGCCATGGAAGAGGAGATTCCTCTGAGACTGTATTGAGGTTAAGTTTTAATGAGCACATTCTATGTCAGATTTGAGAGCATTTCGAATAATATCAAGTATCTTGCAAACAAAATGCCACTTTTAACAGGCTTATAAAAAGTTTCTTTCCTTAAGCAAGTTAAACATATACTCTGATCTTGTTTTTATTATTCATGCACTTAGTAAACCTTTCCTGTAACAATGACACATGTGTGAACTTCATCTCATGTCTGATAAATTTTTACTGCAGTATTACCACAAGGTTAATTCTAAAGAGTTCTAGCAGGGAAAAGCCCACCCGGGAATTCTAGGCCTCTGACACAGTAAGACCTCAAGAAAGTCTTTTTGAAACACTCGGGGCTCCTATCTTACGTACTTCAGAAGGAAAATGGAAAAACAGCAGATCAGAGAACAAAACCTGGATGCAAAACCCCATCTCATCTGCTCAATATCAAGTTCCTTCTTCACTGCCACCTTCCAAGAGGGAAAAAAAGAAAAGACAGCAGAGAAAGGCCTTACCGGGTCTCCCTGACTCAGGCTTACGGCAGGCTGATGGCTCCCTCACTCCCCAACGCTCTCTCCCACTGAAGTGAAGTAAAAAGGCAGTTGAAGAGCAAAACCCAAGTTTACTGCATTAGTGATAATTTAGGAGCACAGCCAGTTAGGATATTTCTCACACACTGTATATTCCACAGTCACTTTCACAAAGTATAGGAGCAATTGATTAGTCAAGGCAGTCATCAGTAATACCACTAGTCTCCAACAGCCAGCAATCTATACTGGCTTTTATACGGCTTCAGTCTTTCAAGTCTGGAACCCTTTTTTTATTATTTTTAAAATATGTCTTTATTGATTTCAGAGAGAGGAAGGGAGAGGGAGAGAGAGAAACATCAATGATAAGTCATTGATCGGCTGCCTCCTGCACGCCCCTGACTGGGGATCAGGCCCGCAACCCGGGCATGTGCCCTGACCAGGAATCAGACTGCAATCTCCTGGATCTTGGGTCGATGCTCAACCGCTGAGCCACACCCAGCCAGGCTATTCTTTCTTTCTTTTCAAGCTAGGTTTCTTTTATGTTTTCTACTTCACACCTCTGCTCTTTCCTTTCAGATAAAATGATTTTCACAGGTCCTACTCCCACTAGCAACATACCACAGCTGTCTTGCTAAAAACAATGTATCTTTATAAGATATACTCAGTGGAGTCTCAAATGACCATGAAAAAGAGACTAAATCTCTTTTTAAAAAGCAAACATGATTTCCTTCTTTTTTTTTAACGACCAAGTAATATTCCACTCTGCAAATGTACTACAGCTTTTTAATCTACTCATCCACGGATGGACACTGGATGGACCTGGAGAGCATTATACTAAGTGAAATAAGCCAATAAGAGAAAGACATGTACTGTATGATTTCATTTACATGTGGAATCTAATAAACAAAATAAACTAACACACAAAATAGAAACATACTCACAGATAGAAAACAGACAGCTATCAGAAGGGAGGGGGGGTTGTGGGGCTGGGTGAAAAGGTGGAGGAATTAAGCAAAACAACAACAAACAAAACCTAGGCAGAGATAACAGTAAGGTGATTAGCAGAGGAAAAGGGGGAGGGGGGAGGTAGAAGAGGTTATAGGGGGATAAATGATGATGAAAGAAGTTGTGACTTGGGGTGATGACCACATAATATACTGTACAGATGATGTTTTACAGAATTGTAACCTGAAACGTATAAATTTTATTAACCAAAGTCACCCCAATAAATTCAATACAAGAAAAAAGTAAACATTATTATTATATACAACATAGGACAGAGAACCTAAGTGTAAGTTTTAACTTACTCTACTCAGATTTTTTCTGGAATCATAATGTTACAGTGTCTCCTTATCATCACCAGAAGTACACTTGTATGTACATTGTTTACATCTCCTGCTAGGAATGAATATCATTTAAAAAAAATACATTCCACTGTATTATAGCCATTAAGAAAATACCTTATATTCAGACTAAATCTAAAATAATAATGAGTAAGCCTGTAGACAGCATTGGTAATGACAATACCCTTGACCAATATTTATCACCAATGGCAGTAGTCCATTTCGATGAGTCAATAATATCACTGAAATTTCAAGGTTAGTCTTATATTGTCAGAGATACCATCAGCTCTCTTCCAGAATAACTCCATACTTTATTTCTTTGAGAAGATGGTTGACTGTTTTAGTTTTAGTTTGGGGTTTTGTTTTTTTTTAAATATATCTTTACTGATTTCAGAGAAAGGAAAGGAGAGGGAGAGAGAGAGATAGAAACATCAATGATGAGAGAGTCACTGACCGAGCCCACAATCCGGGCATGTGCCCTGACCGGGAATCAAACCCTGATCGCCTGGATCCTCGGTCGACGCTCAACCACTGAGCCACGCACAGCCGGGCTTAGTTTTTTTAATTGTACAAGTAAAAGATCTTCTGGGGAAAATAAGATCCAACTAATGAAGATCGATTTAGAATAAAAAAGTACCCAGTTTACCCTCACATACAGCAAAGTAAACCCTATCAATAGTTCAACATTTCCTTCTTGTACCTACTTACTCTTTGCATTTATAAGCATACACATGTGCATACACAATACACACACACGCTTTTGAAATATAAATGGCACTTTCTCTATACATCCAGTTGTATGAAAGCAATTGTTTAGTCAACTACAGTTTCTCTGATTTGCTGAAAATATAGTATCTCTACCAATCTGTTACCAGCTATTGGACTCAAACTGTGAGACCAACTAAAACTATTCAAATTCATAAAAAATGTGTTATGCAAACAGCCTTACTACAATAACAATTTACATATAATAATTCATTTTAAATTGTGTTTTGTTGGGGGGCAGGAGGGTGTTTCCTCTTTGTTTATTTTTGTTTTCAAGAAACTGAATCCAAAAACTGTCATTAGGTCATTCATCTGTCACAGTTCAGACAGATGGCGATGTGTAATTCATATTTTGCGAGTTTAAAAACAGCAGACTCACAAAAATATCTCATATTTCGTTTTCTAGTTCTCAGTTATATCCAAACAAAATCTATTACTCCTCTCAATATTCTGCAAACAGAATTTATTTTATATTTCTAAATATTATATTAGAATCAATGTTTTTAAAGTGTTTGTAATTTTAAAGCAGTACCTAAAATGATTAAGTACTATTTCCTACTTTTAATACCTAAGAATACTTAATCTAATTTCTAATGATCTAAGTAATCATTTCCAATACAAACAAATGGACCTATTTTAATCAGTAATTAAACATATATCTTCAAGCCTAAAAGGTATAGATAAAAATGGTCCTTTTTCAGTCAAAAAGGTAACATATATTGAAAATAAGGCAATCTATGTCTGACTATCTATATGATAAAGATATTAACATGTCTGATTAAAAGACTTGTACGACATGTCTTATAAAAGAAATAGATTTCTGTATGTAAATATTACTTGCTAATGTTTGTTTTAAACAACACACACAAAACAGTTAGGATCTTCATGAAAACTACCATAACAGAAAATGTTTTATATAGTTGTAGAAGAAGTGATGCCTCTTTAGAACTAAACCACAAATTCTTAAAGTTAATTCAAGAGAAACAGCAATGCAGTACCCTAGCACTTCAAAATATGACCAGGCCCTGCATACTGATGTCTTAGTAAGAAGTAAGTAGAGCTGACATGGTCAGGCGTACACTACCATGATAATATGAGAGCAATGACAAAAACGTCAAAGGTGCAGACACCGGAATGTTAATTTATTAGAACGTGACTTTACACTGATTATGTGCTTCTCAAAATATCTGCAGTGTTTGAGAAAAGTTAATGGAAGCATTTCATTTTGTACATGCTACTAAAAGAAATTTTAAAAAAGTGATAAAGAACTGATTTTAAAATTATAAGCATGTGGACTATAAACTCTAAATTTGCTATATAAAGTTATTAGTAATGACAATGATGATAATAACTATAAAACATTTATGGAAACATTTATATTAACTTTGATTCTACTGAACTTTGATTCTATAGAATCAGAAAACTTAAGAGCTGTTTAGAATCTTAGAGATCACCTTTTTGGTGCTGATCTAAAGATTACAAAGTCTTTTTTGGAGTAAGACGTGCATATCCAAACGGAGAAAATAAATGCATATCCAAACAGAGAAAATAACAAGAAATCAGGATTTCAGAGTTATTTCAACATCTAAGGAATCAAGTTTCCAAATTTCCTCAAATAGGCCAGAAGTACATCATTTAAATAAACATGTGCAACACGTTAATCATAAACAGTCCCTTAATTCAATGAATCATGACTGGGTTTCTACAATGCACCAGTATGACACTCTATATTGGGGATGAAGAGAGAAATGAGGTATGGCTATCTTCCTCAAAGACTTGCATCTGCGAAATTTCCAATGAATGTCTTTGTAATCAATGTATGGCCCCCTAAAATAAAGCTGTACGTATGCTCTGAAAAATATTCTTACATTCACACTCAGTCTTTAAGATAGCCTTCCCTATTTACTAACCTAAAATACTATCATTTTTCTATAAAATCTCTTTGCTGTAGTCAGGCTACTACTTCAATGCTTTCATGAGACTGGTATGCTGCTTGCTCCTGCTGACCTATAAACTAGCTCTTCAGAATCCCCAGCTAACTTAAGGTGTCTTTCTCAGATGGCAGTGCTATTTTCCACCTTCATCTATAATAGATATTAATACCTCTTAAACCACATCACCCATCAACATTCCTGTGAATGGAAGTCTGAAGTGATGGTAATAGTTGGAGTATTCTTTATAGGTGTCATCAGATTGCTTTCACAGAGTTAAGCTATAAAATCAGCATTTAATAAATGTAAAATTACATTCAAGAAAATGAATGGATCCTACGCCTGCAAGAATTGGTTGTAACCTGATTATATATAGTAATATAAGTTAAAGACCGAAACTGGGGGATTTAGCCAAGGAAGCTGAGAAAAAAAAGAAATGAAGTATTTTGGCTGAGCCTATATCTAGAGAATCTAAAACCATGTCCATCCAAGGAAGAATGAATTGGACGAAGGACTTTAACCATGTGGATCCAACGGCAATGCATCTCTAATGTGATGCTGAACATATGAGGCTCTCTTAGTTAGATGCCATTAAATATTTGAATTACATAACTAACTCCCTTCATACTGATTCCGTGATACAAATGATCTTCTCTGATTACCCATATAGATGGGTTCGCAATAACAAAATGATTTGGTCAAGACAACTGGAGTGATTCAGACCCTGTGTTAATTGGTTGAGGTGGGGGGGGAGGGGGGAGTTGTTTTATTTGTAGCCAAAGTGTAGACACAAATTGGCATTCTGATTTTAAAGACCAATTTTATAGCATTGTTTAATGTGAGCCAACCCTGAGATATGGGTCTACTGTAAATGTGCCGCCCATCAAGTTTAGGAACTTGCAGGGCTGAGAGCCAAATCTTGCATTACAAAAAATTTCTTGTGGAAATGTTATCCTGAGGGAACCTATCTTAAAAGCTGGTTGTATTTTTGTCAGTTTCATGGTGCATTTTCAAATTTATACATTTTTTAAGAACTCTTGATGGTAAAAGATGAGAAGCAATTCATTCATCTATAATGGATGTGAATCACGATGAGCACATCACACTTTTTTGCTTATACATGCAATAGGATTATCTCAAGTAAATATCCCAAAAAAGTCTTTTAAAGGGTCTCAAATAAAACATGAATTCTCTTGAACCCTGAAAGACAACGTCTTCCCCTACCAAGAACACTAACGTATTTCTTGTGCCCCAGCACCAGCGGTGCATCACACAAAGCAAGTGCTTAATAAATGTTGGCTGGATCAATGTCTGAAAGATGAAAAACATCTCTCTAGAGAGTTCTGAATCTCCACATACAGGAACTCTCAGATGAAGTATTTCCATCATTAACATTCATTTGGAATTCCATGGTGTCTAGGATAATCAGAGCTCACGTTTTTAAGACGAAGTTCCATAACAGGTATTTTTGAGGCAATAAATGTGTTAGTTAAGATTTTCTTTTTTATATTACACTTTTCCTTCTAAGTAATTTTACCCCAGGGGGCACAATACCATAAGGTTTTTACAAAATTAAGTATACACCAAACCATTTTCAAATAATATATATCATGTATGTATATTTACCTCAAAGTTTCAAAAAGGCTCTGGACAAAATTATTAAATTCCTCCACTATTAATTAATGTGGCAGAACTGGTCAATATGTAGTTAAAAAATCATTCCTTATATATTTGAAGTTATATACTTACTTATAAGGAACTAGGTTACAGAATAAAGAAAAATCATTGCAGTTAGAGGCACTGGGGTATACGGCATAGGTTAGCCTTATGATTTTTTAAAATGTATAACCATAAAAGTTATGATATTAAATATATCATAAAATTTTTAAGGAGAAGGGCTGGCATATTTTGTTTAAAAATTAGTGAGTCAATCACATCAACTAATCCAACATCTGAGACTAGCATAAAAGGACTCCATTAAGCAAAGAGAGTTCATTAAAACCTGTGCTCATACATTTCAATATAGAATTTTGATTTAATGGAGCAGTGAGGGGAGTACAGTCACTGATCAAATACTGAAAATTACTTCGGAAAGAATTTTTAAGAAATACTAAACTATTGTTAAAGTAATACAGGAGGGAATGAAACCAAACCACAAGATACATATTAGATTTCTCTAATTAGGAAAATTCACACTTGAGTCTTATCTATCCACCTGCCTGATTGCTATCCTCTCCCAAATTCTACAGGTACTTCAAGCGCTCTGTTTTAGTTAAATCTAGAATTAAACTAAATATTTTCCTGGAAACCTGTTCCAGTATTTCCTATCTCGCCTGAGGGACTGTATCACCATCTCTCCAATAATTTAGGGGTCATCATGGACTTCCTCCTCTCCTTTATCCTGCTATGGGAGTCCTGTCCACTGGGAGCTACTGTACTTCCCAAATCCCTCTCTTCCTTACTGTCCCCGTTACCACTGGCTCTCATGGCTTCTCTCAATCATTCCAACAGCCTGCTAGAGAAGCCCCTGCCTCTCGTCTGTTCCCCACCCAAATCTTTTTCCCCACACCGCAGCCAGCGTATCCACGTCAATCAAAAGACAAGTCATCTGCTTTGACTGCCTTGAAAATGAATGAAATCCGAGTCTCCTCGTATACAAGATATGCCATTATCTTACCCTGATTAATTCTCCAGAGTCATCTCTGGCCTCAGATTCCTAGATTCCAACTTTACAAATCCAAAAATACCAGCCCGCTTGTATTTCCCAGAACACATCTGTTATTTCTCAGCTACCACTGTGGGTGAGTTTACTGAAAAAGCCTTCTACTTCTCTCCTAAGTCCTATTCATTTAATAAGTCTCAGCTCAAGCAGCCTCTCCCTGTAGGAAGCCTTCGGAACTAGTACCCTCCCCAGCCCATTCCCCATAATAACTAGAGCACTGCGCTTACCATAGTATAATGCCCTATTTAGGTGTCTGTCTCAAACTAGGGGGTGGGCTCCTGGCCGACAAGGACGGTGTACTATTCACCTTTGGATTCGCCTTACAGGGCCTGGCACATAAAAAGGTAGCCTATCAGTATTTGTTGAATTAATCAACTAGGACCATACAGCAATATGATGAATGCATATAAGTGATCATTATATGTTACACTTACTTCACATTTAAAACCCCTGAACTACTACCCGCCAAATGCACAATTAGCAACAATCAGGCATACCACTTGATTAATATTATCAAAATGAGAATTTACAGTACTGCCAGTGGCATCAATACAGTGAACTTTTAGATGCCAACTTTCTAAGAAAGAATTGATTCTAGATATGGACAGGTTACTCTATTAAGAGGACTTTTTCTTTTCCATTCTTAATACTGTGTCTTTGCAGCACCAATAGTAAGTAATGCTTTTTCTTTACATATCACCAAAAACATAAAATACAGGAACATTAGAACCCAATATAAAGAGTTTCTAATATATAGACAAACTCTACTTCTTTCTTAACCAAAATCTTCATAGATGCTTTAAATAATACAGGGGTCTTTCCTTCAGTTCTTACCCTAAATTATTAGCAATGCCTGCCTCTGTTCCATAGGCCTACGTAGTAAAAAGGAAAGAAGAAAAGACCTGGATTTCAAACAGATCTGGATTTGACAGCAAACTCTTTTCCTTATGAGTCATCGGACAATGAAAAAGTAACTCGACTGCTCTGATAGCTGCAGTGATTATTTATTGGATAAGCCAGAAACTGTGCTAAGCATTTTGAATAGACTGACTCATTCCAAACCTCACAAAAGTTCACTGAATAGGCATTGCTTATCCCCATACTACAGATAAGGAAACTGGAGCTCAGGGATGCGAAGCAGTATGTCTAAGTTCACACAGTAAGTTAGTGGCCAAGTAAGAATTCTAACACAGGTCCATATAGCTCCAAAGCCTTTATTTTTAACCATTTACAATCTACTGCTACTGAACCTCAGTTTTCTGTATTATAAAAGGGAGTAAAATACTATGGATGCATAGAGTGTAGTGCTGGGAGCATCCTAAGTACACTCAGATATTATGCCCCCCCTTCCCTTCTCTAGTTCCAGTAGTGATTAAACATTAAAAATAAGGGAATAGTTCCTAAATACTCCTTACCTATTTCAAAGCAGAAATATTCTCAGTATTGATTAATTCACAAGGGGGAAAGACTACCAGATCAATAAGTATATTTGATATAAACAGATATAAAGGGAAAGAGCAAAAAACAACATATTTTACTCATTTTAGGACTGACTCTGCTATTGATCTTTCAGAATAAGATCAACATGTATCAATATTCAAAGTTAGGGGAGATAAGCATGAGACCCAGAGGTCTCAGTTCACTAGGGCTTGAAGGAAGACTCCCAATAGAAATTAATTAATCTGGTTACATTTTTTTTTTAAATGTACTTTCCATGGAGAAGACTGATTTGGGAAAAAAGGCAGTAAGGATAACACTTCTATAACAAGTTGTTTTGTTTTTCGAAGACAGACCTTTATTCTTACTCTGAAGCAGCCTAAAAATAGGGGGAAGGGAGAAATGAGGTACAAAGTAAAAAAATACAGCATTTTTTTCTGTTAATTCCCTGAACATATGAACTTTCTTTGGTTCCTTTTTTTTTTTTTTTTTCCTTTGGGTATCTAGCCATGACACTTACCTCTGACGAGGTGTAAAAAATTCAAATTTAACTTTTTAAGAAAAATTTTCTAACAAGTTAAAACTAAGATATGTTGAGTATCTTAACACAAACCTCAGTACTACAAGAAAACAGTGAGTTTTTCCATCAAGCCCACCCGATGTGTATTAGGGTGTATGCTCCAGAAACCCAACCAAGGGTGACTGCCAAACTAAGCTACAGAACACAACTCAGAAAGCTGGTGAATCCCATAATATGTTATTTTTCTAAAGTGCACTAGAGCAAGAGTATCTGATATTACTCCACCCTCATAATAATCCTCTTCTACTTCTGTAATACTGCTCTTGTCACTAAAACATGGGTCAGTATTGGACATGGTGGGCATCCTGAGATAATGACATTACAGAGAAATATCAGTTAAGCAATCCAACTAACTTACAAGGTAATATCACAGTTTTATGTCCCAATCCTGAAAACTTCCTTTTCTAAGGGACCTAACAGGCCGACTGATTTCTTTAAGCTTCCATTTCCACATATAAAAAATGGAAATCACAATACACTTCTGCTTCACTAGGTTCTAAAAATGGAAACGAGCTAAGAAAAAATATATATATAAAGCCGAAGTGCTCTGAAAAGAATAAACTAGATTCCCTGACCTGATTATTGGTCAGAGTCCTGTAAAACTAGAATTACTACTTCTTCCAATTCCATACATGCCATCTGGCCATCAAACTGACTGATAAATAGTATTGACTGCGAACTTGATCCATGCAAAGATTTTAAAGTCATAGAAGCGAAGTTTGTGTCAGGATGTATTTTCATACCATTTAACTACCTTCAAATACAATTTACTCACTGGCATTACAAAAGTAAAGGATAAGAAAAATTAAATTAATTACAATTTTCTGAACCTTAAAATTTGTCTTTTTTCCAAAATAGTCAGCAGCAGGTATAGACCAGTTTGAAACCAATACTGAAGCAACTTTGCAACAATTGGAAACGAGCTAACCCAGAAACAGAAGGCATCACACAGCAAGTCTCATCTGATGGGCCGAAATACAATATGGATTATTTTTATATTGTTCTGTCTGAGTTGTCTGTCTCAGATTCTTAACTTCCAGAAGCTATTTTTAAAATAACTTAACACTGTGTATTTCCAGTAGCCATCAAGGCACATGCTGTCATCCCTGACACCGAAGATTGTCAGCAGACTCAACATGTACACTAATGATCTCAGGCAACGATGCTCATCTTCTAATCAAAGGGATCCTTATTCCAGAAGAAAAAGTCTAACATTCTCTAAGAAAAACCATTCTAAAACACAGGACGTAGTCATTACAAAAGGTTAAGATCACTAACACTTCTTACTTCTTTTTAAGATGATCCTACATGCTGAATTCTAAAACCCCAAACTGTCAGGCATGATAGCCTTTTTAGTTCTGTCCCACGTTGCCGATGCTCTCTTCTAGCCCTGTCAAATAATGATAGCTGCAGTCATTATTTATTATACCGTAGCTGGCAGCAAGTTGTACGTATATTCTTCATCTTAGAATAGTCATCGAGTAACCTAGACAAATGACTGGGACCTTACAGTAAAACTGACCACTTTCCTAGCCCCCACATAAGGCGGCTCTCACATCTTACCACTACTTTACTGTCAGAATAGTCGTTATTTTGTAAAAGTCAAAGGTTTTAATTCTTTTATGTTTTTTCTAGACTTGTTTTAAAATAACTTTTCCTCCTACACATACACTCCTGTCTGCTACTAGAGGCTATCTACCGGAAAGATTTTCACATTTTCTTTTGGCTTTAATACTTTCAATCAAAATTGCAATTCTGTTTTTGGAAGCAACGGCCCTTCAGGAAGTATCTATGAAGATATTAAAAAATGCAGAAAGTAAATTAAGTTCTTTTCATTTAATGAAATCAAGAATGTAAAGGCATTTACGAAAACCAGTGATCTCAGACACAAGTGATTTGACAGGTCACACACACACACATACACACACACACAAATATTTCAAGTTACAAGAAAATATGAGTGACAGATTCTAGGTCTCTTGTTCAAATTAATAGACAAGAGTCTCTCTCTACCACTTTTTGCTCTGGCAATCTCAAATGCTGATATTCTCCTAGATCTAACAGAAAGGAAAAATGGGTATCTTCTCCATCTAACACCTAAGTGGGTAACCTAGATACTGTAAATAGAGGCCACATAAAGGATGCAAGACAGCTCTGAAGTGAGAGCCAAAATATTTAACCTGCAACGCTTTGGAAAGGAACGCGAAAACACGTGCAGCTTAGCCAAAAACCGTACTAACACAAAATTGCCACGGGCTAGTAAGTTTAAAACAAAACAACAAAAAGTCCTCTTTACCAAACACAGTTTTACTGCTATTGGATGTGAAAATCCCAAACGTCAAAAGTGCAGCTCTTATTTGTTCAAACTGACCATGTCTGCACTCTGCACTAAATATTTAAAATAAATGGGTGAACTGCCTTTCTGAAGCCAGTACTCGCTAAACCAGAATCAAATTAACAAACAAAGGAGGCAATTAACCAATTAAAGAACATTTTCCTGCTGATATTCTAGTGCTGTCTAGGGGACAACAGTCAAAAGTCTACGATCAGCATTAATATCCACGCCCTATATTCAATGTTTCTAAAGCCAGTAGGTAAATAGTTGGCTAACAGAAATCGCACATTCATCTGTCTTTACTCTTTAGGGAACTATACAACAATTATCTGAGAAATAAAAATCAATTCTACCAAAGAACTAGTAACATTGTTAAAATGTAAAAATTGTGCTGCCTACTTTACAGTAATAGTATAACTTTTATGAAATCAATAGCCAACTAGCAAAAATAAGTTAATGCTACAAGATCCATTATAAGACATTAGCACTATAATTTAATACACATTCACTCACTAACTATTAATTTTTCTTTCTATGTGATAAAGGAATTTCAATGACTGCTTCTAGAATGAAATCTTCCTAGGAAGTGTTTCCATTAATAAAAAGAAAGAAAACTATTAAATAAGTAAATTCACATAGTTTAATCAAAAATTCAAGTCAATAGCTAGAATCACTTAAAGTTAATGGATTGTAAAATGTATTCAACAGTACTCTATATACTTTTGCTTATAATTCAGGAGTCTTTACTACTTCCAAAGCTGGTAGCTTTATAGTAACTTCTAAGTTTTGAGAACTGTAAGAGGAAATTTGGAAGGAAAATTTTTACTCTCCAGATAACGAGAATTAACCTAAGGATGTGCTCATAATTCAGTAAATGATTCAATTTTCTTTAGTTATTAAATCTTCACTTTTTTAAAAAACAGGAAAGAATGCCTTTCCTTCACATACCACCCAAACAGAAAACTTCTAAGTTAAATGAAGTTAAATATAAGGCAGACATGCTTTCTATACAAGAATATAACATATACCAAAACTATAAGGGAAACACAAGATTTCAAATTATGTTTGAGTAGGAATAATAGAGCATTTGCTCTTGATCAGTAAACTGATAAAATATTATAACAGGAAAAAAACCATATTCTTAAAGTATTTTGTCTCCTGTCACTGATAGCATGCAAGTTGCTCTTTTATTACATGAAAGCATTTACGACATCAATGAATGACTCTTCATCAAAAATAGTAACGAAAACCGTATATTCCAATAAGTTCAAAACATCCTTCCAAATTTTCTCAGTTCTTCTCTGGACAATCCGAAACAAAACGCTTTCACTTTGTTAGAGAAATTGATGTAAATGAGTCCCACAAATTTTCAATTACACTTCACATCCAACACTTTGGAGGAGAAACTTTCACATTAAAAAAAAAAAAAAAAAAAAAAAGGCAACACTGCAATTCTACCACTGATGGATTAGCTTTGCACCAAGGCAATATAAAATTATTTCACTTTTTTATTGTGAAGAGTCCTTTGGAAGTGACGTGTTTCCATCTTTTTTTTCAATCCAGCAACAACAACAAATCTAGCCATAAACCTGACAAGTCAAAACAATAACCAGAAAAGCCTAACATTTCTTACCTGATACAGGTAAGCACCAGCTCCCAAATGCCACCTTGGGATAGTTCAGACTAGTAAGCAGACTCATGTTTTATGATACTAGAATGAACAGGAATAAATCTCTGTTGTTCTTTCCTTAGCAAAATCTATAGCAGCAGCTACACCACAATGTGAGAGGACCCCACAGACCTAACAAATTCAAGGCTGTCGCTAGAGAAATAGGGGAAAAAAACATAAAAAGAAGACTTACTGCTTGTCATGTGACTTGGTGAGGCATGCTGTCCATTGGGTGTGTTTGAGGTGAGGTCAATTGCCATATTGGAGTGCTCCCTTTCAGGTGAAAGCTCATTGTCACCTGCTTTCACAAAATAAAATCTTTTGGTTTCTGTTCATTGTCACATAAAATCTAATTACCAACTTTGTTTCATGCAGTGGCACGAATAGCCTTGAATTTTTAATGTAATACGTTTTTCCTTAAAAGAAACTATAAGGAAATATCATTTAGAAATATAGAGTAAATGAATGAAATGACGAAAAGCCACAACCTGCCCACAGTAAGAAAATTACAAAATTTCATTATCACAATAATCTTAACTGTAAAATAAGAGGAATTGGGAGCAGTTGATTTCTAAAGTATTCTTTAGTTGAAAAAAAACGAAGTTTCTTTTAAAATCTAATTTAATCATTGAGCATACAGTATTTGTAATGAGCATTTTCCAAAATGCTGAGAAGTTGGATGTGTGAAAGGAGAGTTGGCTAAAAACATGTCTACTTAAGGAAGCTACTAACTCTATTTAACAACATGTGTCTGAAAAATTAGGCTGCAGAGTAGTAAATATTTAGTACATGCCGTATTAGTAGACATATATGTAACCTGACCTACTGCAAACTTAGGTAAAGTAACCGAGTAGGAAAGCGTGGATCTGCTAAGCTACTGCTGATTTACATGTTATCCTTAATATAGTAAGTATATTCCTATACCTCCTTCTATTTCACTGTATGCTGTTACTTTATCCAACTCACTTAAAGGTGAAACTGTGAACAGATAGAAAATAAGACAGAATCCGTGATAAAGACTTACAGTTGAGAAGTTAAAACACAGGCAATGCAAGAGCATCATTTTATTACCAATAAAAAAAAAGTAATGAAAATGAATACTTACATGTTATATAGCCATCAATAGCCTCTGTTTCCATAGTCAAAGTGCAGTGCTGCAATACAAAAGATTATACCCTTAACACAATGATTCCTTTCAATCCTGCCATTAAATGCTTAACTTATTTTGAAGCTCCAAGCAGTTAGCCCATGTTGCTGCGGCTGCAACCTGTGACCAAGAAACATACTACAGTGTACTGTATGTGCTCATTTGCAAGTCACTGAACTCTTTCTGCAAATGATCTGATTCCTGCTGGAGATAGGATAGGAAAGATAAGTGCGCTGTGAGATGGGCTGTAGTGAGAGAGGAATGGCTCTCCTCATCAGAATTTACTTGGTTCAAAGAAAAAAAAAAAATTGGGGGGGGGGCTCACATCTCAAACGTGCCAGCTTTAAATGAGATTTAAGTATTTTACCACTCACTCCTTCCCACAGTCGCACTGCAGTGTGAGGACTTCCCTAGTATACAGATAGCTCTATTCACAATTGTTGCAAGTTGGTTCATCATGTTCTAAGAGGGAGGGGAGAGGGCAAACATACGTAAGAAAACAAAACAAAACATAAAACTTAGTGCCCAAGTGTGTCTCTAAGGTTTCTGCAGCACTCACCCAACTCCCGAACCCGTATTGACATTTTAGCCTACCCCAAGTTCTGTGTAAGCACCTGTTCAATGTAACCTTAATTTCCTGCCAGACCATGGTAGGAGGCGAATGCCAAGCTTACTTAATACATTCTGATTTTGAAAATTTCATAAACTTTTTTGCTGTTGGGGAGGGAATCACTTTTGTTAAAGTTTGGGGAATTGTTCTCGTACACCAGTGACGCAAAACAAAAACTTAATTCTCAGAAACAAAAGTAAATTGCATGAGATGACACCCCCTAGCTTTGATTCCACATAATGAAAAGGTCGATAAGCTAACTGTATTCTTTGAAGGAAAAAGTTTAAAGAATTGACATGTCCTGAGGAGGTTTTTACTTATTTTTTTTTTTCCCTTTGGCCCTGGTCCTTTTTGCCTTTAGTTTCAAAACTCTCACTGCACCAGCAGCTAAATTATTCACAATGAGCCATTTCTGTATTGATCGCCAAGTATATTTAGCCCTGGCTCCTGGAATTTCTCCATTACTTACTGGAAAACAGGCAGCTTCACTTCTTGTCTCCAAAACCACTTCCCTTCTCCCTCCCCTCCCCTTCTTCACCAGCACCCTCCCTACCCCCCCCCAAAAAAAAAACTTTTCTTTCTTTCTTTATGGAATAGTCAGATCAAATTCCCAACTCAGCCACTACATAGCACTTAGATTTCAACCTGCTGTACTGTTATCAAATTCTTTCAAATTATGATTACATAAAGGCTTTAAAGAAAGGCATCCGTAAAGTTTACCAGGGGCGCAGTCTCCTCGGATATCTTACGAATGAGTTTCTCTCTTTAAAAACGTACACATTTATAAGACACACACATATTAAAAAAAAAAAAAAAAAAAAAAAAGAAAAGAAAGAAAGAAACGTCAGGAAGAAGCGAAAGAAGTCTGCCCCATCCCTGAAACGGTCATTAACCCTCAGGGAAGGAAAGAAAGAGGCAAGAGGGGGAAGAAACGAAACGTACATACAAAAGAAATTGTCCTTGGATTAAAAAAGATTCATCACCATTTCCAGCTCTGCCGGGAGATCTCAGCTTCTTCTAGCCCCTCAAAGAGGAGGTGACAATGTCGGGCTGAAGATGAACGGAGGGAGAGAGAGAGAGAAGTTTCCGCGCCCCCCCTGCTCGCCCCCCCGCCCCCTCCGAGCCGAGCCCCCCGCAGAGCTCAGGGCGCGGAGGCCGGGCGAGCGCGGCGCAGGTGGGTCATCCGAGCGCAGACCCGGCCAGCAGCTCGGCGGGCGGATCAACAAAACCGGCCGCGAGCCGAGGATCGCTCCCCGCCTCCCCTCCCCCGGCCCCGCGGGATGGGCGAGTAGGAAAAGTCACTCAGGAATGGCACCGCGTACTTTCAGGAAAGAGGAAAGAGAGGGAGAGGGAGAGAGGTCAGTCAGTGCCACAGCCATGCGATTAACGAGAAGAGAAAAAACTTGATCCACCGGTTCTTTAAGAATCGACCCAAAGCGAAGACGAGAAAACTGGAAGGAGGGGGGCGGGAGGGGAGGGCCGGCCAGGCGGGACCCGGCGAGCGGCCCGGGCCAACTTCGCCAGGCGGCTGCTCGCCCTTGGCCGGCAGAGAAATTCACACATACACCTCGATTCCATCGCTTTCGCCCGTGCTGGAACCTGTCAGAGTGAATTCACTGCTGCCTGTTTGCATGTGTCATACCTGGGTTTTGTTTGTTTGTTTGTTTAAAATCAAATTCCAGCAGGACCTGGATAGTCCCTCCTCGCTGGACAGCTGCAGTGTGTGCCAAGCTACCCCAATCTTCCTGGGAATTCAAGTTAAAACAAAGCGAAACAAGCCCAAATCCATGACAGCTAGAGAGATGAGAACTGATTCATCGATGAACACCCCAGAAACAGATTTACAAGGAAGGGGCGATAAATCAGGGCGGAGGACATCCTCGCCAGCCCGCCCCCCCGAGCGTCCTTTACAGAAACGACGACCCTCGCCGTCGCCACGAGCCCCCCCCTCCCGGAGAAAAACACCTACATTATGATTGTTATTACTGCTGAACAGCAACAAGTCATCTGATCACATCACAGCGCACACCGAGATGCTCTATAATTACCCTTAACTTTGAAAACACTCCCCCCCTTCGCAAACCAGACACACATATTCATACACCACCTCGGAATAAAGACAAATAACGCAAGAGCTGTTCCTCGCCACGCAGAAGCCCAACGGAGATTTACCTCAGCAGTGCGTGCAGGAAAATCATCCCATCACCCTTTTGTTTGTGTTTACTGTTAGTGTGTCCTCTCTCTGTCTCGCTTCCCTGTGCCTAGCGTGTGTTTGTGCACTGCGGCTGGTGGTGCAAACTAAGGCAGCGCCTCTGGAGCTGAGGGTAATCCTGTTTTTACTTCCTCCATCTTCAGCGCGGAGCAGGGTTAGCCCGGGACAGCTGGTCAAACCCCGAGAAACCGATCCGCCGCCGCCGGAGCACATCTCCCCCGCCGGCCGGGCTCGCGCAGACGCCCGCGGGCGGAGGGCGGGCTGGCGGCGGGCGGCGGCGGGCGGGCGGGCGGCGGGGCGCGGGCGGGCGGCCGTGCGTGCGCGCGCGCGCGCGGCGTGCGTGTGTGCGGGCCCGGGCGCCGCGCGTGGGGGAGAGGGGGAGTGGGGAAGTGGGGAGTGGGGGAGTGAGCGCGCGCGGGCCGGCGAGGCCGCGTGTGCGCGTGTCTGCGCGCAGGGCCGCTCGGCGCGCTCGGCAATCGATTACAGGACAAGTGCGGCCCCGGCGGCTCGGCGACGCGCGCCCACCCGCGCGCCCCGCCGCGTCGCCCCCTGCCCGGCCGACCCCGCCCCCCACGGCGGCGGGGGTGCGGGGGGGGGGGAGGAGGAAGCGGGGGGAAGACACCAGGTACCCCGCGGGCGAGAGTGCCCCGCGCCCGCAGCCCGCGCACTCGCCCGCCTCCCAGCCCTCGAGCCCCAGGGAAGCTCACGTTTTCTGGCGGCCGGGAAGGAAGGGTTGCGGCGGCGCGGGGAGGCTCATCGCGGCCGCTCGAAGTTTTCTCTCCGGCTGGGATTCGTGGCGAGGCCGGGCGACGGGAGCGGACGGCGACGCGGGCGCCCGGCGCGGAGCTCGGCGCTGGGCGTCCTGGCCCGAGCCCGGCCGTGCGCGTGGACCCACCCACTCGGGCTTCGCAATAAACTGTGCGGTGCAATCCCAGGGAGCGGGACCCGGGTCGGGACGCGGGGTCCTCGGGAATGGACTGGGGAGGGATTCGGGTCTGAGAGGAAGCTCAACTCTTAGTCTTTGGGAAGCGCTTTCCAGGGCAAGTTGAAAACCAGAGTGTGTGCCGGCGCTTCTCCCCGGGCGACTGCCACATCCACCCGAGGCGGAGGGACGCGCGAGGGTCCGAAGACTTGTTAGGAGCCCATTGCCCATCAATATCAACAACTAGTTATCGCGCAGCTTTTTTTTTTTTTTTAATGTGGGAAGAACTTAAATAGATCCTCAATGTTAATTGAGTGTTCTTGCTACAAATGGTAGCATTTAAGCATTTTTCTTGACCACATTTACAAAAAGAAGGAATAGAGACTTCTGTAATTAAAGGGAAAAGGAAAATGAAAGGAGCTGAAAATACTGAACTGTGGAGTCCGGGTGGCTTAAGTTTGAAAACACATGAGATTATTAGGACTGCCAAACAGCGTTTCTGAGAAACCATATCACAGATTGTGGAGAAAATCAATGCTGAAAGAGTAGGAGCAGGCGCGGAACTCCTCCTTTCAAGAATCCCAGAAATAGTTGCTGAGTTGCTTTTTTTTTTTATTTCTGCTGAGGATAGAAAATGACAAATTGAAAATAAAATCATTAACTATATCTTAAGCACCACTCTGTATGTCTGCGGAACTTTGGATAATGACTTTCCTTTAGATTTTGCGATGGGGAAGGAATTCATTCACATTGATACACACTAAGTAATGGATACCATAGAACTTGTATAGTACTGTATTCACCTTTTGTAATGAATTACTTTTTTAAAGTTTATTAGACATTTGTAACGAATAGGCTGGTTGTTAAATTATGAAAAATGATAGTTGGTGCCATACTGAAAACAAGATTAACCAATATTCAATGAAAAGCAGATCATTTGGGCTCAGGCCAGCAATGACTTTACAACAGTTTTAAGAAAAATTGAAGTTCTGGTGAGTTATATTTTGGCAAAGCCATTTTTTTGGTTGTTTTTGTTTTTAACGTATCTGTCAATTATCTAAATAAAAGTAATTTTCTTGAAGTCATATTTGGGAAACACAGCATAGAATTCCACAAGTCATTTTAATCATCCCAAAAGATACCAAACACTTTAATCTTAAATTAGCTTAGAAAAGTGGAATGCTGATTCCCAGGATATAAAGGGTAGCTTAACTTCTCTAAACTGCCGTAAATCTCTCCTAAAAACTAAGCCTAAGTGTTTGAGTATCTACAGAGTTATGGAGACCCTTAGAACAAGGTGACTTAAAACTGAAAATTAAGATGAACTATCTGGATAACTTAAGCATTTTAATTCTTTAGTAGAGGAGGAATCAATGTGAAGTCTTAAGGAATCATCCTAAAGTTCCTCAAATCTATCACAGTTGATAAAGTCCTTGCCCCCTGGCTGATGAGAGCTTAATTTAGCTCCCTTGAAAGACTATCCTTGACAAGGTTTGCTTTCATTGGCTTCCTAATCACCAGAGGCACACTCTCTCCCTCTAGTGGCTAAGCTTTCAGGCACTTTGCCTTCGGTGACTATGTCCCCAACAATGGGGGATTTGGGCAGGGGACATTGGCTCCTAGATTCTAGAATGGCAAATGACCACTTGTGAGGGTTAGACCATTTGGGGAAACTGGTCCCTCTTTTTAACATCCCGTGCCTCTTTCTCATTTGCAGATCATGGAGTATCCAGTTTACGGCAGAGAAGTCAAGATTATGTTGACAAACTGCAACTAGGATTCTGTTTCATGCTCCGCAGTTGTAGCCCTGGCTCTGAGACTCACAGTTCCACGTGTGGAAAGGAACCTTTATATAAACTGCAGTAATTCACTTTGTTCACAGTTTTTCTCAACAGTATGTTTATAGTGGTTAGAGAACATATTTCCATCTTTTACCATAACTACACTGCACACATTTTAAAAGTACACAAATAGACTGTGCATGAAAATGTGCTGCCAGGGAAGTACAGTGCCATCCTCTTTGCCCATTGTACCCAGCTGGGTAGTTAAATTTTCACTTTGGGGATGGGGGTGAGGAGGTGGGGAGAAAACACACCTGACACCCACCTTTTTTCTTATAGCTGTTTTTTTCTGGTCCTTTCTGTCCCATTCTGTTTCCCAGCACCAACTCATATGTTAGCACCTTGCACATTTCCTTCACTATACAATTGATAAATATTTTATTCATTTGTTGAGTTTAAAGACAAACTCTCTCCCCCATAAGAATGTCATCTTTTTAAGGGCAGGGATTATGTATGTCCTGCTAACAGCTGTTTTCTTAGAACTAGCAAAATGTTTAGCATGAGTTGTTACTCAATAAACATTTGCCGAATGGATGAATGTGCAACTCATCACATACGTAGTTTCCATGTATTAAACTGTTTTCAAGGGACACAATGGGTAGAATATCTAAGACGTATTCTCATTCCATAAAGAATTTGGTCAGCCCAGGTCCATCCAGCTCATTTGGGCATCACTCTGTGCACCAAAAGTTTGCAGGTTTGATTCCTGGTCAGGGCACATGCCCAGGTTTCGGGCTCGATCCCCGGTATGGGTGTGCAGGAGGCAGCTGATCGATGTTTCGCTCTCATATCAGTGTTTCTCTCTCTCTCTCCCTCTCCCTTCCCCTCTCTCTAAAACTCAATTAAAAAAATCTTTAAAAAGAAAAAGAAATTGGTCAAATCTTGAATCGTAAGTCAAGTTACAAATACAGTATACTTAGCTCTGGTTTATCGTCTATGTGAAGAATATGATATATAAATTGGTAGATAAAATATAAATTTTACAAGAATAAATAGTAAAAGTGATTTAAATTGTATATCAAATATAATTTTGAATGAAATACATTTATGTGCCCCCTCTGTTTCATAAACAAATCATTTAATGTTAATATCTGATAATTCATGAACCAGGTTGACCATCAAGGAATGCAACAGATCTCATTCTATAACCACTAAGTGCAATTTGCAAAAGAAAAAATTTTAAAGGCAATGTAGCTAAAAGGTGTACATTATGAAGTTTTAATTTTGTTTTCTTCAGATGGTTTATCAGTTTTAGATTTATAAGCTCTAGTAGCCTTTAAAAGGAATTTGAGTAAGAGTACTTTTTTTTTTAAGGAATTAACTCTATGATTTTAAGTTTGAGTTTTGTTTCGAGCAGAGGGTAGGAGGGGATGATTCAAAACATTGCAGTATTTTCCTAATATTAAGGGGGAAATGTTGGAGGTTAATTATATATTAATTTTTATTTAGATGGTTCTATTGGTCTAGCTAAACGTGATCATCCAGAGTAGGTGCCCTAGAATAACTTGAATCCCTGGAGCACTTGAGATTAACATGCACACATAGCACAATGTTTTAAACTGATTACTTGTTTTACTTTGGTCAGGTGGTGGTGTTCTCTTTGAAGCGCTGTTCTGTGTGCAAGCGAGATGTGGAACACTGCTCTCACTGTCTCCTGCCGACCGAGATTGGCACCATGAAGAAGTAAGGAAGCCAGAATTGGATCCACAGTTTCAAAGAAAACAGCCTAAGACACCAAGTCCAGTTCCTAAATAAGGCATATTAATACCTCTCAACTTTGCGTCCCTGACGGCATCCTTGGTCTGGGGTCTGTCCGGGCGACATGTGAGTCGTACATGGTAAGGGGCTTCTCTCTCCCTCCACCTTGAACAATAGTTTCTTTTAACAATTCTTAAGAGTGTCACTTTGCAATTAGAGATAAGGCTCTCATACCTAGAAAAGGTAACATTGTGACTTAAATTCACACTTGGATAGAATAATATCAGATTTCTTCTAGAGAGCATGTTTGGATGTGGAGCAGATGATAAGCTATCTCTATCACAAATGAGGATTATAAATTGTGGGCATTAAAGTTAGACCAAGGGGGTAAAGACTAGAGGGGATTCTGATTAAAAAAATGAAAGCACACATTTTTAAAGATGTCACTAAAAGCCATCATAGTTGCTTTAAGATGTAGATGTGTTCAGCATTTGAGGAAACGAGTTCTATTAATGCAAAAGTGAAGGAACTTTGAACTACGTCAAGTGTAGATAGTTGATGCTCAAAACACAACTCTAAAAGGCATTGGGATGACCGTTGTCCTTAGAAACCCTAAAATTATCGAATACGAAAAAAAGTATAATGAGGTTATTGGAACCTCCAAAAAAGTGTTAGTGCAAGGAAAGAAAAAGATGATGAAGCTTTTTGAAGACACAACTCATGAAGAGAAAGGTCAACAGTAAACACAGGATAATAACCCATGAGGAGGAAAACCAAAATTGGTTATTTGACTTTGGAGGTGAAAACAGGGCAGACACGCCTAAAGATCTGTAACACCGATGGTTGGATTCTGCTGGAGATAACCATAGTCTAAAGCAGGGTGATGACAGGTTGCATCTCAAGGGGAATATTTGGTATATAAGCCAGTGCCAGTAGGAATATGATTCCGTTTTTCCAATCCTGTGAAAAACTCGTGGAATTACATGTCCGGTGTTTGTGAGAAGCCTCAGCTCTTTGTAAACCGAAATCATTTCACAGTCCAGCAAAGTCTAATCATGTGTTTAAACAACCCGTATGGACTGAAGAAAAGAGAAGAAGGCATTACAGACAGAAAGTGGCAACCTAGGGAATTAAAAGCCGCACAGGGATAGAAATGGAGAGCCGTTTCCTGCTTGATAGCCCTGAAAGGGGGCCTGCGGTGTGGCAGAGGGCAATGAATCAAAGAAAGGTCATTTACAGGTAGTAAAGTCAAATGTCACCTCCAATTCTCATGACTTGTGGTTTAGAAAAAGGTTAGCTTAATATAGAGACTAGTGTGGCATTCTGAACTGTCTTAAGACAAGATATGTGAAATGATATAACACCATCAGTGTCTCTCCCCCTAGCAGTTATGTTCAAAAAGCTACTTAAAACTTGAGGTCATGGTGAGGTACTAGACACCTGGGAAAGTCCCACTTGGTAGACTAAGGATAGCATCAAAAGTCCTATAAACTATATTATAGAAACTGCCTCATGGAAGACGATTTTTGAAATATACCATTATTGAGAAGTAAATCCTATGCAGTATCTATAGCACTTTGATGACAGAACTGATTTCAGTGAAGTTGGAGCATCAGTGGGACTGAAAAAGCCATATATATCATCATCATTATAGCCACTTATTTTATGCCAGGCATTATGATCAGCACGTTACATGCATTACCTCATTGAACCCTCCTAGTCATTTTTAAGAGAGGTAATATAAGCACCATTTTCACATGAAGAAATTGAAGCTTGGAGATATTATTATCTTGTCCAGGGTCTCACAATGTCAGAGTTGGACTCAAAAGTGTGTGTTAAGTTCTAGAAAGCCCATATAATAGCCACCATGTTATACTGTGTCCTAAATAGCCAAGTATTAATCATACAAACCTGTTGCTGTAATTAAATCCAGCACTTTGTGTAACAAACTGTTGGGTAACATACCAATATTTAACCACTTGAAAGGAAAACTGAATGTCCAGTTTCTTCTAGAAGGTTAATCAAATGTTTTATCACACAGAACTCTGCCAAATCCAGTGCCTGTCTGTGTGTGGAACGTGACCTAGTTGATGTCTAATGCTTTAACATTAGATGGTCACCTGTGCCCACCTTGACCTCTTACGTCAAGTGAGTGACATCAGAGAACCGCTGAGAGAGAATTAAATGATAACCACCCTATAAAGCATTGAGTAATAAGACAAAGAAATATAGACAAGAACTTAAAATTAAAATTCTGGACACCCAAACATATTTGCACTCTTGTTCGAAGGGCCTCATGTCTGATTCCTTGCTCTCAGAAACACAGGCATCATACTTCCCTGTTTTGTAAACTTCACCTGTATGTTGTGCAAAGAATGAATTGCTGATTTTCTGTGATGACGATTGTGATTTAAATGGATATGGGATTCTTAAGTGACATTTTGGATTTCAAGAAACAGATTTTATTTCTAGTGGAGAGCCGCTCTCAGTTTGTAGTGAAGGTCAATATGTCCGTTTTCCTAGGATCCACTAAGTGAAGCCTGGGAAATTAGAACTTTCCTCTCAGTGTTGATTTACAAATGCAGGGAATACTGGAGTAGAGAAAACCGTACTGTTTTAGTTAGTTGTCTTCTTTCCCAGTTTGCATAGATATGGAAGTTACGTATTTCTTCTCTCATAGCGGATTTTTTTTTCTAAAAACAAAAAGCAGTAATACTTATGTTGGATACCAGAAATACTATTTATGAAGTTGATCGATGGCTTTGGGGGAACTTTGCTTTAGGGCATTTGAATAGCCTTCCCTAATAGATGAGCTTCCCCAAAGATCAGGAAATAGTCAACAGATAAAATGAACATAGGAACTGGTGTGTTTATAATATAGTCTTAAAAGTAATTTAACATTTCCTGATATTATGTTAGAGAATGAATACTCAACAGAAGACTGGTCAAATACTTAAGCAGTAGTCCTCTTTCTTCCTAATCTGACATAGAGGAGAGAGGGTGCCCCTCTCCCAAGTCTTTAGGAATACTGCCTTCAGAGGTCCTTCCTGACGTGGGGGTGGGCTCTGCAGTCTGTGAGGCCTGGCACCATGACACAGCCTGTCATACATAGAAGTCCCTGATCGACTCAGATCCAACACGAGCAACTTTGTGATATTTTCACTTTCCAAGTTATTTTCTTATGAAGAGAGGATACACTTGACAATTGTGTGGCTTTTTTCTTTATGAGGAAAAGATGTTTGGGGGGTGTTGTACAGCCATTTCTTAGGAGTTTAGACATTTTCAGTTGTCCACTTTGAGAACAATAGCAGACCTATGAACTTGAGCTTCTTTAACCCCTCGAGGCTAAAGGCCAGGCCCTGCACGGTGAAGCTCACTGAGGTCATGCCATTCTGTGCGTGACCCTTGGCATCTGGCCAGATTTCTCCAGACCCTGGGGGGTATCATGACTCATTCTTTTGCCTGCTTGAGAACTTCAGTGAATCACCGACCTCAACCAAGCCGGCCTACTTAAGGAGACTCCTGAGGGACAGCAGCGTTTTCCAGAAAGTCTGTCTAAATGGAACCATTCAGAGGTCTGAGGAAAAGCAGACCAGAGGAGCAGGAAGGAAGAGTTAGCAACACATGCTGCCCGGAGAGAGAACAGCAGAAAACGGAGCCGAGTTGTTGAGGAGGGAAATAGGACGTGAGGGAGTGAAGGCTGTGGTATGTGCAGACACTAATTTCAATTTTATTAAGCTGTAAAAGGAGAGGCAGAAGCTAGTAGCTGGAGGACGACATGAGGTTGAGGGAATTTTGTTTCTAACATTTCCACATGTCTTAATGCTGATGAGAAGGTGTCAAGAGCAATTAAGATACTGAGTGTAGAAGAAAATTGGTGAAATGAGATCCCTGGGGGGACAGGGAAAAACGGATCTAGAGCACATGTGAAATGACTAGCCTCAGATAGGAGAGGGGATACCTCTTGTACTAAATACTAAAGAGAAGCAAGAAAGGATGGGTACAAGTGCAAGTAAAGTTGACATCATGGGAAGTTGAGGAGGGTGTGCATAAGGTGTCATTATTTCTTAGAGTAAAGGGGGAAATCACTGGATTGAACCTGTAAGAAGAGCGGATGAGCTTGATGCAGTTGCTTTGAAGGAACTAAAAAATATGGAAAAATTGATGGGCAGAATAGAGGTACCAGCTAAGGCTGGTGACCAACAATAATCCTTTGATATTCTCGATACTATAACAACTCAGAGTCCAGCTTTAGTTTTGGAAAACATGACAGGATCCATCCAGGATAGAAATTTTTCCAGGTGGGGAGCAGGAAGATGTGGAATCAAAGAAGTTTAGTTTAATTGAATGAATTAAATTTCAGTAATGGACCAAGGAGTAAGCTCTGGAGAGAAGGATACTAGCAGATGGGTTACTGATGGATGGAGGAAAGCAGAGGGATATAGAGACTTTGGATCCCAGTGAGGTTGAAGAACTTGTCTAAGGAGGAATAGTCAGTGAGAGAGAGGAACATATAAAGGACAGTGAATAAAAACTTGGTATTTCTGATGGAGTACAAGAGTCTAGGATCCTGACTAGAGGGTGGGAAATCATGGCCTCTAGAAGTTGGATTATCAGAAAAGCGATAAGTTAATCAGAAGATTATCTTGGGTCTTGAAGAACAGGAAGAGACTGAACTAGTTGATGAAACCTTTGAAGAAAGAGTTCCTAATATAAATAACAGCAAAAAGGAAGGGTAGTAACAGGTAGCAGGAAAAAAAAGGAGCATCAGAGGAACTGATTTCATACAGAGGAGTAAATACTGTGAAAAACGGTTTGGGATTGTATGGGGTATGCTGACCTCATTTTCTAACCTTGAATCATAGAAAAATCAGTGGCCTTCACTTACTATAAGCAGGGTGACCATACCATCTGGTTTTCCAATAACGATCCTGACATAATTGTTAATGGTACCCCCATTTACTCTTAAAAGTGTCCTGGTTTCTTTAAGCTCTATGTTCATCCCACTCTAAAGGGGAGTAGTGGCCTCAAGGAAGAGCTCTTTTATTTAGGAAATACATGTGTGTGTGTTTTAATAAATGAGAGGGTGTAGGATGGATTTGCTCGCTCAATTGTTTTGCTTGAGAGAGGAGTTTCAAGGACTATAGTAAGAAAGGTTTGGGAGGGGCTGGAGCAGTGGGATGCTGAACCCGAGGAAAGGAGATAGCAAGCAGTGTGTGAACTGAGCGTGTGGGAGAGATGAGCTGACTTCACCCAGAGCTCCAGTCTGCCCTTTCCACCTTCCTACCAACTTGCTCCCTCCTTTAATCTGGAAGCAGATTGATAGTCGTGCCTTCAGAGGTCAGATATGCCTATTATTATTTATATCTTTACACCGCAGCCAGAGATCGCAGCAGTTACTGTATTACAAGGTAAAAGATTCAAGTACGAGTCCCGTTCCTGCAGATCCGTGGCTATAAAATGGCTCCTAAGTAGGATGATAGCCTCCTAACCTTTGCTTCCCCTTGCGCTTAGGTTTTCAGTGCTCTTCCTTCCAAGCTTTTTCTCTGCCAGCTCAACTCCATTACTTCCTTCAAAATTGGGGTAAGAAAACAAAGCAGCTTAAGCCTCTGGATCATATGAGAACTGGTTTATTCATGGAAGTCACTAGATATTGCCAAGCATTGTACACTGAGAGCTGATGACAGAAGGAATGGCTAAGTCAGATGGCGACAATGCCAAAAGCAAATGGGAATTGACAGCCTCACTAAAAGAAAAATATTCTTATGTCTCTAGTCACAGCCATAAGCTAAAACCCACCTTCAAAGACCAATGTAACTTGTAGCCACATTGGAATTGAAGATTCTTTTTTTAAAAAAAGAAATAGCCCGACCTCCACTGAACAGAGACATTCCCATTACAGCATCTTCAGAGGAGACCTTTATGCCAATGAAGTCATTTGTATTTAAGTCTGAAAATATATGCTGCAATACAACTGAGGCATAAAGTTTATTGATGTAGCTTACAAAAATGTAGATAAAGCCATTTTCCTGAGCTATGGACATTCATCAGTCACCATGACAAATATAAGTTAAAATGAGTGATTTTCATTCATGTTCTAAAAATACTCAATCCTATTTACAAATAGATTGTTCACAGGGACCCTGAAAGTAGTAAGCTTGCAGCATCAATTAAATATATGAATCACTTATTTAAAAATCTATACACAATTCTTCAGAAGTACCTCATGATAAGAAATCCTCTCTACCTAAAACCATGGTTCACAAACTTGTTTTTCTTTTTCTGTGCCTAAGCTTTCCACATGTTTAATATAGTCCCATTTAGTTACATATTTCACTGCCTAAAAACATTCTAAGCTGGACTCACTCCCCCACCCCTAGATTCCCACTCCATCCTAGGGACTATCAGAGCATTGGAAGTGTTGTAGCTACTTGAAAATAATTCTCTAGAACAGTGTTTTTCAAATGTCAGGTTGTAACCCATCAGTAGACTATATATTTAGTGTGTCATAACCAATATTTTTAAAAAATGAAATAGAATGGGATAGAGTATATCACATATAAAAGGGATAAATAAAAAGGTAAACCTTGATTTCACAGATACACATCTACCAGGTCATCATATAACATGTATTTTTATCCCCTATGGATAGCATAGTCAAAAAAAAAAAAAGGTTGAAAGCCACCGTTTAAGAAAATAGGTAAATTAATTGAGATGAATCACTTCACTGAAATACTGTACAGCAGCTATAAATTACTACATATATCCACATGGATAAAATCTAAAATATTTATGTTGGGTGAAATAAGCCAACTGTAAAAGGATTCTTACATTAATTGTTAAAAACATTGACAACAATATTATGTATTATTTCCTTACATATGCATATGTAGTACAAGTACAATGAAAAGGAAAGATACCGCTTCCAGAATAGCCATAACCCCGGGTGGAGAGGAAGAAGGCTAGGATGTACCTGCAACGTTTGGTTTCTTATCAAAATTCTGCAAGTCAGGAACTGCGGTTCTGCTTTACTCTGATTGATTTGTTTCATTTCTCTGGTCCCTATTTCTTCATATCTGGAATGAAAGGTAATATCAGAGAGTGATCAAAGTGTCCAGCTAGAAGGAGAGGTGGAACTGTGTAACGAAGGTGTGTTCTAATCATACGACACTCAACCCAGAAAACTTAAATAATTTCTCAATGTTAAGCAGCTAGTTAGTGGTAGAAGTTGGGCTAGATAGCAGCGAGTCACCCAGAATCACAGTCTTTCGTTCGCTACCATTACCTGCCTCTGATGACCGGTGGAGGGCATGGCATCGTTTCTCTCGGGTGAAGTTAAGAGGTCACCATTATCATCGCACTCACCATGGGGAGTGGGCCTAGTGGACAACGGTTTTAGTGCACTGAAGGAAAGAACTGATGCTTTGCAAAGGCCACATTTAAATAAACCTGTGTATGCTTTTATTGTTAAATATTAAAAGAAGTTAAGACCACTGGTTTCGTGACCTTCCAGTTGGGTGAAGCCATGCCTTATCTTAACCGGTTAATGGGAGCCATGCCTGGTCTCCTGTAGTCCTTTTACATATAAATTGGACAGCAGGCTGGTGTTCTGTTCAGAGCTGATTTGTCGTCACTATTAGAAGTTGATTGTTGATTGATCCCCCCGATACTTCCTAAAAGAATTTGTAGTCGCAGCAAATTCAGAGAACAATAAAACTATGTCAACGTAACAGAAGCCAAGAAGCAAAGGGGAAAGAAAAGGCATCACGAAGTTCTGGTTATGAAAGAGTCGCACTTGAGCACAACGCTCGGTTCTGAACTCACACCAACCAGGCGAAAGACCAACTGATCTAACTGTCTAGGAAGCCTGTGAAACGAGCCATCAGCCCAAACTCAGACACAGAATTTCCCAGCTCGGTGCCCCGAGAGGCCTTGGACCCAGGTGCTACTGACAGAAGTGTCCTTGGCTCCCCAGTGGCTCAGAGCCCTCAGCCCAGAAGGCCTAGGGGTTCAACTCCCAGCTGCATCACTTCATTCTCATTTCACAGTTGGGCGAATTTCTTACTCTCTCTGTTTCCTCATCTGTTAAAAGTGTATAGTAATGATAGAATTTACCTCCTGAGGTTTTTTTAAATTAAGTAAGGATTAAGTGAGTTAATATTTGTAACTGATCAAATCAAGGCTGAGAACAGCCCTAAACCCTGGTTAGGGTTATATTGTGTTTCTTTAATAAATTAAGCAACCAAATATTCTGAAAAGCAGTTATGCAAGGAACATTCATTGATTAGTGTGACTGCAGTTGTACAGTTAATTATTGTAGTGTCGTAAAAGCCGACCATTGCTTCATACCTTATTTTTCTACTGACTTCTTTCCTACTTTTTAAAACATTTTTCTGTTTTTTAAAAAAGAAAAATAAACATATTCTCTCCCACATGGATTGGAATACCCCTTTCTTATGGTTGCTCTTCAAAATGTAATCCTCCTAATACAATAGGCCAGATTCAGATTTTTTTTATACAGATCTCAGCCAACTTGTAAGTTAGAGCATCTGTGTCACTACCGAGAAAACCTTACATAGGAGCAAACAGCTAAATTAACCCACTCTCATGAGGGGTGCAAGGTGTACAGTGATTTGCAAACTAAGATGTCTCTCCCAGGGTTGGTTGGTTCACCCTCATTAGGAGTCCTTAAAATAAAAAATTTTGACTTAAAGCATTTTTTAATGAAATCAAAGATACCAGAAAAAAACCCCCACCCTAATTATAAACAAAACCTTTGTATATGAAAAGACAACATATTCTATCACCATTATAAGCAGCTTTAGTTCTGTTGACTCATTAAATCACATTTTATGATATTTGCACCCCTGAACTATCATTGCTACCATACATTGTAAATACAGGCTTTGGAATTCCATTTAGCTTAACTTAGTATCTGCTATCTACATCAATAGTGTTTTCATTTAGCTCACAATAAAATATATTTTTTCATTTATGTATATCTTATCTGCCTTACAATCTTAGAGGAATTTTAGAGAAAGACTGGGTCATTATTTTTTATAAGGTTCTTATTTCTTAACACAGTGATTTACACAGATTTAATACTATCTTTGTTAAAAATATATATATCATAGAAATGGAATCCTTCATCAATAAAGTAGTATAAAATAATCCAATGCTGTGTAGTCATTCATTCATTAAAAAGCCCTTTAATGCATTTTCTGTCGCTTTTTTTATTTTCAAATAACTATGCTATTTTCTTTATTTAGGCCTTCATCCTTTGTCTAAATCAACTAAACTAGTATTGTCTTTTGCACTTATTAAAGAAGCATTTCTTTGGTTTCTCCTAAATCTTTGTAGTGTTTATAAAAAGCCTGTCTCTTAAGTGTTTTTAGCCCTACTTTTTAGAAGTTATATCGTCATAGTATTTCAGTTCTCACTGTACACCTCAAACACTGGCGTCTCTTCAGAGTACTGTCTTCATATTATGTACTTTAAAAAAGTGATTTGAGGGAGCAGTAGAGGGGAGTGGAGGCGGGTACAGGGGCGATAAATGGTGATGGATGGAGACCTGACTTGGGGTGGTGAACAGATGATGTGTTGTGAAATTGTGCACCTGAAACCAGTACAATTTTGTTAACCAGCCACCCCAATACATTCATTAGAGAGGAGAAAAAAGGATTTGTCATTAGAAACAACCCATCTGGGCTCCAGCCTGGAATTTAAAAAAGAAAAGTTTAAATAGAACGTAGCAAAGGAGCAGAATGAGACAGAGGGTTGTCCAAACACTCCCATAAATCTCAGTCCCCTTCATCACTCATTTTCAAGGACTGGAGTGTTCTAATTTATGTAATCTTTTGCCCCAAGGGCTTTTCATCAGATAAACGGAATTCTTCCACCCTCCAAAAAAATAAAATAGAAAATAGAATAAAAAGCATATAACTTCAATATGATTGCAGAACTAAAATGAGGCTTAAGACTAGCTTTCAGAAATATCTGTTACTTATTCTCAGTGATTTTTAGACTAGAGAACCTTGTGAACTTTTAATTTTTACTCTTTATTTGTTTTCCTATGTAATTCTAGTGTTTTGCATTTCTCAATGAAATTGACACGTTAAATTTTCATTAGAATGAAAATGAATAATTAGTTTGGACATTAAATTGAAAGTAAAATTAAACGTATATGCTACCACTTAATAGTAATGCAGAATTATAGCCCAGTGTATCTTAGTCCTATGTCTTATGTTAAATTATGGACAATTTAAAAGATTGTTCAGTAGTAGATTTCTTTAGAAGTATTTAGGAATTGTCAGAATTGTTAGTTTATCTCCTTTCCACTCAGTTCACTTAGCTATGTAAGATTTCCAAATTTTTATTGACAAATTTGTGTTGCAAGTGAGATGGAGAGTTTTGCTTCTTTTTCCTGCAGGGAGTGAGAACTTTATTAAAATTAATTTTATTTTATTATTTAAACCTTGATAAATTCTAAGAAATATCTGAGGATGGGTGGGTGATATTTGAGAATATGAAGAATTAACTTAGGAGGGTATCATCAAATGAGCATTAAAGTATAGGATTAAGTTACAGTGATGCAATGGAAGCATTGTAATATATTTTGACACAACCCATTTGTTTAACATATTGTTTATCTGTGCATTTCAGAAGGTCACAGTCATAAACTTGGAATATCCTCTTTAAAAATCTCTAATAATTGAAGTAAAAGTAATTGTGATGTGAAATAATAAAATTGTAAAAAAAAAAAATACTATAACTTGCAGATTATTGTTACTGAGCTTTGATTCTTTACCAGAAGTTGATATGTTGCTATCCATCTCCATGGACAGAATAATGTGTTTTAGAAAAATTATCCAATTCATCTTATCATAAAAGCCAAAAGATCTTTTCAATAGAATTAATAAATTATTGCTTAGATTTATTTTTAACGAAGCAATTTTATCAAGCTTTATCTAGCTAAGTACAATAACAACAATAGAGGGAAAATCGGAATCTCTCTCATTACCTGCATCTATAATTGTGCAAGCATAAAGTATGCTTGGAGCCTTTGAAAGGAGAGATTGTGCAACCTGAATACTAATTCTGTGAGTACTGTAATTTCACGTCTGCTATCCATGTTCAAGCTGGTTGTGCTTTGAGGAGCAGCTGAATCTTTATGGAAAACTTTGTAAAACATTCTATTTAGAAGCAATTCTTTACATTATGTGCTCTGGGTATTTTTCTTTTGTGTTTTATTTCGAGAACATTTGTATGAAAACAACATCTTTGTTTCTTATAAGCACATCTGCTCTTGCTTCTTGTAGATGATGGGAAGTCATCATCCTCTGTGACATCATAATCATTTCCATGGCAACCAGTTTGGCTTACTCTTTCTGAAACTGTAATAAAAAGTTACAGAATGTCAGCAGCGGCAAAGTGTTTATCTCAAAACAGATGCATAATAACTCCCCAGTTTTCTGTACCACTGCATGTGGCCTCTTCATTTCAAAGCACCAAATCTTTAGCCTAATACAGCCAATTCCCTTAAAAATCATGAGATCATCAATTCCAATCATCTGCAATTTAGAGAAGGGATAGAATTGTTGAGGAAACAAATTCTGAGTGAGCAATCTTATGGTACCTCAGTGCAGTCACATAGCTTGCCCAGTATAAGTTCAATGAGCGAAGAGAGATATGAGACCTTGGTGTTTTATGTTTTTCAGTAAATAGTGACATAGATTTGTTTATTTTATTTTATTTTTAAATTTATCTTTATTGTTGAGAGTATCACAGGTATCCCATTTTCCCCCCCAATTGATCCCCTCCACCTCGCTCCCACCCCCTCCCCAGGCCTTCACCCAGTCATTGTCTGTGTCCATGGGTTATGCATACATGCATATAACTTCTTTGGTTAATCTCTTCCCACCCTCCACCCCCTTCCCTCTTTCCTCTGAAATATGATCGTCTGTTGCAGCATCAATGTCCCTTGATCTATTTAGTTCATCAGATTCTTTTGTTCATTAGCTTCTTCTTAAAGAAGACCCTTCAACTTTTCCTGTAGTACTGGTCTGGTGGTGATGAACTTCTTTAGCTTTTCGTTGTCTGTGAAGCTCTTTATCTGACCTTCAATTCTAAATGATAGCTTTGCTGGGTAGAGCAATCTTGATTGTAGTTCCATGTTTTTCATCACTTTGAATATTTCTTGCCACTCCCTTCTGGCCTGCAAGGTTTCTATTGAGAAATCAGCTGACAGTCGTATGGGTGCTCCCTTGTAGGTAACTAACTGCTTTTTCTCTTGCTGCTCTTTGTCTTTAAGCTTTGGCATTTTAATTATGATGTGTTTTGCTGTGGGCCTCTTTGGGTTCCTCTTGTTTGGGACCCTCTGTGCTTCCTGGACTTGTAAGTCTATTTCTTTCCCCAGATAGGGGAAGTTTTCTGTAATTATTTTTTCAAATAGGTTTTCAATTTCTTGGTCTCTTTCTTCCCCTTCTGGCATCCCATAATACAAGTGTTTGGCCACTTAAAGTTGTCCCAGAGACTCCTTATACTATCTTCATATTTCTGGATTTTTTTTTTTTTTCTCTTCTGGTTGGTTGTTTTTTGTTTCCTCATGTTCCAAATTGCTGATTTGATTCTCAGCGTCCTCTACTCTACTGTTGATTAAATTATTCTTCATTTCAGTTCCTGTAGCCTTCATTTCAAATTGGCACTTTATTATGTCATCAATTTTCTCAGTTATTTTCGTCATACTCGTACTAATATGGTTGAGCATCCTTATAACCAAGTGTGCCCCTTGAGTGTCACTCGTGGATGTGGTAGGGTTGTAATCCAGCGTGGTTGAGTCTGACCACCAGGTGCACTGTCTCTGGGGCCTCCCAGGAGGTGCAAAGTCAGCCTCTGCCAGTGCCCTGCCCAGGGCCACCCAGCATGAGCTACACAGCAAACCGTAGGTGGCTGCTACTTGTGCTGGGCTTGGAGGAGCCCAGGAGAGGCCCAGCTATGAGCCAGTGCAGGCTGCTGCTAGTGCCAGGCCTAGGGCCGCTTATCAGGCCGTATGGGGCCCGCTGCTGCTGGTTTGAGAGATTTTGGGTAAGTCCTAAGCATGAGGCTCAAGAGGCCACTTGCACAGAAAAGCCCCTGGAAATGGCTGGATGAGCTGCAGGTGGGGAGGGGCGGGGCCTCCGGGAATCACGGGGCGGGGCCAAAGGTGTGAGTCAGGTGCTGGCGATTCAAACATGGCGCCTGCCTTTGGGCTGTGTGCCGGGAGGACTCGCCAAAGGAGCCATGGCCTCCGCCAGCCCTTCTGCCCGGGAGGAAGCTGCCCCTCCAGCTCTCGCCCGGACCTCAGGCAGGTTAGTTCCTCCCGAGTGTCCCGGGTCCTTTCAGGCTGCTGCCCGGTGCTGGGCTCAGAGGGAGCGTCCGAGTGAGTCCGTGCCGGGCCCTTTAGGAGGAGCTGCTGGGGCTCCCGCAGCCTCCACGACCGTCAGGGACAGTCCCTGCTGGGTTCACAGCCCGAAGGTGTGGGGACGTCTCTTCCCGGCCCTGGAGCCCTGGGCTGGGGGCCTGCTGTGGGGCTGGGACCCCTCCCTCTTTCGGGAAACCCCCACTGCCGAGATTCCCTCCCAGGTTTAACCCGCGACACCGGGTGTGGGCCCGAGGCTAAGTCTCCTGATCCAGCCGCGATCCTCCCGCGTCTCCGCCCCTCCTCCTGGTCTCAGTGCTTCTCCAGTTCCCTGGTTGTGGGGCTTCTGTGCAGCCAGATTTCAGGAGGCTCTGAGTGACGGTGGTTCTGTGTTTTAGTTGTCATTTTGATGAGGTTAGGGGAGGCGGGGGGGCAGCTGTTACCCCGCCACCATCTTGTTTGTCCTCGGCGTAGATTTGAATAACAGCTGAAAGGATCTTGAAGCCCTTCACTTGAAATGATTTTATAAACAGGCACTGCACCTACTCAGCCACGTCAGTGCTGTCACAACTATGATGAAGGTGGCAATGAGAGACCTCAGCACATAATCATTTGGATGGTGAGCCAAGGCTAGTAAAGAGAACTAGAGCTTCGAAAAGACTTTGTGGCATGTTATACTACATCGGTATTTGTCAAAGTTATGAAGTTTTAGTTGCAATAACCGAACAACCCATAAAGAAGTATTTATCAAGTACTGGCCACGCACTGCATGGTATTGGGGATTGTGTGTGATATAAGGTAAAACGCACACAACCCCTGACCCCCTAAGCCCTTCTTTGACATTAATGCCTAATTATTGGTATCACCACTAAAATATTTTTTATTCAAATCATTTTCCCTTATGTTTAAACAGTTTTATTTTATTTTAAAAAGTGTGCGTGTTTGCCCCGCCGGAGTGGCTCAGTTGGTTGAGCGTTGTCCTGTGCACCGAAAGGCTGCTGGTTTGATTTCCGGTCAGTACACACACAGAAAGCAATGTTTCTCACATCTCTCTCTTTCCTTCTCTCTCTCTCCCCTTCCTCTCTCTAAGCATGTGCTTGGGTGATGATTAAAATAAAAAGTGTACATGTTTGATATGAACCATGTTAGTTCAGGATAATTGGTGAGCTGAGCCTGAATAAGCTGCTTTATGTTAAATGCTAAGGAAACCTGGAGAGAGAGGGCTCGGAGGCAGCTGCTGCCTGGGCACACTTGGATTCACAATCAGTGATAGGATGCATGATCTTGGACCTAGCTGTGAAGCAAGTATCAGCTATACTGGTAGCAAACACAGAGGATTGTGAGTCTGGAGATAGATCAGGAATGAAAAGATGGACAGAGTACTATGGATAGAGCATCTAAAGTAAGGGAGGAAGACCTAGGAGGTCTGTCTGTGCAGAGGCAGGGAAGTTGTCGGGCAAAGGTCAAAATAGCAGGCAAATGGTAAGAGACCTAAGCAGAGGGATGGTCAATATTGTAGAGGTCCAACTGCATGAATCAGGACCCCTGGGCTTAGTCAAGCAAGACTGAACTCAGATATAGGATAGCCATGCATGCAGTATCGTGGCACAAGGCAGGAACAATAGAGTCTAAAGTGTTAAATGCTCCATGATTAAGTGTAGTTCATGTACATATTCATGTGTACTAGTGCATTCACTTGTTCAGTGCTAAACACTGTATTAGACACAGAGTTAATAAAACTAACAAATTTAACCATGGGTAAACCAATGAAAAATTAATTCAGCAAATCACTGTATAATTCAAATGTGCATTTTGTGTCAGAGAAGAAATAAGATGTCATGATGAGGAATAAAGGAGTGGGCAGAGGGGTTCTCCTTAGGTATCACTGAAGGCCTCTCCAAGAATACAACATGGATTTTTTTTAAAACTTCTTGACTCCATTCCTTACCCCCAGCCATCATAGCCTACCAACTTTAAAACTACAGCTGTTTAATATGAGCATCCAGGTTTTGTAATCAACCAGTGAGCTCCCTGCACCCAGTGTTTGCCACCAACAAAATATCCTTCACATCCCTGAATTATCCCATATGTCTGTCCAGTCTCCAAGATCAGCTGACATCCTTAACTTGACAGCCCCCATGATGATAAGTCTCTGAGTTAAAAGTAGCTTATTCTGAGGGTCAAAGTTTCTTCTATTCGGAAGAGGCTAACATTTGCGATAAACAAGCCCAAATATCACATCCGAAGATCGTGTGTTGTTCAAGACATTTGGTGAGAGTCAGGACCTCTCTGAACTTGCTCAGTCATCCCCTTGGGAGATGAGTCCTCTGCTGGCTTTTCTGCATCTGCCTGGCAGAGCAGGGAAGGAAGAGAGAGGATCATGGGGGAACTTTTTACAGCAGGCACAGAGCTGCTGTATACCCCCTTCTGCTCACATACCCCTGGACAGAACTCAGTCATATGGCAGACCAAACTAAGAGGATAGTCTAACATTCTTTCCATGAAGGAAAAATAATAGGCTTTGGTGAGTACAATGATGTATCTTTTTAATCACCCAAAACTTCATTTCACTCTTTTTCCCCAAAAAGAACCAACTTATTCTTTCTCCAAGTGAGATCACCCAAGGCCCCATCCCCAACACAGAATCGAGCTCGAAGTCTAGAACCTCCAGGCTCAGGTCTGTTGCGGCCCTCTCAGAACTGGCCTTACAGGTGTGTAACCTATGTGTTTTCACCATTTCCCACACTCAGGTGGGCCCCTGCAGGTGATTTAATGCTCTGCTTTCACCGTCATGGAGTTCTAATAATTTTATCGTTGAACTTGTGTTTTGTAAGTGAAGTCCAATGGGACAATGAAGCATGCACATGAACAGAACAGATGTGTGCAATATGTGTGTCGTCCATTCCTACTGCCCCATTCTCATACAGTGTTTGTGCTGAACCATGAGCACAGAATTTGGTGGATTTATGATGCTTGGGAGTTTAGCTAGACTCAATGTGAGTACAGGTAAGCATGTTATCTCTGTGATTGAGTAAGCAGGGCACCAACATCCCTGAGAGGTCATGCTTTCCATTTGAACCAAAAACTTGCTTCGAACACAGAAAGAAGGTAATGGCATTTTAAGAAGCACAAAAGACCAAGAAACTCTATTATATCATTTATTCTTGTGCTGTCTTTCCCTGGATTAGCCAACCACTTACACTGAAATGATGCCATAGATGGAAAGGGAAAGATAAAGCCACCATAGTTCCTTCTTTCATTCCTTCCTTACTCATCTTTAAGTCAAAGGTAGAGAGTATTGAAAATGTGCACACATCGAGAAACAAAATAAAAACAGTCAAATTAGTTATATGCCACATTTCCACTGTTCTGGTAAGAACAAACACATGTTCAAGTGACAAAGTAAGAATTGTGCAATTTCAGCAGTTCCACAACTGGTTTAAATGCAGTTGTGTTTCCACTTAAAACTGGCAGCACACAATGAAAACATGAATAGTTAAATATTTATTTAGAATGACATTAAGTAGCAAATATAAAATGCCATGAAAAGTCAAACATATTGTAAAAGAAAGTCTAATGCCTTATATTTTAGTGTCTTTAATGGCAAGTTTTCCCTACTTATTGAACAAGGTGCCCCACATTTTCATTTTGCACTGGTCCCCACAAATTATGTAGCCTTCCCTGGGTTCTTTCCCCAGTCTTACTGCAACAAAACTTCCAGTTAGAAGAGGGAAGACTAAGATACACGCAGCAGCCAATCACCCATATAAATTACTAAACCCTTCTGGGTATACACCGTGAAGGGTGACTACCCAAGATGTAGACAGTTTCTTGTTCTGTCTCCGATTCTTCTTTCTGTGGTTCTTGGCTCCTCTCTCTGAATTTCTACCATTATCGTCCCCAGAAATATGGAATCATTGTTGAGGAATATTCTCTCCTTGTGCCCTGTCCCCTCCCCTTTGTTAGCCCAGGCTTATGGTTTCTTTGGCACTATTATTTCTTTTTTTTTATTTAGTAAGTTCCTGCTTTATTTGCTTTCAGTTAGTTTCATGTGCCAAGGTTTTTTAATAGTTACTAAACTTGCCTTATTCTTTGTTTCCTGGTCCCCAGGTTTTTCCTTCAACTTAAGGGCAGGTACCTTGAGGCAATGAGAAATAATACGGGAAGGTGGAAAAGTACCTCCCTTAGTCTGCTGTTTACTGAAGGGCTGAGCTGTTTGAGAAATCTCACTGGCCCTTTTGTCATTCAGGGCTATTTTTTGTTTCAGTTCCCAAAGCTATCAACTTTTCAACTCTGAGAGGCCCTTGATCCCTGAACTTTCTACTGCTGCCAATTTCTGCTTGAAAACTCTCCCAAACTTACCCTGATCGTGTATCTTTCTTGCTTAGGTAGTGGCCAACACACTATTGCACTGACAGTTCCAACTACTTCCCCTAGACCTGCAGACTCAGTAGATACATGGTCTGCCTTCCAGGCTCTCCCACAACAGCTTTCCTGAACATTCGCTGAGGTAGAGCAGAACTTTCCAGATGCCCGGCCTGCTATATTGTATTTTCATCTTCTGCTGGCCAGTCACTAAACCAATGCCACTTATTTCTGGGTTTCGTTACAACAGCAGCACATGTCAAAGTACCAACTTCTGTACTTATCAAGGTAGGATAGCTGCTCTAACTAAACACTAAAGCCTCAGTGCCTTAATTTACTAAGGCTTACTTTTATTTACATAACATATATTACTGTGGATTTATGATAAGTGACATACTACTCAGTGGAACCAGGTTCCTTCCATCTTAAATTATTTTATTTTGTACTACAAAACTTATATTTTTGAAATCTTGGTTTAAATTTTTTGTTAAAGCAATTACCAAGTCTGTTTAGAAGTTTGATTTATTTTAATACTTGCATTTAGTAGCTGTCACAGTTGAAAAAGAGCTCTCACAACCAGGTAGAACTAAATGGAAGAAATATTTATTTGCCTGCACTAAAAAAATAATCAGCCCCGGCTGGCTTGGCTGTTAGTTGGGCATTCTCCCATGCACCAAAAGGTGACTGGTTCAATTCCCAGTCAGGGCACATGTCCAGGTTGTGGGCTCGACCCTCAGTAGGGGATGTGCCCATGTTTCACTCTCACATAGATGTTTCCCTCTTCCTCTCCCTGCCTCTCTCTCTACAATTTAAAAATCTTTAAAAAGAATAATAATGATACTCAATTTTCAATCCTTCTTACAGATTTACACAAAAATAGAGTTAAAATTTTATTTGTAAATTTAAATTTCCATTTTCCCTGATGTCAGTTAGCAGGTTTTTTCAAAGTAATCAAAAGATTAACTATTTCATTTTTGACAAATGCACGCCAGACCCAATGATATATTTTTAAGCATGGCAGAAAAATTATTTTTTTAAATTTTCTAAGTATCAGCATAAGAGAGGTGCTTTTAAAGATAACAGTTACTGCCCTGACTGGGTAGCTCAGTTGGTTAGAGCATTGGTCCAATACACTAGCCAAGTTTGCAGGTTGATCCTCAGTCAGTGCACATACAAGAAGCAACCAATGAATGCATAAATAGTGGAGCAACAAATCTCAATCTACCCCCATCTCTCTCTCCCTCTCTCTCTCTCTCTCTCTCTCTCTCCCCCTTCCTCTTTCTCTCAAATCAATCAGTAAATTAAAAAAAGAAAGTGAGTGAATGAATGAGAGTACCATTATTAAGCCTTCTAGTTGTGGAACTCATACTTCCCTTAAAAAACTTCATATTATTATGTGATATAAGACTGTTGAAATCTCTAATAGGGCCTCTTCTCTAAACAAAGATAATGAAATCACATGTGACATATGAGGACAAATTATTTTTATTACAAAAATCTAGTTTAGAGAATTTAGCTTAATGTGCGAGCAAATGGACCTGCTAATGGGGCAGAGAATTAGCAGGCTGAGCCAGTCTAGGCATTGCTGGATGGATAATACTGACAGCACTGGGTTAGAGGGGTGGAGAGACTGAAGGTTTGATTGGGAAAGTCCCTTCTTATAGAAGCAAACAATGTTCCTTTCTACTGAAAAGATACTTACAAGTAGATCTGGTGAGGATGCTGCCGGGGTTAACACATATATTAAATATCAATAAATTTTAATATATTTCTTTTTAGATAAAAATACACATAAGTACAAGTTCTAATGTTTTCTTACTTTAAGCCCAAGAGATTTTTCTCTAGACCCCTTAGGGCACATAAACTATGCCACTTCTGACACGATTGGGCTAAGAAATATACGATTGGAACACTATTAAACTGCTGGACCTAGCTAGAAAGATTAGTCCTAGTTTGGTTCCTGGTAAATATCCTGGCCAAAGGCAGGAAGAATTTCATACCTTGTGCTTACTTTTCCTCCAGACAATGTTGACTGTCATCAAGGTGTATTAGAATCAGCTTAGCCCAGTCCCCTCCCAGCCAGTCTTCCACTGAACCTGTTTTCTGGGTCTTTGTGGACAGCTCAACATCCACCTGCCACCAGTGCTCAGCTCTAAGCGGAGCGGTACCGATAGTATGTCTGCCTTATACTACACATGAAGGCCAACACATTCTGTCAATTTACTTAGGGCTTTTCTTTATGTGGAATGAAGGTTAGAATGGCTCATTTTTTTTATCTGCTTACCTCTCAGCAAATCAAACAAGAGAGTTTAAAAACAGATAAAAACCTTTTATAATGTGGTTTATACGATGAATGGGATTTTATGTTTGTATCCGATGGATTCTTAGGAGAGGATCTGAAGCAAAAGAAACTAAAATGAGAACCCAAATGGCATTTATACACCCTTCTACTACTTTTTTCTCTAGAAGACATTTTTAAAACAAACTTTTCAATTTTAGAATAGTTTTAGATTTATGGAAAAATCATTGTAGAGAAGTATGAGTGGAATGTAGAACTTGCACTCGGTTCCAAACCTACTTTTAATTAATTAATTAATTAATTTTATTTGCCTTTATTGTTGAGAGTATTACAGATTTCCTCCCATTTCCCCCCTCCACTTGGTTCCTGCCCCACCCTCCAAATCCATTTTTTAAATATTTTGTTTGTTTCTTTGGTTGGATTAGTTTTCTTTTCTTTTTTTAAAATTTATGTGTAATTAATGTTACTTTAACAGCTCAGGACAATAATGCCAAGATTTGTGAAAAAGATACCACTGCCATATTCCAGGAATTTAGTTAAGAATTCTGCTTAATTAGAATAAGAAGTCAGAGCTATGGCCTCTGACCTTCTTACTTAGATTTAGGAGTTTAAAACTCCACCTCTGGGCAGATATTTTAGGAGCTGGTGAACATTCAGCTTCATTTAAGGTACAGCTTGTCATCAATATAACCCAGAGACAGACCATTTCTATTTATTGCTTAATGTGAGTGAACCTGGAGTCTACTGGAGTTCCTTGTCAGCCCCAGAAGAAAGCCTAGGAAAGTCACCAGTTTTTGGATAAGTTTGAAGTAGCTTAAAAGCTTGCTCCCCAGCCCAGCCGGGCGTGGCTCAGCGGTTGAGCATCGACCTAGGATCCAGGCGATCGGGGTTTGATTCCCAGTCAGGGCACATGCCCGAGTTGCGGGCTCAATCCCCAGTGACACTCTCATCATTGACATTTCTGTCTGTCTGTCTGTCTCTCTCCTTTCCTCTCTCTGAAATCAATAAAGATATATAAAAAAAAAAAAAAAAAAAAGGCTTGCTGCCCAATAACCCAAAGAAGAGAATGAATGAACTCAAATTGAGGGAGTGTGACTGCCTCTTTGCCACTCAAACTGATACTGTTATAATTAGCTAATTATTAATAGTAGAAAAGGAGCAGAGGATGGCCAGACATTATAAGCATGGTCATTTGGGGAGCTTCACCAGGAAGCTGCAATTTCACACACCCCAGGGAACCACTGGCCCATTCCCCACAGATCACTGGGGAGGGGACCCAACAAAGGGGAGATAGATGCATGCCCAGTGAAGTTGTGGTGACATAGGGAAGATACTTGCCTGTCAATCTAGCCTGGAACTATGGATTGGCCAGAATGGATGTGGCTACTGAAAACCCGGGAAAATTTGGAAATATATAATCCCCTAAACAAAGGAATACTCTCTCTTGGCTCTAGACCCTTGTGGGGTTCTCTCATTCCTGCTTTCTTGCATTTGCTGGTGTTTCCTCCGTAGCCATGTGGCCCTGTGGACCCCACATGCAATGGACTAATAGACTGCAGAGGGGAACTCAACTATGCTAGCCTCATGCTGAATTGAACTCTGCTCCAACATGGAAAAAACACTCTGGACACTGGCTCTTGATTTTAGCCCTGCTGAAGGCAAAATGGGACTTCTTCCTTGGAGTGACTGAGGGAAATGGAACTCTGAAAACTCAGGGATTTAATTTCATAAAAATAAAGCTTTCTACAATAGCTCATTGTCCCATTGAGTGATATGAAAAGGACCAGCAAAGGCATAATCTTCACTAGAGACTCAATACATGCTGTGGTAATTTCTGAAAGAAAAAAAAAAAAAAGACAATTATAAATACAGAACTATGCATGTTTATATCAGTGAAGGACAGCTTTATAGTACAGAGTCAGAAGAAAATGGACTCACTGTGGGAAATGGAAACAGAGAAGATAGAACCAAATTTGAGAGTTGGGAAGTGGTGGTGGTGGTGGTAGGATGGACCTCAGATAGCTAGTATGAGTAGCAAGAATTAGGAATTAGGGGAAGAAATTGGTTCAGAGGCCTCTAAAGAACATCAAAGACATTTCCAGGCACAGGCTATCAGGAAAGGAAAGCCTTTTTACAAACAGGGGTGCACATGGGTCAGTCTCAATATCTAGAATAGAATGTCTCATAGCTCATTAAGCACCCACTTTTACTGATGAGGCTTCAGTTTTGAAAGCCTTGACTTTGGGAGCTTATTTGGGGAAGTGAGGACAGGAAAGGAGGATTCTTGACAAGATGTAGGAGTCAAAACAACTCTACCTCTAGTAACAGCTTTCTGTGCCTGAAACTGAATGACTATCTGGGGGATTTGAAAAACTGACATTTCATTGTGTCTTCACTCTAGTGAATTGAATATAATGGTGACCTTAACTTACTAAAGATCTTAAAGGGCCCCCGAAATCATCAAGAAAAGAAAGAATTGTTGTGTGCTTATTTCTTGTTGTTCAGGAATCACCTCAAAGGCCACTTCTTGTATTGAAAGGAGGGTGTGTGTGTGTATGGCTGCATGGAGTGGACTGTGGTGGTCATACTTGGTTGCTGCCTTGTATTATTTCCACACTACCCTCATTTATCTAGAAAACACACTTTGAGCTAAAATAAGCCATTCCAGCTGTTCTAAAATTGGACTCTTCTTACGAAATGCCAATCTGAATGATGTGGCCATGGGTCCCCTTAGAGTAGAGATGAGTTCATGAATGATGGGTCATGTGAATCCAGGCCTAAGCCTACCTAATACATGAAATTCTCCTGGTCAGAGAGACCGCCCAAGGATCAGTAGAGGACTTAGGTGACTCAGATAGAAGGAAGTCCAAGACTTAAGTTGGTGTTTGGGATAAAAAAATAACTAGTCAATGCATCATTCTCTCACTCCCTCTTTCTCTCACTCACGCCCTCTCATTATGGTCCTTGATGACCATTTTGTAACCATAAGGTTAACAAGCTTTGGAATACATTTGCCACACAAAGAAAACTGAAGAGAAAAACAAAACTGCTGCTTGGAAATGCCATATAGCCGCTGGATCGAGTTTTACCTGCAACTTCCACTACTAGTGAAATTTTGACTTTGTGAGTCAATAAATTACTGTCAGGGCTACTTAAGTATCATAACTGAGATACCTTTCTGAATTACATTTATACTCATCTACTAAAATATTTTATTTTTCCCATTTATTTGAATCTCAGCACATGCTGTCTGGCACTGAATTTACTGTACACATATTGAGCCCCTTAAGGGCAAGAACCGTAATTTACATATCTCTCTGTTTCTCCTAGCTTCCAGAATACAGCTTTGCCTACAGTGGTGCTTAATAAATATTTGCAAAATAAATAAATCACACTTGTGCATTTGCTCTCATTAGTAGCCTACTGTACTTAACACATATTAATCATTCTAAAACTGTTGAATAAGCTATGAAACTATCATTGTTTATGGTTTGATATTTTGTTTATTTGATGGTTTCTCTTCCTTGCTGTAAATGCTGCAATAGTGATTCATTTTTTACTTTCTTCCCCATGGGCCACAGATATTCCTAAAATGTCATGACAGTTCACTTAAAAGTATAAAGATTAGCAGGAAATAATCATTGCTATCAGTACTATTGATGTAATTCTAGCCAAGAGCTGAGCACCCTGACCTGTTCCTTGGCTGATGCAGTCTTATCTTGGGTAAAGAGGAGATTTAAGTTAGGATGTGGGCACAGTGAAGGTAGCCCAAGGCCAAGAGAGATCTGCTTGCTTTCAAGTCAACCTTGACTCTTCCTTGATATCTGACCTTGACAGATTTTGTTACTCTTGGTTTCAGTTTTCTCATCTGTAACGGGGAGGTCATTATACTATCAATCTTTTAAGATTGTGACAAAGATCAAATGAGTGAATCAAAACAAAGCACGTAGATTAATTTTAGTTATAATAAATAATAAGTACTGTTTTTCTTCTCCATCCACCCCTCTCCCTCCTTATTATTCTAAAATATTATTCTGATATTGTTATTACCATCCAAGTTGAGAAACAATGTAGTTTTTTAATGAACAAACAAACTAACAGTATTTCTACTTTCAGGTGTTAGAAAACGTACTTGCTGCTTCTCTATAAAAAAAATAACCTTTCCATGTACTCTGTAAATAAATTAAACCTGGCTGGACTCTTTTTCAGTCACATGCTAATACAACAAACAAATCTACATATGAAAAAAATAACAAATGAGACATGCCCTAGAAGAGAAGAGCAAAGTTATATAAAAAAAAATCAAATCATTTTCTAAATATAAGGTAATTTTTCAATAAGGTAACATGTAGTGGCCTTTAAAAGAAATTGAACAATAAAATGTTTTTAATTCATGAAAAGTATATTTTTTAAAAATTAATTTGATTTTTATTTGACTTCCCTATTTAATAAAGTTAAATCGAAATTATGTACAGTAATTCCCTTTTATTGAAATTTTCACTGAGATAATTATATACACACATGCAGTTGTAAGAAATAATACAGAGAGATCCCTTATAAACTTTGTTCAGTTTCTCCCAGTGGTAAAGTTTTATAAAACTATTATATAATATCACATCCAGGATCTTGGCATTGATTCGACCCAGCAATTTTACTGGAATTCCCAGCGTTGCTTGTCCTCATTTGTGAGTGTGTACTTGGGAGTGCACGTGTAGAGTTCTTTACAATTTTCTCATCTGTCTTCCTCCTTGTATTCACCACCAAGGTCAAGACACTGAACAGTTTCAACACCACAGCTCCTTGCAGTCCTTCCTGTACTTACTTTTTGAACTAAAAATAAGTTAATAATAATTTTAAAAAATGAATTAATAAGGAAACTAACCTTGTGAATCAAGTACCCCAACAATACCACCACTAGATTACAAGGGACCAGATTTATTTGCAAATGGTCATGTGCTTCTGATGGGAATGTCCCTGAGTAACTCATTAACAAACACACTTGACTCTGTATTTTTGTAAATATACGTAAATTTCTTTAGCATCTCCACATTTTTATTTCTCTGTCTAGAATGGAATTGAGAACATAAGAACTCATTCATTTATTTACTCTGCACTTAACTGTTTTTTATTTGAACTACAGGGATCTATTCAATACTATTAACAGTAAACCAGTGACTTTGCCATCTGGTTTAACCAACCCAAACTCGTATGTCACTTTGTATACACAGCATTATATCCAGGTTTATCAGACTTGCATGACACTAAAGTCCATTTATGAAATATATTAAAATATAAATTCATACTGTATTTTATTTGTGTCTTAAATAGAAAAAGATATTTCATGCATTTTTCACATAAGTATTAAAAATAAAAATTATAACTAGATGATCATTATCCTTAAAGAGTGAAATAATTAGAAATACCTTTAGGATAATAGATACATTGATCAAGTGTGAGAAATTATAGTGGTCTTGAAATTTATGGTAGCAAGTGGGAAACACAGGAAGATGAACTCAGATGGTATGCTGTGAACCCTGTAAATGGTGGCTGTGCAGAGAGACTTGGCATTCACGACCACTACTCTCGAGCACTCCGGCATTAATCTGACATACTACACTCATTCTTTCGTTAATTGTTTATCTTGTGCCTCTAGAATTAAAGCTCTAGAAGAGCAGACTTTGTTATCTTCACTGCTGTGTTTGTAGATGCAAAGAACTGCGCTAGGCACACAGTGGTTGGATGGATGGATGGATGGATGGATGGATGGATGGATGGATGGATGGATGGATGGACGGATGAATAGTTAAGATCCAAATCCAGGCATGTAATCTCAAAGCTGATGCTTTTACCATTAGACATCTGACTCCTGGATGGGCCAGGTCATTAAGGCAAAGAAAATATTTTCAATTCGATTAAGAGAGCAAGACATTATGGAAGGGTTTAAAATGGAAGAGCGACACATTTAGATTTGCACTTCAGACAGATTTCTTTTGACAACATCTCTGGAGAATATTTTGGGAGGAGGAAAACCACTTGGGAAGATTTGCAGTAATCTAAGCAAGGGATGCTAGTGGCCTTGAATAGGGTAGTGACAGTAGAGATGAAGAGGAAAGGACTAATTAGGCAGTTTTATAAAATGGGTTCATCAGGGCCTACTGACTGGCTGGCTGTGGGAGGTCAGTAAAGTGAGGAGCTAAGGATAATTTACAGGCTTATGTCCTTCTCTGCAATAGGTAGGCTTGGGGGGTAATTAGTTCAGAGTGGTCATGTGAAGTTTAAATTTCTATAGGACATCCATATGGAAGTATCATAAGGCCAGTAATAGGACTAGCCTAGTGGTTTTGATTTTGGAGTCGTTTAACATATAGATTATCACTGGAGTGACTGAAGAAGAGATCATCCAAGCAGACCATGAATATTAGCATCTGAAAAGCATATAGAATAAAAATCTAAAGAAAAACATGTAAAAGGCAGGCAGAGGAGGAAAAGTTGGCAAATAAGGAGGGATCGGCAGGGAAAAGCAAAACCTACTGTTTGTCCAGAGAGAACTTACTGGGCAAAGCAGCTTACTGAAGCCGAATATATTTTCAAGAAGTAGTATGGTACCAGGAGACTCTGAATCAAATTACACCATCATTCAAAAAAGCTAATGTGTAAAACCATCAGAACAGAGTAGATGGACAAGCTGGAAAGACATAATGGGCTGATCAATACAATGCCATACTTGGTATTAAATATGGTATATGATAAATAAGCAATAACGTTTAGCAAGGTGCTGGGAAATGTCTAGTAGAGAAACGACAGAGGAAATAAAAGAAAGAAATGAAATATCACACCAAGGCTAACAGCCTATATACCCATTCTACCACAGTGTTCCTACTACACTCATTGTTTACTTGTGAAATTTTGCAATACCCTGCAATCTCTGGAGATTGCTCCTTAGCAACATATGGAGGAGAGTTAGCAAACTTTTATTTGGGTTTCAGTGTAATTCTATTGTATACAGACAGTCATGTTGCTCATTGTTAATTCCAACAGTAAAGTGGCAATTCTAATAGCAAAATCAGCTAATTCTCAATGATTGTTGCGGAGTATTATTGCAAGATCTCTGAGATTGCTCTCTTAACAATTATAAATGCCATTTTTTAGTATTGTTTTACATAATTAAGAAACTCAGAATAAAAGCTGAGATGATTTTTACAAAGATGTCTTGTTTAGTCACAGCTCATTTATTGAACAATTAATATGTACTTGGGAGTCTTTTAAGTGCTATACATGTATCAACTAATTGAACCTGAACAAAATTCTGTAAAGTAGACTCTATTATTATTATTATTTTATTGCCATTTTAGAAATGAAGAAGCTGAGGCACCGAGAATTGGACTGTTTTGCTTGCTCCATGGCAGAGCCAGGAGCTCTTGGGGCCTGACTGGCACCCACGCTCCCTTCCTTCTGTTATTTTGCCTCCAGTATTTCATCGTCTCAACCATCCACTTATCAACAGCTATTTTCTGATGAGAGCTGAGTCTTATACTCTGTCCCTCACAAAATGACACAGAATGTGATCTCTGCCGTTTTATGATGCAGTATTAATATTTTTTATGATGGCAGTAGAAGCAGATTATTTTGTGTTGCTTTTTGAACTGAACTCAATCATGAAGCACTTACATATAGATTTTAATATGAAATAAATGTAAAATCATGATCAATAATCTCTTACAAATAACGGGCTTATTTCCATTTCCTGGTGAAAAAACCTTGAGAGATTGCCTCAGCTGACAGAGCCGATGACAGGGAAGGAAACACAGCGAGGCCAGTGGTCGTGAATGCCAAGTCTCTGCACTGCCATCATTTACCGGGTTCACAGCACACCGTCTGAGTTCATCTTCCTGTGTATCCCACTTGCTGCCATATTTCAGGGGTCCTATAATTTCTCACACCTGATCAATGTATCTATTGGCCTATAGGTATTTCTGATTACAATTTTACTCTTTAAGGGTAATGGTCATGTAGTTATAATTTTTATTTTTAATATTTATGTGAAAAATGCATAAAAAATCTTTTTCTATTTAAGATACAAATAAAATATAGTGTGAATTTGTATTTTAATATTTTTCATAAATGGACTTTAGTGTCATGCAAGTCTGATAAACGTGGATATAATGCTGTGTATACAAAGTGACAAAAGAGTTTGGGTTGGTTAAGTCAGATGGCAAAGTCACTGGTTTACTGTTAATAGTATTGAATAGATCCCTCTAATTCAAGTAAAAGACAGTTGAATGGGGAGTAAATAAATGGACGAGTTCTTGGATTCTCAATTCTATTCTAGGCAGAGAAATATGTACATGTACATATCTGTCTGGACCGTTTTACATTGGAGTTTGTTAAACAGGAGTAATCCTTTCTTCTGTGTCTTTTTTATTTTGTTTATTTACTCTGTGCTTTCCATGCTGTTTGTCTCAAACGTCACATTGCTGGTGAAATCATGTCCTTAGTCCCAGCTTCCTTAGATCCAGACCAGTGTCAGCTGTGGCAGCACAAAGGACAAGCTAGAAATATTCCACTTTCTAAATATGTTTCTCAATGCATGCAAAGATTATTTTTCAGAGCCTTGAAATTCTTTAATTTCTTCATGTTGAACTTGAAGTTGGTATGTAGCTGCTGGGGTGTGGGTGGGTCAGGAGTTGTGTTTTCAAGAGAAATTACCCATGTATATAAATAATATACATGTTTTGGGTTATTTTCTTGGGGAGGACAATATTGACATATAAGGAGTATCAATACATTAGTACCGATAAGTTCTCAAAGATGAAACCAACACGTTAAAAGAGATATCTAAAAATCCTTTTCAAAATATGGTAAAGAAGACTCATTTTACCTTAAATTATTTTAAGTAAAGCAATAATTTCAGATATAATAAAAAAAGCCACAAAGGTAATTTATTATGGAAATGATTCAGTGTAAAAAAATTATATTCCAAATCATCATGAGCCAGATGTGTCAATTGGTGAATGAAAGGATCACAGGGTTGCAACTGGATGCTAAGCACTGCCCGAATTAATTGCTCTCTTACTGAGGGCATAAGGTTAGCTTTCAGCCACATGCCATAATTTTTTTAAGTGATTTTTTCTTGTCTGGAAGATGTGTGAAGTATAACTCAAAAGCAACGGAAAATATTTCACATTAAAACCAGAATCATTACTCTATATCAAATAGAGACCATAATTTTCTCCTTTTACATTTTTATCCCTCTGTCTCATTGCCCTCTCTCCCCTACCTACCTTTCCTTTCATGGGTTGACGTGTATTGTGATATTTTGCTTTCTCCTGCACAGCACAGATATAATTCCCTGTGTGGCACTCAATATCTCCAAGACCTAGGATGCTCCTTGAGAGGTATGGTACTATTTTGAGGTAAGTTATAGCATAAAACTGCATTAGCTACCTCATTTGTGAAGATTATGCAATTCCCAGATATGTGGTAAGCAGTTGCTGGTAAAAGCACAATCCTAATGGTTTTCATAATCGATGTTTTCAAAGCCAGAAATAATTCTGACCATGTTGCATCCCCCTTTTAGGACTTTGGTGGTAAGAAAGAATTGTGTGTTTTATGAGTTTTAGCAGTATTATATTTATTATATTTAGACATTTTTACTGCTATATTTCTATAGCAGAACAACTTACAAAGTTTATTTTCTTATACTAGTTTGTGAAACACTAATGGAACATACGTGTGTTCATGTGTCTATGTGTGCATGTATTTCTTCTTTTATTAGTAGAACGCCAGGAGTGTATTTTTGTGGCAGATGAGTCCACATGGAGTAAAGAATTTTTTAGCTAATACTTTATAATACCTTTAAAAGAAGACATCATTACACCATTCTGTTTACATTTTTCAATAAAATGTAAGATTCAACGAGGGCTCTCCCAGTTAATTTTTAAGTTATTTTTGTCCCACTTGAGAATAACCTTTGGAATTAGACTTTCTGCAGTGCTTATTGGTCTACACGTTAATTATAAACTGCTTGACCTTAATCAATTTCTCTTCCATCTATTAGTCCAAATTCATACTTAATTTTTAAATAACTTAAGGAACATGATCCGATTCATACAAAACTTCCATTGACTTTTACTGGAGTCAGTGAAATTTTGTCAGACATCCAACATCTAATTCTTTGCCACATCCCAGAATACAAACTACAAACGAGAAACTGGTGAACTTTATGCCATACAGCAGGTTAATGTCCTTTTAATGCTTTTCCTGGTCTCAAAGGGATTTTTTGATAAATACATAGTATTTATAATGACATTCAGATTCCTGGTAGATAAGTATTAATTTATAATATATACATATACTTAATGACTGTATTATATAAAATATTAACATTACCATTTATTATTATCATTATTGTTATTTTTTAGCATTCGTTTCTAGGCACCCTCGCTAGGTGGAGTCTGGATACAGAAACCATAAATCCTTGCTGATTTGTTCATTCCTAAAATATTTAGGCATAATTTTAATGGTGATATTGAGTAGCTGAAACATGTCCCTCATGCAGATGGAGATGAATTAAAGATGACCTCAAGTAGGAGGAATCAAAAGGGAGGTAACGATTCCAGAAGGATGGCCGCATGAGAGCACATTTTCCACCCCATTGAAAAAACACCTCTGTGATCAACATACAGCAACCGCAGGGCCAAGGCGGAGGGGGATGTGTGTGTGTGTGTGGGGCGGGGGGGGGGGATACTTATTTTGGAAATAGCAATCACAGACCACAGACGTTAAATTCCTTCCAAACAGAGTAGAGTTTAGAAGCCAATGAACAGAAGATGCCATTTCTTTAGAGAGCGCAACAGTCTCAGGGGCGGTGGGGGAAATTCTGTCAGGCCCTGCTGACACCTGAGGGACCCAGATGGGAGCTGCAGGCCGACCCCAAGAGGATGGGGACTTGGAGCCTCTTTCCCACTGCGGCTCAGCCACATTCCCAGGCCAGGCTGGCATCCCTGGAATTTGAAGGGAGCCTCCGGCCCCTCCTTGCTTTGTTTCTCTGCTCTGGCTTCTTGATAATTCCCTGAGTTCCCTCAGATGAAGGACAGGGTAGGTCTCAGTCGGAGAGGGGTACGAGTAAGGGGACCAGAGGAAGTGGAGAAGAAAGTATTGATCCCAGGGCAAAAAATTAAAAAAAAAAAAAAGGCAGAGAGGAAGCAGGGTAAGCCACAGAAAACTGAAACTAAGATGACAGAAAACAAACTTGCTCTGCAGTCAGTTGCCGCCAGTTCCATTCCTGAATCACCAAATACTGGGTGTGTGCTGCTCAGCAAGTTTCTTAACCTGTTTGTGCCTCAGTTTCCTCATCTATCATATGAGGATAATAGACACCTTACATGTAAGGATTAAATGATAATACATCACTTACATTAAAAGGCTCTATGGCAGCATCGAGCACTTACGAAATGTTCCATGAATGCTGATTGCTTGTATTCAATGAAATAATTGAATACATTTAACTTAAATTCTTACGTTAAACACTGCTGTTATTAAATCTGAATGAAAATGGGCTCAAACACAACTCATTTATTTAAAAGTGTGTCCTCAAATCAGGTTGAAAACAGTCTCTGGGGTGTTTAAAAGAGAGACAACTAAACCAAGTGGCCCGATATGAAGACAACAAGGACCACAGGGCAGAGGCATTCATCGCTGCTGCCCGACTCCTTCCTTCCCCTGTGGCAAGTTATCCCAGCCACAGGACAAAGGCCACGCTCTGCATCTCCTAACCCCCTCCTTCCCACTGTAGCTTTTTGGCTGAAGGGTGGACACCTAACCGAGAAGAATCACGGGGGGCCTGCTAGTGGCCTGAGCTTTGGGTTCCCCCTGAAACAGGCCCAGGAGACCATCAGATCCATTTCCTAAACCAGGGGAATGAAATGAGCTGCACGAAAGGGTTCAGCTGGGGTCCATGGGCACATCTCCTCCTTGGCCTCCAACGAGGTGCGGTGGAAAACCGGACATGGAAGGATGCTTGTCCGGGGACCAGGCAGGGAACTGCAGGCCAGTGGGTCCCTGCTGCAGGAAGTCGCTTCTTCTCCTCTAAGGGACAGCGGGAGAGCCCTCGGTCGCACTGTGTCTTTGGCTAAGGTGGGCTCCAGACAGGAAATAAATGTTATGCTGGACAGCGAGGGGAGCTGGGAATTTGGGGCACCCGGGCCTCCCCAAGGTACTTGCCAGGGCCGGTCCCCTCCCAGGTGTGAGGCTTCCTCCTCTAAGTCCCTCCTGGGACCAAAGCTTGGAATGCAGGGGCGGGGGCGCTTTTGGAAGGAAGCAAAGGCAGATTAAGGAAGAAAGGCCCCTGCCTGTGACTTCGGTGTTTCCCTTCAGGGCCCTGAGGCTTAAGCCTTTATTTCTGGAAGAATGGGGAGAGGAGGAGCTGGTTCCATTTGTTGCCAAGCAACCAAAGCTTTGCAGGCCGCCTTCTCAGGTCATGTTTGCAGCTATTGAGAATCAGTGACAAGGTGATGTAGCCACGCAGGGAGAAGCCTCTTGTTTTAATATTTCTGGCTCTGTATTTTGTTGGATTGATAGCCTATCAGAGTTTTTCTTAATGTTTTTAGAAATAAGCCAGTCCCCAGGAGGAGGGATAAATTTCAGACTCAAATCAACACGGCGCGGCATCCTACCTTCCCATGCAATGTGCAGGCCCAGGACAAAGAATGCCTAGAATAAGCTTAACAAGAAATATATACAACCCGTATGAAGAAAAAACACAAGCCAATCAACCAGAGGCCATGAAAGGATGTCAGAATGAAAGGAGAGACATTGTGTGTTCATGCTGGGAGGACAGGTATAAAGGTGTGAATTTTCTACAAATGTGTTTGTAAGAATAACAGATATCCCCTCTTTTTTGTGTGTGTGACATGACAATATAATCCTCATTTGTTTGGAAAACTACATATGTAGGGATGTTTAGGAACATTTGAGAAAGAAGAGTAATGAGTAGTAATTTACCAAAAAGATATATGAAACCATATTGTTAAGGTGTGACAACTAAAACAGTATAATATGGTGTGATACCAGCACGGACATAAACAGGCAGATCAATCAATGGAAGAGATTAAAGAGTCCGGGAGCAGACACAAGTGGGAATTTAGCAAGCACTATAGGTGACATTTCAAATCAGTGTATTGAATGGATTTTCCAAAAATATTTTGGAATTAATGGCTTAGCATTTGCAAAAACATGAAGTTGGGATTCCACCTCCCATTTATACCAACTTAAATCCTAACTTTATTTTGAGATGTAAAATTAGAGATTTAAATTGGAAAAAAAATATTATAAATTATGAGAAGAAAATTCAAATAAATAATATTATAATATTAAGGTGAGGAAGTGTATTGGTCAGTTGGAGCCTCTGTAACACAATACCACAGACTGTGTGGCTTAAACCACAGAAATCTATTTCTCATAGTCCTGGAGGTTGGAAATCCAAGATCAAGGTGTTTCTTCTGAGGCTTCTTGGCTAGCAGATGGCCCCCTTTTCACTGTGTCCTCAACACTCATATGTTGAATTCCTAACTCCCAATGTGACCAGATTTGGAGACAAGATCTTTAAAAAGATATTTAAGTTGAGGACATGAGAGTGGGGTGCTTATGCAATATGATTGGTGATTCTGACACAGAAAGAACTGGATCAATGGGACAGACCTCCAAAACAATAACAATAAATGTTTGGACATCCGAAAGCATCATAAGCAAAATTAAACAGTAAACAAACTAGAAAAATACATTCATCATATAAGAAAATAAATTTATTCATAACTTTAATGAATAAAGATCTCTTGTAATTACATACAAAATGAATATAACACTGACAAAAGCCAAAAACTTTTCCAAATATAAATAAGTTGGCAATAAGCACATGCTTATTGAATAAAGTCCAAATTTATTCTCATGTTAAGAATAAAGTCCAAATTGATTCTGTTAAAAATTATAACAAGGATATACCGTTTTTACATATTGAATTACCGAATAGTAAAAAATGATCTCAATCCTTAATGAGTATGTGGAGAAATGGCCACATTCATATAGTCATCTCATTTGCTTTAGGACAAGTTTCAAGGAGCAGTCCCAGGAGAGCATGAGAAGCAACTCTACACATTCCTGACAAGATATTGGATTCTGAGTTATGGATGTGTACCCCAGGTCAAAAAATTCTCCCTAATTCAGACTTTTATTCCAACATCTTGGTTATCCTTGCCTATGAGCCATTCCTACATGTTTTCCTGAATCCCGCATACGTATTAATTCCACGCCCTGCAATTCCTTGGTGTTTAAGCTAATTCTCCCAAGAGCAGGGACTGTACATGGCAGCCAATCAGATATTTGACTCTGGGTATTGGCCTGGGGGAAATGACACATTTCAAGGGCAGGTCTTACATCACCTTGAAAGATACCAGCCTCAGGTGAGGTCCTGGCCATTTCTCCACGTAAGGGAAGTGTCCTGTGTTTTGGCAAAGGGATTGCTTCAGAAAAATGGTGGGTTCAGGTGAGGGTTTGTGATTCTCAAGCTTTTCCATCCAGATGTTCTCATTTCAGTTCTCGGATGCAATTCTTCACTGAAATGGGCCCTGGCTCTGATATGGAAGATATGTCCAAACACTGAGTCATAATCTGATTTAAGCTCTGCCATCCTTATGACTGTATCTTGAGCCTGATATTCAGCCAAGTGGGCTGATAGCTGGAGGAGATGAGAGTCTCTCCATCAGAGCAGCCATAGAGGCTGAGCTTAACAGTTTGCGAGCATTCACCACTGACCGTTAATGAGGCTTCATTTTATTCTTTCAAGGTTTCCAACACAGTTAACAAAAGGTAGCTTATACCACAATCCTTATAATTATAATAATTATAATTGCCCTTACCCCATTCAGATATCTTACCTTCTTCTTTTACTTCATGTGAATCAACCAAAGGAGCAAGCCTTAGTATTGTATGCCATTGTGTAACAGGGGTTTTTACCATCTTTGTGTGTGTGTGGAGGGGTCCTCATTAATGTCTGAGTAATCCAGCTCCAAGATCCTATTTGAGGATATGATTTCTAAGGTTAGTCTTGATACCATCTTTCTTGACTTGTTTCCCAGAGGGAACAAAAGCTAAAACATAACCTAAAACAAAGGCTGATGTATATGTGCTTTATTTGGAGAAGCTTGGTCAAGGGAAGCAAAGGAAAAAAGGGGGAAGATCCCTCTGGACAGCTGGTTCCTAAATCGGTAGGGCCATCTGAGAAACCCAATAAAATGTTTATCAGGTCTGTTCATTGTGGGAAAGGTGATAAGCATATATTCCCCAAGTTTCATTTCTATTGGTCAAAAATTCATCCCAAGAAGCGGGGGCCCCAAGGGGTTCCCGGGAATCTCATGCCTTAGAGCCACTGAAGAATTCCTGGAATGGGAGGTGAGACTCCTCACAGGGACCTGAGGCAAATGCTGTCTGGTTACATCTGTGTGAAGCTGGCCAGAGCCTGTGCAGTATGGGCTGCCCCAGGAAGTGTCTGAAATAAAGACAGGTCTGAATGAAAAGATCTCCAGGAGTGCTTCAGAGGTGTCCTATACCATAGTCAGAAGAGCATTCATCGTATCGTTAAAGAAGTGAAAGCAATGTAAATCCCTATCATTTCAAGATTTGTTAAATGACTGGTGGTATGTCCATTTAATGAAACACTATGAGTCCCCAACAAAAACACACACACGACAACAGAACTATATGTGATGAGATAAATATATTCACAATAAAACTTAGATAGGAAAATCTGGTTATATTAGCAATGTATGATCTGTTTTAATAAAATCAATTGTTTTGTCTAATTTCCTCATTGTTGGGAATGACTAAAATTTATGTACTTCTGTCATTTCTTTTTTTCTATATATCTTGCTATATGCCCCTGGGGATCTACTCAGGCTACAGAAGACCTTACTTGCTCTCTAGAAATTATTTCTAACTTCCTACTAATAGAGAATTTAAATAATAATGACAATCATGATAATGATTTTAACTTATTAGTTCTTAGGCATAGAAAGTTTAATAGCCTAGAAAGATTCTTTTCAAATGGTATGTTTGTCTCCTAGGATGAGACCAATCCTGAGGACAAACTAATTTTAAAATCTTAATACTAAAAATAATTTTGAGCACTTATATTGTTATTGCAATTCATAGTTCAAGCACTTTTCAAACATTAACACAGTTAATGCTCCCTCTAACCCTTATAATGCTTCAGTACCCTCATCTTACAGATGAAGAAACTGAGGCACATAAAGTTTAAATTATTTGTCCAAGGTCATATGGTTAGTAAGTGGTAGAACTGGGATTTGAAATCTAGCCATCTGGCTCCCAAGTCTGTCCTCTTGAATGTTACATAAAGAAAATAATTTCCAGAGCTTCCACTTTTATTTCCTTCCATCTCATTTACCATTGCTCCTTTATTTTTCATAAGGTTTCTATGATCTCTAGGCCAAATGAGATTCCAAAAATAACAATTTTAATTTTCAAATCGAGGGCATGATTTCTAAATGGACCAAGTTATTTTTGTGAACCCTACATAAAATTCAGGAACAGAACTTCGGGAAGGAACTTCCAGATGGCAGTAAATCTTCACAGTTCAGTAATTAAGCCTTTTGAGAATGTTACTCTGTTATGGAGCCACTGCCTGATTAACTGTACAATATCAATTATATCAAATGGCACTACTTTAATTCTGTCAAAATTTAGAGAAATCTGACATGCTGACACGAGACTCTGTGAAGTGTGATAATGAGCTGCCAAGTGTCATAAAGTGCCATGGGAGGGGGGAAGCACCCTTACTTTCAGACTAAAGATTTTTTACTTTATTCATTTTAGAGTAGGCTTTATTAAACAGCATGAACATCCAGATACATACACTTCTCCTGTTTGAAATGAACAGTCTAATCTTTTTCAGTTTTTATGAATGAAGTTCAAGTGATATAAGCCAAACTTGCAGAAGAAAATAAATATAGCATTTATTTTTTGTTAAGAATAATTACCCATCTAGAAAATTAGAGCCTTATACCTTTGTCTCATGATTCCTATGAAGAATGGTTCTCAGAAAGTTAACTTTAACTTTCCAGAAGTGAAAAGTTTGACTTGCCTAATTTTACAGTGGCAGACACTTGTCTGGTCATTAAGGACAGATCCAGGCTGTTTAAATAGCAAAGTTGGAGTTGTTAAGTGACAGGATCTTTCAACAAAATTTGGCTTTTTCTAAAAGAAAGGCATGCCTTTTTCATAAAAAATAGAAGAGACTTTATTAGAAATACAATATTATCAAATGTAAGAGCTTAATGTTTCATCAATAAAGTAATAAGAATAGTTAAAAGGCACAGGCCACTCAGTTTTGATTTTTACATCATTACTTTAATGCACTGTTCAAACATTTAAGTTTTTCTGCTTGTGTCCTGAAGTAGACAAAAGAAGCTCTTCATTATGACTCAGAGAGATGTCCCTAATGAGCACTCTACCATGGAAAATTCATTCCCTTTCAAGTAGACGGTGATCATCTCTTTCTGAACAACTACCATATATGTACTTCTTGACCTCCTTTTTACCTTCTCTCATGCATTTACAGCTAATTTCTCAATATTTCCATTCAGAAATCCCAGCACCCCAATGTCTAAATTCAACCGAAATGTCTAAAATCCAACCCATCATTTTTTTCAGCCCCTTCCCAACTGAATGTCTCCCTCTTTTTCCTTTAGTGAGGAGAAGCATCATTTTTCCAAGCAGACCAAAGTTGAAACCTCACAGTCTTTTTTTTTTTCTTGTCTTACCCTGCCCTTAGTATCCTGCAGATTTATAACCTATTTATTGCACCTTTTGAACTCAAAAGGATGCAGCCCCAAAGAAAGGTTTTATTTTTCTTGAATCACTGCTTTTAGTCAACAGTCAAAACTTTGCTCTCTCTTAAAGACATTTGGAGAAGACTCCAGTCTCCTGGAGCTCCTTGTACCATCATTGGTCAGGTTTCCCCTCTTCCAGAACTCTTCATCACCTGTGGTTATCCTTTCTGCCACTCTCACCTGGCAGGCTTTCTCCTTAGAGGTACCAGCAAGATGGAATAAAACTTTCATTTGTGTTTCTTGGCTCACAGGAAACATAGGCAGTCCTGGAACAATAAATGGTAGAGTACCTGGCTGATACAGTACCTTCCTGTCTTTGTCTGGTTATCATTTTCCAACTATGTATTTTTCTTGGCTCTAGTAGGCTTAGGTTAAAACAAAAATCCATTGGCTGAACTGGATAATGTCACTCTCCACTTCTGGGAGGCACTTTCAGATTTTTTTATGAGTGATTTTCTTGAAGTTCCTCTCGTTGCTCTTTGGTAAGGGAAGCACCCCTCTCATCCCACTATCTTCTTCCGTCTATGGTGGACCAGGGGATGGGAGGTGTGGTAAATAAAAAAAAACATAGCACTTCCTTCACTTCTCCTGTGTATTCTGTTTATATAGTCAGTAAGGCAGGGTACAGCTGAGATAATAGCTGTCTTCTAGGTAATTGTGCCTAGTTGGCTTTGGCACTTCCAGATCCCATCACATTCTTAGAAATCAGGAAGTGCATTTCAGTGATGGCACTTACCAACTTCCCTGGCCTAGGTGGGTCAGATTTTACAGTGCTGTTCAAAGATGCTAGCAACCTTTACTCATGCATTTCTCAATATTTTAAAGAAGGGAGCATATGCCAAGACTTCCTGTGAGATATGATAAAAAGGACATATATGCAATTTGACATTTCCATCTTCCTAAGCTTTTGGATTATTTTCTCTACATTATGCAAGGGAAATTCTGGAATCTTACCTTTATTAGCCATCAGCCATCATTGAATCCATGTTTCAGTTAAGCAAACAAACTTAGATTCCGCTATTGGAGCTTATATATTGAACTCAAATTTTTTGATGAGCACATCATATTGATAACTTTGGTCTGACCCAAAGTCTGTTCCATCCACTTGACCTAACATTGATAGAATTCATATTCTTCAAAAATTTGTCAATATAAATTAGCAAAATCTCAAACCTCATTAGGTATGGTCAGACTTTGTACTTTCCCCTGGGGGGTATGCTAGGATTTGACTCTGGTTTTAGGTCTGGAATCAATGAAGAGTTTTGGAGAATGTTGAAAAGGATAAGCTTTACTGTGTTAGTGAGGTTGGTGGTTACAGGGCATTCATGTGAGGATGTGGTTGTCTTCTCAGATAGTAGAACAATGGCCACTTCTGCTGACAAGGGAGGTTCGGGGGAATGTGACAACTCCACATTCTTATATTAGTCTGAATACACTCAGATGTGCTCATTCCTTGCTTTAAGGCCCATTCCCAATCAAATTCTAACTTTCATACAAAAGATTTGGCAGGGCTGTGAATCCAAGTTAAAATATATTTTAATATAGTATTCAGTTTTTTAGTCTAAATTCCAGCCATTTCTGCTCTAAGTTATCCTAGCTAAGTTATCATTCAAAGCACATTTCTAAACAAAGACAATGAAAGTTTGATATTCAAGGGACTTGCTGGGAGGTCTATGTACTAAGACAGTCATTGAACTGAGTGTAAAAGAACAAAATGTAAGGAGCAATGTCGGGCAAAGACACTGGTGAAGATTTAAGCAAGTCAAATTAAATACTGAGCATTAAAAAGAGACTAATGTGGGAGACTTTCAAAGTAAAGAAGAGCTAAAATACCAGATGCGCCAGGTTTGATGATTATTCAACCAGTATTCACTTACTGCGCTCCACCCTTCACGGGCGCGGGAGGAACATACTTCTCTGTAAAATGACGTTGGGCTTGGACTTGGAACTTTATTCCGCCCATGAAATGCTAATAGTCGTAATGAGAAAAAAGGCTTGAAATGTGCATTCCTGTTGCTCTTGCTCTCCTGCTTTTTGTAATGAGAAGAGTACGTTTTCAGGTAGCCAGAGGTTCGAGGAAAACGAGGGGCGCCTGGAGCAGATATGGATCCAAAGCACAGTGTGGACCCCGTGTTCAGTCCAGCCTGTCTCAGCCATACCCAGGTGACCCACACTCCTGAGTGGAAAATGACTTCTTATTGTTGAGTGTTCCTGGGTTTTGTAGATGTCAATTAAGTATCAATACCTGATACATTAGATACTGATATATTAGATGTAAAAGCAGGGAATTTGGATATATATATTCTTAGTTCCTTGCATTGCTTGGGAGACGAGGCATTGGCTAACATTTTAAATTATTATTGCTTTTTTAAAAAAATGTAATATTTGGATATACAGGATTAAAAATGTACAAAGGGTGTCAGTGAAAAGTATTTTCCTTCCCACACTTATTTCCTCTCTCCAGAGTCTGTTAACAGTTTCTTAGGAACACTTCTAGAGAGATTTTGTACATATTCATTCATTTACCTAAGCGTGTATGCAAAAGTAGTAACAAATCATAAACACACGTAACTATTCCTTGTATTTTCTTATTAAACTACACAATGGGAGATTGTTCTGTATCAGTACACATAGGGATGCCTAATTTAAAAAGAAAACACTTATAACCTATTGTTTGAAGTACATAATTATTTAATCAGTCCCCTCTGTATAGTGATTACCTTTAAACTTTGTTAATCAAGTAAGTGTGTTATATAATAAGAATAATCACTAAAAGTATAAAAATAGAATATATAAACTTCTAAATTAGTTAAGGAAGAAAAAGAAGACAGAAAAATCATCTGCCCATTAGATGTCAGGAAGAGTGGCAAAAATATCAAAGAAAATGCACGGTAAATGCAAAGTTTAAACAATATGGTAGAAACAAATCCAAATACTTTCAGTAGCATCATTATAATGTATATTATTAGTAAAACTAGTTAAAAAACAAAGATTTCCAAACAAATTTTACCCATTGCACAAAACATTTACTTAAAACATGATTGAATGTATAGAGATAAAAAAAGAAATATCACAAAATAATTACCAAAGGTAATCTGGCATAAGTATTACTATAAGGAAAAAAAGACCTTAAGAAAATAATTGTTAGTGCTAAAAGGGTATGTATTTAATCATAAAGCTTCAATTCACCAGAAAGATAAAAAACATTTCTGAGATAGTGGCATATAACAACACTGTCTCAAATATATAAAGCAAAATGGACAGAATTATAAGAAGAAATTTTCAAACCCATCATACTTGAATAATTTAACACCTTGCTCAAAAGTTAAGAAATTCAAGCTAAGCAAAAAGTGGTAATGGTAAAGAAAATTTTAATAACACATTTAAAACTCAATCTATTGGTGAATATAGACCTTCAAAACAAACAGAATATATATTCTTTTCAATAACATGGATTATTTATAAAAATAAGTCATCTATTAGGCTCAGAGGAAGCCTCTATAAATTACATAAATTTATAAAACAGATAAGAAAGCTCCTAGCCCTATCCTGGCAAGCTAGGAAACTAAATTGTAAATAATTGTAGGTCAAAAACTAAATAATAGCGTAAATTATGAATTTAGAACCGAATATCAGTAAATGCATAATAATATAAATTTGTGGGACACAGTTATTGAAGTCCTTAGAGAGACATTTTAAACTTTTTATATAGATCTAAGGGAAAACAAGAAAGATTAAAAAAATAATGAGGTAAGCACTGAACTTAGGGAGTTAGAATAAGAACAACAGAATAAAAGCAAGAAAGTTGAAAATAAGCAAATGCAGAGATTAATTAAATAAAATAGAAACAGAAGACCAATAAAATAAAAAACTAGTTAGGACTGGCAAAATTTATTAAGAACAAAAAGAGAAGGTACAAGTAACCCATATCAGGAAGGAAAAGGGGGACATAACTGCAGTAAATTGATGATGCATATTTGTTGACCTATATAAAGGTGCAGTTGAAAAATAATCCTGTACCTTACACAACGTTCTTCTATGCTGTTCATTTGATTCGTGCTTGTTTTGAAGCTACAAAAAATTGTTAAATTCTCTTTAAATAGCCCTGCATCAGTGCCTCTCACAAATGATCCCAGAGGTGCTTTGGACACACACGTTAGTGCTGTTTTCTGGTAGACCCTCAAACACAACTTTAATGTGGTCTAGCTGGGTGGGATTCTGCAATGGCCTAAGGACACTGTGAGAGGATTGATTTTTCTGTGTGTGTGCAGGAGATCCTACTTATTCTTTTGGGGTCTATATAATCTTTCATGATTCCATTTTTCTAGTATTGAACGACTAGTCCATTGGCAGTCATTCTCAGAGAAGTTTTTTTTTTTCCTCAGTCTTTTCCTCCATTTACAAAGAGTTTTCTTGAAGAATTGCATAACAGGAAAGAGAACAATAAACTAAGTTTTTAATAACTCAGATAAATTATACTTTAATGGAATTATAGGCATCAGACATAGTGAAATGGGCGAAGTATTTTTAAATGTATAAGGGTTTTAGGTACTCAGGAACATCATGAATGCTGTTTTCACTTGAGGCTGGTCTTGTGAAACAGACGTCCTGAAGTTATAAGGTAGTGTTTCTAACTCACCTCAGTCCAGGTTTATGACTTACAAATATACAGAATTTGTCCTTGGAAGAAACTATAAATGAATGAGTTCAATTTTATCTACATAACTGAAAAAAGTAACAGGTTTAGTTCATGTTAGAAATCAAAACCAGCTAACTTTGGATAACCTTTTGGCTAATGCTGAAAAAGGAACAGGCAGACCAGTTTGAGCAAGTCCACCTGCTAAGTGAGTCACCAGAAGCTACAATGCTAATCTTTATGTGAAATACCTGATTGTTTTTCATTCTGGTTTCCTCCAGGGTCAAATAGAGTTTCAGCATTCCAAGAAGAAAGATGGAACTACCTCTTTGTAGAACATTTTGTCTTCCTGTCACAAATATTGATGCATATATTCAACCAACTGCTATTTCCTGGCAAGAATGTTTCAAGATGATCTTCTCTATTTACATGAGAAAAGAGTACTGTCCCTTGAGAAAGCTGTTTCTTCATTGGGGCAGGTTCCATATCTGACCATTTTGCAAACTCTGAAGGTAAAGAACAAGACTATATATGAAGCAATTTCTGTGTGGTAAACTATCAAAAATTTCATTAGGAATCCATGACAAAACTGAAATTAGAACCTGAGAATCTACACTATGAAATACTCTGTGGCTTGAGGATCAGATCCCCTGTTTTTCCTAATCTATAATACATCCCTACCTCCAGAATGACAAGAACTCTCTTTCTGGCAAAAATTTAAAAAAATTAAAATAAAATGGTAAAAATTATAAAAAGCACTGTGTAAGATCTGGGAAATTCTCCTAAGGGCATACAGCAAATGGGGAAGCTTTCATTCAAGAATATCTACTATGTCTCAGAAACAGTGACAGTTTGTAGTGTTTGAACTATGACTGACTCTGTTCACTCTGTGCTGTGTAAGCTCAGCCCGTGTGTGCACCTAAGGGGGGGGGAGGGGGGAGCCTTCGCTTTCCAGCTTCCTGTCTGGGGCTCCAGTATCTTCCTGTGAGGTGTAGCCTACTGGGAGGTCTTCTTCCTCCCAAATCCATGGTGTAGAAGTATGCATGGCTGAGAGGACTTCCTCACCCACTCAGCCACCATTGGTAAGGTAGAAGCTCTGCCTCCATCACAACAGACCACGAATATTGAGACGCTGATTGGAACCCTCCACTTTCTTCTTCCATCTCACTCACAGGGTTGAACTTCCATGTTGAGAAGGTCAAGCCAAGGAGACTGGGAGAAGCCACCCCTTGTCCCCATGACCACTTGTAGAACGAAGTATCACTTCTGGAAAAGCAGACCCCCACCCTCCAGCTCTGGTGCAGTGGCACAGGGGTTCCCCCCAGGACATACAACAGGCCACAAGGAGGAAGAGCTCTGCCCCTATACCTGTGAGGATTGATCTTATCTGGAACAGAGAGTGGAGAACCCCATACCTAAGGCTGTTGCCATGAACCACAGAGCAATCAAGAGGGGTTGGAGCTCTAATATAAGCAAATCTGCAAAGTAGTCAGAAGTTTAATAGAACAGGGAAAGAGACAGCTAAGAAAAGCCCTCCTGGGATCCCAGTGAACAGTGGGAGTCAGAAAGGTTGTGCGCAAAATCTAAGTTGCACATACTCAGGAATAATCAATCTCAATTGCTTGGGACTGGAGACTCTTCCTTCGTTGATTACTCCTTTCTTTTTTCCATTTTCTCTATTTTTGAGTGGAAATGTCAATAACTGTTATCCTATACGTGCTTCACCATGTATTATGGGAGCAGATAACTGTTTTTTAGATTCATAAGTCCACAGACAGAGAAGAATTTTGCACCCAAATGGACCATACACATAATCTTAATCATACCTGATTTATATGATGACATTTGGGACTTTTGAGAAGGTGATATTTAGATGACATTTTGTTGTAAGGGGTTGAGCCTTTCGGGGATTTTGGAATTGGGTGAATGTATTTTGCATATGGAATGTACATGAATCTTTGGGTGTCAGATGGCAGATTGTGGTTAGGCCAGATGGCAGATTGTGATAAACTGAATCACAGTCCCTACAACGTTATCCACATCCGAACCCCTGGAACCTGCTGACAGTTTATATGGCAATCAGGACTTTGCAGATATGAATAAATTAAAGATAGTCTGATGGGGAAGTTATCCTGGACTATTCAGGTAGACCCAATATAATAAGGGTCTTCGTATAAGAAGGATACAGGAAGGTCAGACAGGTGGGTTGGCAAAGGGGGACTACACATTGCACGAAGTGTGGACTAGTAGAAATGTTATGGGCAGGAGGAGACAGGAGAGTTTAGTGGCTTTATTTTCTGTGAGAAATCTCTTGAACTGAAGAGTAAACTACTAACGGCTCTTTACACTAACATTACTTGACTCCATGAATACGCAGGCAGGAGTGCCTTTTCTTATGGAAGGTTGCTAGGCAACCGTATCTAGTATGCCTTTTTAATGTTGCTCCTTCATGTAAGGGATTTTTGCATACATGTGTACAATTATGTACCAAATATTATGTTCCTTGCTTTACTTAATTAGTTCTTTAGTTACATATTTGAATACAGTTATCAAGGATATGAACAAACTTTTACAAAGTCTAAGTGGAAGATCTGGCTCAGTGTGGCTCAGTTGGTGGGGCATCGTCCTGTGCACCAGGAGGTTGCCAGTTGTAGCCAATTGATGTTGTGCTCTCACATCCATATTTCTCTCTCTCTCTCCCTCTCCCTTTCTCTCTCTCTAAAAATCAATAAACGATTCATTTAAAAAATAAATAAAATAAAATCAGGTCTGTGTATCAACAGAACCCGCATTTCTTTAGTGTCCCATGTGGCTTCTCATAGCATCACAAAATGGACAATTTAATATTCAATTTTTCATCTCCCAGGCCCTGTTCTTAGCCAGTGAAGGGTATGAATATTCTACCTACCTTGTCTTGGTCAGGATGAAGTGAAAGCATGACCTACCCTTGTGGGACAAAGCCAGAGTTACCCTCCATGAGATTGCTTGATAACACATCCCTGCTTACTCCCTTTACCTTACTAGTCCCATTTCCTTACTCCTGTATCAGTTTTTTTTCTCCCCTTGGAAAACTTAGTATTAATCATCTTCACAAGAATCCTCACTTCAGAGTCTGTTTATAGGGAACCCAACTTAAGACAGAGATAATAAGAATTTTAATCTTCTTTCAGAAAGCAGTGAAATAATAAAGGGAAGATCAGTCATCTTGTTCTATCTTCTTGAATTTGAGCTTTCTCCAGTGGCGTGTCTCAGATATCTAGATGTGCTTGGGAAGAAAATCAACTCATTTTGTATATCAAGATTCATTTAGGAAGTTGGAAATATGTGTCTTGACTTCAGGAGAGAGGTCAGGCCCAGAGATATATTAAATTAAAACAGCTGGGTTGTCAACTCATACTGTATGAGTAAGGCTGATTTACTTTTCTATGAACTCCTTGTCCATCGTCTCTTAATTTTAAAATTCAGTACAGCTGTGAGTTTCATTAAATGTTTATGATCCTATTATAGGATATATTTTTAGCCTTAATAAAAGGAAGTTGATAAAGCTTCACTGTCTGTCCCTTCAGAGGAAGAGTAAAAAAAATCTACCAAGTGAGTCTATAATATGTCACCGTAAATCTTCTATTTCCCAAGCCTTTGTCTCTCTCTGACATCAAAGATAAATGACTATTACTAGAATTAATATCTCTTAAATATATCATGATTCTTCAACATTATTAGCCAAAAAAGACTGTTATAAAAACGTCACTAAAATAGAATTTGATTTTCTTTCTATGAACTGTAAGGAGGACTGTGATTTTTTAGTACAGTACTTGTAGTGGAAATGTCTTCCATATTAACTCAGCAGGTTTTCTTAGAGGAATACTTTTTTTTTTTTTACATGCCAGAAAGAAAATTACCAAATATAGTGACAAAATTATTGTGTGTGTTTTTTTTAATCTTTTGAAAACGATGAACATTTAAATCACTTGGAAGAGGTTGGTATCCCTTTCAGTCTCTGAGTCTTGCTTTCAAGTGGCATGAGCTTGGTAGCAAAACAATACGACTTAATTGACCCAGGGAGAGCTCTTAAGAAACATCCTCGAAATATTTGAAGTACTCCTACACTACTACCAGATGCAAAAGATAATTTCAGTGTAAGTTTCTTTGCACTATTGTGAGATACAAACATAATTTTTTTAGAAATGTGTGTCCATGTAAATAAAAGCTCCTCTAACAGTTGCTATGGAACTAGTTGCTGACACTACCACTCCTAAGGCTCGTTTTGGAGTGGAGGGAAATGCATCTGGAAGACACTGAAAACGGCTTCTGTAACCTGGGGTTGAGGACTGAGGAAATTGCGGTGTGGCAAAAACTAGGAGAAAGTATTTGACAGTATTGGTTACACTTGAAGATTCTATATGTATTTCTTTTTCTTCTTTTTTTTAGCGTTTTAATTTATCTTTATTGTTGAAAGTATTACAGATGACCCCCTTTTCCCCCCATTGATCCCTCCCACCATGCACCCCTTCAGGCCTTCACCACACTGTTGTCTGTGTCCATGGGATATGCATGTAAATTCTTAGGTTAATCTCTCCTCACCCCCGCCTTCTCTCTGAGATTTGTCAGTCTGTTTCATGGCTTCTCTTTCTCTGGATCTATTTTGTTCATCAGCTTATTTTGTTCATCAGTTTATTTTGTTCATTAGATTCCACATATGAGTGATATCATGTGATACTTGTCTTTCCCTGACTGGCTTATTTTGCTTAGCATGATGACTTTCAGGTCTCACCATGCTGTCTCAAAGGGTAAGGGATCCTCCTTTTTTACAGCTGCATAGTATTCCATGGTGTAAATATCCAAGAAGATACTTGATGTGACTTCAATCTTCTTGAACTTGTAGAGACTTGTTTTGTGTCCTTACATGTAGTCTGTCTTTGAGAATGTCCCATGTGCACTTGAGAATATATATTCTTCAGCTTTAGGGTGAAATGTTCTGTAAATGTCATTTAAATCCTTCTGATCTAGTGTGTCATTGTTTCCTTATTGATTTTTTGTCTGGAAGACTTATCCAGTAAAGTCAATGTGCTGAAGTCCTCTACTATGACTGTATTGCTGTTGATCTCTCCTTTAAAGTCCTCCAGAAGGTGTTTTTTTTCAGCCTGTGTGTGTCTTTTGTTCTGAGGTGGGTCTCTTGCAGTCAGCATATATTTGGGTCATATTTTGTTATCCATTGTCTCTTGTTTGGAGCATTTAATCCATTTATATTTAATGTTATTGTTGATAGGTACTTATCTATTGCCATTTTATTTCTTTATGCCTATGTTACCCTTTCTGTCTATTTTGACTTCTTATTACAGCAGTCCCTTTAACATTTCTTGCAATGCTGGTTTGGTGGTGATAAATTCCGTTAGCCTTTTTTTTTTTAATCTGGGAAGCTCTTTATTTCGCCATCTATTTTGAATCAGCCTTGCTGGATAGAGTATTCTTGGTTTCAGATCCTTACTTTTCATTACCGAATGCTTCATGCCATTCCCTTCTGGCCTGTAGAGTTTCTGATGAGAAGTCAGATGACAGCCTTATGGGAGCTCCTTTGTAGGTAACAGATTGCTTTTCTCTTGCTGCCTTTATGATTCTCTCTTTGTCTTGAATTTTTAGCATTTTAATTATGATGTGTCTGGGTGTGGGCCTCTTTGGGTTCTTCTTGCTTGGGACTCTCTCTGCCTTCTGAACTTGTATGACTTTTCCCTTCACCAGGTTCAGGAAGTTTTCTGCCATTAATTCTTCAAACAGTTTCCCTAACCCTTGCTTACTTTCTATATCTTCTGGCACTCCTTTGATGCAAATATTGTTATGTTTCATGTTGTCCCACAGCTCCCTTAAACTGTCCTCCTGTTTCTTAATTGTTTTTTCTTTTTGGGTCTCTGAGTGATTTTTTTCTACCCTGTCTTTTAATTTGCTGATCCAATCTGCTTCCTCTAATCTGCTGTTTATTCTTTCCAATGTATTTTTTATTTCTACTATGTCATTCTTAATTTCCTTCATAGTTTCCATAGCTTTTCTCATGCTGTTGAGCATCCTTACAATCAGTATTCTGAACTCTATAACTGATAGATTGCTTATCTCCATTTCATTTTGCTCTTCTTCTGGAGAATTCTTTTGTCCTTTCACTTGGGGCTTGCTTTTTGTCTCCCCATTTTGGCTGCCTGTTTGGACTTGTTTCTATGTATTAGGTAGATCTGCTAGGACTCCCAGTCTTTTGGATGGTCCCTGGTGCAAGTCAATGTCAGATGCTTTTTGTGACTGGCCTTGAATACCGTTTGAAACTTTCCACACTCCACAGCTTGTGGTTTCCTCTGTTGGGACTGGGTGCATTTGGAAAAGACCAAGATATGCACCAAAGTCTGCTTTTCTAAGCCCTGGGTCCAGAAGCAAATCAGGCAAAGACTCAAAGCACCCAGATGCTGATTGATATTCCATCTCTTAATGAGCTTCAGGCTGTAGAAACTCCACAGGGTAGGGTGGCTGATTGTTATTCAGTCTCTTAATAAGCCTCAGGCTGTAGAAACTCCACAGGGTGAGGTGAGAGGTTTTCAATGGGTGGGGCCATTACGCCCCCCCCCCCTTCCCAGGCAAGAGCTGCTTGGATGGTAAAAGTCTGCCAGCGAAAGATGTCCTCTGCAGTATGGGGGAATGACTCTGCACAGGAATCCAGTGGGGTGCCCTCTGAGCTCTATCTTCAGAGCCCACAACCCTAGATTCTCCTCACATAGCTCCAGTCCACTCTGCCATTCCTCTGCTGGAGCCCAAGGTGAGTGGCTGACCACAGAACTTTGTGTTTTGGCCCTTTAAGAGGGTGCTTGCATTTCCAGCCATCTCTCCCTGGCTGACAGAAACCCTGCTGCTTTTCACAGCCAGATAGTATGTAGGCACCTCTCTCAGTTCTGGTGCTCTGAACTGGGAAGCCCAGCTTGGGGTTTAGAACTCAGAGTTCTCAGTGGGACCCCCCCACAGCTGAGCTATCCCTCCAGACCTTCAGCTGCTGCCTGTGGGAGCCCAGCCAGCCCTTTCACACCTCCACACTTCCTACCAGTCCTATGCAGTCTCCACTTTTCCTCCCTGGTTATGAGCGTGCTCTCCAGTTGTCTTCAGTTGACTATTCTGGGTGATTTTTCTATATTTTAGTTGTAATTCCAGTTTGGTCCTGGGAGAGTGTCAGTGTAGCTTCCTCTCAATCTGCCGTCTTGGAATCTACGTTTTTCTAAAAAAACATTTTTATAATGTTTTAATAGTGGTAGTGTCTAAAAAGTAAGTACTTTATAGTATTATTTTCTATGTCTGTGCCAATAATATTTAAACTTCTGGAATCATGAGATTTTTTTTATTTTAAAAATTATATCATAATTTAGATACATAGGCAGAGCCTTATAATACTGGCCTACATTAAATTTTATAAATTTTCTTCTTTCTTTTCAGGTGTTCACCAATGAAGGCAAAACTGGAAAACAATTAAAGAATGTTTTCCTAACCTATGTCCCTTAGGATTTAGCGATTTTTATGTTTTCTCTACTCTCTCTTTCCCACTATAAAAGCTTGTCTCTAAACTGGTAGTCTTTGCTATAGAAGAGCTTACGCTCCAAAATAATGCCATGCAAACTGTTTACCAACCCTCTCCCTGACTTCATGTCATTTTTAGTCTTCATATTTTTCCTCTTTTCTCTAACTTTTTCTATTTACTTTGGAAACGTCCTCAAATTTATTTTGACATGAAATTGAGGTGTGACTACATAAATAAAACTAAATGATGAATTAAGACTGTACAGCAATTAATATAATTTCATTTTCAGAGATGAGAAAGTTTTTAGAACAGAGAGGTAAGTCACTTGCCTCAATTTATTAGCAATTTTTTTTTTTTTTAGCTGCAAATTTGGCCTAAAACTCTAGCACTTCAGATTCTTGACCCAATATTTCTTTCAGTAGGACCCTAGCTTTTCTGAGGAACTCTGTGAAGCTGGGTTGTTTGTAATGATCATAACACCAAGTACCTTAATTTTGTATTTTAAAAACAATTTTTATTAAAAAGAAACTATTTGCCTTCTGAAACATCTTCCTTTCCAAGTTTGAAACCACAGGTCTTAAAAGTAGGTGATGTACTTTTAGTCAGCTACCAGTCCCTTCAGTACTGAAGCTAAGCACCTCATGGAACAGTAGAATAAATGTGAATCCCACCATATGAGGTGGCTAAAAGGAGGAGACATGTGTTAGAGCAGTTGAGTACCGTTTTTTTGTTTTTGTTTTTTAAATCCCAGTGGGAAAATGCTGAAAACAAATTTCTTTATGTCAATATAATTACTTTTCCATTATATCATTGTCAAGCCATCCCTCAAGCCCCTGTTTGCAAACTTTTACTCTCATAAATGAAGCATATAATAGGCAATGAAATTTAGTCTCCACATTACATGTGAGTTTTATTCTTAATATGAAGATCAGATGTATGAAAGGATATGAGTTCGGTTATAATTAAAACTACATCATATTGGAAACTTCAGAGTTTTTTCACAATTTTTAATTTTCTCAGACTTCCTGGATATCCAGTTTGACCTACTCATGCAGATTTTTATCATTAAATTATAGATTTCGAAAATGTTTCTTCATAATGCTCTGTTTCTTTATAAAGTCAGTGCTTATATTTAAAACCATAATGTTTTTAAAAAGTATGTCAGTAAATAACACATCAAAAAAATGAATGAAACAACCACAGGTAACTGGTGTATACTCTTATCAACCATGGTGCTACTTGAACGAGAGAAGAAATCTATTCCATTTTTAAAGGGGGAAAGAGAGCAAAATGTGTCCGCATGATTTTCCATTCAATAGCTATTTCCCTGGTGCTGAGATTGTTTTTAGAGCCAGTGTCCTATTTTTATTACTCTCTTTTTGCCTGTGTTTGACATTTTTAGAAAGTTTTCTTCACCAGGTATGCAATAGAATTTTTTGTGTATATTTTTTTCACATGCATTTTTCAGAATATGTGTTGCCTAATTAAAATAGAAGTTTTTATGTCATATCCATTCAGAATTTATCTATGGCTATATCTATGGACATAATTGAATAATTATACCTTTAGAAACTCAAAATACAAAATGATAAAAGGGTATATTTTAAATTTACTACCTGTTAAATAGGGGGAAATGTTAGAGAATGATAGTATAAATAAATTTAGAGTTAAATATAATTTCAATTATTGATCACTTTCTGAAAGCATTGCTTTGGGGGGAAAAATATAAGGAACTAGCTGTTTAACCATAGCAGGTCATTTGACATTTTCAAGTGTTATTTTTTTCCAAAGGTAATATGAGGTATTGAACTAGACAAATTCCAAAATCTCTTTCAACTTTAACCTTACAAATGACATCTTCTTCAACATTGTCACTTTTAAACTATTTAAGATAAGTAATAGGAATATAGGGATATGCTCTTCTCTGTATTTGCCCAAACCTAATGTACTTTTGAAGGGAGTACATTCTATTAACCTGTTCCGGCTAACTCTGTTTTTTGTTGTTGTTCATTTGTTTGTTTTACTGTGCATAATATAGGTAGTGAAAGAGTAGTTGAAAAACATGATTAATAAACAAAATGAAGCAGAGGTTGTAATATAAAGAAGTGAATATGGCCTGAGAGGTTAGGAAGGAAGAATTCAGTATTGGATTACACTACGAAGGGATATGATAATCTTTGGTTCAAAAGAAATAACCGTTATTAGGAAAGGTGGAGAAGAGCTGTATGCTAAAAATATATATTCCTTCATTAAAATCTATAGAATATGGAGAGTATTTGTGTGAAGCTAAAAGGTTAGAAACAAAATTAGGCAGTGTATCATAGCGGTTACCAGGCTGAACTTAAAAGTTTCATTGCCTGGGCTCCTTTTCTGAATATGCCACTTATAGCGGGGGACCAAGGGCAATTTACTTAATTTCTCTGTGCTTCAAGTTCCTCACCTATAGAATGCTGATGATAATATCTACCTCATAGGGTTGTTTTGAGGATGGAATGAGATTAAACATGTATTTCATGGCATAAAGGGGGTGCTCAATAAACATTACCTATTATTATCACTGTAGACTAGAGAGGATCTGACCCAAGAAAGTGAATAGATTAAACTCGCCTTGTGCAAACAACACAGCTAGACTTCAAATACACATTCAATTGAAAATTTCATTTCTTGAAAGCAGAGCATTTGATAAATTTTTCTCTTATTTCCATGATAATTTCATCCAGTAAAAGGTGAAGCAAGTTATTAGGGAAATTGGTACTAGTGACCTGACCTCTGTATTTGCATATTGGAGGCATAAAAAAAAAAAAGAGAGAGAGAGAGAACCAGGGTAATTTCCCAGGAAATTACTGACAGAATCAGATTTTAAATAGGCAAAACACAAGAAGAAAGGCCACAGGCTTAAACATTATGGTGATACTGACTGTCAGGATAGTGTCAGAGGTGCTAAAGTCTAAAATGAACTGCGATGTATAAAAAAATGTTAAGGTTAACAAAAAATTTAAAATATGTAAGGGAGTTTCTGGGTAAGCAGAATTAGTATGTGAGATATACAGGGTGGGGCAAACATAGGTTTACAGTTGTGAGTATGTAAAACATGAAGTTTATTCTTGTATTATTATTTTAATTATTGTATTATTTTCCATATGAACAACTGCAAACCTGCTTTTGCCCAACTCTGTAAGTTCTCTGGTAAAAGGCTATTAAAAGGCTTGACACCTGCTCTGAAGGAGCTGATCAGGCCCAGTTGCTATTTGGTAAGAAAGAGATCAAGACTATGAACCCCTTCCACTTGAGAGTCAAAGTTGTTGAAATTTGTTGGGATGAGCGGAGGTTGCCTTGACCTAGGTTTTGTAGCATGTAAGGGCAATTGCTCCCTAAGATAAAGTCAGCATACGGGGTAGGAAGAAATGTGGCTGCTGGGCTGACCCCTATGCCAGGTCAGATGGGTGAATTAGAAAGATGGTTCTGAATCCATAAGGAACAGTGACCACATGCTGTCCCTGTCATCCTGGAGAAGGCTGTGTAAGGCCATCCAACCAGCCTGAACACTGGCCACCCTGACTGAAGGTAAGGATGAGAAAGGGTTTTGACAGTTGAGGTTTCAGAAATGATACCGGGCAAAAATAGCATTTAACGTTGTCAGCCCTGACAAGTTTCAGCGGGCAAGGGGAAAATGCTCTCATGCTAGCCATGTGGAAGCAAATGCGAGCATGGCCTCTACTAGCCAGATTGCACACACAACACCAGGCCTTGGGCCTGATCACTCTACTGGTATCATGGCTCCGTGTTCTAGAGCCGCTACCATCAAGAGGAGACTATAATTCCTCCAGCTTCAAGGAAGCAGGTATGATCTCTGGCTTGAGTGTTGAGAGAATAAAATCAAGCTGACACTTTGAATATAAATAAGCATGGGGACATTCTATCAGAAGCGGAGAACATAGGCTCAACTTTCTATTAACCGGGTAGAGGTAGCCTGGAGCAGGTCTTCTCAAACTACATTGAAGGACCATTTGCACCCCAACTCCATTTGCACAGATACCTCTGTAAAATAATAAGAATGGCTTACTTGAAAATGAAATTTTAAAAAAGACGTAATATAAAGTGCTATTTTTTACTATTAGATCCGACCAACACGATTAGAATTCAATAAATATAACACATATAGCATTGGGAAAATAACTATAGATTGTGTAGCTTGTTCATTGTGCAAGTGTGCACAGGTGATTAATATACTTGCACGCTTAATATCTTAGCCAGTACTTCCCATCCTTGGCACATATGGTACATATTGAAAATGCCAATACATGTGCAGTGCTGTGCAGTAATTACATGAGATTATTTAGGCCATTGTAGGCTCCTCCTGGCCATCCCAGGACTGAGACGCACCTCTAAGCCTGGGGGGAAAATGAAGCTAAGCTCGTGTGGTCACCTATAGAACATACTGAAAGAAGGCTTCCCCTGCTCTTCCCGCGTGTGCATGCATGTCGTGAGAAAGAGCACTTAGCTGCAATCCTTATTCACAAATAGCCTCACTCTCTGTGGCCAACTAATTGCACATAACATTGGAAGCCTTGAAACAAATCTCAGTTTATGTAAGTGGCTAGAAACTTGGATTAATATACAACACTCTTCCATGAAGAACCTGTAGTAAGATAACCCTAGTTTGCCACGTACAGCCCATCCAGGAGCCCGGTTTTTAATGTTGAAATTCTTTTATTGTATTAAAATATACTATGCTTAATATATTACTCTGCACAATAAAAAGTTAACACTAAATTTCATTTATGCAAGGTTTTTATTTTACGTTTAATTTAATGAGCGGTATCAAATTTTATGGTCACTGTTTTTCAATTTTTAAGACTCGAAGGACATCGGTAATGTGCTGATTTGACATAAAGAGCACCTAGCAGCAAATGGTGCATCAGGGATGGCCCTCTGGAATGCTCTCTTCCCAAAGCAAAGGTCCTGCCAGGTGGTAAGAAATCAAGATCTTCCTTTTCCCTTCCATGCCCCAGTCTAGATGATGCCCACCCACGTGGCCAAAGGAGCCAAGGCTTTAAAGCCTGGGAGTGGGGGTGATAAAGCACTTTTGCAGGTGCCCCCGAGAGGCAGGGTGATGGGTGTGGAATCGCACAGCCTAGTGAGAGGCGGCAGAGGAAACCCGCGAGCGCTCCGTGGCCAGAAGGTCTGGGCCTGAGTCCCGCCTTCACTGCATCTTATCAGTTGTTCATTAGATGGTGACATTATCTGTAACGATGGCATTTTTCTTCACATCATCGTTCTGAGAATTAAGTAAATTATGCACTTAGAGCCTGGAAAATCATCAGTGCTCCGTGTTTGGTGATTTTGAACAACCTCAAACCAGTGCAGGCCTAAAGCAAACATGCAGAAAATCTTTCTTCTATCACGTTAAGTATTGATATGTTTGAGGGAATGTGATTGACCAAGGGCTGTTCTGTGATTGGCTGCCTGCTGTTAATTTTTTTTAATTTTTTTTAAGTAAGAAAAAAACGTTTTATTTTCCCACTGACACCCAGCCATAGTATAAAAATGTGTTTCAAATTACTTAGTCAGATTTCCTGCCGTTATTGATAACAGAGAAGATAGTCAGCCCCAGCAGTGTGAGGTCTTCCACAAGGTTTCAGAGTCAGCCTTTCTGGGAGAGCAGGGCTGATATTTACTGGGCACTAGTTATGCGCCATGAGAAGAACTTTTCATTGCCCCAGGAATGTGTCTAGATAACTTTTTTCGTTTGGCAAATTAGGGAGCTTCAGTTTCTTTACTTAGAAATGGGGCATAATAGCTGTTTTGTAGGGGTACTGTGACCATTAAATAGAAAAATTCATGCTACCTGCTTAAAGAGGCTTCCAACACACGTATGCCTACGACACACAGATTTTTACTCAGTTCTAGGGCTACACAAATGCTCCTTCCTGCTACTCATCTTGCTCCAAGCTGTGTCCTTTTAAAGTGTGTAGGTAAGTGTCATATTGTGTGCGAAAGACAAAGAGGCGCTAGTCTAAAAATACGTAACCTGGATTCTATTCCTGGCCTAGGACAGACTCCTGGTAACTTATTAATATGTGTATGCCTCAATTTCTTAGACATATATAAGGAGATTTAACTCCTCCCCCACACACAGGAATTTTGGAGTGATGGATGGAGTGTCCATAAACCCTGAGTCTCTTCAAGAAAGCAATATGCCCATACAAGGCTGGTACTCTTAGGTTGAATATGCTTCAGTTAAAAAAGTGGCAGAAAAGGGGTTTCATCTATATGCCTATAAACAGAAAACTGTTTATTTAATTGGAATATACTTTTTTGCGAGCATGTTGAGTTTTCCTATGAACAGCTTCTGATATTTAATGTTTACAAAATTAAAAATGGTTGCACTAACAAAAAGAAACTTAGCCAATACTCCTTTTGCCACAGTGACCTGATGCCCGGGCAGACACGATTTCAAGTAACAGTATCTAAGGGCACGAATTCAGTTGTATGTAACCAATCTTAATTCTCAATTTTGGAATTGGAAAAAGGGAGTATATACTTTTTTAAAAAATTTATCTTTATTGTTGAAAATATTACAGATGTCCCCCTTTTTTCCCCATTGACCCCTTCCACCCTGCACCTGGAGTATATACTTTTAAAATTATTTCTCCACCAGGCACTTTTGCTTTCCTTTTACAATCCTAGATTTCTCTACAAATATTTTATAATCAGGGCATGATAGTCACCTATGGGCACAAGTACAAACACACATTGAATATGCCTATGCGTGCTAGGACTCCACCTCCAGAAATTCGGATGCAGTTTGGGCTGCCTGGGGAACTAAACGTTTAAAATGATCACAAGTGAGCCTGCAATGCGTCCTTCACGCGACTGGAACGGGGCTTTTACAGGCCTTTGCATCTGAGGGGAGGTTAGCTCTGCCCCAGCCTTATCTGTAGAGAACATTCTGTTGATTTCCTGGAAATTTTGTTTTCCAGTCTTCTGTGTGTTTGTCTAGAGCCAAAAATAAGGATGTGGAGGAGCCCAGCGCTGAGTCCCCGGCTTCTGTGCCCCTCTCTCACCTTGGTGCCTACAGGTCTTCCCGGGGAGTGGAGCACTGAGGCCGCCCAAGGCCCAGCCCCAGGTTCTGTTAGACCCCGACAGGCGCCCCCGTAGCTCAGGGCAGTGCTGACAAATATGCTTATTGTGTGTAGTGTTTTCTTGGACTTTGACCTTCTCTGATTTGCTACGATTATACTCCTCCTTAAAATGAGCGCAGTGTCCCCTGCAGAGGGCTGTGTGCAATACAGACATGAATGAGCAGAGCACTTTGTAATCTGGAAAGTGACATACAAATGTTGAATCTAAATATCACCTTCCCGAATGTAGTGATCCAGAGGATGCTAACCTTGAGCACATTTTATTAAGTGTATCAGTTAAACCCCACCTTTTAGAAAAAGTTAGAAGAAATTGTTCAAAGTAATAACTGTAAAAAAAAAAAAAAGTTTACAAATAACTACCAAAGTACTATATGGTTATTTTAGCAAAGGCAAGCAACACAGTAATTGAAAAAGTACAAAGAATTGTTCCTACTCCGCCCTGCACCCCATGTTCCAGAGGCAATAACAGTTAATGTGTCGATGTTCACTCTTCTGGGATTTTCTTTACACATACAATCAATATCTGTCCCCACCCCAACCAGAAATTTGTTTTTCTTTGAGCCAGAACGATTCCTTTTTACGTATGAAAAACGTTCTCAGCAAACGCTCCAAGGCATGTCTAAATTAGGTGCCGGTAGCCTCAAGTATACAAGGTGCTGGTGCTAATTTTTTGACTCTGAGGATAACAAGAGTCAGTTTCTGTAAGTGGCAGGGAAATGCACACCTGTTTTCACCTCTTCAAGTCTCTGTGTCTCCCCAGGGGCTGGAGCGTTTACTGGGGGATTTCTGGGCGGGGGCAGAGGGTCTGCACCACAGCCTCACTCGAGGTGATTATTATCACACCGGTAAGTTTCCACTGTGGCTGCTGGTGCAGGCTGCGAACACATTTGAAGTCAGCAGGGGACCGTTAGAAACCTCCCCTTTGCTGAGGGGAGCTGTAGAAACCTCTGCTTCTCTGAAGCACACTTGCAGCCTGCGGTTGGTCGCTTCTTTTTTTCATGCCGTGCTGTTTTAAACTGTCTCCTATCCCACAGAGCAAAAACATACCCAACAAAAAACAGTACAAACAATCCCCATGAGTGTTTTTTGAATTTTCCTCTGCTAATCTCATTGCTAATGGTATGAGGTCTTGCCAAGAGCCATTTGCGGTTTACACACACTAAATAACATAACATTCACACACTTAAAAACAATTAATATCGAGCATCGAATCAAAGTCTCGTTGATGCAAGACCTAGACTAATTGGCTTTTCTACCTGTCTTATGGAAAATGTATTTCATCTTCTTTACAGGTTGCTGATTGCTATAAAAGGAGTGTACTTAATAACCTGTAGAAGATCCAGGGCGCTATACTTAATAATGACATAATTGCATAAATTGCACACTGTGAAGTTTGCATATTAGATTATCAGCAAAAGATTATCCCTTTTAAAATAAAAACGCTCTCAGTAGTTAGCGGAAAGTTACTCAAATCTACATCCCCTTATCTACCTTTGTCCTTAGCTGGCAGCGAACTTAGCAGCACTTAAATTCCTATTTGGCATGAAATGAAATGATGTTGTCCTTGGTTGAGAGCATTGATTTTTCTACCAAATGGGAACTTAGGTGGAATTATCATTTATAGTAGGAATTTCAGGAGAAATTCAGAAGTCATATCCATCAAATGGCTCCTGCAACCATTATCTCCAAACCTACCCAGGAGTTTTAATCTTCAACTAAAAATGTTTAAAATTGTCATTATATGCAAAGCAAGGTATTATATCTGCATCATAACAGTTCTCATTCCACTCCTCAAAAACTGGGGGAGACAAATTAAATTCCACCGTCAATCGACTACTGAAACAATAGTGTATCATGGTGATGAGGTACTTCCGGAGGTTGTTTATATATTTCTTGTCTTACTAATAAAACTGTTGACGTAAAAATGTAGTAGTAGAGATAATTTTGCCACTTTTACCGACTCAAGAGAACCAGACCACTAGCGGAGTGAAAAAACCATTAGTTTGAAAAAATATATGTAAAAACATAATTTTTTCAATGTATTGGCCATTGATACTGCCGTTTAATTTTATGCTTGCCATTTGTACTGAGAAGCACTGACTTCATGATTTGCAGCGCTGAGGCTGACTATGGGGGTTTAGAATTTCATTGTCACTTTATGGGATTTGGGGCCCAGTATTTCGCTCTCTGAGCTTTGCTGGCCTCCCTCTGAGATGGATACAGTCGCTTCTATCTCCTTGCTTTGCTCTAGGAACAAGGGAGGCTTCTGGGCAGGAGAGGAAGCTCTGTGCTCCTGTCCCTTCCTACGGGGAAACAGTCTGTCTCTGCACTTGCCTCTGTCCCCAAGGAGGAGGGACAGTGCTCTGATTGGCCTGGGCTCTTCTTTAAATTCATTCTTGTTTTTTTTTTAATTTTATTATTGTTTAAAATATTATAGATGTCCCTTTTTCTCCCCAATGACCCGTTCCACCCCGTTCCTTCCAGCGAAAGACAAATATCACATGATCTCGCTTATACATGGAATCTAAAGAACTTAATAAGCTGATGAACAGAATAAATTCATTCTTGATAGTCTTGGTTCTTATGCTCCAAGTGCTCTTTTCCTTCCCTTCCTCGAAGGCTGTGACTCTCGTACCCTGGCCCTTTGGGTGCCTGTGAGCTCAGGCTTCCAGATAGTTATGAAAAGGGAAGGCCTGAGACAGGAGCACCCCACTCCGACAGCCTCAGGAGGCAGTTTGTAAACCAGATCGCTGAGGCCCCACATTTCTGTGGGGGGCGCCTAGGGGCAGGGAGCAGCGGGTGGGGATACAGAGAGCTCCACGCGAGCCGGCTGCTCCACGCCAGCCCAGGGCTGGTTCCATGCAGGCTGCACTCAGGAGGAATCCTTTCAGGACGTGTTCAGTTAGCTGCTGGAGCTTCTTAATTTTCTGCGTGTTGGGAAATTATCTTGTTTGTTATGTTTCCATGGATATTGCATTGGGAAATATTTCATTGAAAAGGCTGGGGAAACTGAATCACATATGGTTAATTAACTGCCAGAATGAACCCACAGTCTCTTGAATTGGATTAAAAATAGTTTCTACGAAAGTACCACATGCTTACTGTAGAAATATTAGAAGATGAGATGATTAAAAGTCATGAATACATTCTCACTACTTTGTATGGCTATTGTTAAAATGTGATTGTTTACTCTTTTAGAATATGTGGTTTATAGGCCAATAGACAATATATCTATATTAATATTATCTGTCACTATTACATAGAATACTATTTATTATACATTCATTATATCATAGAATATCAAATATAAAAAGTATTTTATAACTTGCTTTTTAACATTATAGATAAAACTTTCTATGTCAATAAGTGCATTTTTACAATAATATTTTTAGTTGTTATGTGATATTCTAATTTCTCATTGTTTTTGTTTTCTTACCATACCATATATTTTTCAATGTATTTATTATCGATGCTGCCATCTGATTCAGCAATTATAATCAAAGTTTTAAAGCATAGAGATATTTTTAATATCTAAATTCTATCCAATAAATGCATTTCAGTTTCAGTATCACTATTAATACTTTGCCCAGTGTCTTTTTTTAGTGGCATAAATGTTTGCCTGTTCAATTTAAGTACAGCGTAGGGTCCACCCATTCTGTCACCAGGGCTCTGCATGTTTCTCTCTTTACATCTGCAGCTGACCCGCTCGGACTTACGATTCCTCGTCTGAGAGCCTCAAGTCATGTCTGTTTTGTGTTCAACTGGAAGAGAGACCAAAATGAAAGATGACATATGAATCCTTAAGTATACAACAGAATGAAGAGAAAACATGAAGTTTATTAAAATTAATTCTTTGCACAGATAATTGCTAATGTATTTATAAGTAATTAGGATGGCTTTTTGCTGGTTCATGCTGTTATGAATATTAATATGTATTTCTGTCTTAAATCTCTTAAGTTTACAGTTTTTTACCGAGGCTTTAAGATGAAACCAAGTAGATTTATCACACAGTGAGAGATATGAAAACAGGGCTTCTTGCAGCAATTGCAGATACCCAACGAAAGGGCTCTGTATCCATGAAATGTCCCATCTTGATTTATTTCCATTCTGTGCAGTTCAGCTCCCTCATGGCTCAGGGAACCACAAGAGAATGAATTTCCTGAAATGGTAACTTTGGCTTTCAGGAAATCACTTTGTGTCAAATCATTCATTACTCTGAGACAGCTTCTGGCTTTATTTTGCTAATCTCCAGTCCTACGGAGTGACCGAACTCCCAGTTTATATTACCAGGGGGGATTCTGAGTAACTAACCGCAGAATCGGTAGAGCAAGTGGGTCTTTTCTTTTTGGAATAAGCAAAGGCTTTCAGAACCTATATGCACATTAGAGGGAGGAATGCTGATTTGAGGAAAATGGAGCAAGTGTCATTGTTTTGTGGGTCAGTTAGAATTCTTTTTCACATGGGGAAGGTAGCACCGTTCTCTGTCTTTTTTTTAAATGAATGAGTGAGAGAGGCCAGAGGGAATCATTTGGACACATTTGATAACAGACTCCTGGGTCCAGATGGTCCTCCCCTCTCTGTGTTTATGCATCTAGGTATGAAAACAGATCAATAAACGCACAAATGCCTTTTGTTTCTTTAATCAACCTGACTTTACTAGTGAAGAGACCTTTACATGCATTGTAATTCTTTTCACATGCTGATTAGTGTGCTGTAATATTTTAATATTCCCTTTTTTAATAGGGGGGATAGTACCTCACTTAAGCCTGTGCTAGGAGAGGCCCTGAAATGAGCCAAACAGCTGTGGAGATATTTCTGCACCTCCTTGATGAAAAAGTAATTGAGTTTGATGGATGTCTTTATTTCTAGCTTAATCACGGCATGCAAGATTAGCAATACATGTGTTTCACTTCAGTTAATTACTCAGAACACACGCACAATACAGGGCTTTACCTCAATTAATTACTTCAAATTTTGGTGCATTTAGGAGAGACTACACCAAAAATATGCTAGAGTCCTTAGACAAATCCAATGAACGTTAGAGACACTTAATGTAACAGCCTCTTCCCTGTCTAGATTTTCTGCTATCATAGTGAAAAATCTGAACATATAAATATGTAGAACATAAAACAATAAATCAGATAATTGGATGACCTAATATCCTGTCTTTAGCTATAGTCATTACCTGAGGGTCCAAAGGACAGTAAAAAACTATGAGATTAACTGTGCCGTGGTTATAGGAAAAAAAGGAAAGAAAATGCGTGTGTTCTTACTCATACATTGATCCATCACTTATGACCCTAAACATAAATTGTTTTAGTGACTATTTTGTTGTGCTGATGTTAAAAACTTTATAGATTCAAGACAAGGTTTTTTTTCTCATTTTTATTGTATGTGGTAAGACGCCACGTTCTAAACAATGCCTGGTTGCTTGGTATCATGGAAATAAACAGAGTTATTTTATAGTTAGAAAGTAGAAATAATCCTATGACTGACTCAGGGATATGAGAAAAGCTTCAAAATTGAGAAATAATAGTAATAATAATAATAATAGAACTCTAAAGAAATAGGCTAAAGTAAAAGACAGTTTAAGCCTCAGGTTCATTTATCAGTGACCAAGGCTGATAGCTGGTAATTATACCCTGGAGAGAAGACAGAGCGCTAGCATGGATGCTGGAGTTCACAAGAAAGGTAGCTTGTAGAAATATGAAACCAAAAGTAACATAGTCATGTGAAAATAAAAATTCATTAGAAATAATAGTTGCTGGGCAAAGGAAAAAATGTGATGGGAAAGGCAGTAGAAAGGGTGTGTAAAATTAGGTGAAGAAATCTATTAAAATTTTAATTTTAAAGTTTATTTCTATTTTTAAAGCGCCAGATTGGCTGAACTGGGAGGAACCCGCCAAGAGTGCTACACAGAAGTTGGTGTCAACTTACCCCTCTCTAAACTCTGTGTATTTCATAAGTAAAGATGCAATGTTGACTATATAGGGTGTCCCCCAAAAGCGTACACACACTTTAATAGCTGATAACTCACTTAATTTTCATTCCTTTTCACGTTTAACTGATTTAAACTGAAGCCAGACAAAGCTTTGAACAAAGAAAATGTATCCTTAAGTACCACTAGACTTTTTTTATGGGGATTCATAAAATATAAAGTTTACAGTACAAAACCGGTAACAGTTGATGAGCTGAGACACACAGATACCAAACTACATGCTTCTTGATGTCACCCATCCCACTGCTTCACGCTATCAGCAGGGCCTGGACCAGAACAGTCATTGGTTTGAAAACAGTCATTGACAAAAAAAATATTCGTTTCTGTAGATTCTTTTAAATTTTGAAAGTGAACTGCATGTTAATAACACTAACTTCATAATCATTCAAAGCGTTTGTACATTTTTAGGGCCAACTTATATGTACGTATTTAGTGCCCCAGCACCAAACCTCAATGGACTTAGCTTAATTTCTGCACTTTGATAGAATATGTATCTTAGCTCTTAGTAGAAGATTTGTATCCTACCTTAAGGGCAAAATTATTTATACAACAGAGTTATAGTCACAGGAATTTTAGTGTGGAAAACATTGTTGAAGGCTTGCTTTCCTAGTTCCACTTTGACTTCTTTGCTAAAGGAGCATTTAAAAGCTACTCAAAAAGAAAGCAAAAAGTCTAGGATCCCCAACAGCCTTCAAAAACTACTAAAAAAAATTCTGTTGACAATAAACAGGGAAAACACCAAGTTGTTTCACAGGTTAAGTTTACAATGTAACACAAGTTCAAGAGCCAGTTCTAAACAAAGCAAGTAGATGAAAATACTTTATGAATTGTTGGTGTTTTCTCAAGAAAGGATAGTAGAGTGGAAAGAACAGTTGCTCTCCGACTTTCATTGAAAAATCTAAATTCCAGCACGGTTGTTGGATGAAACTCTACAATCCACATCTCCTCTTGTTGACAGTGGGATCTGGCTTTGGGTAAGTGACCACATTACTCATCCGTTTGTTATTCTTGGAACAAAAGCAGTTTTGTTGCTCAGCCTAGAATCTGAACAGAAAAATGTCTGACACCCTTTGCACCGAGGCCTGGGGTGGTGCCAAGGCCATCTCCAGAGTTCAAGAGTCAGTGCCACAGTATAGAAGGGTCTGCATGTAAGAGTGACTCACACTCAGTGTCCGTGAGCTGCAAAATATACAAATAAGTACTTCTCCTGAGGTAACTTAATTTTAAACTTTTCTATGGTTACCAAACTGGAAAGTTCAATGTTTCTAAAGCCAAGATGTCGTGGGCCCTGCTGACATGAGAACAATTAGCAATAACTCATGATAAAAATAGCAACCATTCCAGGATATTCTGGAATGAGACAAAATGTAATGGGTCACTTTTATCCCCAAATTATAATGAACTATTCAGATAACAAAAAAAGAGGGGCAGTTTGTTTTCATGTACACCGGTTAATAAAGGAAAGAAACAGTTGTAAATACCAAGTCTTCATGAGGGTATAAAAATAAGGTGAATTTCCCATACTGTGTATTTTGAAACCAGGCACATGTTGAAGACTTATTTTCAGATCATAACAATGATAGCGGCTGCAGTCTTTGGTTTTGATTTTAAAATAAGTATATATAAAAAGTGGAATAAAAAAGACAAAGATTATTGTTTAGTTGTTAGTTCCATTTTTTATTCAACTTAATGTTAATAACTAACTTTTAATATGTTTTATTGATTTGAGAAAGAGAGGGAGACAGAAACATTGACGTGAGAGAGAAACATCAATCTGTTGCTTCCCATATGCACCCCGACCAGGGATCAAACCTGCAACCTAGGTTTGTGCCCTGACTGGGGACTGAACCTGTGACCATCGGTGCCCAGGATGACATTCAGCCAACCGAACCACACTGGCCAGGGCAATACCTAACTTTTTAAAAACACTGGGTCTGCAAAATAAGTAAATGTTCGAAACTAAAACTACCTCTCCTTTGAGAGAGCACTGTTTAATTCACTGCCTATTTTCCTGGACATTTCTACTTTAAAACATAGTTATTTTTGTAAATCTCCTGGTCATATATACTGCATAGAATGTGAAGATATGCTTCGAGACAGCATAAAATAATTATAATTAGAGAAATTTCTGTTAGTCGAAAATCAATGTGCGCTTAAAAGTGAATTGTCAATGGCCGGTGCTGAAATTCCTTTCTGTTCTTCCTTCCGGTGCATCCCACTTATCGAAATGAAGCTTCCTGGAAGAGATGCACGTCATAAATACCGACACTTAACCAAGAAGCAGGAATTGACTTAGCTCAGGGGACGGAAACCTCACTGTGCCATGATGTCGGGACTGATGCCAGCAAGCAGTTGTCTAAACATTTGTTTCCGTAACCTGCTGCTTTTCATGACAGTTACATGCGGTAAATAAAAGGTCCTGCTGTTCAGGACGCAGTGGAGTCGCCTTCACTCTTCCCCACCTGGCCTCCTGGCCTTGCCGCAGGCCTGTCTTGGGTTTGTCACCCTCAGGCCGCTGTGCCATCACAGGTGGGTCCCGGAATGGGCCCCTGCCCGCCCCGGGAACACCAGCAGGTGGGCCCAGGGGCGGAGGCAGCCCCACAGTCAGGAGGCTTTGGGCGGGAACCCTTCACCCCAAGTCTGGGCCACCTGGGAGCGAAAGCAAGGAAGGCGGCGAGGGGCGCGGGGACTTGGAAGGAAGCCCCAAGCATCGGGAAAGTGTTGGGGGAAACTGCATTTCAGCCCTAGGGCAGGGCAGTCCTGAGGAAGCAGCACTGCAGAAGCAGGGCCACGGAGGCAAAACTGCTCCCAGGAGGGGCACAGAGGTGTCTAGACGTGGCTCCAAGGTTCTTGCCGTCGTAAGCCAGGAAACTACTGTTAGGAGCTGGGTTTCAGATCAGATGGAGATTTGATTCAGAGCCGGCTCTTTGGCTCCTTAAAACCTTCCCCTCTAGCATCAAAGATTTGTTCCAAAATCAGACACCGAAAGTCAGAATTTAGGTGGCCTGTTCAAGAACATAAGCTAAATAGCGCTGGGGCCAAAATGAGGTCCCAGGAGTGCAATTCTCCAACCGAGGCTCCTTCTGCCAGGCCAGAAATGCACATGGAAATACTTGCTTCTGACCTGTTCATTCGTCACTGTTGTTTCGTTATGATAAAGATTGTTAGTAATTAGCGTCAGATTACTGGAGACATAAAATGAAGCAATTCACAGGCACATCTAGTAAAAACATATGCAAACTTGTCTTGGATTTTCAGGAGGCCTCAGAATTGACTTGCTTTTCAGATTATTATTTATATATCTCTCTGAGTTGATTTATAGATGAATTATACATCGTTAACAGTCATTTGATTTTCAGACTGGAAAATTTCATATAAGCAAATTACTGTATGATACATAATATATCCATCTCGCTGACAATTTTTCCTTTACTTTCATTCTCCAATCTTGGCATTAAAGAAATTTCTTGGGATTTTATTTTATCATCGTTTGAACTTTCCTGTGCTATGATTGCCCTAATTACAATGCTTTGAATGAAAAGTTTATACAGAATAGATTTCCGTATGATTTGAAAATTCAACCATTAATTCAGAGCCATTCATATTCTATCCAGTAATAATTATATTTAAGTTTGTGTTCATTTTTTGCTTTAACAGCTTTTAAAGTTAGCACAGACCCCTTTTCATACATGAAATCATCACTCCCCCTCAATCTTACAGAATTGATATTAAAAGGAACAAATATATTTTTTATATTAATCAAAGCATAAAAGCAAGTATTATTTCAAAATGTATCAGGTGATGGTACTTTGGAGATGAATTTCTATATCACAGCACAGCGGCCTTAGCTATCTCAGAGCTTTGTTTCTTTTTAAACAGAATTGACTTTTTTAAACAGCAGAATCCTTGAGCTTTCTGACCTCCATGGGCCCAGGACAGTGATAGTGCAGCTTCACTTTACTCCCCAGAATCACACTGAAGAATGAGCGTGGGCCTTACACTGAGCTAGAGACCACGCTCTGCCACCAAGGCGCCTGCGGGAGCTGCGGGTGGGGGACGAGAGGAGAATGGGCCGAGGCGGGAGGCTTCTGACAAAGTCTCTGAGGCTGGGAATAGAAATTCAGGCAACCCACGGTACAGGAGATTTTTATGTGTTCATTTTCACCAACCAGAAATATATTAAAAAGTAACAAATAAATGGCATGTCCGGAGGTTGGGAAAAGTATGTGAAAGAACTGGAAAGGGGGGAGAAAATGTTATGTGAGGATATTTGTAACAAGTTGAAGTCTACAGGCTACTGGAAACATGATTCAAGAAACAGCGGCCTGAACACAGCATCTTAGAAATGCAGGCTCCAGGTAGGTAGGTGCACCTTACTGTTTGAGATTAAAGTTAGAGCAGCCTTGTTGTTTTTGTGTTGTTTTTTTTTTACTTTAAAGTGAATAAAAATATACATTCGAACATTATCAAAATTGCTTACAAACGTTTTCTTTAAAGTTTGAATTTTACATTTTAAAACTATGGGGAAGTGTCAGCGACCTTACCAAAATTTGTCTCTCATATCTTGTTCTCTGTTTCCTTCTCGTGTAGTATGTAATTATCAAGGTATTTACAAAGTGAGCTTGGTCAAAGGATCCCATGACGTTTCTATTGTAATATTAAAGTACTTTATTTTCAATGGATTAAAATGAACTATAAGCTTGCTTTTATATTACAATTGCATTCTTTCCCAGTTTTTGTTGTTGTTTTTGTTTTTGGATGGTGAATTTTTCTTTTATAGTGTTATTTTTAATAAATATGTGATTATAAAGCATTGAAATTGCTTTACAACTGCCACCTGGCCTCCGTCGTTTACTAGATTATAGCGCCACACACCTTATTTTGTTTTGTTTTATTTGAAGTTGCCCGTTTTCCAGCCTAACCTAATTACTTATTAGTCTTGACTTCAAATGCCTTTCGGTGCTGCTCAAAAAATTCAAATCCACCACCCAAAGTAAAGTTTTGACATAGAAACTGATGTTTAAAAAAATGTGCCGCCAGCATAAAGAGCAGTTCCCAAAGACAGTTTCCAAAAAATATATTTTTAGCAAAGCCAGGATCAAGTGGAGTAAATGTCAGTTTCACCAGGTGTCTGCTTTCAAGTTCGCATTCAGACATATATACAATTCTGATACATTTGCTAAAATATTCATTTCGTTGTCTTAAATATGTCAAGTAGCTAGAGAAAGGAAAAAAGGTAAAATTCAAATTGTACCCTTTTTCTTATTTATAGATGAAAACTCGAGTCACAGGTAGAAGCAGGGTAAAGCAATTCACTATAAAAATGATAGAAGGTTCTAGGTCAAGTTGGCTATTGGAAATAAAGCCACTATCGTGTTTCATCAAATATTAGGATTCTGTGCCAAGGGTTTTCATTATACACAGGGTACAAAGTACTTTATAAATCACCATATCTGCTGACATTCAATTACATTCAGTCTTATTAATATGAACTGCAGAGTGTTTTTAGCTGTCTACTGGCAGTAAAACCTGCCTTTTCATTAAAAAAGCTTGGCATTCACTCATGGCCCAAAAGTTCACCAAATACCTTTAAACATCCAAAGGATAAATGCTAATCATTTTTAAATGTTTCAAACTACAGACCAAATACCTAAGAACTTTAAAAATAAACACCTGTCCATACACCTAAGTCCCGATTAAAATAGGAAAGCAGAACTTGTACAAATCAGGTAGTGATTTTCCCAAGAAAATGTGGTTCGCCCACATCCATTTCTATATGACCTCTATTTATTTTACACAATAATACATTTTTATGAATGGATCTGGTGCATTTATAAAGTGATCTCAAAGTCTCCAGAAGGGGAAACACCTGTCTTCGTTTTTGTAATTCCAGATTAATAGCCCCTGTGCAAAGCAGGTAGTGCTGACCGAGAAGACTCAACATTTTACCGTACGCACACCGCCAGGTAATGTGGACTCACCTTTCTCTCCACTTTATACATTTTCTTCCAAATAAGAGTCCTTTCTGCATACCTTTTAGACCAGAGGTTTAAAACACTGGCCATATTTGAGTCACTTGTAAGACTATAGATTCCTGGGCCTGTACACAGGTATTTTGATTTAATGTCCTGTGGGCTGCCCAGAGAGGGTATTATTATTTGGTGGCGGTTGTTACCATTATCATAATTCCCTAGTAATTCTAATACGGAAGAAAGATTGAGAACCACTCTTAGGTCATGGCTGTTGGGAGCTGAAAACCCCTATAATTTTGCAAGTAGCAGAAGAGTCAAGAGGTATTCTTGGAATATTTTCTTAAGGCTACAAGAAATTTTATGGACACTTATATGAACCACACAGTCTTTTGAGATTTATTTGCCTATGTATATTGTACTATATACAGTATGTGTGTGTATATATATATATATATATATATATGCTGATATATATCATTGGATGCATGTTATATCTCATATTTTCATAGAAATTCATATTTTATTTGAATTCAGTTTAAAATTATCTGTGCAAAGTAAGGCACTTCAAATCCTAAAATTATTTTCTCAGGCATGGAAGCACCTTGATGAGAAATGTTTATCCATGACCACAAGGGGGTGCCAATGATCTGTGAATGTAAAAGGTGTAATTCAGAATTCAATTGGTGTTTATATACACAGGTTGACATAACTTGCTATCAGCAAATTTTCCTTTTCTTGGAAATAAATGTATAATTTATAGCAACAGCAACATAAACTGATTTCTGGGCTGTATATATAATTTTTGGCTGCCCACAATGTAGTAGGAGGTTTTCTTTCTTTGGAATATAATTTCTGGTAGACATGTTACTTAAGTTTTCTCAATAAAATGCTTAGCTATTGTTATACTACAGAATTTTAAAATATATATTAAAGGGATAGATCATGTTTCCAGCATCTAATTTTAAATATATTTCTAACACCTAATTTATTGTCCACGAAAATATTGTGGTTTTATCAGAATAAAAAGTAATGTTTATTTTTCTTATGACTATGAATGACTCTGAGCAGATTTAATTCATTTGTTTTCCTAATCTATAAAACTTAGAGTTGAAATGTGCTCACAAATAGTTTTTTTGGTCATTTTATGAATTTGAGGAGATAAACGTTTTACTTGGTTTAACTTTAAGCAGTTAATAACTTTCCAAAGCTTAACTTTGTAATACAAGAACATTTCCAAATATAAACAGATAAGTTATATATGGAATTTACTTCAATTGAATGCCTAATTTTGAGGGAGAAAGTGCTGGGCTTTCATGAAGAAAGAAATGCGCAGTTTAGTGAATTTAAAAGTATTACTATCGTGGAAGTTAAGAGGTTTGTCATTCCTGGCTCTCCTCCCCAGCATCCTCTTGTTGGGCCTCAGGATTACACATGTTGCCATATAGTAGAATTTCCAGGTAGCATGTGGGCTTGTAAGACAACATGCGCTCTCTCTTCCAAATGAGCTCTTTGATTCCTTTGCAACATGTTGCTGTGAGTGACGCAGAGAAGAGATTTGAACCAAACCACAAAAACATGCCTTCTAGTCTTCCCCAAACAGCTTGCTTACCCTGCAGCGACTTCCCAGCCCTGTCCTCCAGAGGTCCCGCGGGCTGGCATCAGGCTGAGCTGCTCACACGCATGTTGAACTGCTTCGTGCCGAAGCCCTGCAAAGGCCTCTCAGAGGCCTCACGCTCACTTCCTCCACCGTAACCTTTACCTCCACTCGTACTTTTCCATTTTCCATCATGTGCAAACCTAAGAGCGTTTCTGTTCGTGAGGAGCGAGGCTGGATTGACTCAGAGGCTGGTCTGTGCTTGAGAAAGTCAAAAATAGCACAAAGTCTTCAGTGATGAGGCTGGATGTAGTTATCATTGTTGTCATTGAAATCGGGATTTTCCTGCTGCTGAGATTCTATGCCTATTGCAGATATAGCTGCATAAAATTAGGTCACTGCTGTCTGGACTGTTAGCTTGGGCTCAGGACTCATGTCGCCTGGTCTGGCCGCCAGCATCCTGAGCGGTGGATGTTATATGATGACTTGCCTAGATGCCTTTCTCCTGACTGCTGAGACCTCAGGTTGATGTGACTTCACTGTCGGCCATGTCGATGGGTCCTGTGGATTCTGATATTTGCCTAAGTGTTTTGACTTGAATCAGTCACCTGGATGTAGATAATTCCCAGACCATTTCCATACCGGACCTACGACTCAATCTTGAACTGATGCGACCTCCCCATTGTCCACACAACACTGACACTTATGTAGCCAACTGGCTGTTTCTTGTCTCGCAATTTGGCTGCTCCACCTTTCTCAGGCCAGGCTCCCTTAAGTTGCAAATGCAACGGGGTCATTCTCCTGTGTTCCTACTTCCTACAAGGACATTTCCTTTGTTATTTCATCATCTATTGAAAACCTAACTCTAAATACACGGTTTGTTTCCACCTCCAAAACCTTTGGTCTCACTAGATCTTTCTCATGCAAACAGAATTTTCTTCTGTCTTGTTACAGAGGTTCTCTCCTTCCCCTCATATTCTAGCTATTCTTTTGTTCCCCAGTTTTTAGGCAGATGTTTCCCTCATTGCTTTCTGGAGCTGATGGGCTTACCTTAGCATCAATCCTGGGGCAAATTATTAACTTAACAGGAGTCAGGTAGGATTCATTATTTGAGATACGCCTGCCACCTGCTTTTGCTTTTATTGACATTGGATTTGTTTAAAACAACTTGATAGCTCACAATCAGTGAATGCACCCACATTAAGTTACTCTTAAAAGTGGATAAAAACAGACTGGACAAGAAAGAAGGAATAGTAGGGCATCTAGTTTCTTTTATGCTTCAGGACCGATACATGCAGCCAAATAAGATAATACGAAGGAGAGAAAAGGTAAACGGAAAAATGAGATGCAAAAGAAATGAAGCTGTTAGCCCAGCGCACTAATCCGAGTTCAGCTCTGTGGCCGGTGGGCCAGGGGCATATTGAGGCCCCCAGAGAGATGGATTTTAGTCGTCAGTACTCCAGCGTTCCTGAGCAATGCTTTGGCTTGGGGTTAGAGAGTCAGAATGAAATCAAGAAAGAAAATGGACTTCAGGGACCTATGCGCAAAGTAAGAGCTGGTCTGAATTTGTGGAAAGGGGTGGAGAGGTTTTATAACTCCTGGAACACCCAAGGGAAACAGATCTGCAGGTAGCAGAAGCAGGGCCCTCTGCTGTATGCCAGCAAGTCCTCGGCAGTCACAGCCGCCCCTCCCGTTCACCACAGTAAGGGACTTTCTGAGCTTTGACAATGAGGACCTCCTAGGTGTTTATATGGCTCATTACTGACTGAGGACCTGAGCTACTAAGGAGCATCGCCGTGTTGTTTAATTGGCAGGTAAGAATGTAGCATTGGTCCAACACATGCCAGCAAGGTACATGTGATGGAAAGAGACTTCCATCCCTTAACACAGCCCAGCATATACCTGGGAAATATCCTGCATTTAAAAAAATATGGCAGAGTATTCTTGATTTCAAAACTTTAGAACAAGCTTAAAGATAACCAACTAATTTTCTTACTACATGGCCAGTTGTAGCACTTATGATATCAATAGGCTTCACAAGTATAGTACATAATTTCGAATCACATTTTATGTATAAAAAACCTATTTGTTGACTAAAGCCTATGGTTTTCTTCCAGGCCTGGTTAATTTTGCCATTGTCTAAGCCACCCTTAGTGACTATCATTAAGAAATGCAATTAGTCCATATGCCTTTAAATTAAAATTCCATGTTTGTGGTTTATTTATTCAGGGACTTCAAAATGTATCTCTTCTACAGGATAGTTAATATATAAAGTACATTAAGGATTCACAATTACCATTTACAGCTCATTATTGGCAATGTGTAGCAGCAATACAGTAAAGTTATAAACACATCAATGTTTCCTTTGCTATCCTGCTTTGTGCAGCTTTCTCCAAAAACAAATTCTCCGAATTAAACAAGAAAAATTTCATTGCTAATTAGATTTAGAAAATAGTCTGGAAACTAATGAAAGAAAAAAACAAATTTAAGAAGAGGGGGCAATTTGTTTCAAAGTATCCATGAAATAAATCTTCACTGCAACCATATAAGTTATATTTTCAATTTGTTTTCCTATCATGTTTGTAGAAACAGAACTTTAATATACACGTGCATATATAAATAACTGGTGGAAAAAACATAGGATGGACTTCTTATGTATGTGCAAAGAGTGTCCTCATATTCCTGCATATTTTAGAGAATTTATACTTATTATCACATAATTTAAAGGTTTTTATCATAATATTTGGTTTTCAGATCTACGTGTCATTTTAAATAATGCTGTACTTTGACAGTAGGTGGCACTATTGTCATTTTCTGACCATGGGCTGCGTCAGCTGGCAGAAGCCCGCAGGTGCACGTGCTCTTTCATTTAAGGGAGGAATGGCCATCCAAGAATCAATCCTGAAAGTCATCATTAACTTGAACTGACATCAAAGTGCCATTCCTTTGCCATTCTCTGTTTTAAACGCACAGAATTTCCTCGCACCTTTGCTATTAACTAACTGCTGCCTGCGGGTAGCCCAACACTCTTTTGTGTGTAATGATTTTCTTTTAAATGATTTCAGTACTTTTGCTGGCCTCACAGAACAAAGTCTCACAGAAATGATGCGAAGGAAAACCCCCTTTCTTCACGATTAAGGATAATAATAGTCTTTATTCATCTTTGATATTTACTATTCCTCTCCATTGTAGCTCATCAGCATTTCAACAGCATTCAACAAGCATGGCAATCACATATGTAAAGGTTAGAGTAAATTCAGTTCTCATTAGGAAGATGATCTGTTTTTTACATTTTCTTACAAATTGCTGAAATTACCTCCTATCATCTCTTTTGTCAATCCAAAATCCATTCAGGCTGCTTTTTATCCAAAACAAATAAAACAGTAATAGCAACAACCGCCACCACAAAACTTAATTCGCTACTTTTCCCTACAGTGGTTATGCGGTTTCTATTGTCCACCTTAACACCCAGTCAGCCATTAGTCACAAATGAATGGATTCGTAGGTGGAAGAGTGGACACGACTGACAGACACAAATGAATTTTTAAGCATTTCTCTAAAAGCCCTCACTAACGTTCCTTTCACAGGAGCAGTTAAGCATGTCAGTCTCTTCTGGCAAAGTTTTGGCTTTGCTGCAATCAAAAAGATAGGTTTGCCATCCCAGGATTTTCATTTCACTTTCACCATGGATATCTAGTTTGCCTTCCTAGGATTCTCATGGTTGATTGATGGTGTGAAGAAATGTATCGATAAGAGAATAATTTGGAGACAACTCCACCAAGATTATCTGCTTTTTTTTGTTTGTTTTATTTGCCGTTGAGCTTCCTTCTCAGAAAATTGATGCATGACTATTATATTTGGGCCTGTGTCTATGTGTATAATTTTCTTCTACATACTTGGGATGTCTTTCATCTGCTACAAAGACATTTTATTCTAAGTAATCCGGGTAAAATGAGGGCACCTGTGATTCCCCTATTCATTATATCTCATCTACGACTACTAATAAACTAATAATAATAAACGTGGCATTACTGAGTTTGCTCAGAATAGGAAGACATTCATGAGAATTTCACAGGTTTGATTACTGAAAGAACCATCACAGACTAGACTGTGGACCCACTCATTTCAATAGTTCTGCTCCAACCCTTTCAGCGCCCGGCTCCACAGGGCCCGTGGGTGCAGGCGCAGGCCCCTCTCTTTTCACTCTGCTGTCAGGATCCCCTGTAAGCCAAGGGACATTGGGTGGGGTACCCCAGGGGGCTCGCAGAAACGGACTGAACCACATATGCACGGCCCACCTCCCCCAAACTAAATGTACACTCAGCTCGCCTTGCCCTCAGCAGGATCCCCGAGGCGCCAGCGCCTGCCTCAGTACCCCCTTCAGCAGAGTGGGGCTGTCACAGGGCGGGCTGTACAGTGGGAAGAGACAGGCGTCTTCATCGGTGGCAGCTAAAACATCTTATCTCTTTGGTGAATTTTATAAAAAGTTACCTCAGTGAAAACACATTCCTATGGCCTCTCCCAGAGCCTTGGAGGTGACAGGCAAATGAGGGGCCCTGACACTTTAACTTCTTTAGTTTAAAGCGGGCGAACACATTTTAATCACAGCTGCTGCTGTAGGAACGATGGGCAGAGGGGAGAAGACAGAGGCAGGGGATTTATACTGGCTCACAGGAAACAGAATGAAGAGTGCAGATTTTCCTAACAATGCTTCCTCCCTCCAACACAATACAGAGAAAAATGTGTTTGGTAACACTTAGGATACATGGTGCATTCCCACTGGGTTAAGATCGCTCTTGATTTTATCTGTTCTAGGATTTCTTACAAATGGAATCGGACAGTATATATGCTTTTTTAGCTCAGCTTAATGTTTTTGAAATTCATCCATGTTGTTGTAGGTCTATCAATTATTTATTTCTTTCATAGCTGAGTTGTATTTCACTGAATGCTGGACCATGAGTTGTTTACCCATTCATCTGTGTTGATGGACATTTGGGTCATTCCCAGTTCCTGGACATTATGAGTAGAACTGCTATGAACATTTATATATAATCCTTATGTGGCTGTGTGTCCCAGTTGACTGGGATAAGTCCTTAAATTGGATCATATGGCACGCATATGTTTAAGGAAATATCATGGGCAAGTTCTTAATTTCTCTCTACCTCAGCAAACGGAGATTTTACTGTCTAATGTCTCTGTGATCAGTCTAATCCATACAGATGTTTAGCACCATGTCTGGTACACAGCAAGCATTTAGTACATGAAATGATGAAAGTTATTATTAGTTAAGGATGTTCTCTAGGACAGATTCAAGTTGAGGCTCCAGTCATTTGTGTTGTAAGGCTGCTCGCCAGATGGAAAGGAAAATCAAGTTGTCTAGAGCCCACTGTTGGGGTTCTAATCCCTGCACCATCACTTGGTTGCTTGGTATCCCTAGGAGAGCTCTTAATCTCTCTGTGCAGTTCCCTCATTTGTAAAATTAGACAAAACTATGTATTAGTAGTAGCATTGATAATACTATTATTTTTTCCATATTATATTCAGATTTTAAAGGAAATTCCTTATACTGGGAAGGCATATTGTTCAAACAGATTGTGTGTAGCTTGATATTTAAGCAAAAGAGGGTAAACTGCATTTGGTAATTGACTTGCATGGGAAAGGTTTTTTTAACTGCAAGTGTCTGTCTCTCTTTGCTTTTCCCTGTAGATGCCCTGATACCAGAGAATACGTTCGCCTATAACCTACAGCTTTCACGGTATCACTCAATCAAAGCACTCCCTCAAGGAGATTTTTCTATTTTTACAACCTGGTTGGTGTTTATGGGAATAAGTTGATAGAGATCTTTTTTTCCCCTTAGCTGCTCTGTGAGATTTATGTAATTTAGGATTTTGTTGTGAGGTTCCTGACAGATGGGGGAAGACATGAAATTATAATGGCACTCTCAGATATGAAACAGTCTGGAGCTGTGATGCATCTAGAGTTTTTATAGTAGAATTTCTGTAGCACATAAAATACCAAAAGCTTGAATTCTGCCTTAGCTGGTAATGGCGCTGCCTGAATATAGGTTGCTATGGTATTGAAGGGGCTGGATTGACAGAGAAACTAAGGAGCTACTGTGATGTGGAAAAGGGGGACTTGCTTAGATAAACTTAAATGGAAAATTCTTTTTGTCAGTAAGAAGAGAGACATTATGTAAACTGATCCCAGGACGCTGTTGGGGATCATAAGGTCCGTAAAATATCCTTCACTTTTGCAAGTCATGTGTCTCTATCTTCATTATGTGCCTGGATGTTACAAATTTCACTTTTCTATTCTGTAAATGAGATAAAATTAAAATATTTCCAACTGATTTTAGTGAAAAATAATGCTTAGTAATAACTTTGTAATTTCTTAACTATGAACATGCAATAATAAAACTAGTGTCTTCATTTTACCTGTCAAATTATAAAAAAAAATCTCATTTTGATTGGTGCCTAGGTTTTAAAGATTCAAGAGAAAACTGTCTTCAGTGAATGTTTTTGAGAAATTTATTCTCTGGCTTAGGGATTCTTAGAGATTGGAGAATAAAGGTCATTGATTCATTCATTGATTCATTCATTCAGAATACTTACTGAAGGTCTACCAATTGGTAGGCACTATTCTGGGCACTGGGACAACAAAGCTGAAAAAATAAACTCACTTCTTGTTGGTGAAAATAGGCACTAACCTGATAAGAAAACAAACATATGCAAACTGCAAGTAGAAATAGAAGATATAAAGAAAATACCATGTATGTTGTTTGTCTGGGGCAATGGATTTCCAGGAGGAGGGCACAGCAGCACAGACTTTAAGCCGTAATGAAATGGCTTTGTCCATGGGACAGGGAGGTCACTATGGCTGGGTCAAGTGAATGATGGGGCGTGTGCACCTTTCCCAACACAACCCCAAACTGCAAAGAAACAACCCTCTCACTTGGAGTGTATGGAGAGAGGTGAGGGGTGAGCTCAAAAGGGTTAGGTTGTGGAAGCGCCAAGAATATAACGAGACTACCTTGTATAATTAATACAGTCACTGTAACTACTTTTTAATTCTTCCTCTCTGCTATGATCTGAACGTGTATGTCCCCCAAAGTTCATATGTTGAAATCCTAACCTCCAGAGATTACCATATTAGTAGGTGGGACTCTGGGGGAGTGCTTTCATCATGAGGGTGGAATTCTAGTGAATGGGATTAGTGCCCTGTAAGACCAGAGACCCCGGGGCCCCTCCCACCATGTGAGATGCAGGGGGGGCCTGCCCAGGAGCCGGGAGGGCCCTCACCAGAGCACCACCGTGCTGGCTCCTTCATCATGGACTGCCCAGGCTCCAAAACTGCCAGAAGTACATTTCTGTCGTTTATCAACCACCCACTCTGTGTGATTTTGTTGTAGCAGCCCAAATGGACTAAAACACTCTCTATTAATCCAGTATTTCAACAAAATGACTTACTTTTCTTTGACAATATTCCTTTCTTCTCTGTTTTTGCACTTTTGCTTATATGCTTTTCTGCATCAGCAGTGGTTTTTTCCCTTCCCCATGTTTTCCCTAAACTTTATATTTTTTAAGGGAAGTTCAACAGTGGATCCTTCATGAAGCCTGATTGGTTCACCCTCTGAATTCCCCATAACTTTTCCCATGTGCCATTCTTTATGCACCGGTTTCTGCTGTGCATTTTACAGTTGTTGTCCTCCTAATGATTGCTAGAGGGCAGAAGTCATGCCCTACCCTTCATGGATAGTTTGCAACCTAGCAGAGAGTGTTGGCTTTATTGGGTGTGCTCACATTGTGGCTGAACAAAAGAAATATACCAGTTCACTTTTCTAGTAAAACTCCTATTACATCTAAACTGAATTTTCTGCAACTTTTTATCTCTGATGCTTACCAGGGATACAGGAGGAGCTCAGGATAATTTTAAATAAATGAGACAGTTACCAGTATTATGTTATTATAGTTTAACAGAAATATTATATAAGTTTTTAAACAAATAATAGTTAATAGGGAGAAGGTGAAAAGTGGTAGTGATGTACCATACTTCCGTGATTTCACATTTAATATAAGTAATTTTTAGAAGTGTATCGTAGGCGATTCAGCTACAGTGTGGGAATATTGATGTTATTGTTTTGTAGGGCTAATGGCTTCTGTTGAACTATTTAGAATTAAAATTTAGCTTCAGAATATTTATTTTCTTAATATGAGATTGTGTCTCAGCAGTATTGCTTGTTCTGTCTATTCTTGTCATGTATTCATTAAGTAGGGTTAATAAACACTGCCATTGTCATGAAAGTCAAAAAAGTACTTTATCATTAGGTCATTAATCATATTTGTAATTTACCTTGGCTACAAGTAGACTGTGGGTACAATAATTTTATACCCTCATCTTTCTTGGGCCAACATTTTGTCTTATGGACAAAGCCACTTCAGAATTTTCTTCTTTAACCATAACAAACTACAACTGTGCATTGGTAGTTTTGACGTGAATTATTAATTACCTTAATGTGAATTTTAAATAATTATTTTGTAGCTTATAAGTCACCATGTACTCATTAGCTTTCTTATAGTTATATCCAAAACATAGTGTATGCTTGGGAGCAAAAGGATATTGCAGATTTAGAAATAACAACTGAGAGCTTGGGAAGAAAGAAGGAAGGACATAACTTGGACAGAAATAGCTCTTTGGGGGCTTCTCGAATAACCGAGGGGCACTGAAGCTGCTTAATCCCATAGACTGTTACATAAACTCTACCATAAGAATTTTTAAAACATGCAACACCTGGCTATTTAGTCAGAGGCGCTGACCTCTTTTCCCTTAGGTGGTCAAATAAAAAAATGACAACAGCCAACACAACAGTAGCTGTCCAGTGTGAATGAATCAAAATTATACTTTCTTTTTGTTAGATCGGCAAAAAACATAGTACATTTTTTGGTGTGCCACAGAATTTTAGTAATTAGTTTATGTGTGCCATGAGATGAAAAAGATTGAAACTCGCTGATCTACATTTTAGGGGGAAAAAACCCAAAGTCTAAAGTGATGCTATATCTAGGCATATTAATAACATGCAAGAGAGAGGAGTTTACTTACAAAGGAGGAAACCACATAATTATTCAAAGCAGCTATATGACTGCAAAGTACAAAATCTAGAGATATCTAAAATGGGTCAAACAGTTTTACATACTTTTGATTTATGGATAGTAGAAGAGATGTTCATAACAATGGTGCTCCATCATCTGGAAGCCAACTTAGAGTTTCAGCAAAGTTATTTAAGGATTCAGAGAAACATACAATATCTTTTAGAAACATACACATAATAAAATTTTGCTTTTTAACCTTTAAAGATAAAATGTTATATGTCTGTAAAATCTGACCATCCAAAATGACAACTTATTCAGAGTTCTACATCGCTGGGTCTTACAATACCTAGCTTTTTGAAATGTTATCTAATGTTGCCACCTCTAAGTCTTACACCAAATTTTATTGATGCAAGATTTAATTTATAATATATATTCCTTTGATATTTTATAAACAATTAATGTTTTCACATTGGCAGGAATTAAACTCTGCCTTTTTCTTTTATTTCCACCACCAGTTTTATTTCTACGCTCTTCCTTTCAAAACTCATTATTTCAAATATAACAGGAGGACCTTACATGTGATTCACTGAGCAAAGGTCACCTCTAAATAGGAAAATGTTACACTTTTGATTTAATCTGCTTTGGCTGTGGAAGTAAATTCAATTGAGAAAGATTTTTTCTTCTAAATCAAAAACGGTCATTTCTTATGAGCAAGATATAGATTGACTACGCTTTGTGCTTCAGTTGTAATGATTTCATAAACCGAGCAGCAAACAGTCTAGTCCCTTTGGAGGGAGGTCACATTAGGAGACAACTTTCAAGTCAGGTTTTGCCCGCTTTCAACATTTTTATCAGCTTAGCTGCAGTATCTTTAATATGTAAAATAATTAGGGTGTTAGTAAAACTTATCAGGAGCTTTTAAAGAGTGAGCATCCAAATTTTTTACTGTGTAACTTGTCTCCAAGAAGATGGATAGAGAAATGGATGAAAGGGAAGGAAAGATTCGTTCTCTCAAACAGGTGATAGTTGAGATAAATGAGAAAAAAGTTCCATTTTAGGATTTACAAATGAAAATTTCCTAGCACAGTAACGAGAGCTATGTCTAAAGGACAGAAGAAAAAAAAAAAGTATTGAAATAGTCCTGACCTAATGCTGATTTATTTTTTTTGACTTATTTCAATTAGCAATGGTTGGGCCATTGATTTGTTTTCTGAGTTCTCCGCAGTTCAGTGTTGCCAGGGTGAGCGATAGCCTCAGGAGCCCCGTTCTGCAGCTCCGAAGGTACACGGCTGTGTGAGAGCAACGCGTGCTGAGTCGGGGCGCAGCCGGCCCCCCGCAGGGGGCGCTCCGGCGCGCAGGGCGGCGGGCCCCTGCCCTCAGGCTGGTCCGCGCTGCGCGCCTACCCAGCCCCGCCCGCGCGCACGGGCATTTCAGTGCCCAACTGACGCGAAGTTGGAGTAATCCTGGGTTTGGAACTTGACGACCGGAGAGAGAAATGGGTACTTCCTCTGGCCTCAGAAAATCGAGACTATGAGTTGACGAACCGCAACATTGTAATTCACATTTCTAATTTAGTGATGTTTTCATATGTTTTGAGTGTAATGAAAACTTGGCTTATTTGCTATTTCACTGTCAAGTTTACTGAATTTGGCGACGTTTATTTGAGAAGTTGGGGCTCTCGCGCCCCTGGGTGACCTGTTGGAACAGTTCCTCACTGAGGCCTCAGCTCTATCGCGGAGAATCACGTTCTATGTTAAAATTGATATAAACAAAAAGAAATCACTTTAGTGGAATTTACTTTACCGGTGGCTGAAGCCGTACTCTGGAGCTAGCGCTCTTACGGGCCGTTCTTGAAGCTCAACACCCGAGGAGCTCGGCGGAGAAATCCCGGGGCGGCGCCCGAAGGCCGGCTCCGCGCCAGCCGCCGATGCGCGGCCGTCGGACGGTTCGGCCTGACGGCAGGAAACAGGAGACGGGGGACTGGACGCGCCCAGGCTCAGCGCGGCAGCTGGGCGGTAACAGAGAAGGGGAGCGAGCGGCTCGGCCGTCAGCCCAGGACCTGGGGAGCTGAACCAATCGCACTGAAGCCGCAGTGACTTGAAGCTGCCGCGCCCACGCCCCCCAGGGCACCGCTGCGTCCTCTGCGGAAGGGGCCTGACCCCGGAGCGAGTCGGGGCAGGAAGAACCACCCCAGGGTACACCGGCCTCTCGCAACCAGCTGGTAGCAGGCCTGCCCAGGGAGGAGGGGCAAGCTCTAGGGCGAGGCACATGCAGGAGGAACCAATGGAGGCGGGAGAGGCGAGCACGTGCGCAGCGGAAACCAAGATGGAGGAGGGAGCAGTAAGCACGTGTGCAGTGGAAACCAAGATGGAGGAGGGAGCAGTAAGCACGTGCGCAGCGGAAACCAAGATGGAGGAGGGAGAGGCGAGCACGTGCGCAGTGGAAACCAAGATGGAGGAGGGAGAGGCGAGCACGTGTGCAGTGGAAACCAAGATGGAGGAGGGAGCAGTAAGCACGTGTGCAGTGGAAACCGAGATGGAGGAGGGAGAGGCGAGCACGTGCGCAGTGGAAACCGAGATGGAGGAGGGAGAGGCGAGCACATGCGCAGTGGAAACCGAGATGGAGGAGGGAGGGGCGAGCACGTGCGCAGTGGAAACCAAGATGGAGGAGGGAGCAGGAAGCACGTGCGCAGCGGAAACCAAGATGGAGGAGGGAGCAGTAAGCACGTGTGCAGTGGAAACCAAGATGGAGGAGGGAGAGGCGAGCACACGTGCAGTGGAAACCAAGATGGAGGAGGGAGAGGCGAGCACATGCACAGTGGAAACCGAGATGGAGGAGGGAGGGGCGAGCACATGCGCAGTGGAAACCGAGATGAAGGAGGGAGAGGCGAGCACATGCGCAGTGGAAACCGAGATGAAGGAGGGAGAGGCGAGCACATGCGCAGTGGAAACCGAGATGGAGGAGGGAGCGGCGAGCACATGCGCAGTGGAAACCGAGATGAAGGAGGGAGAGGCGAGCACATGCGCAGTGGAAACCGAGATGGAGGAGGGAGAGGCGAGCACATGCGCAGTGGAAACCAGCCGGTGCAGTAGGAACCGGATGGTGCGCGGAGCGAGCTTTGGGTCATGCGCAGTAGGAGCCAGAATGGCGACATAAAGGGGTGAAGTCTAGCCTGGGAAGAGGCTCAACTTGGGTCAGGATGGACAGCCTTGCGTTGCGGGAAAGGGACTGTGTAGGGGGAGGGCCCAGCACCCCCCCCCCCCAACAGGAAACAGGTTGGGCTTTTCAAAAGAAAGCCTCCAGGTTCAGAAAACTAGGAAAATATATGGAGGATTATGTCAGAAACCTCCCGAGCGGTGGCTGCTGGAGCCGGCCGCCCTCCACCCCGAGGCGGGCTCACTTCCCTTCGCGGCAGTAAATCCGCCTCTGAGCTTAAACTTCTCGGGCGCCGGTACCCTTTGAAATGCCTGCCTTGCAACAGCAAGAGAACCAGTTTTCACCAGCGACAATGGAAGTCTGTAGGAAGAAAAGGCAGTATGCAGTAATTACACCGGAGTCAATTCGGATCTTAACGGATTTAATCCTTTATTTGAATGTGCCATGTTTCTTTATTACTTACTTGGTGTTTTATAGTGCAATATACCAAGGGGAAGCAATCAATGCAGGTCTATTGATCAGAAATGAGTTAGAACAGGACAGAAACGGAATAGTATTTTACCTGAAAACAGTTACTAGAGGACACTGATTAAATTCAGTAACTATTAAATACGTCAAATGAAATGAAATCGGAGAGAGCACTTCACCAGGCAAAATTAAGGGATTTAAATCAAGGAACTCATCATAACGGGGAGTTGTTACATGTAAAACGTTTTCTCAAGTGCAAGAATCTCATTTCTGTAAAAGGTACATAGTAAACGATTTGTCATACTTTTATATATGTTTGAAATAGTTCATGATATAAAAGCATAAAATGTAATTGAAAGACATAAAATAAAATTTAACAAATGGAAAGAAAGGTCTACTGTGCTCTTGGACAGGAACACTTATTAGGACGTCAATTCTTCATATATACATGTATATACATACACACATATACACACATACATATTTAAGGCAGTGTTCTTTAGAATCCCAATGTGTTTCTTTAGGAGAAGGGGACTTGTTTAAAATAATATTAATGTTTATTGCCCAAAATGAGCTAGAAATAAAGGAGGGAAAGTAAAAGGGACCTGATATTCCAGATGTCAGGACACTGAAACGGAAAATCCGCTAAGCACAAATCAGTATGGTATTGGTATAGAAGTAGACAAACAAGTTACAGGAATTCAGTATTTTGTAAATGTTATTCAAGTGAGAATTTGATATATAAAGTGACATATTTAATGGGAAAGGAGAATTTTTTTAAAGTTCTGTGGTTGGTTATTCATCTAAAAAAAATTGGAATCTATTTTATCTTCTCTGTAAGAATACACTTCAGATGAATAAAATAGTTAAATAGGAAAAAATAAAATAGAAGAATGCTGAAAGTTTTTAAAATTTAGAAGTGCATTTAAAATATGTACATTTTGGCAAAATATTCTTAATCAAACTGTAAACCCAGAGAACACATAGAAAATGTAGCCATAATTTATGCTAGGAAAATTGAATTTTTAAATTTCAAACTATAGTATAAAAGATGTCAATAATAAGATGATAAATGTAGACAAAGATGCTAAGGCCTAACAGCAGTCACTTACAAACAACCCTCCCAAATTGGCAAAAAATGTAGAAGAGAGGAAAAATATAATAGACATTTTAGAATATGGCAAATCAAAATGGCAACACATAAAAAGACACTATAGTTCACTAGTTGTCAGGGAATAAAAATTTAATGTGATATTGAGATGTCATGTTACCCCCAGCAGAGTCCAAAATGAAAGATAAAACTATAAATGTTTACATTGCAAATATTAATGGGAGATTTTCCAGTTTCTTGGGTAATGTAATCTGGCAACAACTATTGAAATTAATAAATATACTGTTTGATCCCGATCTTCTGTCATGCTACAGAATCTATAGACATCAAAGTACCATTAATTACATTTATATGTACATGGATTTTATTCTAATATTGCTTATGGTAGAAGGGTAAATAAATCGCATTATATATACATTAAAGAATAAAATGCAGACACTAAAAAAGTGAACTTTATATAAATTAGCCAGTCTTTTAAAATATTTCAAATGTTTCTACGTAAAACAATAAGTTATTTCAAGGCATTGACTGTTTAAAATATATAAATATAAAACATGGCTATGAAAGAGTACCTTTACATAAGTTAACTGTCTAGATGTTGGAGTTATTAAAGAATTTAAAAACATTTTGTGATAAATGCAAGAATAATGTTAGGAATATTGGTAAGATGTGTGTTTTCATAGGTCTCTGCTAAAGTGGGGAAAACTGGAGCCTTCATCATTGTCAGCTTAGCTGTGCCATCCTTGTCCCAAGTCCCCTTTCTTCTGTTCTAGTCTTTTATAAGTTTATACTTTATTAGGATGTCCTTAGTTTTTACCTAATGTCCATTTTTTGTTCCAGGACCCCACAGTACATTTTGTCATCATGTCTCCTCAGGGTGTCTCTTGGCTGCAGTGGTTTCTCACACTTGACTTGATTTTGATGATGTTGACTGTTTCTAGGAGTACCAGCAAGTATGTTGTGGAATGTCCCTCCCTTAAGGTTTTTCTCATGTGTTTCTCATGATTACTCTGGGTTTATGGGTTTTTGACATTAGTGTTCACCAGGTTTCTCCTCTGTAAAGTTATTCTTTTTCTCCCCTTTCCGTATTGTACTCTTTGGAAGGAATTCACCACGTGCAGCGCACACTTAAGGAGCGGGGTATTATGCTCTTTCCTGGAATGTGGTGCATCTGCATGTATTATTTGAATTCTTCTTCACAGAAGGTATGTCAGTTCTCCTCTGTTTATGTGCTTATCTCACCATTTATTTATATCACTATGGACTCATAGATACTTATTTTATGGTTTTATGGTTTTTGGTTACCCTCTAGTGCTACTTTATTAATTTTGCTCGGACATATTTTAGCTTTGTACATTTTGGGGAGCTCTTTCAGTTGGCTCTTGTGTCTGTTTTATATTTCCCCATATTTGTGAGTTTTTGGGGGGGGCTTTTTTTTTTTTTTTTTCACTGTCTGGAACTATAAGATTCTCCATGCTCATCTTGTACATTCTTAGCTCAGCCCTAGATTTGGTACTTTTCTCAATGGCCATACCTTTTATTGGCAAATGGTATTAGAAACCAAGATATGGGTATTAGGTGTGCTCATTGCTATGGGAGTATTGTTGCTTCTAGGCCCTGTCAGATGACAGAGCAAGGAAACACACACACACACACACACATACTCACACAGGTATGCACTAGAAGTTCAAGTGATATTATCTGGACTGAGGTTTTTTTTTTTCTTTTACTCAGGTCCTCTGTGTTCATTCAATTCTTGGAAAAACATTTTCTTCATACTTGCAAGGTAGCTATGGCAACTCCAGAAGTTAAGTTCCAAGAAACAGAGTCTAAGAGGCCCTTTTCCAGAGTTCCCAACAAATTCCTCCTGAGAGTCATTGGCTCCTTTTAGGTCACATGCCAATTTAGGAACTGATTACTGTAGCGAAGCAAATATTTATGTTAGGACATGTGATCCTTTTGGTCAGAATAATGACAGTGTTTGAACTATACATGGGTTAAAAGCATCAGAGACATGGATTTTCAAGTAGTTGTTACTTAAAAAAGAAAGGAAAATACAGATGTTTGAAAAATGATAATTTCCACCATAGTAAATACCACTATTTACATGAATTCTGAAATTTTAAAACTGGCTTCCACTTACTGTGAGGTTGTAAAAGAAAATAAGGTAGTTAGTTTAAAAAAATGCATCAGGAAATAGCTTGAGCTCTATTGAAAGCAAATGAACATTCATAACTTCTGAAAATTGAATAGTACTTTACTATATTTTTACATATGAGTACTCTCTGCTTTGAAACTACAAATGTAAAGAATAAATCCATTGTCAGATTACTTTCTGGTTTTGCTTTAAAAATAATTTCACTTTTACAAAAATGGAACATTTAGGTTTGGAGGAAATAAAATCTTTGTCCCTTGTGACTGTTGCTTCATTTTGTCTCTCTCCATTGGTTTTCTTTATTTACCTTGTTCAGGAATATATTCAAAGGTAAACTAGATATATTGCTGTTCATTCATCAAAATGTTAAAGCACTTTCATTTTTTCAACTTTGAGGGAGGAAGTTTGTCAAATATTTTTAAAAAGAAAAAGTTATAGGCTGGCAGGACTAGAGGTTGGCATTAAAACTCAAACCTGTATTATGATTTGGAGTTTCTATTTTTTCTTAGGCTTTCATACCACTTTTAAAATTAAATCAGCAATTAATGAAACAAAAATTCCAATGGAAAAGGATTATTTTTAAATTAATCTCTTGCAAAGATATACTAGTTTAAAGATGCTAGCAATCACTAGAAAAAGTCACATCTTGTTATTTGTGTTTTTTTTTGGTTTTGTTTTGTTTACCTGAAGACAGTTATTGCTTCCAGTTATATTTAAGATTATTGCTTTTATTTTATTGTTTTAATAATATTACTCATTCATTGTAGAGATTTAAAGGCTTAAAAAATAAAATATTAAAGATACTCCTAATTTGAATTTTTAAATGCACTGCTACTTAGGTTCCTGTGACATGTTCAAATTGTAGTTGGGCCACAAATATCTTGGGTGACTTCTAAATTTAAATTCCATGAAATGGACATTAAATTGGGAACTCTGAATTTAAACTTTGGTTATTTGAAACCCTTAGAGAATCGAACTTCCAGAGTTAAAATAATATTTTTTGAGGAGTGCAGTAATGATACATTTTTGAGTTACAAGACTTTTTATTTTATTTTTTAGCTCTTTTGACAACAATCTTTCTCACCTTTTCTCTACCTTAAGCAGTGGATACTTGCCATAATTTGTTTACTTTCTTATGACTTTATTAAAATATATATATTTTTGAGTAGTACTGGATATTTCTAAAATTGAATTTTGTCTTACAAATGTTCTTATATATGTAAATTCCTTATAAATATAACAGCCAATTTTGAATAAGCATATCACTTAATGGTTTAAGTCAATTTTATTAAGTTATTTATTGAAAATATTTTATGTACTGGACATGATAATAATTAGTACTTTTTACATATTTCATTTACTCTTTATATTTCAGTAAGGTGAGTATTAAAATCTCAGTTTTAGAGAAAAGGACAATAAGGTTCAGAGCTTAAGATAATTAAGGTCACACAGAAGAGCCAGGATTTAAACCTATCAGAAGAACAGGACATACTACATCTAAAAATTAAGAGACACTGTAACAAACAAAAGAAAAAAAATCAAAGTAAACATTATTCAGAGAGACTCTCCTCCATGGTTTCTCATGCTCCTACATGCCTTGCTGGGTGTGCAAGGCTGGGCCACTCCTTACCCTGGCCATTTCTCAGTCTTGTGTTTACAGGAAACAACCTTGAAGGATGGGGTAATGCCTCCCTTTTGAACAAAGAGTAGGCTTTCAGTAAAAGCTGTGGATCCCCCAATTTCAGAGTCCCTTTCTTGTATTTGCAGCCTCTTATAATTGTTCCTTGCATTTAGTGAGCACTCAGGATTTGTTTTATGTGAGGCATAAAGGACAAAGAGTAGGTTTTTTTTTTTAAAAAATATACCAGGAATGAATTCTCCAAATATGTCTGTGAGCCTTATTTACAAAAAGAAAACAATGAACTTCAATAGAACTATGACATTCATTTCTTAGTGTTTACTATGTGTGTGGTGAGTTCTTAATTATGTTGTTTTACCACTTGCAACAACGCTTTAAGGTAGGTAATCATTTTTCATCAAGAAATGTAGAATAAAAAAGAATCTTCAAGGAAAAGAGCCCAGCAGATGCTTGCTTCTGATATATATGCAATATAAATCTGAGGAAGATTCCCTCATAGCAAAAGGAGTGCCTAAGATTGGGCAAATATCACTTATTATACATTATATTAGGGCCATTTGTGCCTCATAATTCTTATGAAAGTGGCTTTACCTTGGCAAGAAACAGCACTCCAAATACTATTCCAAGACCTAGTGTATGAAATCAAAGTCAAGACAGATGTCCAGATAGATGTTTTAAAGGAACACAAGAATGGATTTGACTAAGCGAAGCACTCTGTTTCTTAATTGCTAAGCGTCTGAGGATGGTATCTACCCCCCCCCCAGGTACTGAGAATCTTCTTTTCCTGGAGTTTTCCCTGGGGATAATTGGGGTTCTCCACATATCTAAAATCCGGGCACTGAGGATGGCATGTAAGAACCAAGAGAAAGGCAATTTAGGGAAGAAAGTAAAGAGAGAAACAAATGCTAGCGTCAAACCTAAAGAAAACCAAGCTGCCTCGATGAGAAAATGTGTGTAATCCAAGCCGGCTGTTTTTGGCATCGTATCTTGCGCACTCCAGGAGCGGCGTCGGAACTCTCAGGGTAACTAGGCAACGACGTTGCCGTGGTAACCCGGGAAGCTCAGCGAGTTCCCGCTGGTATCACAGGGGCAGCCCTTCCGCCCCGGAGCTGGCCTGGTGGGAGGAGTGAGGGAGTGTCGGGCTCTCGCGAGAGCTGCGTGGGGTCGTTGGCGAGCGTCTTCGACGTCGTTCCTACGGACGCGGTGGGCCGGCGGGGCCGCGGCCCGAAGCTCCTCGATGGCCGCTCCGGAAGGGACGCGCATCTCGCCCCTGTGGGTTCTGGAAGAAGCCCTGGGCGGGGGCGTGCCGGCAGCCGGGGACGCCGCGGACGCGGTGGCCGCCGAGGGCACCTACTACCTGGAGCGTATCCTTCCCGTGTAGGCGCGGCCCCGGTGCCGGCCGCTGTAACGGTGTCAGGGGCGAGAGCCCGGCTCCCCACTGGGGGGCGCCCTTGAGGCTCGGGGCCGCCGAGCCGGCCGAGGCGCTTGTTGGACCTCAAGGCGGCGTCTCTGCCCCCAAACCCCGGGCGTAGCTACCACTGAGTCAACTCTGGACAAAGCGGGGTGTGAAGGTGGCCAGCGCGCCGGCCCAGCCGGCCTTCTGGCGCGGCGGTCTTCCTGAAGCAGCCCCGAGCTTTCGGAACACTCGCTTTTATTTCTTGTGAAAAACTTTAGAACTCCCATCCCCGGTGGGGCACGTAGGGGAGGCCGCCGTCCATGTTCCTCTCTTCCATTGATCTCTCTCTCTCTTTCTCTCCCTTCCTCTCTCTAAAACCAGTAAAACACTCTCTGGTGAATAGTAAAAAAACCCAAACCCCAAAACCTTCTCAGCTCCACTCCTCTAGGCATGTAGATGATTTGTCCTGCCGAGAGGGGGAGGGTTCGTGAGAAGAAGATCCCTATTCAGGCAGGTAGGACGGAGATGAGTTATCTGTTTTATTCTCAAAGGCATCAAGGAAACTCCAAAATCTGCCTTGTTAGGTTTGTCCCGCTAGAGTCACTCCAGCTCTGGTTCCCGGACTCAGGGACCCGGCCGCGGCCCGGCTGTGAGCTCCGGCGGCTGGTCCACCTGCCTGACCCGGCCACGGCCCGGCTGTGAGCTCCGGCGGCTGGTCCACCTGCCTGACCCGGCCACGGCCCGGCTGTGAGCTCCGGCGGCTGGTCCGCCTGCCTGACCCGGCCGCGGCCCGGCTGTGAGCTCCGGCGGCTGGTCCACCTGCCTGACCCGGCGGCGCCCCGTCTGTGAGCTCCGGCGGCTGGTCCACCTGCCTGACCCGGCCACGGCCCGGCTGTGAGCTCCGGCGGCTGGTCCACCTGCCTGACCCGGCGGCGCCCCGTCTGTGAGCTCCGGCGGCTGGTCCACCTGCCTGACCCGGCCACGGCCCGTCTGTGAGCTCCGGCGGCTGGTCCACCTGCCTGACCCGGCCACGGCCCGTCTGTGAGCTCCGGCGGCTGGTCCACCTGCCTGACCCGGCGGCGCCCCGTCTGTGAGCTCCGGCGGCTGGTCCACCTGCCTGACCCGGCCACGGGCCGTCTGTGAGCTCCGGCGGCTGGTCCGCCTGCCTGACCCGGCGGCGCCCCGTCTGTGAGCTCCGGCGGCTGGTCCACCTGCCTGACCCGGCCACGGCCCGGCTGTGAGCTCCGGCGGCTGGTCCACCTGCCTGACCCGGCGGCGCCCCGTCTGTGAGCTCCGGCGGCTGGTCCACCTGCCTGACCCGGCCACGGCCCGGCTGTGAGCTCCGGCGGCTGGTCCACCTGCCTGACCCGGCCGCGGCCCGGCTGTGAGCTCCGGCGGCTGGTCCACCTGCCTGACCCGGCCACGGCCCGGCTGTGAGCTCCGGCGGCTGGTCCACCTGCCTGACCCGGCGGCGGCCCGTCTGTGAGCTCCGGCGGCTGGTCCACCTGCCTGACCCGGCGGCGCCCCGTCTGTGAGCTCCGGCGGCTGGTCCGCCTGCCTGACCTGGCCACGGCCCGTCTGTGAGCTCCGGCGGCTGGTCCGCCTGCCTGACCCGGCCGCGGCCCGGCTGTGAGCTCCGGCGGCTGGTCCGCCTGCCTGACCCGGCTCGGTACCTGTCCCAGCTCCGGGGAGCTTTCAGCAACTTCGTTAAAGAGATCAAAGAAAATAAATGGTATTTTACTTGAGGCAAGCATGATTTTTCCAAGTATATAAGTTTGAAGAGTTGGAAACTGATTTGTGGGTGCTTTAGCATCTTAAGTGAAGCTTTATATTTCTGTTTTTATAGCACTGTCAAGCTTTTTTAGTAATAGTTCTTTTTAAATTAAAAAATAAGTCAACATTTCTTTCAGAGCTGTCTACATCACGTATAAAGTTACCCACTGTCCTTGCTACTGAGTGATAACCAGGCATCAACATTTTTGTCTGCGTTAAAATGATTTCTGTAACACATAGTTTAATTGTTAACATGAGACACACAATGAGGTAACTTCTTGCTAACATTGGAGTCCCATAAATGGTGGGACTCCAGGATAGCACAACTTTCAGCAATGAAAGTCATGTTTTCTCAATTGGCAGGGGCAATCCCGAGTCACAACTGCCAGTACATAGCACTTGACCCAAAGCCTGTCGTAAAGACTTCTCTTAATAGTCACATTTGCAAATATAAGCAACTCCAACTTTTCAGAATTTTATTATCTAGTTTGTGAATTATTTAGGCCCTTTGCTTTTCTTCTCTCTCTGCTTGACTGAGTACTATTTTGGGTTTCAACCAGAGTAGTCAGGGGATAACAAAGCTAAACATTTAACCACTCAGTTTTTCTATATTCAATGCAACATTCAGGTAAGGGTTAGTCATGGGAGAGACTTTAACTCTTAGGTTTGGGGATTACTCCTGAATGCGAATTATCCTTGTATCCCTGGGCTCGTGTAACACGCATAATTAAGAGTTGACTGTATAATGTTATTTGACATTGTTTCTTAAGGCAATTATGATAGTTGTTGGAGTGAGACTTTCTTGGGTTTAAAGTCTTTAGCTCTCAGGTCATTTAATTGAGCTCTTGCAGTGGATAAATAAAAGTTATGATATGCACAAATGAATCAGAAATCTGATGTTCTCTACTTTGCACGTACACCATATCACTTCTAATCTGCATTTAGTGTTGGACTTCCTTTATTTATGACTGAACAGATGCTCCTAGAACACTAGACAACAAGATATCAATATTGAGCAAGGCTTTGAAAGATATTTACTCAAATTCTCCAGGAAATCAGCCTTTTCTTTGCTTTTAAACGTTTAGACATAAAGAACATGTACACATTAATGTGCCCCAAACCAGAAACATAGCCAGGATCCGTCATGGGGTAGGGAGTGGCTTCATTAATAAAGTCCCTGCATGATTTACAACAGTTTAGAGAATGTGTTCAGGAAAAAGATTTCTAATCCCTGCGATACCCCTCCCTTATAACTCCTAGCTGTAGTAGTGCCACCTGTTTCTCTTCTGAACCACTTCACAATATCATTGTTTTTATGTTTTAAACTTCCAAAAGATGAGGTACATACATACATGACGTAGTTCTAAAGCTATTGCCAGAGCTTTAAGAGATCTGGTCATGGAGTGCATCAATCCTCTGGAGACTTCATGAAAAAGGAATTTGCAGCATTGTAGAATATAAGGCTAGATTTTAAGTGACCTGTAAAGGGTCAAGTAGGTGTCTGTAGAATTTGTAAAGAAGGTTGGTTGTTTTTTGTTAATGAATCCTCTATTAGAAATCAATACAACTTGGGTGAGGTTTTCAGTTGCTGTAGTGATGATGGGCTGCCTATTAATGTGTAGCTGTAGACATTTGGGAATGCCCAATTCCAGTTGGGAGATGCAGGCAGGGATGAGTTGTGCTAAGAAAGCTAATGTTTAACTGATATTTTGCTATCTGTCAAGAGAAATACCTTGTTCAAGGAAGAGTCATGGAATACATGACTAGGAAGGTGAGGCCCACAAAGTGGTGTTATAATCACTTCCCTTTGCACCGATTCTCTGCTCCCCTACCTAGCTTTTGATTATTCTGTCATCTTTCTAGGTATTCTAACACTAAGATTTTGGCTCCTTAGACAGTGGACATAAATATGCTGGCCACTGAAAGGTGGCGTCTGGCCCAACAGCAATGTCTGAACAGCAGGTTCTGAGGATTGAGTGAGTTAAGCCAGTCCTTTGAGGCAGCTGCAAACTGTTTCTGAAAATGTGAAATTAAGGATTCCAGACCCTGAAATACGGTGATCAGGTTAAACTGATATCCATCTGAGATGGATGCTTGTCTTTTTAAGTGACACCCCTAGCCAATCCTTCATTGCAATAGTGTAATGTTCATCGATAACTTTGTTTAATAAATATTGACTTCTGTCATTTAAAAAATATTTTCTTCTTTTAACGTTTTTAATTTCCCTCCCTCTGTTTTGTTACTTCTCTGGAATGTTTATAGTATTAAGTAAGGAGATATTGCGAAATCCTTAATAATTATTATGTGCTCAAGTTGTGTATTTCTTAGTACCCCTGGAGAACCGAATTTGCCCATGGGTACTTAGTTGCACACTACATGTAGTCAAAAACGATAGACAATCTGAATGTAGAATCTAGACCTAGAGGCATGTTGCTAAGCCCAGAGTGCTGAATTTTACATGCAGGAAAGTCATAGGCTATTTAGAGAGAGAAATTGTGTTTTTTTCTGTGTCCTGTAGTTCAGGCAGACTTTAATGTATGAATTAAAGCTAAGGGTATTTAAATGAAGCTTCTAATTCAGTAAGTTCAGGTCAGGGCTGAGATTCTTTAGTGCTAGCAAGCTCACAGGTGCTGCTAGTAAGAGCTGTAATAGGAATAGCAGGGCTGTTTACAAGTATCTTAGCCTTTCACCTTTATATTTTCAGAGGTACAATATGTAGAGTCGATATCTTTGTGTCTACTGGCTTACAAATTGGAAAACTTACACTGCTACCCACTCTGAGAACTATGAGTCTTATATGTCCAAAGAAACGTATTTTCCGTTGTCTGAGGTGGAAGATGTGCAGTAGCTGTCTAGGGCAAGGGTGGCCAGCATGTTTCCATTCTCGGCAATGCAATTGAAATGGTGGTGGCTTCCTGGTAGGTGGTGTTAATAAGAATTCTGAGGCCTAATGAAGACTCAGTGGGAAAGACTGCAGGAAGCAAACAACAATGGGGGAAGTGGCAGCAAACCTGCTACTTATTTCCCATCTTTGGTTTACATTATTCAGTTAACTTAATTTAAGCTGGAATTCCTAAGAAAGGGAACATGACTTCACATGATGTTTACTATTTACAGTACTTTTATTTCAATTTAGTAAGTAAAATGTTGATTATGGAGGATCCAGCCTAGAATTTAGATTGCCTCTGTGTACATTGGCTCTGTGGTGATGGCAAAGATTACAAAGCAATTTCTGGCTATAGCAGCTTTGGGAAATCATGTAAAATACAATTAGCTGTATGCTTCACTCCAGTTCTTTATAAAGATGCTGCTGCTGGCAGTGATCACTACCTATAAATGTAGTAGTGGAGGAGACTAGCGTGTGAGGAACTTTGTGTGCTGCTGTGTCTGAAAATTGTTTCTTTCTGGCTGTGGTCCAGCTGCAGAACCTTGTTTATGACAGCATCATACCACCTGACACCTCCAGCTCTTCTCCGTTAGACCAGCTGAAATACTTCTCTGAGGCTTCTTGCAGTTGTGTCTTCCGTAGCACTGTGATGGGTTTAGGGCTCCCTGGTCATACAGTGTGGGTGGATATTGGCCTACTTTCTGATAGGATCTAGACAGTCAGGATCTGGTGAAGATTCTGCTAGTACAAAAAGTACCAATTAGTTCATCCATGGTGACTTAGTACCAGAGAACTGATTCATACTCCGCGAACTCACAAGTACTATTAAATTCCTTCCAGGCCAGCGGAGATGTGGAGGAGTGGGACCCTGGTATGGGTCTAGGCTGTGACTCTAGGACACAGAGCCTGGCTTGGGAGTAGGCGGTATTATGAGCTGCGGTTGCAGAACAGGGAGGAAAGGGGAGCCGCAGACCCCTCTGCAAGAGCAGACTAGGAAACCAGGCACAGTAGTGTCAAGTCAAATTCAAACAGCCAGAAAGATAAGTGCCAGGTCTGAGAGGAACATGGTGGAAAACAATGAATTTCAGAACAGGAGTTCGGTGATGTTCTTTGAAGGAATGCTAGGTAGATAAAGGGAAGGGAGTTTTGTAAGGGCTCGGAGTCAGCTTGGCATTAAGAAACTAATTTTAAGCCAGATGCCAGCTTATTATTCTGCAGTGGAAGGATAACTGCATGATAATTGTGACCAGCTTCATTTTATGGACATTTCCTGGAGAATAGGCTCACCTAAGAGATTAGATTACAGATGCTAAAGTTTCCCAGGAAAAGTAGAACCACAGTAAAGGTTTTATATCCTTTGGGCAATTCTGATGAATAGTCTACTTCCACTCTGGCCATTCTGCTTCTAAAGTAGTGCTTTCCACACATATTATTCTGTCAGATTCTGCTTCGCACTGTCTTTCTGGCTGTCCTGAGGGCCAAGGGGATTGGTATCTGTTCAACCCACAGTGTCTGCTTCATGAGAAACTGGGAGTATAATTTATTCATGCTTTGAAACTAGAAATTGCTGTATATCTGCTGAGAAACTCCTGTTTTCACTGAATGGATATTGAATTGGTATCTGGTTATATTTCCCTTTTTACCCTGATTACTGGGAAGCTTAGAGTCAAACCTGTGGCTTATGTTTAACAAAATTATGACACCTATGGCATGTACTGCATCTTTACCTTGATCTTATTTCTGCTATTTCCCTTTCTCTTCAAATTTCCATATTCATTTATTTTTATATTTTGTAATGTATGCATATTTGTAAACTGTCACAAAATCATTTTGGGATTTGTCCGTGCATCTGTCCATGTGTTGCTAGCCAGCTATCCAGATAGATGCATACCAACATACATGCCAAAGTACATTTATTTCTTCAGCAACACGGCAGCATCACATTTCAACTGAGTTGCTCCTGAGTTGCAGCTGAGGTTTTCTGTTCAAGTCATGCTGTGGATGATGAAAGTCAGTCAAGGAGGGTACCAGCTCCTGTTTCAAGCATTTGCCCTTTTCCTGACCTTTGTCTCAATCTCTTGCCCTTGGTTAATTTAATCTTTGGGTCTGCAGACCTTTCATGCTTCTCCCTCCTCTAAGGTCTTCATCTTGAGCTATTTAAATGATTTGATTTAGCTGTTGGTACTATAATTCTGAAGAGTTTGGAAAACAAATAGGTGAGAGTTTATTACCTGGGATATTGGCAAAAAGTGCATATTCCTATTGCGTCACTGTAGAAATAGTGTGGTGTAGCAAACAATTCTTGACATTTATATTCAAGAAACTTGTCTTTGTCACTCATAGCTATGTGATTTTGGACAAATTTATTAATCTCTTTGATTCAGTTTCTTCTTTTTTCAATTTGGAGATAGCTATATCTGTGCCATTCAATCTCACAAGATTGTTATGAGAATAAATATGGTTATGTTCCATGTGACAATACTTTTTCAAGCTTTACAAAATGGTAGTTATTTTTTCTTAGTCTCCTTTGATTGTGTGGAAACAATACTTGACTAGTGATTAAAATCCATTGTGTAGACTATTTTCTGGGTAGAATGTACAGGTGTTAGTATTTCCAAAGCTATTAGAACAAATCGCTTTTTTCCTCTACTATTGCTGTATTTGACAACCTTTGCTTTCACCTTTCTTCCCGCCAATAATCTTGTCAGCAGTTGGTTTATTTACAGTTATCAAGTCTATCTAGATCATTATAGAATATTTACTTTTTCTGTGAAATTTTTTTATGGTATGAACAGTAATGAAGGACGGCATTGCTTTTCTGGAGACTTAATGACAGGTGATTGCTTACAAAATTGATTTCTAGTAATTGTCTCTTAGAAGGGAGCATACTTTTTCATAAAAAAAGAGGCTGACTCTTAGCTTTTGCGACAGCATGGATGGACCTAGAGATTATTATGCTAAGTGAAATAAGCCAGCCAGAGAAAGACAAGCACCATATGATCTCAGTAATATGTGGAATATAATGAACAAAATAAACTGGTCAACAAAATAGAAACAGAGGCGTGGGTACATGGTACAGACCGACAGTTGTCAGAGGGGAGGAGGGGGGACTGGATGAAAGAAGGTGAAGGGATTAGCCAAAGAGCATGTGTGCATAAGGGTGTGGTGATGGCCAGAGGGAAAGGAGTTTGAGGGCTGGGTGGAGGGGGGCAAAGGCAGAAAATGGAGACATTTGTAATGGTGTAAACAATAAAAGTAGAAAAAGAAGGCTGACTTTCCGTATCTGATACTCGGGGAGTTTTCTCATTAAGTGAAAGTGTGTCAATGACTGTAAATGTAGAAGGAGGAGGGTTTACAATGTCTCCATCCATTTACCTTAGCACGAGGGGGAACTGGGCCGTGGAGACTATGAGGATTTCTCCGCAGGTACTCGACTCCTCCAGAACTGGGAAGATAACAACACACACTGTGTACGGCCTTTACCGTAAGCCGCGCACTGCTCTAAGTGACTTATATATGTCAACTCCTTTAATACTCTTGAAGCCCGGTACGGCAGTATATTAGCCAGCCTACAAAATGATGCCCAGTTGTCCCCACCTCCTGGTGTGAATGCTCTTGTATGGTGCCTTCATACTGAGTAGGGTGACCTGTGTAGCTGATAGGGTGTTGAATAAACGATGATCTGTGACTTCCAAGGCTGTTCATGAAAGATCCTGTGGCTCCCAGTTTCTTAGCTTGCGTTTTCTGGAGTTAGCCAGCTTGAGGAGGCTTAAGAAGCCTGTGGAGAGACCCACATGCAGAGGATGAGTCCTCCAGCCCACAGTGTCAGTGAACCTTCATGAAGCAAACCTGTTGCCTCAGTTAAGCCTTCAGGTGACTACAACCCTGGCTGCCATCTCTGCTGAGACCTCACGTGTGACCCTAAATCAGAATTCTCTAGCTAAGCCACTACTGAATTCTTGATCACAGAAACTGAGATAATGGATGCTTATTGTTTTTTAAACCCAACATTTTTGGGAGTTTGCTATTCAGCAATAAGTAAAAAAAAAAAAAAAGAATACTGACTCTGGAACCTAGAAATGAGGTTCTATCATAAATACCCTAAAGTATCAGAGTGGCTTTACAAAAGAGCATTCATTGGACAAATTTGGAAGTATTTTAAGTAGGATGTTAGTAAGGTAGGTACTTCACTGCTGGTACTCAATAAGGTGAGTTGAAGGTTAGGGGATGGACTGCAGATATGCAACTTTTTTTTTGCAGTTGCTTAGTCTACTTTTAGTTATTTTTTAGCCTAAAATACTTTTCATCATATTATTGGGAGAGACACTCACTTTTGACAATAAAATACTGGCCCTTTGACAGGTACCTGGTTCCTGAGGGTTGGTTATAACTGAACTAGGTTTAAGCATCTCCTCAAATAATAAGGCAAACACGAAAGAGTTATTTCTTATGATGGGGCTGAGTAACAAGAATGTATTACCTGACCTTAGAGGTGTAGAACTATGTGGAAAGTAACTGGCAAACACCTCAAGTATTTATATGCACAGAAAACCCATACAGAATAACAGGAGAGGTAGTATAGCATAGTGAAAGCAGACCTTCTGGGGCTTATCCCCAGCTTTGTTAGGTCCTAGCTGTGCAGTCTTATACCTTTGAGTCCTGATCTGTAAAGTGGAGATAATGATGGTCCCAGCCTCCTAGATAGACTGAGGGTGAAATGAGTTAATACATACATGGAAAACCCTTAGGACAGCATCCGACTTCTATTAAATACTCTGTGTTATCAGTTCTTGCTACAAACAACATAAGTTGTTATGTACACCTTCAGCTAACTCTTGGAAGACAGAATAGCAGAGACAATTTCTTATAACCAGCAGCAAAACGAAAACTAGGCTAATCTCATGTTTGATTTTCATAACAATTACTGTTCATTAAAGTGTTTAATTTCATACCTTTTAAACTTGGCATAAGAAAGCCTGTACATTTGAAGAAAAAAGTAAATCTACCAATCAACAAAATAACTGTTGAAGTTTTCATTTATAATTAGAGTAACTTATAATTTTTAAAGTCTCAATGCTGTTAGCATTTTTATTAGAATCATTTCTGATATTTTAATGCTTATTTCTTGATAATTTATGAACTACTGAATTATGATTACTGTATAGTTTATATTTGCTTGAAAATTGGGCTTCCTTTCCTGAGAAGAGAATTTAATTTTAAAATTGTGAAATACATATAAGAAAAAAGTGGAGATTTAAATAACTTTCATTGATGTAAACTTCAAAATGTGTTATCTCACCATATTGGTGAGATAATTAGATCTAACACTGTATTTCAAGGTCAAATCAATTTTAAATATCATAATTTTATTCCATATATTTTGAGATTTAAACTTGACAAGATGTTCAGAGGTCACCATAACTGAAGCATCTGAAGATGATTATGAATATGAAGAGGTAATTTGTTTATTTTGGGTACTCTGTAAATTCATTATGGCTGTTCTTGAGAAATATTTATTTATTTATTCCTTAACAGTTACTAGTTTGAGCTGTGAAAATTCTACTACCTAGCTGGAGTGCAGATCCTATACTTCCTTCCAGCTTAACTATACTTCTGTCTAATGTGCTTATTGTCTCAAACCTTTCCTTTCATTCACGGTTCCAGTGGGACCCATCCTTACTGCTGAGACTTGGAGGATAGAGGCTCTCCTAGAAGGCAGAAGCTGTGAATGAAACTGTGTGGATGCAAGCCTGATAATTTTTGGTCTGGGCAAGCAAGAAACAGGACAAACACAGAATATCAGCTTTTTATTGCTGCTGGTATAATGGAGACAATGTTGATACTTACCACATGAAATTACTGAATGAGTTAAATAATTGTAAAGGGCTTAAAACTGTGATAAGCACATAAGAAGCATGTAATAAGTGTTAGCTATCATTAATATCATAATTAGATTTGGTTACATTCTTCCAAGATTTAACATTTAGCCAGTGAGTTTTATTTATTTATTTAATAGAGATTTGCAGTTGCTGGTAGTAGTTAAGAAAAAGTAATGGGGGAGAAAAATCTGGGATGAGGAGACAATAGTGGCATTTAGATGGCCTAACATTTCTTTCAGCACAGTTGTTAGTCTACATTTGTCTTTATAGATAAAAGCAGTTGCCCATAAGCTAATACCGAGTTTAGTAGAAGTGACAGTGAGTGATGTTTAAAAGAAAATCAGAGCTTCCTGCTTGTTATTTATTCATTTTTCATAGATCTTCAAAATTACATGGTGTCTTACATAAAATATATTTCTTTGATCCTTTGTTTTGTGAGGAAAAATCAGTCCTGAAATGAAATACTGTGTTTTTATTTTCTTGCTAACCCTTCCAATTCTCTTTCTCTGTGATTTAGATACCAGATGACAATTTTAGCATCCCAGAAGGTGAAGAGGATCTGGCAAAAGCAATTCAGATGGTTCAAGAACAGGTTACAGATACTCAAATTTTGGTGAGAATTTTGAGCACAACCATAGCAGTGATAACTTTTTATGTGACGTTTTGAAAGCTGTTTACATTTCAAGTACTTCACTTACTAAATGCAGCCCTGTTACCTGTTATGTACTTTTCACTTCTATTTCTCTATCATCAAACCTTCACTTTAGGTAAATAGTCATATTTACTCTTCTATGGTTTGTCATTTTCCACATCGTGGTCACTCTTGCATGACTTTGCAATAAATGACACTATCCCTCAGAACTCTGCCTATTTAATATCACTGGAGATTAAACCAAGGATTTGTAACACTCATGTACAGAATTTGATATTGTATATAGATTCTACCATCTGCTTTGTAAGCATTCTCTGTTTTTTCCCCCATGGAAATACTTAGCTCACAGGGAATGCTTAATATGTTATGATAGTTTTTCCTTGTGAGGCTTATGAACTAATTTCACTAAAGAGTATGGTGGGGGATGCTTTCTGATTATAATTGACCAGTTAAAAGTACATACAATGATGGCAACCAATCGATGTCTCCCTCTCTCTCTGTCTCCCCCGCCCCACCCTCACTCTGAAAAGCAATGAAAAAATATCCTCAGGTGAGGATTAAAAAACAAAGTGCAGTGGAAGATTATGTAGAATTGTTAGTATGTGTATCAGATGTATTTAGGAAGAGAGGAAGAAGACATTTAAGAGGGCATGAATCTAATGAACAAAATAAACTGATGAACAAAATAGGTACAGAGATATAGAACCATGGAGCAGTTGGAGGAATCTCAGAGGCAAGGCAGGGAGGAGGAGTCGAGGAGGGAGAGATTAATCAAGGAACTTGGGTGCATATATGTGTGACCTGTGGACACAGACAATTGTGTGGAGAAGACCTGGGGCGGTGCCAGGGTGGATGCCGAGTGGAGGGGATCAATGCAGGGGGGAAAAAGGGGATGTCTATAATACTTTCAAAAATAAAGATAAATTAAAAAACAAACAAAGAGAGCATGAATCTACCAGGTGTATTGTAACCATACATACCAATATACATACATATAAACAACAGCCCACAAGCATCTTAAGAAACTAAAGTAGGGCCTGGCTGGGCGTGGCTCAGTGGTTGAGCATCAACCTAGGATCCAGGAGATTGAGGTTCGATTCCCCGTCAGGGCATATGCCCGGGTTGTGGGCTCGATCCCCAGTAGGGGGCATGCAGGAGGCAGCCAATCAATGACTCTCTCATCATTGATGTTTCCCTCTCTCCCTCTCCCTTCCTCTCTCTGAAATCAGTAAAGATATATTTTAAAAAAAAGGAACTAAAGTAGGTATATTCTCTCTGTTTTTTCCTCCTGTGTTCCTGATTCCTTCAACCATCATCCCTCTGATGCTATAAAACATCATATTCCAATTTACTGACCCAAAATTCTAAGGAAGTATTTATTATCGTTTCATGAATGTTTGCTCCAGCTGTATTATGCTCTCACCTAGCAATTCTATATAATTTTCCACTGCAGTGCAAAGACTTGAAAGCAAGCATACTACTTTAGCATCTCTCATGATGTCTTATATAGGATCCTGAATATAATCAACATTGTTATATAATATCTTTTAAAAGTAATATTAGAAAAGGGGTTCTAAATTATTCTGCTCAAGTGTTTTGAAAATTATTTTAAAACCCTGTCATTTCAGGAATTTTCTGTAACTCCAAAATTTGCTTCAACTTACCAGTATTTTGAATGTTACAGCACCTACAAGTCATTAACATCAGGGCCAACTTATATATAGTACTTTTGAAAAGAAATTTTTAGGGCAACAAAGATTCTTTTTCCTCACTGTATTTCTGTGGAACCATTCTGTGCATTCTGTGTAACCTGGTATGTAACCATCACCAGTGTAGCGAGGAGAAGTGGGAAGGAAAAGTCTACCGCTGAGTTTCTGTGTGTGAAACTAGGTCTGTCTACCCAATGATCAGCAGTTAGGTGAAGTTCTTGTCAAAGAGAAGAAAATGAATGCAGTCTGAAAACAATGATACTGTTGATTTTTTTAAAGAATCTCCTCGTTCTTTGATTTATTTTATACCCTGAATCATATGACATTGTAGTTTTATGGCTTAGTTTCATATCTTACTTGCTGAAATACCACCATTTTCCTAGTCTAGGTGCTTGCACACTTGTTCTCGAAGGGTCATATAGTCAATATTTTAGGTTTTGAGGGCCATAGCATCCATCTCACCAAAAGTAGTTGAAAAAAATGAACAAGTGAGCGAATGACTCAGTGGCATTAATCAAAGATTTGATGTTTTCAAAATAATTAATTGTACATTTAAATTTCAGGAGCAGAAAACAGTTCTTCCTCCAAAGCACGCAGTACCTGAAGTAATAGAAGACTTTCTCTGCAATTTCCTGATCAAAATGGGAATGACCAGAACTTTTGATTGCTTCCAATCTGAATGGTAAGCAATGATGTAGATAAATAGTTCTCTAGAAATGCTGACAATGTTTAACATGCACCCTTTTAACCCACTTATAAGACTGAAGTCACTCAATTTATGAAAAATGGATAAAATAGATGGAAACCTTTTCCATCCCCACTACTCACACCACAACACACACACACACACACACACACACACACACACACACACACAAACACCCTCACTCAAACACATAAATGCACATAATCAGGATATCAGTTTCAAATAAATTTATATTAAATATCTTTCTGAAATTAAAAAAATAAGTGATTTTAAAAAATCAAGATAATGGAATATCTCCTGGAGTTATATAATATAATACAAAGCTATTTTAGGAAAGACTTTTCCTAATATCTTCTGCATAATTAGGGTATTATTTTCTGCATTAAAAAATCCTACTAACAGTACTACTTTGTTTGTTTTACTTATAGTATAATGTCCTGCCTTTCTCTACTCACACAAATGATTGATTCTTTTTCTATAAATTTGCCTTCATTTAGAAGTAAGTGGGAATATTTTCAAATGATGCCTAAAGACAAGATTTTCTTGTTATAGTTGAACATTGTAATAACTTACTGGTTATAAGCTTCAGCAGGCATGCTGTCTTTATTCCTTTGCTGCAGTTAGTAATGGCACCAGACATGTTTTCAGTGTCCTGTTCTTTAATAAAATATTATTAAATAATCAGATATGAAAATGTTTGATCTTTAAAAGCCATTGCATATTATAGAAAGAGGGAATGATAATGATGTATAAAGATGTTTATAATGTTTTTTGGATAATCCTAATTTTAAATATAGGGGTCACCCGCCAATGTATCTCAGTGGTTGAGCATCGACCCCTGAACCAGAAGGTCAGGGTTCCATTCCCAGTCAGAGCACATGTCCGAGTTGTGGGCTTGATCCCCAGGAGGGGGCGTGTAGGAGGCATGATTGATGTTTCTCACATTGATGTTTCTCTTTCTATACCTCTCCCTTCCTCTCTTTCTCTTTCATTTCCTACGTAATCCTTGGTTATCTCCAATTTGGCCTCTGCTGAAGGTTGGGTGGTGATAAAAATGCCATCACAGGTAATAGTGCAATTATTTATGATTTTTTTATTGCTAATTTAATTTTTGTTAATTGTAGGTGAAATTATAAATTATGTAGTAGTATATTCCTGTAATTTTCTTTTTTCTTTTTAAATATATCTGTTGATTTCAGAGAGAGGAAAGGAGAGGGAGAGAGAGAGATAGAAACATCAATGATGAGTCATTGATTGGCGGCCTCCTGCACACCCTTGACTGGGGATCCAGCCCACAACCCGGGCATGTGCCCTGACTGGGAATTGAACCCCGATCGCCTGGATCCTAGGTTGACGCTCAACCACTGAGCCTTGCCCGGCTGGGCCTTGTAATTTTCAAAAAAGATAAATATTGATGCTTTTGGCCAATAAAATTTGGCATAATATATAATTACTCAAATTGAGCAGTGTAGTTAGAACTTTCTGGGAATGGTTAGGTTTAAAGCCAGAGTCTAGAACTAAAATTACACTTGAAAAATCCCTTATGCTGCCCAGTATGTGTGGGAAGTGTGTGTGGTGCTGTGTATACATTACTGTCTCTCAATGAATCCTACACAACTAGTTCTTATTCCTTTAGCATTTAAACCTATTGCTGATTTTTCAGAAGATTAGGATTTGGCTTCTGGTTATGTGTTATGTGGTAAGAATTTTTCCCCCAACCAGGATTAAGTTAAACACAGGAATGTTGTGACTGTTCTGTCAGGCTAACTTTTACTGTGCTACAATATATTAAAATTGTAAATATGTATACAGAGATTATTTATGTACTATGTTTTTAAGAAGGCAGGGTTGTAAGTGAATATTTAACATAACTTAAATTTTTAAACCAAAATTAATACAGTGTTCATTAAATATGAAAGATTTAAAAGTATTTAAGAAGATGAAACCTAAGGTTTATCACTCAGGATTGCACTTTGTGTCATATTTGTTATTTCAGTATGTTTCCATGCTTTATCTCGTTTACTTCTCCCAACAACTGTATACAGCAGGAAGCCACTGTCATATGTATCTCTCTTATGTGGATGAGGAAATGGGCTTAGAGAGGTTAGGAAATCTGCCTTAGTTAAGTGGCAGCCAGGCATAGCCAGTAAGGGGCAGTCAATTCCTCTCCTAACCACCATGCTGAATTGTGGAATTATACAAGGGAATCTTGAAATAAAAAGTCAATAAAAGTGCTTTTTTAGCTTGATTGTAGACCAAGAAAACTTAAGGAATATTTTGATTTAGAGTTCACATTTGTCTTCTTGGTAAAATATTTCCCCCCTCTCTCTGTGAACACAGAGGAAAGATTCTCACTTGATGCTTATTATCTGTATGACTGTTTTTCTGTCTTATATTCTGTGCCTCGAGTGCCATCACAAAGGGAAAGTAATGCTTACTCTTATTGGAGCATTTCTACGTCCACTGAAATTCTATCATAGTAGTCACCACTTGGGGCAGTGGGTCTTAAACTCTATTGGTATACACACAGATGTTATGAAAGCCTATGCACTTTCTCCATGAAATATGTGTATTTACTCTATTTCCACATAATTGTAATTAGTTTATGGACTTTATAGTGAATATGAAGACCATTAATGTAAATTTATTGGCAGTAATTCATTTGAAATTCTATTGGTAGTAAATTTTATTTCCAGTTCCTAATACATATGGACAGTTTTCAGTCATTCTAAGGATAAATGACTGAGGAGGAGGAACAAAGAAGAGCAGGATATTTCTTTAAAATACACACACAGATGCACCTGAAACAAAACCAAAAATTCTTATGTAAGAATATGCAGATTTTACTGAGAAATTTGCAGAGTTAGTAGTTTAAAATGACTAATTATCTTATACTATTATAATAGTTTTAGTGAGTTTAAAGTCATCTTTGGTATTTTTACATGGATGGTATTAATTTTGGTTGATAAGTAACTTTCGAATGTCCTAAGATATAGATGTTTTAATATGTGTTATGTTTGATTTTTACTTATTTTACTACATACTAATTTATTTACATAGCATTTATTTAGAGGACTCTCTAGCACTTTTTTTCTTATTGAAATAATTTTTTAGTGATTTTTTTCTGCATTAAATAAAGCAAGTTTCTGAAAACCAATTTTATGCTCAGAAAAACTTTATGGTCCAATACTTCAATCAATCCTTATGTCTTTTCTTCTGAGATAAGTATAAATCACATCTGAAATGTGGATAAAATAGTGAATTTATGATTAAATGGTTATCTATTTGCTGTTTTAGAAATTGTGGCAAATATTACTAAGTATTGATTCAATTATCTTACCCTTTCTCTTGCTGTTTTTTTAAATTTCAGATAACATATGTAACATAAAAACATATGATTATTAATATATAATAATAGTAAAAATTTATAATATGAAAATGCTGATAAGCATTTTAAAACTAATGTTTAGCCCATCTGTAGCAAGCTTTATAGAGATTTGTTTACCAATAACTTTATTACTTGAAATGTTTTTTATGCTGATTGTTTTTATTTAGGTTTATTAATTTCCACATATAATGATTAAAATTGTAATTATTTACAAATCTGTAAATGTTTCTCTGATGTTCCTTCTTATGTCACTGAGAAAACAGAAGTGCCACGGCTCCTGCCTCCCTCTCTGCTCACATGCTGCCTCTGTCCTCGGGTATTCTGTTTCATCTGTCACAGAGGCCGCACCATACACACTGTTGTCTGAGGTCACCCCTCCTCTTCCCTACTAGATCCTAGCTCCTCTGGCCTGCTCAAGGGCATTGCTCCTGCAGTTGTCCCCTCTCTTTCCTGCATTGTTAACTTTTCCCCTCTCTGCTAGATCATTCCCATAAGCAGACAGATGTGCAATAATGTGTCATATATTAAAAGAAGAAATTAAAAAGTACCCTGAACTCCATATCCGTTTCTAGATTCATCTTGACTTCTTGGCTCTGCTTTATAGCGTATGTCCTTGGAAGAGTTTGTTGTTGGTACCTCCTTTCCAGCTCTCATACGTGCTCAAGTTCCACTTTCATCTTCATGACTCACCTTTTTTCAGTGACTTCACCTTGCCAAATTCAGCGATCGATGCTCAGTACTCCCCTTAGTCACCCTCCTCAGCGTTTGTCACTGTCGTTCATTTCTTCCTGCAACACTTGACGCACTTGGTTCCTGACCACAGCTCTCATATTCTCCTCTTACTTCCCTGCTTCCTCTGCTTTTCAGTCTCTACTCAGTAGCATTTCCTTTTTGTCCCAGTTTTAAAGCAGTCCTAGGACTTCTTCACTTCTCCCTTTAAATTCCCTCCCTAGCTGGCCTCCTCCAGTCTTGAGTCTATACATAGTATCTATTTACTGATGATTCCCAAACTTAAATTGCATGTCCTGACAGTTTTCCTGAACTTTGGACATGTGTACCCAATATTCATCCTCACTTGATTGTCCAGTAGACATACAGCATTTACCATGAATAGGAACAAGCCCTTGATTTCTTGAACCACACAGTTCCTGTTGCACTGTCCCCGTCTCAGTAAGCCGCTGTCTGTGCTCACCCAGAAACCTTGGAATCATCCTCGACTTCTCTTTTTAACCAACCTGATAGCCGATCTGTAAGAGAATCCTGTAGAGAATCCATTCTCTCTCCTGGACTATTTCAGCAGCCTCTGAAGTAGTCTCTGACCCTGCTCTTGCTCCTCTAGAGTTCGTTTCTTTAAACAGATGCCAGAAGAATCTTTTAAACATAAATCTGATCCGTGGCACTTACCTCTCCTGTGGCTTCAGTATGAGTCAGTGGAATCCCATTCCTCTCCCTGGCTCCCTGCTGTCTCCTCGACCCATCTCTCACCACTCTCTCCCTTGTTCAGTTAGTTGGCTCCAGCTCAGATACTCGACATATACTGTTCTTTTTCCCCCCCTCTCTTTATTGTACATGCCAAGCACTTGATTGCCCAGGGCCTTTTCATGTGCTTTTCTATCAACCAGGAATGCTCCTCTCCCACATATCCACATGGTTCAGTCCCTCATTTCCTTCAGTTCTCTGCTCAGATGCCACTTTGTCAGTCTTACTTTTTCTTCTGTCCACCCTTTGTAAAGTACCGCCAACACCCCCATCCCTCTCCACTCCGGTCCCTCTGTCCTTCTGTCCTGCTTCATTTTACTTCATATAGAACATACCACCATCCACACTAGTATGGACACTTCATTAGACAGAGACTTGAACCATTTTGTTAGTTTCACCAGTGTCTAGATTAGTGCATGAAACATAGATGTCCAGTTATATTTTATATACTATAAAGATATTAGTACCTATCAATTCATTATTATTTAAAAATGTATTATGAACATTGACATTTTAATTTATACAAGTAATATTGCAACTAATTTCTATAAACCTTTCCTAAGACTTAACTTTTTGAATTGTACATTATTTAAGTGAATTTAGTAGAAAGAAACAACGTAAAGCCTTTTGTTTCATTTTATTCTAGGTATGAATTAATACAGAAGGGAGTAACTGAACTTAGAGATGTTGGTTCTGTTCCAGATGTCTATACCCAGAATATGCTTTTAGAAAATGAAAACAAAAATTTGAAGAAAGACTTGAAGCAGTACAAACAGGCAGCTGAGTATGTTAATTTTTAAATGATTTTTTTTCTTTCTGTTTATTTTGGACTAAATAAAAGAGTTGAACGAGGCTAATATGTGGATGGTGGTTAATGTACCAGAGTTTTCATTCTGGAGAACTGAATTATATTTAAGTTCTGGTTGGAATGAATGTGAAAGGCTTCACTAGCAAATTAATTCAACATATGACCAGAATGCTCATAACTGCAGCTCATCAACAAGAGTGGAATGCAGGGGCTTGTGTAGGAGATGGTTAATTTGTTATATAATACTCGCTTCCTTATGTATTTTGATAATCTTTTCATGGTTTGTCAGATCTTCCCCTGTGAGGATAAGCTAATTTCTGAAATAATAATAAAATTATAGAAAGCAGAGAGGAAGGAAGAAGCTAGTGTATTCCTGATAGAGGAATTTCAGTATTTGAAAAGTCCCCAAAGGACACTGTTATTTAGTAATTTTCTAGCATGAATTTATACATAGAGGAGAAACTTAACAAAAGCCAAATCTCTCTGCATCTTTCTTTTGTTCTAAAATTAATGCAAGACATACAATTTTGGGTGAACAAATTTCATTAAATAGACAGTGTTAGTCTGACAAAGAAATATGTGAATGTGTTGACCTGTGTGCATCTCCTCATCTAAGACAGTGTGAGATGGAAAATCAATGCTTAGATATGGAGTAGAGACAGTTCAAGTGTTGTTCATTAATTTTTATTAAACATATTTTAAAGAAGGACTTTCTTTGTTAAATAATCATATTAAAACAAAAAAATTAGATAAACAAACGTACCATGTAGGAACATAATATTTTTATAATCTTTGTAAAAAGTTTACTGTAAAGAAATAAGACTTTATATTTCATACTGAAGGAAACATTTAAAGAAAGCACCTTTTAAAAGGTGGTGGTAAATAAAAGATAATTTGTACTTTCGTTTATTCGGTTATTATATACACTTATAGCAATGTTTTTGCAAGTTATGCAAATTTCATATTATCTATGGATGTGCTATTTGGCACTGTACATTTTAGATAGAAGTGTATAATGACCCACAGAATAATATGTTACTAGAACCAGCGTTCTGTCTGTCCTCGGTTCCATTTCTCAGAAGTGATTTGTGCTGTTGGCCCTGAAACTGTGATTTTGTAAAGACACCTAATGGAAGCACTGGGAATTTGACACAGCAATTTCTTCCAGAGTGCTGCCTGGCATACTGTTTTAGTTCCTGAATCCTTTGAATTAGTGCTTGAGTTTGTTGATTTTCTTTTGAATAGAGCCTCTTTGTGCAATGAATTTCACCCCAGTGACATTAAATAATCATTGTTGATTATTGGTTGTTTATTGAGTATTATATTTATTATAATCAACACCGTATAAACTAATAGCAGTGAAATTATCTTAATATTTTAAAAAGACATGGTTAAAACAGATATCCCTCAAATTAAATGTTTCTTGTGTATGTTTACTAAAATATCAGATTGCCAAATGTTTATAAAATATAGACTGTTTACTAAAATATAGTTTTAGATTCCCAATAGGAACTAGTGATAAACATGGGATTCCCTTTGTGGAATTTACCCTAAAGTTTTTCATTTTAGAATTAAGGCTATTTCTTAAAGCAAGATAAGAGTAGATGTTACTTTTCTAATAATAAATAATGTTTAATATGCAGAAGTGTAAGGTTACATATATGTTATCTATTGTCTTGATTATACTGGTAGTATTTAATGATATATCTGGAAAAATCAGAGCAATCATAAAGCTATAAGCTTAACATTTACCTAGGGGAGAGTTGCCTTGGAAAGAATACTGAACTTAAAGTTCAAATACCTCGCTTCCAATATTCTGCTACTTATTAACTCAGCTTTCTTATTGTTAAACTGGGAGTAATTATACATAATATTATTAACTCCTAGGGAGTGATGTGATAATTAAAAGAGACAATCTATATTAAAGAGCTGTGTAAATCACAAAGTGCTTTGAAAATGTCAGCTATTATTATCAATATCTCTAAAGGCTGTGATCCCTAGTAGATTTTTTTTTAGTCATCACATTAACGTTTTTAAAAATTCAGCAGTGATGAAGCATGAAGGAAGAAATGAAAAGGATAAATATTTCAATCTAAAATATCATTTGAATTGCTATAATTAAAAATGAAATTGTAAGCAATGCCAATTTTAGAACAGAGGTCTTCCCTATACTTGCTACAAATGTAGCTTATATTCCAAAATTTAAAACTTGGTGTATAGTGTGTATGTATATATGGTGACAGATGTTAATTAGACTTGTGATAATTTTGCAATATATGTATATATCTCAAATCATTATGTTGTATACCTGAAACTAATACATTGCTATGTCAATTATACCTTGATTTAAAAAGTTTGGGAAATAACTTCTGGAAATTTTTCTTATAGGTGTTCTTACGGGGAAAATGTATTATTAAAAAAGATTTATAGTTACATTAAAGGTGAAAGTATATTATGTACTAAACCCCGGAGAGGAATGACATATGTAGTAGTTTGACATTCTTTTTTTGCAAATGGAGAATACAACGCTACTTTTATATGGAAATGTAGATTGGTTGTTATTTTGAATGCAGATGTCTAGAATGTAGTGACCTGCCGCACATTTGTAGAAAATTGTTGGTTAAAGACTAGAAAGCATCAGTAGAGTTATAAAATCTTTCACAGCTAAGACACTATTTTATAAACCTTGTTTTATTTCGTAGTTGACGTTCCACAATATTTACCTCAGTTTGAGGTTCAGAAAAACTATTTCGAGTTTTATTAATTAGGAACCTGTTTGTTTGATGTTTCCTATCTTCACTAGCATTTTCTTATTCTCATAAGGTAGATATTGTAAATTCTCAATTTGGTGGTTTTCTCCTAAAAATATCATTGTACTTGTACTTTAACATCCTGTAGCCTGGCTTTCACCTCTCCGAGTCTATTTTTCATTCCTGTCCTCCTTCAGCTTCTGTAACAGCGAACTGTTCTGCCTCCCCCACCCCATCGGTGGGCTGCTTTTTCTCTTCTTACCCCCACCCTGTTTACCCTTGGAGGCTGTACTATCTAATAAGACAGCCCTTAGCTACACATGGGTGTTGGCAGGTACACCAGGTGGTGTGTCAGGTAGTGGTGTTGTGAGAAAAATAGCATGAGTGAAGGGACAGAGGTAAGTGGGGCACTGTTTTATTTTTTTATTAAAAAATATATATATATTTGAAATATATCTTTATTGATTTGAGAGAGAGTAAAGGAGAGAGAGAGATAGAAACATCAATGATGAGAGAGTCACTGATTGGCTTCCTCCTGTACCCCCCGACTGGGGATCGAGCCCGCAACCTGGGTATGTGCCCTGACCGGGAATTGAACCGTGATCTCCTGGATCCTAGGTCGATGCTTACCCGCTGAGCCACGCCCTGCTGGGCTAAAATATGTTTTTATTGATTTTTAGAAATAGAGAGGGAGGGAGAGAAACATCAATGCAAGAGCGAAACCTTGACAGGCTGCCTCCCACATGCCCCCCACTGGAGAGCGAACCCAGAACTGTGGCATGTGCTGTGACTGGGAATCGAATCACACCTTTCAATCTGTGCCCAGGACGTCGCCCAACCAACTGAGGCACACGGGCCAGGGCCGTGGGGCGCTGTTTTAGATAGGCTGGGAGAGAAGTCCTCTCAGACATTTGGAGATACGGAGAAAGAAGGCCACGTGTGAACGTGGGCAGCGCATTCCAGGCAGAGGCAAAAGGAAGACAGAGAGTTTGTGGTGAGGACAGCTTGGCTTGTTAGGGGACTAGCACGGAGACCGCTGTGACTGGAGACGGGGTAAGTTCAAAAGGCCTTTTTAAGAATTTTCTTTTTTCTTCTGAGTGTAGTGTGAGGCCAATGGGTAGTTCTGAGGAGCTGGCTCTTGTGTGGGAAATAGACTGGATGGAAGGACATGGTGGCAACAGGGAGAACATTATTATGTCCTGCGTAACCTGCTTACAGATTGACTTAGCTGGGTACAGTCCACTAGAATGAAGTCAAACAAGCTCCTTATGGCGCAGTTAGGTCCCAACATCTGCTGTTATCAAACTGCACTACTCATCCCGCTCAAACTTTGGTTCAGAACAGATATTGATATCAGATCAGGTGTTATGGATAGAACAACACAAATAGGTGGTGCTCTGTCACTTATTAGATATGAGAATATAATTTTCACTCACTTTCCTCGTGTGTAAGTGGGGTGATGTTGAGTGAATAATTTTAGTGTTTGGCACAATGTCTGGCACATGGCAAATACCCAATACATTTTAAATTATAATTAAATTGCAGTTAATTTTGAGGAAAAATTAAGTGTTTTACTAAGGGCCTCTGATTTTACTTAGAAAATTCACTTCTATAAAAAGTCAGAGAGTACCCAGCTTTTCCGAATACCCATTTAATGTAATGACTTTCAGAAAAAAACACCGTGGAAATGAAGATAATAATAAGGCCCATAAAATTTTATGCTTTATTGTTTAGGTGATTGCTTGTTAAGTTAAGGAAGTATTTTTTCTGGACCTTGGTATATCCCTTTCTTTTTTGGTTAAGTATATAATGAAAGTTTTCCTCTAATCTGCTTGAATTCCTTTTTGCCTATTCAAAAATGATTCCAGTATTAATTTTAGTGGGTTAAACTAATTCATTTATAACCAAGTCAAGACAATGAAATAATTAGTAATCATATAGTGTTATCAGAAAATGCATTGCTTCAAGTTTGCACATGTGAAAAGTACTTGACAATGAAGACTTACTTTGATTAGTGCAGGTAAACAAGAAAATGTTTGTATGCTTCCTTTTGCCAAATTATTATAACAAAATATCCCAATAAACCTATTATAAAATGGTTACTGCAAAATACTTAGTTAAAACTATTTGGCTAATAAAATTATTTTACTGGGGCATTCACTTAAAATAATTTTTTAGAGTACTCTATTAAATCACATTCATATGTGGAAATGTGGAGTTTAGGGGACAATGTTTTTATAGTATAATAAAAATATGAGTATCTTATACTTTGATAAAGTATAAGTATTTTATACTTTATAGATTTTGATCTGCTGGTTTCCTGAAACAGGGAAGTTAGATAGTCACTCTGCCATCTCCTTCAGAGAAGAAGCATGTAGAAATATGTTCTTTATGATATACAAATCTAAACGAAATGTTTCACTGAATAAATCTTACTTCATTATACTTGAAATAGAATCCCTATGTCTGCTTGCTGTCTTAATAAAAGTTTATTTTTAACACAAACATGCTTTTCTAGTATAATGAGAAAATACTACATAGTTGAAAATATTAATTGCTTATAAATATTTCAAACTTTATTTTTTAGAACTACTTTTTCTTACCTTTTATTAAGCAGATGGGCAGCAGGAAGGTCATAATAGGAAAAGCATCACCATGAAATGAATTTAAATTGTTTTACTGAGTAGACTTCATTTGTGCAAACAGAAAGCAAGGCCCAGAAAACCAATTTAATGGTCAGAAAAACTTTAAGGTCTAATACTTCAATCAATTCCCATGCTTTCTTTTCTTGGATGAGTACAAATAGGCCTTTAATGTGTATTTAAAAAGGGAGTTGATGCAGTGCTTTGCATTTGTGGTTCTGCTTAAAGAAACTTCGCAGCATTATTTTTCTACACACAGGGTGGGGCAAAAATAGGTTTACAGTTGTGAATATGTGAAACAGAGTTTATGCTTCTATTATTATTTACTAATTATTGTATTGTTTTCCATACGAATAACTATAAACCTACTTTTGCCCCATCCTGTATTTTTTTTACCTATTATGGCTTTACATTTCAGATAAGATAAATAAAACATAAGTTCGTTTATGTAATTTATCAAGCTGTTGAAAGTAAGGCAGTCGTAGTAGTTGTAAAATATATGTTCATAGAAATTTAAATTCTTTATAAAGATAGTTTTACTAATGATCATGAATTTGGATATTTTTAGCCCAGGAGAGAATATTTACCTACTGGCATGCCACATATTTTAGGTAGATAAACCTAGTTGTTAGAGGTCTTGAATATATCTTTTCTACTATGCTAAATAGTAATAGTAATATGATGATGATGACGATCACAGCAACATTTACTGAGTATTTTCTATGTGACAGTATATAGGCCACTTTATGTGCTTCTTTCTAAATGAATGAGAATGCAGGTGTTGTTCTTGTGTTTGCACAACTAAATGCCAGCTCAGCCACTTTGTTTTTCCAATCACTCTACTTAAACTCTCTCCTCCTCTTCTTTCACTCACTACTCATTAGCCACATGGTGGTGGCAGAGGGGTTCTCTCTCTTTTGGTCCATCTTCATTCACACACAAACAAGGTTAAAGTCTGGGGAAAAAAATTATTTGTTCATCTACTAATTGGCATATTCCTCAGATGATTTTTCAAGGCCAAATATTTTAATGCATATTTTGTTGCACCTTCAAGATGTTAGCATGGAAATGAAGCTGAGGGTTAGATGGTGGGAGTAACCCATGAGCATTGTGACACATTATTTATTTACATGTGATAAATACCACAACAGTGGTAGTAGAATAAAGAATTGTACAGGTCATCCTCCTTAAAAAGAGGAGGGGGAGGGGAGAAAATAAGAAGGAAACTTTGAAGAATAGACAGGCCACATGTGACTTGATCTAGCAGCAAGAAGTCTCACTGATCATGGTATGCTCCATCAGGGGCCTGGAAACCTAACCTCTTCCCATTCTTTGGCAGCATCTCAGTCGCTGCTCCTCAGTGACTACTCTGACATAGCTCCTAAAGCAGAAATACATTTGCATGCATTTATTTGATGTGAATCTGAGTTTTGAAATACTGTGATACATAGAAGCAGATTTATTCCATTCCGGTCATCTTGTGAGATGTCAGCACTCTAATTCAGTTTATCTATTTTCAGAACGTAAGAGTTTCAGTGCAGTAGCACTTTGTCACTTGACTAAGACTGTTAGATAACTACATTTTTATTAAAAATTATATTTTACATTTTTACATTGAAACTAACATGGGGGTGGGTGAAATATTTTCATTAATTTTTCACATACAGCCTGGGCATAAAATTAATATATTTTATTTACACCAGAAGATATATCTAATCGAAGAATGCTTCTGTATTACAACATTGAATTTGAAGACCTTTCTCATCAAATTACCAATTATTTTACTACTATGATCTGCTCATATGCATTACCAGAATAAAATCTTGGTTTTTCAGAACTTATATGCTTTCCCCCCACAATTATCAGAGCCAAGTAACTCAATACATTCTCTTTTAACTATGTATTCAAACAAGTTCAGAATTACATGTTGTAAAGTCTTTTCCTTGTAATTATTTGGAATTATTCAGTTTTATATCTATTTCAATTTTGTAAACAAACTCTTTTTTGAAGTAGATGGATTACAAGTTATTTGGCAGCATATCTTTCATTTTCCTTTACTTAAATAAAATGTGAATGAATGTTACTTTTGAAAGTGCAGGCTTTGGCCTATGCACCCCTCCCCCCCATCTCAATTATGTTGGTTGGGATCCTTCAGTGAGTGTCATAATGGAATCTTTGTTTTTCAATTTTCTTTTGAAGCTCAATAGTAGATTTTAACTGATACTAAATAAATTTTTAGAAAGGAATTAGCAAATATGTTTAAAGTTATTATTATTTTTCAGCAAGGCTAGAGAAGATCTGCTGAAAACTCAGAAAGAACGTGACTTTCATCGAATGCATCACAAGCGAGTAGTCCAAGAAAAAAACAAGTTAATTAATGACCTTAAAGGGTAAGCTGCTAATATTTGTTGGCATATTTATTAAAGAGCTATTTAATTCATGCTAAGCAACTTGGTTATGGCAGAAAGTTCCAGGTAAAGTTCTTTATTCAGCATTTATTAAGCATATATTGTGTGCCTACAATACCCTATGTGTCTGACATACACAGACGAGTAAGTTTAGGCTCCTGCTGTTACCCTCTGCTGTCGGCCAGGGCAGCTCCGGCATTTCCACTTTGCTAAGGGTTGGCTATCACTTTTTCTAAGTTTCTAAGAGTCACTCCTGGAGTGAGTTCACCTCATTTGTTGAAGTACTTGTAAAATTCATTGTCTTAAGAAAGTGGTTCAGGTCAATGAGTTATTGTTTATCCATTCCTCGTTTACAGCCCTTTTTGTCAAGTACCTCAGAGTTCAGTCTTTGGGGTTCTCTTCTGGTTCCTGTCAGAATGTGCTTATTAATTCTTGGAGCAGTTTGGATGTATAGTGTCTTTCTTCCCTTGTCAGACCATTAGCTTGGCAGTCAGGAGAAGAGGAGGTAGGAGTAAGTCCAGGAGGACATCTTTTACCTTGTGGTGAAGAGATCCCTGAAGCAGCATTTTCTAGGGAAGGAGGGCCCCCTGTGCAAACCCATAGGGCCTGAAGAGAGGGATGACAGAGCTAGTGTCCTCAGGGGCATCCTGAAAATCAGAGCAAAAGAGGTAATTTCTAATTGATGGAGGAGTCAGTTCATCAGGAAAACATAGCATGCATGATTCTAATGTGAATTCCAAAATATATGGAGTAAAACCTGATAAAACAGAAAGGAAATATAAATATTTCCACAGTTATAATTGGAGATTTTAACACTACTCTTTTAGCAATTAGTAGAAAAAATAGGCAAAAATTCTCTAAGTCTATAGGACAAGACAAATTAATTGAGCATAATTGACCTTTCTTGAATTTTACCTTGGACTTTTTAAGTGCACATGAAATGTTAACCAAACTAAGTCATATGCTGAGCCATAAAATAAGTTTGTTTATTAATTTCAAATAATTAATGTCATGCAAAATATGTTCTCTGATTAAAAAAATTAAATTAAAAAATTGATGACACAAAGCTCTGTGGAAAATTTAAACCAGTGATCTGAACTTGCACCTCAGAAGCTCAAAAAACCCCCACAACAAGTTAAATACAAAGAATGAAATAATAAAAATAAGATCTCTTACCAATAAATTAGCAAAGGGACAAACATAAGAAAAATCAAACTCATAAGTGGGTTGTTTTAAAATATAATAAAACTGACAAAATTGATAACAGAATTGAGAAACTCTGAAGTGATTAATCATTACCAAATGTTGGTAAGTTGGAGTGTAAATTACACCTAAGTATTTTGTCTAGGAGAAATGAAGCTCTATAACAAAAACATATGTGACTGGTATAAGAATGTTCAGAGCAACTTCATAATAGCCTCAAACTGAAAACAACTCAGTTCTTCATCAGCAGAATATTGCAGCAACACATTTTGGATTATACATATGATGAACTAGTACTGCTCACGATAAAAAGGAATGAATTACTGATATACACAGTAACATGGAAGAATCTGAAAAACATGCTGAGTGAAAGAAGCCACTTTCAAAAGAGGACATGTTCTATGACTCCAAATATATGAAGTTCTAGAATCTCTTGAGATGTTAAAAATGCTTTATATTTTAGTAATGATGTGGACTACCTGGCATGCATATTTATGAAAACTCTAAGCTATAACATTTAAGGTCTGTATATTTTACTCCATGTAAATTACACTTCAATAAAAAAAGTAAAGTATTTTAAAAGAATTTTCAAATAAAACCAATTCTTAGAGGTGTTTATATCATAAGTTGAGCCAATTATTTTTTCTATGAGATATCAAAATATTTTTATATTTAATTTCCTTAATATGAGGTTAATCAAACTTGTCTTCAAGACCATCCTTTAGTTTATTTTGATGTGAATGACATGCTTTCTGTTTAATTATCTATTGTTTGAAACCCTTGTCTTTTTGAAAATTGTTTCTGGATTAATGAAAGGAACACAATTTTGTTCTCTCTCAGTGAATAGCAGTGATCTTTTGAGTGCGCATTTACGTACAGAGAAATGTGACTGTCCCACTTCCACCCAGGTGCAGGGAAGTTGTAGGTCATATAATACTTCTTCAACTTCTGGGCTCTGATGTGTTGACCTTTAAATGGTTATTCATTTTTTTAATTCCAATGCAAAAAAATGTTTATATGTTAAATGGAGGTCACTGATTTAACTGAATTACCCTTTAAGATGCCCTTTACTTTTCATAGGTTGAAGTTACATTATGCATCTTATGAACCAACTATAAGGGTGTTACTTGAGAAGCACCATACTTTACTGAAGCAGAAAATGCTTGCTTCCATGGAAAGGGACAGAGCTGTCGAGCAGGTAAAAAGACTGTCAAAGGTACCTCAAACTGATTTTTATCCATTTATTTTTTATAACAAAATTAGAAATAAATTTGAAAAGTTTTGACCAATTGTCATGTTGTAAAAGATTCATTTGGAAACATTCAGAAAAAGTATTTTATCCATTTTAAACCTGTAAAAATTTCTATTACATTAAATATTATTGGATTAAAGCAAAATTTTAAAGGAAATTATTGAAGTACAGTTAGGGAAAAATTGTGGTCAGACAAACTTGAGTTTAAGTCCCTGTTTTGACAGCTGTAAACATGTACCTTAGTTAAACACTATGAGCTCAGATTATTCCTATATAAGGTGTAGCCACAATGACCTACCTTTTAATATTGCTTTGAAACTTATATGAGATACTGAACAAAATTTGCGTGCAATTTACCCCCAAATAAATATTTGGCACAACTAGTTATTGACTCAATTTTTAGTCATCTTTGCTGTTGACACCCTTTTCTACTCATTCCATGTTCGTAGGCTTAGGGCAGTTTTGAGGAGCTTCTGGTATAGAATTCAAGAAAAATAAAGCAGAAGTGTTATAGGCTACATAAAAAATATGTAGCCGTTTGTTTAAAATTACAGAACAGAAACTATGCTTAACATTTTTTCATTGCTTTCTGGTGATTCCCATTTTTAGCCAAACTTGCAGTATCTGCAGAAACATGCACAATGGTTATATTCTTCCTTGAATTATTTTATTAAGGTGTGCTTTAATCAAGTGCATTTTGTCTTTTCTTGAGTGTATGTTTTAGCTACTAAAATGCAAAACATCACTTGTGATTCTTTATGCTTGAATTTTAATTTTGTATTCTTGAATTTTATTATTAGTAATATTGCATAAAATGTTTTAAATAACAATTTACATTTTTATGGCATTTTATGTCACACCTTCAGAAATTCATCTCCTTTCTCCTTTTTATCTAACCCACTCCCCCCCCGCGCCCCCCCCGCCCCCCCCCCCCCCCCCCCCGCTTCCAGTAAGAGCCATAGCTCTACATCTTGGTTTACTCTGAGCTAGATTCAGGTAGTTCCTACTTATCCTGCCATGGGGCCAGCTTAGACTTTGCTACCCTTTCCCCTTGGTCTTAGCCTTCTCCAACAAGGAATCTATCAGTGACCTGGCCTAATTCCCAAGTGACCACATATACTTTGGCATCTGACAGACCTCTCAGACTGAGTTTCACTATTCAAGGATATCAGGGCCTTCCAGACATCCACGCTGGCAAGTGCCTACACTCCCTCCAGATTATTGACTTCTGCATCTGCAACCTGTCCAGCACTGGATCTGCCGCTCATATTCTGTGTCACTAGAGCTAAGTCATCTTCCCAGAAAGGCCACCAGTCCCCCAGTATCTAATATGAGGGGAATTTCTGTAGTTAGATCAAAGGCCATATTGAGAACACATTTAGGCCACATACAGTCTTGGCATTTCACATTGCTCTTCACTGGTTTAGTTAAAAGAGCTAAGGGTCGGGAGTGGAAGGTGTGAGTTCAAGTTGTGCTGCAAAATAGCCATGTGAACATTCAAGTAATTCTGTTTCCTCACCTATTAAACAGATAGTTTATATTTATCTAAAATAAAAACATGTTTAAAAAAGTAACATTGCTCTCTGTATGGGGCATGGTTGGATTTTATAGTCTACCATTCAGATGCAGAGAGTTTTATCTTTATTTTCTGCAACTTATTTTGTCCTTGAATCCCTACTCCTGCTGAAGGCAAAAGAAAGCCTGCTAATAAAGACTATTCAGATCTTTCTGGGTTACAACATTCTCCAAGTTTGACACAGGATGTAATATTAACTGACTGTTTAGCTAAAATGTAACTTTCAGTGCCAATTTTCTATCTTCAGATGGCATCTTTTCTCCCCATTTTTTCCCAGCTGATTCCTAGTACAAGGGGTTCCTACCTATCCACATGTCCCAAAGCCTACATGCTGTCCTCTTGGCCTTCACTTTCTTTCGAGTGAGATGTCACTGGTTTGGCCATATTCCTGGTATTCAGGTACATGGTTCTGGGTGATTCTCTTGACTCTGACACTAACTTACCTTCCTAAATGCAAAGCCTCCCTGCCACAGCATCTGTGAGACCCCTAACATCTGAGGCCTCATTGTCCCGATTCTCATTCTTTCTCTGGTTCAGCGCTTCAAATGTTAACATTTTTATGTATGATTTTGAGACTTGTTGAGACTTCTGATTTCCCTATACTGCAAATACAAGCCATGGGCAGTTTAGAAACTGCTTAACATCTACCTACATAGACACACCTCCTGTAGTCAATTTTCAAATACCACATGGCGGGTAGTATGATTTTCCAGCACAGTGCAAAATATGAAGGTCTCTTTAAGGGGATATCAATTTTCCTAGACGATTCCATGAAAAGCTAGGAGAAAGTGTAATCTATACTTGGAGTATCCCTGAACTATCTGGATTTATGTGCCCTTTGCTTCCAACTTGCCCCATTTAGATTTTTAGCTTGACAGGTGAATCAGGTCACTCATATCTGACCTCATGCTTTTTTTCTTTCTCAGGCACAGAACCCTTCATACTTCTTTGTTCCCTTGGATTGGATATCTTCCTGTCCTCTCGCATATCATCAGTCACTCTACATCCCCACTTTTCCCAGTTAGTTTTAATTTACACCAGTTATCACAGGGTAATTATAAATATCTTTTACTTTTATCTTAAAAATCTAATTTGGAAAATACAAGAAAATTTTTAAAGAGTTTATTTTTTGTTATCTAAAAAGGGGCAGTTAGGATTTAGAAATAGCTTTCCTCTGTCAATTCTGTTCAAGATGGTAGAGTCACTATGATTTGAGAAAGTCAGATTTGAGTAGGAGATGCCATTTCTGCCACCATAGTTTACACTATGGACATTACTAATTAAAACTAGGCACTTGGGTGCTCTCCTAAATCTGTTTTGTGTCTCTCAATGAAAACTGGACAGAGCAGCTGCCATTCTCAGGATGAATTCCGTATTGTGCATAGTTCCTCACAGCATCAGATTTTGTTCAGTATCCAAATGGGTATACATGCTTGATGGAGCCTATGAAACATTGCTAGAATCCTAGTTATGAGAAAGGATTGTAACATCTGATACATATACATACACGTATTATATATATATATAGTGAAAGATGAGAGACTCACAGTTCACTGCATCTAGGGCTCTGAGTGGCCAGAATGACTGTTAGATATTCCTTACACCAGTCTAACCCTAGGATCAATTAGCATATTCTCCAAATTAGGACAGAGAATGTAGTCTCAGACCTATCAGGTCTTCTGTGGAGAACAAGCCGAGGTTACCATTTAATGAGCTGAACCTTTTTGGGGACCCTTCATACAAAGGATGATTTGCTACCAATCTGGTCCTTTTGTTTTGTTTTTCTTTCTTTCTGCTGAGGCATTCTTATCAGGTACACCCTGGACATGCAGCCATGGACTAGCCTTTTAACTTGAATCTGTCAGTATGTCATGGAGCTGTGGAATGATTTTATTGTGAAAATATATTGAAATATAAGTGCAAATATATTAAAATATTTGAAAAGTTCATCCATGATCCAACCTGGAAGATACCCATTTTTATGCTTATTTCTTTATTATGTCTCAGTGTTTTGATGTAGTTATGCTCTGAGAATTCACTTCTAACCAAACTTTTATGATGTGAACTTAGAACAGTATGAAGTATATTGTGTCTTCTATCTGGCTTCCTAATCATTCCTTCCTTAAAAACCTTATTTTAATGAACATGGAGCTCATTATTTTTCTCTTTAAACATACAGAACTCTCAAGTACCATGCATAAAGAAGAATTAGAATTTAAACTTTTTAAATGTGATTTAGTTTGTATATAAAAGGGTGAAAGTATACTGTGAGGTGACAAAGGAAAGGAAAGGGGAAAGGAAGGGGAGGGCGGGGAAGGGAGGGGAAAGGAAGGAAAGAAAGGAAATACCCAACAGAAAATGGGGTTTGTCAGGGGATTTGTTGTGGGCAACTACAGAGGTAGATGGACCACTTACCATATTTGTTTGGGATGTTGAGCCTAATGATGCCATACACATACCAAGAGGGCATGAATACATTTATTACTTACATATTTGGATTTTTGGGTGAAAACAGCGTATGTCTGCCATGCAGGTTTGCAATAGCTAAGAGGGCAAGGAAAGGAGACTGACTTGGGTTTTTTACTGTGGCTAGGATTTTGGGCCAGGTGAGAGTTCTCATGTGCAATGAGGGCTTGTATGGTTTGAGTCTTCCACCAGCACTGAAGGAGGGGGCACCCAGGCTTTCTTATCAGCTTCCCCAGATGTGGGCACAAAGGGAAGTGGGTGGCGTAAGCTTTAAAAGCTCTTCGCCATCAAACATCCAAGAATGGAATCAGATTTATTATAGAAATCAGCCTGAAAGCTCACAATGTTCAAATTTGGAACACTTTGAGCAAGAAAATAAATAACATAGTTTTGGATTATAACTCAAAATATAAAACAAATGTTCATAATGCTTAAATAAATGGGAGATGAAAGAATAGAAGAGAGAAGAAAAAATCTTCTCAAAGAAGAATTCCAGATAACATATGCAGATAATTTTTCTCTCAAGGAGGTGGTGGGGCTTAACCCCTAAGCTGTTAAGTGTTTGCTACACTTACCGACTTGCTTCCAAAAGTACAGTGAAAACGGGAAAAAAAACTATCTCTGCAACGGAGAAACCTGGCAAATACTACTTCAGAAAGGTGATCAAAGTTAGCGTCATCAGTGTTTAATCACGATAGCATGTGCCCTTGATGTGATGTGCTGATAATGGCACTTCTCCTCAGTGGCCTTCCTCCCCAAACTCATCACTGCAGTCTAACCTGGGAAAACATCAGACAAGTCCAAATTTATGGACATTCTACAAAATAGTAGCTGGCCAGTCCTCAAAACATGCTGACTGAATGCAAGGTAGCATTGTGGATGGGGTCCTGGAAAGGAAAAAGGATGTTAGGGGAACATTAATGAAATTAGAATAAAATATGGACTCTTGTTAATAATAATGTACCAGTATTAGTTTATTGCTTGTGACAAATGTACCACAGTAATGATGATATAAACGAGGGAAACGGTGCAGGTATACAGGAACTCTCTGTACTGTACTTGCAACTTTTATGTAAATTTTACACTTTTAATTAAAAGGTGCATTTAAAATTTTTATAATGCATTTGGTATCCAAAAATAGATGTAAATGTTCACTCCTTTTCCCCCAAGCATTTCATGAGCACTAATCTAACATTACAATTTATTATCTGCTATTTACTGTTAATAAATGTTGCTACTCAGTGGAAGTAGAAAAATGTGTATGTCTGTATATAATTCAACAGCTAGTATTTTGTGTTGGCATAATCATAGACAATGAGGGATGAGATACCCTTTTAAGGTTGGTTTTTTAATTTAAGCCTATTGTTCAGGAAATACAGGGAAATGGAATGCCACCGAACTAACCAATGTTCTTAATTACAATATATGTTTAATAAAACAAGGAGTCTCTGTGGGTGTAAAATTCGCTAAGAGTTTTAGGAATAACAATAGTATCTTCATATTTTACTTCCCATCTAATACCTACCTCATCTTTTATTGACATAAAGATAAATTAAGTTCTTGTGAAGCAATTTCAACAGGGGAGAAACCTCTCTCAAAGTAGAGATCTGAATGATTATTATTCAAAGTGTGCAATGAGTATTCTCGATTAAGGAGACTATTCTGTAAAAGAAACATTTCAGCCCTGACTGGGTGGCTCAGTTGGTTGGAACGTTGTCCTGTACGCCAAAAGGTTGCGGGTTGATTCCAGGTCAGGACACATATCTAGGCTGTGGTTCAGTCCCTGGTGGGGACACGTACAGGAGGCAGCTGATCAATGTTTCTCTCTCGCATTGATGTTTCTCTCTTAAAAAATCAATGAAAACATATCCTTGGGGGATGATTAAATAAATAAGTAAATAAATACATAAATAAATAACTAGTAAATAAATAAATAAATGTTTCAAATGCTTACCCATAATAGGTACTTAGTAATTGCCTGTGGAATTAATTTAAACTTAATATTACATGTTTCTTTTGTTGTTGTCATTTATGTTTAAAAATTTTAAATTCATAGGACTTAATTCAAGAGAGATTAATATTTTTTATATTTTGCCATCAGTACTTAAACGTTGCATTTTTAAACTGTTTTTGAGTACTTAATTTATAACCCCATATCTTTGGATTTTATTTTTTAGATTTCTGGACTTCGAGCAACATTAAAGAATGTGGAGCCACGGCATAGTAACCAAGGACCTAAAATTAAAGGTGAAAGTAAAATGTGATAAAACTATAATTTAATATTGGGTGGTGATTCACAACCTTATCAGAGCTCAAAATTCTAGAGATACTTGAAAGTGAATAAATGGTGTGGTAACTACAAATTAAAATGTTAAGGAAAAATTGAGAAGAACTGTAGATGTGATACTATATAGGTTAATTTTAGAGAAAAATATGAGTAAATCATAATGGGAGGATTTTTGGGTGTGATGGAGTGTTTGCTACCAGACTTGTCTTCTCCCCAAAAATGACTCTAAAAATAGACTGTATATGTGAGGCAACGACTTTTAGATATTGGAAAACAGCACAAGTCACAGAAGGCAAGTGACAGAAGGAAAATTTATAAGTTGAGCTCCATCATCACCATGATTTTGTGCCTAGGGAATTTTCCAAATAAGCTTCATGGAGATGGAAGTCAAGAAGAGCATGGCAGTCCTGCATGAACTGAAAAGGCAAGCTGTGGAAGCAACTAGAATATGTAAGAAACAGCACCAGGTAAGAGGGAGCTGCAATGCGCAGTGGCCCAGTTTGTGAAGGAGTTTACTACAAATCCTTAATTGATGGCAGGACTACTCATGCAAGACTACCTCAGACTTCTTCAGAGAGAAGATTCTATAGGAGGAGTAAGAGGAGACCAGAGATTCTAGAGGTCAAGCATTGATGGGAGACTTTGAATTCTGATCACGCCTGGATGGAGAGACCTGTTTAACACCCTGGTTAACATCAAATTAACATTCAGCATCCTGTATCCATCCTATAAAACCGAAAACAAAGCTTATACCAAATTCCTAGAAGAAATAGAGTTTAGAGTTTGAATCTTGCCAAGTTAGAGAACCTTGGGAGATATTTAATGCTTTCCATGGATCTACCTACCATACAAAGCATAAAATTAAGCCTCAAAATTCAAGGTGATCAAAAAATTCATCTGTGTGCTAGAACAAAAATCAGTACCCTTCAGAGGAAGACAGTTGTCCAGATTCTTTATGATCTCTCATCTATCTTTCTCAGCATATAATTAAATTTTCTAGATATGTTAAAGAAACATGAAAATATGAGCAACGATAAAGACAAAAAGCAATAAATGGAAACCTACACTGATACAGCATAGGTGTTAGATTTAGTAAATAAAAATGTTAGAGAGGCTATTTTGAATATGATCAAGGATTTATAGGAAAATATGACATCAGTAGTGGAGAGATAGGGAATCTTGGCAAATAAATGGAAACAGAAAAGGAAATAGAAATTCTAGTACTGAAAAATACAATAACTACAATGAAAAATTTACACTTTTCAACAAATTGTGGATTACAGGAATGTCAGTGAATTTTAAGAGATCAAAAAAAAATCTGTTTTAAAGAAGAAATTTAAAAAAATGGAAGGAATGTGTCTACTTAACATATATGTAATTAGATCCCCAAAGGAGAAAAGAATGAGAGTGGGGCATAAAAATATTTAAATAAAAGATGACCTAAAATTTTCTAAGCTTGATGTAAAACATCAACTTACATATAAAAAAAAAATCTATAAACACAACGAAAATCATGCCTGGGTGCATCATATTCAAACTTTTAAATTAAATTTAAGTGAGAGAATCTTGGAAGCAGCTAGAGAGAAAAGACATTACATCAAGGAGAACAATAGTACAAATAAAGGCCGATTGCACAGGAGAAACAGTGGCAGCTAGGAACAGTGAAATGGCATCTTTAAAATGGGGCAAAACTTCAATGCAGAATTTTATATACAATAAAACTTCTTCAAATATTAGAGCTAAAGCAGACATTTTAATATAAATGAAAGCTGAGAGATTTTGTTGCAAGCCATTTTGAAGTACAGCAAATCCTAAAGGATGTTCTTTGGGCTGAAAGACAAGACTGCCAGTAGGAAACTCAGACCCAGAGAACTGAATACAGAGATTTAGAAATGCTAAATTCTGGTTAATATAAAGATTGAGTTTTTCCTCTTCTTAATTTTCATAAAAGAAAATGCCTGATAAAAAATAAGTAATGTTTATTAGGCATGTTAAAGATAAAATAATTTTAGGGTGGAGCAAATGTTCTATGTCTTAAGTTTGGTGGTGGTTGTATGCCTACTTATCTCTGATAAAACTTTTCCAACTCTGCACTTTAAAAGTATGTATTTTGTTGTATGTAAATTATACCTCAATGAAGTTGATTTAAAAAAGAATGATAGGAAACTCTAAATATTAGAAGGACTTTGAAATGGTGAATTTTCTTAATAAACATAACATCCTGTTATTTCCAGATGACTATTCCTTGTGTTCTCTAATTAAGGCTTAAAAGAAATATGTAGCATTGTTATATTTGAAACGTTTTTCTTAGACTTGGTTCAGTAGTTCCTTTCCTAACCTTTTATGTTATGTTCAGTGATGCCTAAAGAGACTGCTATGCAAAGGGATGTTTATTGCAGTAATATCTATAGTAATAAAATAATACACGCAAACTTAGCCTTTAATCACAAGTGAATGTCTAAATATAGTTCATCATACAATACTAGAAAGTCTTTAAAAATTATGCATAAGAAAATGCTCATGTTATTATGTTAATATAATGTTAAGAAATAAAAATACTTATATAATATGAGGACATGTCTGTTAAATAATGTATAGAAAAATGATTGGAGGGTGCACAAAAATTGTTTACATAATTTTCTTTGTGTGGTGTGATTACTTTCCACATTTTTGTGCTTCCTGCATTTGAATATGTATGTGTTTAAATAAAGAAATTGTTTTATATGTAGATAGTTTTAAATTATATAATCAGATATAAATGTGAAAGGATAATATGAAACTATTATAATCTTAGAAACTTTAGCTCCCTAAATGACTAAAGATTGTGAAAAACAATATAAAAAAGGCATAAAGGTTGAGGACCTTGGGGTACTTGGTTGAGGCTGCATCAGTTAATCTCTAATGCCTCCTTCTACTCAAATAGTTTATGATTTTATGTTTACCCTTGACATCTCTAGTAAAATAAACTAATGGTTTACAGATAACTTCTTTATGAAGTTATCTCCTGGTATTCCATATAATTAAAAAATAAACACATTACATGTTTTTCTAAGCTGATAAGTTTCTAATTATATTTTGATCTGTGATGTTTTAAAGTGGCTTTTGATAAAAGGGAATACATTCCTATCCAGCATGAAGAAATCGGTTCTTTTAGTTGAATAATTCTGATTACCTGAATAAAATTAATTTCTTAAATCCTATACTGAGTAATTTTTGTGCTCCTTATAAACATGCACTCTGGTTTTAGATATGGGACTTGCAGTACCTTTTCCTAAGCTTCTGGTGTCAGCATTTTACTGTGTGATCTCTGTATCTGTCATCACTTTGATGGCCTGATCAACTTGGGGCCTTACCTAGCCAGGGACTGTTATTTGAAAAGATGTTGGATTTATTGGTTAAGTGGTTGTTCCTCATAAAGCCTGCTGTCCTCACAATAATTTTCTTATATTTAACACCCTCTTCTTCCTTTGCTCATTTTAGTTTAATTATTTTTAACCCTCACCTGAGGATATGTTTTTATTGATTTTAGTCAGAGAGGAAGGGGGAGGTAGAGAGAGAAAAACATCAGTATGAGAAGCACTGATTGGTTGCCTCCCATAAGCATCCGACCAGAGGTCAAACCCAAGACCTGGGTATGCGCCCTGACTCCCGGGAATGGAATCCATGACCTTTTGGTGTACAGGATGACGCTCCAACCAGCTGAGTGTGCCACACCCGCCAGGGATTACTTTAATTTTTAAAATACTTTACCAGTCTGTTTTCTCTCTGTCATCTGGCTCTTCATTTATTTTGGGTGGTGGGAATTCTTCAGATTAAAATTGTATCCACTCTGTAGCTGGGGGACAGTGAACTCATTGTCATTTAAGGTGAACTTGGGGAAAAGACTAATTAATTAAATAGTTTAATTACTTAATTCAGATTTAGGAATTAAGACAGATATTAGACTACACTGGAGGAGAGTTATCAGAGTTTTAAATAGGCCATGGTTTTGAACTAATCCAAGTGGGATGCTAATTTTAAAATGATAAAATATTTTTAAAAAGTTATCCATTTAATTGCTACCACCAGAGAAAATATTATTAATACTTTAGCACCCAACTTTCTTACCTGAAAAAGTTTTTAATTCTATACTTATCCTTATATGACATGTAGAATAATAGGAAGATTCCTAGGAGACATAGTGAATTAGTATCGACTAGATATTTGAAGTGATAGTTTTGTATTATGTTTTTCTTTGTTATAAAAAGTAATATTTTTCAAATATTTGAAAGAAACTACACAGAAAGCACCTAAGTATTACATATTATACGATCAAACATTTTTGTGCAGATTACTTAATTTCAAAAAGTTTATGAATATGCTGGGTTTGATTGCTATGTATGTGTTGACTTACATGTCTGAAGTGTTTCAAACACCTTACTATAAAACTAAATTATGCAACATACTGTTTTTATATTATTGTGGGCATTATTTTGAGAATTTTCTCTTTTGTCTGGAATAGGTAGTGAATAGGAAAAATTAATTAGGTCAGGGAAGAAACTAAATGCCAGCCATGTGTCCCGTTGCCTAGATTCTTTGAGAGCCTTGACATTGAAACCATCCCGATATTTTTCTGTTCATTATCTTTTCTCTATTATAAATCTAGAGTTATAGTTTAGAACATTGAGTTCTTTATTTATGAGTATTTGACATCAACTTGCTGTTTAGCAATATAGGGCAAAATTACATATATTTAAATATGTATATGTATATGGAAAGATATGAAAAGGAAAGAGATATTTCCCATCACTTTTATTTTTCCCTCAGGTGACTCCATTAGGACTGTTCTTTATGTCCAAGAGTTTGGAGACTAATTTTACAGCTATATTGGAATATTACCCTATGTTTTTCTTTTGGTTTTTCTCAACATCTAGAAGCATAGAGAATAATAATTAATACAATATTCTTTTAAAAATCTCTTATTTATTATTTAGTTCCATTTGTGAAATTTTGTTATTGCTTACCATTCTCTCCTTTGACCCTCTTCGACTTGGTTTATAAGGATATGAAACCTCACGATAACAGGAATTTGGATATAATGTAATTGGAGAACAGCTCTTAAGTGCTGCCATTTCTTTAGCTTTGCAACAATGCCACCCTGCATTTTTGGGAAATGAATTTGAGACTTTACTTATGACGTTTTGGCATGGCTTTAATATTTCTAGTTTAAAAAGAAATGTGTCAGGGCTTTGGCTTTCATATTTTTGGTTGTATTTCTTACAGACAAACTGTATAAATATTAAGAATGAATGTGTTATCTTGTAGTTGTTTCTGGCTGTGAAAAGGAAGATGCACCAGAAGGTCCTACTCAGAGACGTCTTCGTGAAGCCAGGGAAAAAAACAAATGTAAAACAGGGATGAAAGATAATACAAAGGTATGCTGTTTATTTTTGATTCCATTAATTTATACTTCACTCTCAGATCTTCAGATCCACAGACTCATAGGCTATCATTATTTTACTGGAAAAGGAGTGTACAGCTTATGCACTTAGAGCCCCTTGGTGTAGAGGTAGAAAATTGATGTCCTCAAATGGTAGGTAACTAGTTAATTGAGGGACACACACTGCTTAGTGGCAGAGACAGCTCCGTGAATCACTCTGCCATGTATCCCAACTTAAGTATGGCCATGTCTGCTCACCTGCTCACTCTTCTGCTTAAAATTACCTCTGTCCAAAAGAAATAACTCCCAGATCATTCCTTATTTTAGTTTTTTATAGTATAACTTCAAACTTTTCTTTACGAGTAGGATGGAAAGAATTATGTCCCATTTAAGAATCCCCTTATATATGAGTGCCTTCACTTTGCAATAAGGTTGATAGTTAAAATCTTCTATAATGATTACAGAAAAATTGGTATTAAAAATGTCTGGTCAGACAAAGAAGTAAAAAATGAGGAAGAAAGAAAGTTAGGTAAAACCCCTGAGGGGTTTTAGTTTCTTGTTATGAAAATTGCATGAAAGTCTAGCTGAGGTAATGAATGTTTTCCCTAAAGTAGTTGTTTTCTTTGAGTTCTAAAATATCTGGCATTCATTTAAAAATGAATGCATTTACAAGTGTAACATCTTTTAGCAGTAATTCTATAAGAACAACAAATTTTTATGAATTCAAATAATATATCATTTATTTAGCTAACATCAGTAACATTTTCCCCTCAATGGCATGCATTAGAACATAGTATTGTATATAATATCTGAATAAAATACAGACTAAATGCTTTGGGGTTAGACTAAGGCAAAAAGATAAGTTTACAAAAAGGTAAACTCTTTTTGTGTGATATTCAGATTAGTATTTTACTGTTCCTTTATTATCACTATTACTTTATGGACTTACGGTATTTTTGGTAGATCCACTCCTGTAGTCAGCCTGCTTTCAGCTTCCGCCCATGCCAACAACCTCCCATCAAGGTGGACCTTCCCTTTTTGCCACCATAACCCTTTCCCACTCCTCCACCTGCCTTCCTCTAAGTCTCAGCCAAATGCAAGCAGTGGTGGCGGATGACTGTTGCTGTCAGTAAGTAGTGCTTGCTCTTATTTGGGTAATTTTTATTTATTTCCATAGAGGTTAGTAGTTTGGGGAGCAAATAGAGCACTCAGAACAATAAAAAATAATAGCATTTAAGGATTTTAGGTGTGATGAGGTGATTTTCATCAGGAGCATTTTCACCTAATGGCATCAACATTCACTTTCAGGTGCTAAATCAAATGATTTCTTGATTCACTCCCTAAGTGCTATGGCTTATAAGACTGTACATTAGTAATACAATGTTGGCCTTTTATGTGACAAAAAGCTGCTGAAATATAGAACAAGTACCTTACCTATTCCTGCATAGTATATTCTTTTTGGTGTTGCATTAAAATATTATATTGCATTAAAATATTATATTGCATTAAAATAAACATGATAGGAAAATTCAGGCCTTACAAAAGAACTAACGTGAAGGATATAGTGAATTCTTCCTCCCTTCGCTAAGTTACCATTTTTATTAATAATTTTTTTTCTTTTTCTGCAAATTTATACACTTTGACCAACATCTCTCCAATTCCCCCACACCTCTGCCCTTGATAACCACCACTCTCCTCTCCATTTCTATAAATTTGGCTTTTTTTTTTTTTTTAGATTCCACATATAAGTGATATCACAGTATTCTTCTTTCTCTCACTTGACTTTACTTAGCATAATGCCCTAAAGGCCCATCTGTGCTGTCTTAAACAGCAGTCTGTCCTTTCTCATGGCTGAATAATATTCCATTCCTGTGTGTGTGTGTGTGTGTGTGTGTGTGTGTGTACCACATCTTGTTTATGTGTTCATCCATTGGAAGAAACTTTACATATCTTGGATATTGTGAATAATCCTCCAGTGAACTTAAGAGTGCAGATATCTCTTCAAGATTTTCATTTCCTTTCGAAATATATCTGGAAGTGGGATTACTGGATCACATAGTAGCCCTATTTTTAATTTTTTGAGAGACCTCCATACTGTTTCCATAGCGGCTTCACAAATTTACATTTCCACTAACAGTGCACAAGGGTTCCTTTTTCTCTACATCCTCACAAATACTTATCTCTTGTTTTCTTGATGATAGCCATTCTAACAGGTGTGAATATCTCATCGTAGTTGTGATCTGCATATTCATGCAGAGCATTTTTTCATGTATCTGTTGGCCATTTGTATGTCTTCATTTTTTTTTTTTGAAAAATGTCTATTCATTTTTTCTGCCAGTATTTTACTTAGATTGGTTCTTTTTTTGTTGTTGTTATTGAGCTGTATGAGTTTTTTTTTTTATGTATTCAGATATTTACCTCTTATCAGATACATGGTTTGCAAATATTTTCTCCCATTTCATAGTTCACCTTTCATTTTGTTGATTCTTTTGCTGTGCAGAAGGTTTTGTTTAATGTGTCCCACTTGTTGATTTTTTCCTTTTGTTGTTTGTGCTTTTGGTATCATATCCAAAAATATCATTGATAAGACCAATGTCATGGAGCTTTTTTCCTGTTTTCTCCAGGGGTTTTATAGTTTCAGGTCTTTGTTTAAGGCTTTAATCCATTTGTAGTTTATTTTTTATAGATGGCATGAGATAGGGATCCAATTTCATTTTCCTGCATGTGGCTATCCAGTTTTCCCAAAACTATTTATTGAATCATAGAGTATTCTTGGCTCTCTTGTAAAATACCTGTTGACTGCATATTTGGGAGTTTATTTCTGGGCTCTCTATTTTGATCCATTTGTCTTTGTTTCTATTTTTATGTCATTACTATACTCTTTTGATTACTATAGGTTTATAGTACAGTTTGAAACCAAGGTTGTGATGCCTCCAGCTTTGTTCTTTTTTCTTGGGATTACTTAGGCTATTTAGGATCTTTTGTGATTCTATACAGATTTTAGGATTTTTTTCAGGTGAAAATGTCATTGGAATTTGTTAGGGATTGCATTGAATCTATATATGGTGTTATATAAAGTATTACCGGGCCCAGAGACAGTAAGAAGGGTTGACAACTCCATCATTACATTTAGTGTGAATTAAGGGAACTTGCTTCTCAGGTGATAGCCAGATGACATAGGTATATTCCTCCATGCTTTATGGTAGGCATTAAGGGTTTATATAGGAGAGGGTGGGATAGATAAGGGTACTAGGGTATGTCCTAACTCAGGAAAGGGGAAGATGCCTTACATGCTTTACAGGGCAGGGCTACAGCCTGTTCCAGGAACCAGCACAAACCTTGCTGAGGGGCACAAGCGAGGGGTGGATTAGACAGTCTCTAAGGGGATTTTAGGGAAGCAATCTCTGTTCTGGCCACGATACAGCTGGCAGGTCCTGCAGAGATCAGGCAGTAGTCAGCATGAAACAGTCTCCACAGGTAGCTTTTGGCAGTTTGGACATTTTAACAATATTAATTCTTCTGATCCATGAACATGGGATATCTTTCTATTTGTGTCTTCACTTTCTTTCATCGTCTTTTCGTTTTCATTGTGCAGGTTTTTCACTTCTTGGTTAAATTTAATTTTAAGTAGTTTGTTGTTTTTGATGCAACTGTGAATGGAATTGCCTTCTTTATTTCTTTTTCAGATATTTTATTGTTAGTACATAGAAACACCTGATTTTTGTATGTTGATTTTATATCCTGCAACTTTACTGAATTAGTTGAAAGTTGCAACAGGTTTTTGGTTGAATCTTTGGGATTTTCTATATATAAGATCATAACATTGGAAAATAAGGACAATTTTACTTTTTCCTTTCTGATTTAGATGCATTTTATTTCTTTATCTTGTCTAATCACTCTAGCTAGGACTTCCAGTACCATGTTGCATAAGAGTGGAATGAATGGGCACCCTTGTCTTGTTCCTGATCTTAGAGGACAAGCTATCAGCATTTCACTGTTTATTATGTTGTTATCTGTGGGTTTCTTGAATATGGCCTTTATTATATTGAGGTATGTTTCTTAAATATCCAGTTTGTTGAGGGTTTTTATCAGGAAAGAATGTCAAACTGTCAAATCCTTTTCTTGCATCTATTGAGATGATTACATGACTTTTATTACTGTGATATCACATTTACTGATTTGCTTAGGTTGAACCATCCTTACATCCCAGGGATAAATTCCACTTGATCATGGTGTATGATCGTTTTAGTATATTGCTGAATTTAGTTTGCTAATATTTTGTTGAGAATTTTTGAATTTATATTTATCAGAGGTATTGGTACATAGTTTTCTTGTAGTGCTTTATTTTGATTGTTGTGTTAGGGTAATACTGGGCTTGTAAAATGAGTTTGGGGGTGTTCCATCCTCTTCAGTTTTTTAGAAAGATGGGTGTTAATCTTCTATAAATGTATGGTAGAATTCACTAGTGAAACCTTCTGGTCTTGGCCTTTTTGTGTTGGGAAGTTTTTGAGTACTGATTTATTCTCCTTATATAGCCTGTTCAGATTTTCTGTTTCTTCTTGATTCAGTCTTGGGAGGTTATATGTTTCTTGGAATTTATCCATTTCTTCTAAATTACTAATTTGTTGGCATATAATTGTTCATAGTAGACTCTTATGATCTTGTGTATTTCTGTGCTATAAATTGTAGTATCTTCTCATTCATTTCTGATTAAATTTGAGTCTTTTTTTCTTAGTGTCATTAAAGGTTTGTTGATTTTTATTTATCTTTAAAAAGACAATGCTTAGTTTTGATCTTTTCTATTGCTTTCCTGTGTTTCTAAGGCTATAAATAACTCATCTTGAAGTTTCATTTGCAGAACAAATTTGCTTAAGTTAAATGTTTACTTTGGTTGTGTTTAGGGAATCTGGTGGAGATTATGGGGGCTTTCTAAAACTAGTCTCCATGGACTACTTTAGCAGCCCTCTAGACTGTCTTTAATAGCCTACTCTGTGTGGCATTGAACATTTCTTCCTGAAATATGCCTCTGTAAACTGGTCTTTAGATATCTGTATATCTTTAATTCTCAACTCTGTTAGCCATCTGATTCCTGATATGTTATATTAATTCCTCTATATATTTCTATAACATTATAAAATCTCTTCTTTAAGGTTGAGTTAATATGAGACTATACTTTAAAGTTAATTCTTATGTTTTAAACTATTTTATTTTGAATTAAGGTAAACAATATGTGTGAACACTGGTAAAACAGTTTACTTCTGTATCTAAGCTAATCAGTAGGTTACTGAAACAGTCAATGGGTTAGGTTTTGTAAAGATAACTATATATTATAACAATTTCCTTCTACCTGTGAAATATATTTTACTCTAAGGGAACTATGAGCCATTACACAATTAACTGGATACTTTTTATAGTGGCATTAGTTACAGTTAGGAGAAAATAATTACTATTTAAGTTGGACTTTGAATGGTGATAATACATATGAAACTTTCAACATGTCAATATATTAAAAAGAAGCTGAATGGAAGAATTCCATATAGATTTGAGTAGTTTTAAAAGGTAATATTTATGTATAGAATTTATTTTCCTTTGTAGAAGGGAAAAAAGAATCATATAGCATCCACGGCAGTTCAAATCTGTTGTTTTAATGACTCCTTGAAGATTTAAATTTGAAGCTTACAATCACAATTCTTCTACATTCCAATTTTTATGTATTAAATATCTACCACTCACCTGGTGTCCAGACCTATGTACTCAGTGATTTTGCAGGAAAAGAAAAAGCACCACCATTGAAAGTAGTTCAAGAAACTGGGAGAGCATTAAGAAAGATAAGGAACTGCTAATTTGTTCCTTCTATCCTTTTACTGCCTGATTTAATTCTTAATATCTTTTTGGTTGGAGTGCAAACATGCTCTTTTAAGTGAAAAGATCCTATCTAGATTATTATGCTCCCACATGAAAACAGATTTATGTTCTTATTACCCCTTATGTATTTCTGCAGGAAAACATGTTTTAAAGTATTGTAAAGATATTATCAAGGAAACATAGATATTTCTTCTTCAAATGTATAGTAACAGAGGACATGTTGGGAAGGATATATAAACATCACAATATATACAATATAGTTTTTTACAATTTATTTTACTGTTGAGAGTATTACAGATGTCCTCCATCTTTCCCCTTCACTCCTTCCTCCCACCTCCACCTCTCTGCAGATATTCAAATGTTGTTAAAGGATGAAAGAAACATTACCTGCTATATTTTGGGAAATATATTATTTTCATGTTTAAGTAAAATTTAAAACTCTTATTAAAGGAACAATTTAAAATCTTATACATACGAAAATTTTTAAATTACTTCCCCAGGCAATGGCTGGTTTAGCAACAGTTATTCAGAATTTATTAAAAAAAAAATTTAGCTAAAGTTTAGATGTCTCCCTTAAAATAGCTAATAATTTGTTAATTTATTTTAATCAATTAATTTTGTGTTTATTAATAATACGTGCTAAGAATGGCTTTTCAAACTTGTAGCTTATACTACCAATGTAGCTATTAAAATAACTGCTTTCTCGTAAACTATGAATGCATTTTCATATATTTTTCCAATTATCTTCTTTTAGAGCTTTAGAAATTACATGTATATGCAAATATATATATCTTTTGTTCAGTGAGCAAAAAAATATTATTTGTTCTACATAGTATTATGTAGAACTTCCATACCTTACCCCTGATTAGTTAACTATCATAATCTTTTCCTTTGGCATGGCACCTACTAACATACTGTAGTGTGCACTTTGGTGGAAGCTGTTTTAGAGTATGAATTACTTTGAAGCCTAAAACTGTATTTGAAATGCAAGTCTACCACTTAATACTTGTACAAACCTGGACAAATACTTAACTTCTGTGCTTCCAACTCTGTAGACTAGAAAAAGTATTGTATACATCAAAGGGTTTTTGTCATGACTTAAAGAAATAATATATGTAATATATCTAGCATCCTGCCTATTTGGAATTGATACTTATGAAATGGTAGTGTTTCTATAGAAGAGATTATTTACCTGAAGATAAATAATACTTAATTGTTAATACTATTTCATTCTTTTGTGTGAAATATGATATAGGTGACACTGAATAGTTTATTAGATTTCTAGATTCATTCCTTTTAATCTTTTTTTTGGTCATTTTATTATACAATATTTGGCTTGAATAATTAAGCAATGGCTTTCTGTGACGGTAGGTGTGGTTTTCCTAATTCAGATTATATACAAACAGAGATATGGAAATTAGAGCATTATGGTGACTAATTTGATGTTCTAATGTTTGCATGCTTTCCTGTTATGTTAGAAAGTGCTGTTAGGTTCATAAAAATTTTACACACCTCTCAACTTCTTTAGGGGCTATTCTATATTTTGATTCACCTAATGAAAAAATTCAAATCTTATTTAATATCTTTGTCATGACATCTGCCAGTGGTGATATAAAATAGATTACAGTTTAAATATAAGGAAAATACGAAGAGGAAAGAAAGTGTATAACATCATAATGTGTCATGCCACACTGGTTATGATAATGGTATACTTGAGCAGTTCAGTGCTCTTACATGGTCATACTTTACATTTATTAGAAGGAGTTTAGTTGCAATTTGTGTAGTATTCTCTAGTATTGCTATGTAGTTATTATTATTATTATTATTTTGCCTAAAGTATCACTGTGAGTCTGGTATCAACCCAAGATCTGGTTGATTTTGCCAGTAATTGTGAATATTACATTAGGATGTTAAATCATTCTATTTCTCAGACATAAACTTGCTAAAATGGAAATTAGCTTTGTAGTTTTTTAGAGTTTAGAAATCTGGAAGGTATTAAAAAGTCTGTAACCATGTGCAAATGGGAATTTTAATGCCTATAATTTGATAATAATGTTGAATGTCTTCAACAGTGGAAATAATTCATTAAAAATCCCTGGGGAGATATATTAATCAAAATGTTTATTCATAAAATCCTGCCATGTTAAATACATAAGGATTAGCCAACTTGTTTATAAATCTGTTCTGAGTAGAAAATCAAATAAATGGAAATATATTATTATACTAAATATATTCTGCTTACATGAGAACAAGTAAATGTGAATCAGAATAAAAGCAATTGAGAAATGCTAATTATTCTCAGGTTTTTAACTCTATTTATTTTGAATTATGCATAAGCATAGATTATTTAGAAAATACAAAAATGAGATTACAATAAAAGCTCAGAATTTTGAGAACTTCAGTCAATATTAATATCTATATTATCTATATTTCAGAATAGTGCTTTATGGAACATTAAGGGTTTGTGCATTAAACATACAATGATTTAAAAAGTAAATATTTTCAAGTAATATTTAAGTATATTATGCATATATTTGAATATAATATATGTTACATTAAATATATATTATCTATAAATAAATGAAAGTAAGGTATAATATATGTAATCTTCTGCTTGCTTTTTTCATTTTGTGTTTTGTTTCTAAGATTGTTCCATATTGCTGTTGTGGCTTTATAGTTTATTTCAAAATATTTACTTTTCTATTCTTTCTTAATGTGAACTCAGGTTGTTTGCAAAGTCTTGGTTTAATAAACAGTGATGTGGTGAATATTCCTCTACGTCTTTAGGTGCTGCTCATATGGAAGATGTCCTGTAGTATACTAATCTAGGAGTGGAGCTGCGGGATCACTGGGCATTAGGATTTTACCAGATAGTGTCCGTTGCTTTTCCAAGTTAGTTGAATGAACATATTTACAAATCCACACAGTTTCTATTACTCTAACACCTTTCCAGCACTTGGTATTACCAGAGTTCTTGATTTTTGCCCATCGAAGGAGTAAAATGTTACCCACTGGGTCTTAATTTTCATTTTTCTGATTAATAATTAAATATGTTCTTTGTTTAGAAGCCACTCATATGTTAGCTTCTATGAAATGTTAGCTCATAAATGTTGCCCATTTTTTCATTAGGTTATTGATCTTTTATCTGCAATGCATCTTAGATACTTTTTTATCAGTTATATGAATGGTAGATATCTTGTCCCAGATGGTAACTTATATTTTCTATTTTTATAGTGTCTTTTAGTGAATAGAAGTTCTTCATTTTGTCATGTTTTACGACTAAAATATATACAATTTTTATTTTTTAAAAAGTAACCCAGAAAAATGTTTTTCATTTTAATGTAGTCAAATTTGTCAATATTTTCTTATATGGTAAAATTTATTGATACTTGCTTGAGATCCTATCCTATCCCATGGCCAGAATGCTTTGCTCGTGTATTTTCTTTTAGTATTTTTGTTTATTATTTATTTTTCCCTTTGTCAAATGTTTCAGTGTGTAATTCTTAAAAACATAGACATTCTCTTACATAAACACAAAATGTATAATTATTTAAATTAAGAGATTAACATTTTTACAATACTCTTATTTAATCTATAGAATTTATTTAAATTTTACTGTGTTCCATGAATGTCTGTAATTTTTTAAAAACTAACCTTTTTATCTTGAGGTAGTTGCTGATTCACATGCAGTTGTACGAGATAAACAAGAGAGGTTTTTTGTACACTTTATCTGCTTTCCTCCAATGGTAGCATCTTGAAAAACTGAAATATAATATCCCAGTCCAGATATTGATGTTGATACAGTCAAGGTATGGAATAGTTCCATCACCATCAGGACCCCAGCTGTTGCTCTTTTATACTCATACCCACTTGCCTCCCCCCGCTGTGCTGCCATTTTCTAACCTTAGACAACCACTAATCTGTTCTACATCTTCATAATTTTGTCATTTCAATATTGCTATTTAAATGGAAATCATGATATTTAACTTTTGAGGGTTGACTTTCACACTCACCATAATTTCTTGAGATTCATCTAAGCTATTGCATGGATCAATATTTCATTCTTATTGCTGAGTAGTTGGTAATTTGTTTTTAAATATTTGGTAGAATTCTCCAATGAAAGCATCTGGGCTTGAAGATTTCTTTTTTCGGAGCTTTTTAATTAACAATTTAATTTTTTTAATGGGTATAGAACTATTCCGATTATTTCATTTTAATTAAGTTTCAGTAGTTTTTGGTTTTTGAGAAATTGGTCCTTTCTAAATTGTTAAATTTATGAGCATGAAATTGTTTATAATAATTCTTTATTATACTTTTAATGACTAAAGCATCTGTAGTGATATTCTCTGTTCCATTCTTGATATTTATTTGTGTCTTCTCTCTTTTTCTTTTTGTCAGTATTGCCGTATAGAGTTTTATCAGTTTTACAGACTTTTAAACAAAAACTATTTTTTGTTTCATGATTTTCTGAATTTATTTTCTGTTTATGATTTTATTGATTTCTGCTTTTATCTTTATTATTCCCTTTATTCTTCTTCTAGCTTTGGGTTTCTTATGTTCTCTTTCCACTTTCTTGATGTAGAAACTTAGATCAGTGATTCAAGACATTTTCTCTTTGGTAATGTAAGCATGTAGTGCTATAAATTTTCCTTTCAGCACTGCTTTAGCTGCATCCCACATCTTTTAATATGTTGTATTTTTATTTTCCATTCATTTCTATATTTTTTATTTTCTTTGAGAATTGCTCTTTGATCCATGGATTATTTAGAAGTGTGGTGTTTAATTTTCATGTATTTAAGAGATTTTCCTGTTGTCTAATTTTTTTCTAGTTTGATTTGATTATTGTTAGGAAACGTTACCTTTGATTACCAGGTTAGGGACCAGACCTGCGTCACTTTCTTCCATCGAGTAGGGGTGGTATAATATTATGCCAGTATGCTATTCTTTAATCCTGACATCACTATCTAGTTTACCTTCCTATTTCTACTTTTCAGAGTTCTGCTTTGGTTGTGTCTTACATTATTTCCAGGGTTTAGAGTGGTATTTATAAAGCAAAAGCAGGAGGAGATATAGTCTGTACCGTCTTATCTGGACTGGACATATCTTCATAAAATTTGCTTTCCAATTTTAAATATTTAATCACATTGGAATATTTTTTAATGTGCAATGTAGTAGGAATCTGACTTCACTTGGTTTTCTTCAGATAATTACTTGTCTCAGGCAATTTATTATATGGCTCTTTTTTCTCCCCAGTGGTCTATAGTAACAGCTCTGTTATTTACCTAGTTTCTCTGTCTACATGGTCTTGTTTCTGGACTTTGTTTTATGTTCCATCACTGAGTTTGTTTATTCCTGAGGCAGTATCATACTTGTAATTATTATAGTTTTAAATAAAGTTTGGACGTATATTAGGAAATTTCCTCAGCCTTACTCTTGTTCTTCAGAAGTGTTTTAGCTATTCTAGAATTCTCTATAAATTTTAAAACAGGCTTGCCAAAATTCTAGAGAACTTATTTCTTATGACTTTTATTGGAATAACTTTGGTTTTATGGATCAATCTAGAGATAACTGGTGAGTGTTTCAATGCATGAAATAACATAGTTTCTCTCCCCATATATTTAGAGTTTTTACATGTATATTTCAATAACATTTTATGCTTTTCTCCATATAGATCTCCATGATTTTGTTAAATGTAATTCTGAGTACCTTAGAAGTTTTTCTATTATAAATAATTTTTATAGGTAGTTAAAATAAATAACTTGTCCTTTGTTGACTTTGAGGCCTCCTTTAACAGAAATCAAGAGGAAGCACTCAGTGCAAGATCAACCCTCTGTCCAACTGAATGCCTCCATCAGCAGGAGTTGAGAGGGAACTCTCAAACTTGGAATAAGACCACACCTTTGCAGGACACTATTGGCAGTAGACAGCAGAGTGCCCGAACACTCAGAGTAAAGCTGCCCATGTATGAAACATCACACCTTTGTCAGCAGGAGCCAAATGGGAGACTCTGAGCAGCATGTGTTCCTGGTCTGTCTTCCCCCAATTCTCTTTTCAATACCCAGACACTTTATCCATGTTCTTTTTACTCTTCAGAAGGAGCCTAGGCCTCCCAGTTCATCATTTATTCTAGAACTCTAATTCTCCCTAAGTCTCCTTATATCACCTTTTCTGACTTAGCTTCTAATTTCATTTCCTGACTCCCAAAACTTTTATCTCTGTATTCTCTGGAATTCAAGAGTATTGATTAGCAAAATCCTCTATATTTTCAACTTAAGTGAATGTTCCCTTCAGCTTCTATGCTAATAGAAATCCAGCTTTTCCCTACTTATAGTTTCTCCTGCAGCCAGTGAGTTCCAGTAAATGCTTAACAGTCAGTTCTTTGGGAGGGAGGGAAGCCTTAATTTGTTGTGTTTTCGTTTCTGTGCTATGAATACATCAGTGATTTGAGCTGCCATCTTACTTCACTAAAAGTGGCATTGGGAAGGATGGCCACAGTCAGCTCTCCTGAGACAGCTCTTGCACACCATGTTGTACAGTATTGTTCAGGCTGTTTTCTCTACTCTCTACTCAATCATAGCTTTGGACCTGAAAGTGAAAAAATTGTGCCCTTTGCATCTCATTGCTGATTTCAGTTTCTTCTGCCCTCTTTGATGAACACACGTGCCTTGAATTTCATATCATTGGATTATCCCACTTATTATAACTTTTTATTGTAGGCACTTCTTCTCAGGTCATTTTTTTGGTTAATTAAAAAAATCAAGACCTATGACGTTGTGATTTTCTTGAAAACTAGTTCTTCCACAATTCTTTTTATTCAAATATCAACAGGGATGATCCTTCTAACAGCTGGGCTTTCAGTGCCTTGACAGCTTCCTTTTTTGTGATCCTGTTCTCCATCCATTCTCAGCCACTCCCTTTCTGGTCATTTTTCAGGCCTTGTTATTGCCAATAAATGCCATAATTTTCCATTTTCTTTACTGTTTGCTCCTCATCACCCCAAACTGTGCATGTTGAGATGTTGTAGAACTCAGTTTTGGGACCTCTTTTTGTTGTCTTGCTAAGTGGGTGATTTCAATCCATCTCTACTCCTTAGACATGGATTCCTCACTAAAACTCTGTCTCCTGCAATTTTCTCCATCTTAATTAATGGAAACTCCATACTACTAGTTACTTAGCAAGAAAACTGCAGTTGTTCCTGAGTCATTTCTCACTTAACATTTCATGTCAAATATGATAAATAAATTATTTTGGCTCTATCTTTGAAAAAATCCACACTTCCATCTTTTGTTACCACCAGCACTGCTGTGCCCTTTTTGTTTTTCCCGTCATCTGTAGCTTGCATTATTGCGTTAGCCTCCTAAATAGTCTCTTTGACTTGTATTTGTTTTCCTTCTGGATACTTTGAACATGGCAAGAGTGACCCTCTTAAAACATAAGTGTGTCCATAACAATTCTCTGTTGAAAACTTTGTAGTGGCTTCTTATCTTTCTCAGAGTTACAAGCAAAGTCATTTTAGCCTTTGAGATCCTACATGATAAGGCCCATTTTTACCTCTCTGGCGTTTCCCCTGGTTACTCTCACATCTTTTACTCATTTGCAGCTACAGTAGCTTCCTACCTGTTTGTAGAACAATCCAAGCATGTTCTTGCCTACAATCATTTGTACTTGAGGCTTCCTCTGCCTGAGTTATCTTCCCTCACATAATCCTAATGGCTCATCCTCTTACTTCCCTCAAAGATTTACTCATATTTTTTCTGTTAGGTATACCTTGCATAGCCACCACTTAATTTTAGTGCTGCCTCTCATTCCCACATCCTTCCTAGGCCTCTTTGCTGTTTTGCTTTTTCTCTTTGCATGTCTACATATGTTTCTCTTACACATGTGTTGTATTTAATAACTTGTTTATTGTATCTCTTCCCCACTAGAATGTAAGCTCCATGAGAGCAGGATATCTATCTGTTTTATTCACTGATACATTCTCAGTGCCTAAAACATGACTGGCAAATAATAATTATGCCGTAAATATTTGTATTTGAATGAACGTACAAATGAAAAAAACGTGTTCTGTTAGTTCTTATGTAGGTATGAAATTGATCACTCTAAGTTGATCTTAAATTCAGTGACCTTGCTCAACTCCCAGTTTCAATAGTTTGTAGTTTTTTGTTTGTTTTTTGTGTGAATGATATCATCTATGAACAATGATAGTTGTGATTTTCCTTTTGTAATTCTGGAAAATTTTATGTATATTTCTTATCTTCATGCATTGTCTAAAATCTCTAAAAAGTGGTTAAAAGGAAGTGGTTGGAGTAAGCATTCTTATATTGTTTTTGATTTTAAAGGAAACGCTTCTGATGTTTCAACATGGGAAATGATATTTGTTGTCTGTGGTAAATATTTTTTATTAAGTTAAGAAAGTTCCCTATACTTCCACATTTGCTAGGTATGTGCCTCAACTGGGAATGGAACCCTCACCTATAGGTGTACGGGATGATGGTCCAATCAGCTGAGCCTCCTGGCCAGGGCTAAGACTTTTTTACAGCTATTTTAGATTTACAGAGAAATTGAAAGGAAAATGCATAGATTTCCCACAAACCCCTGGAACCAAAACATTCATAGCTTTGCCATTATCATCATCCCGTAGCAGAGTGGTACATTTGTTACCGTCAGTGAATCAATGTTGACATCGCAATCACCAGAGTCCGTAGTTTACATTATGGATCATTCCTGGTGGTGTGCATTATATAGGTTGGACAAATGTATAATGCTATGTATTCATCATTATGGTATTATACCAAGTATTTTCACTGCCCTAAAAATACCCTTGTGTTCTACCCATCCATCCCTTTCCCCCACCAACCCCTGGCAACCACTGATTTTTTTTACTGTCTCTATAGTTTTGTCTTTTTCAGAATGTCATATAGTTGCAGTTATATCATGTGTAACTTTTCCAGATTGGATTTTTTACTTAATAATGTACATTTAAGGTTCCTCCATGTGTTTTCATGGCTTGATAGCTCATTTCTTTTTAGTGCTGAATAATATTCCATTGTCTGGATGTACCACAGATTGTTTAGTCATTCACCTCTTGAAGAACATCTTGGTTGCTTCCAAGTTTTGGCAATTATCAATAAAGTTGCTATAGAAATTCATGTGCTGGTTTTTATGTTATCATAAGTTTTCAGCTCCTTTGAGTAGATACTAAAGAACATGATTGCTGGATTGCATGGTAAGACTATATTTAGTTTTGTAAGGAACTACCATAATATCTTGGGAAGCTGCTGTGCCATATTGCATTTCCTCCAGCAAGGAATAAGAGTTCCTGTTGCTCCACCTCTCACCATCATTTAGTGTTGTCAGTGTACTAAATTTTTTCTATTCTAATTGGTATTATTTTAATATTTCACTGATGTTTTAATTTGGATTTCCCTGATGACATATGAAATGTAACATCTTTTCATTTGCTTATTTGTCATTTGTGAGGGGTCTGTGAATGTGTGTGGTCTATTAAAAAATTAGTTTTTTTTTGGTTTCTTATTTCTCAGTTTTAAGAGCTTTTTGGAGAAAAGTGTTTATCAGATGTTTGGTTTGCAAATATTCCCCAGTCAGTGACTCTCATTCACTTGTCTTTTGCAAAGCAGAAGTTTTTAAATTTCAATGAAATATAGCTTATCAGTATTTCCCCCCATGAATCCTGTCTTTGGTGTTATATTTAAAAGGGTGTTGCCATACCTAGGGTCATCTAGGGTTTCATGTTACTGTTGAGGAATTTTATAGTTTTGCATTTTACATTTAAGTCTGTGATCCATGCTGTGTTAACTTTTGTGAAGGATGTAATGTCGTCTGTGTCTACATTCTTTTTTTTTTTGCATGTGGATGTACAGTTGTTCTGAAACCAGTTTTGAAAAGACTGTTTTTGCTCCATGGTATTGTCTTTGTAATGGGACCATATTATGCATTATTTGGAAACTCTTAAAAAAATTTTTATATGTTTTTATTGATTTCAGAGATAGGAAGGAAAAGGGAGAGAGAGAGAGAAACATCAATGATGAGAGAGTCATTGACTGTCTGCGTCCTGCATACCCCCTACTGGGCATTGAGCCTGCAACCTGGGCATGTGCCCTGACTGGGAATTGAACTGTGACCTCCTGGTTCATAGGTTGATGCTCAACCACTGAGCCATGCTGGAAGCTTTTTTTTTTTTTTTTTTTTTTTTACTTATGCTTTCATATGAAAAGATATTGACTTGCTTCATCATTTCAATCAGGGACTTTTACTTCCTATTTATTTTTCTTTTTAACAAGGCAAAACATTGCAACTTACTGTTTTTCAACTTTTAAGTGGTTAGGAATTAGTAAAGATGATGTAAATGCAGAGGAATTCTTATTTATTAAAGAAAGTGGTAAGTATTATTTTAATTCTGATTCTCAATGCTTCATCTGCCTGTTTTGGAAAGAGGTGTTGATAAATCAGAGGTGTTGATAAATCTTTTACTTAAAATTTGATTTTCTTGATTTCTTATACCGCTCATCTCTATTTTACTAGTCCCTTCTCTCTGTGAATATGCACATTACATTTATTCCCTCTGAGTGGTATCCCCTCCATAAAAATTCTTGGTTGTAATTCCTCTTTCCGGCTTCCTCATTCAGTATCTTCCAATCATTTTGTCTCCTTTCTTAATTACCCACTTTGTTTTTTTAGTCGTTGTGAAATTATATCTTTTTCTTTTCCTCTCTATTAAATGTTTTAGCCATTACCATTTTCTCCTAAATATGCTCATAGAAATGGTTATTTTAGTAGCATTAACTGAGGTCAAATAAAAATAAGCAGTCACTGTGAGTCGTCGTCAGGGCCCATTCTCTTTCAGCCACTGCAGTAACTTGGACTCTGTGCCGGACTTTTACATGCGCAGCGGGCAATGTGGAACTAGTTCTATGTAGTCTTCTTCCTGCTCTTACAGCAGGTGAACAGATGACAGGTCGCATTTATTGTCAGCACTGTGAACAGTACTGCTTTCTCAGTTAATACAAGATGAAATTAAATGATGCGTTTATTTTATCAAACGTTAAACAACAGCAAAAGCAATATACGTTGGTTTACAGTGTTCATTCGTACTGTACCTCAGTTGCATTGTTGCCTAGCATGTGACATATGCACCCCTGATGTTTATAATGCATGTCAAGGTGGCAGTGATGTTCATTGCTTCCTTTTGGAACTTAGTGTTCATGGAGAGTAAACCTGGATAAACGATGCATTTGATCTAATGATGAAGGATAAGAGCAGTGATATGTACTGTTTGGAATAATCCATCAAAAGGCACTGTCAGATAATCCTTAGAGTGTGTGCTCGTACTTTATATGCCGTATTTTTCTTCAGAGACTGACATTACCAGTTTTCCAGATGACAAAAAGAGAGAAGAAAATAGGTTGCCATATGAAGCAAAAATAAGTGCATTATTGCTCACAAAATGTGTTACTGTGAACTGGAAGGCACATACACACATTTTTATTTTAAAAGACAAAGGCCAAGAAGGGATTTTACAATTTACACAGCAATGTAGATGTGAATATAGGAATCACGTGAGTATTCTCAGTTTACTCTTGAAGAAATTAAATGTTTCCAAAGGTAATTCTGTATAATCACATATTGGATTATATTCTGTGTTACATAAGGTTCTCATTCTTTTAATAACCTAATACTATTATAGAGTTTCTAGAAACATTAAATATTTGGTATAGAATGGCATCTGGGTTAATTTTCAAAACTTTTTGTTAGCTTGAATTTTTTTTTTGAAAAAGGAATCATGCTTCTCCATAGGCAATTAAAAAACGAAACAATACCTCTAAGCATTTATGTTTACACACACATCCAGAGAACCACTGTGCTATTTATTTGGTACATTGGTAGGAAAATCAGAAATGGTACCAGATGTCATGGAGCCACTTCCCAATTATGTCATTTTTAATTTCCGTTCCCATGACAGAAGGTTCCTATAGGCTGTGCATTTTACTTTTTGGCTGACATGGAGTTAATTGTCCTTCCAGACCAAAGCTTAGCCTAAGTACCATCTTTTCCATCCTGGTACCGGCCTGAAGGGTAGTACATGACCTCAGAGCCCTGGCCTCCAGAGGTAGATATAATTTCAGCAAGAACAGCCTGTCTGTGATGACAGCCCCAACTTCTGTGTACCTCCCCTCCCTGACCTTGCTCTTATCTATTAGAGGAAGGCTATCTTCTAACCAGTGCTTTTTCACCATGATGTTACTTCAAACACTAGAGGCTTGTATTTATTAACTTATTTCATGAGGCAAAAAAGTAACGTTTTGGCTATTGTTGGTTTAATGTCTTTATCTCATGGGGAGGAGGGGATAGATAATTCCTCTCTCTGGATTGCATTGACCAGAACAAAATTATCTTTTATTTTCTGCTACATTTGAGCCAAAAAAACTCTGGCTACATAAAATCTGAATGTTTGTCTGGCGTTAGCATCTGTTTCTTTCTCCAAGGGTAGAATCAGATATGCTGAAGAAAATACCCATTCAAAGGCCCAAGCTTGCTTTGCTTTCGTATTCAACTCCCACCATTAGACATAAACAAGAGAATATTTAAGAAATACTTCAATGCAGGGTTAGGTTACCTTAAAATTAGTGAATAGTTTGGCAGGATCAAGAAGAGAGACTCAGGAGAGAGGGTTCGTCCCTGCACTCAGATGCTGGGTTGGTCACTTAGCAGCTGTCTGGCCTTGACACCAGTAAGCAGGCTCTCTGCCTTAGTGTCTCCACCTTTAAAATGGGGCGAACAATGGTCTCTGCCACATTTGGTGGTTGTGAAGCTTGAAGTGTTTATAACAGTTCCTGTCTCCCTTGTTAGCTGTTACCACTAGTATTTTTATGATGATATAGCACTATTAAATACAGACACTTTAAATATGTTATTTCATTTTGATTCTTTTAACAATCCTGAAAGAGGAAATGTTATTCCCATTTTGTAGGTAAAGATACTAAAGGCCAGGAAATTTTATTTATTTGGGGTAAAAATAAGCTCAAATTCCAAAACTCTGCCTCCAAAGACTTTTCTCTCTCCTTCATTCCACAGTCATGCTTCATTGGCTTTGTTATAAGGAGGATCCTTAGTGAAAACAGGTATTATCGAAGACCTTTTATTTTTAGAGAGCATTTCAGCAGTGCCCATACCCCGTATTCCGAGCTGGCCTTAAACACCATGGGACTTTCAGAGATGATGTGGAACCCAAAGGGCACTGTCCGTGGAAAACTTAACTTCCCTTTGTACCTAGTTTAGAGATACAGAGAACAGGGCATCGAGCAAGGGATTCTTTTAGAGGAAAGTAAATCCAGTCAGGATTCTGCAGTGGATGCTTTGAGCCTTAAAGGAGCCATGAGAAAGGAGTTTGGAAGAAGGAAACAAAGGGTGGGAAGGAATGTGACAAGGGCAGTTGTCACACTTCTCTGATTCATAGCGGGTTTAGGCCCCATCATTGTTATCCGCAGGGACAGGAGTAGATGAAATAGCTTTTGAAAATGAAATAATTTCTGTGCAAGAATATGCCATTTTGCCCGTTATGGACACAACAATTTCAATCTACATTTAATCATACTCACTTTTAAAGCCTGACTGTGACCTAGCATGAGAAGATGCACACCATAGTGCTTTGCGTTAGCGGGCGTACTAAAATACGCCACTGAAGCACCCTCAGTAAGGTGAGTGAGTGGCCTTTTCTCCATAGCTAAGTTACTGAAGGAGTTAGCATTTTTAGATACCATTTTAAAGTGTACTCTTTTATTCTTTATTTAATAACCCATCTTTAACTGTGACAGTGTTGATTTCCTGAAGCCTAAATGACACTAAGGATGTGACAAGCACCTGGTACATTTATGCATCAGTGTGAGCTGGATGATGTTCTGTTTCATACAGGTGGGAGCCGTTCCAGGGATGCCGTACCTCACACTTTTCTCAAGCGTGTCCTTGTAGAATCTGGGATTTTAAACATCTTGTCCAGGGGTTTATTTTCCTCCCAGGCTCTGGGCTTAGGAGGGAAACCTCTGGCAGCCTGAAAATTCTGTCTCCTAAGTTTCATTTATTTTTTTTGTCATGGGTCTTGAGGAGCCTTTATAGTTTGGAGAGTTTTAGAAAACAAGAAAGATGCGTGGCCTTCAATATCAGTCATGTGTCTAGTGTTTTTTGCCAGGATTAAGGGATATACTCAAGCCAGAAGGGGAATGTGTGGTTGATATGTGACCTCATTGCAGCAAAAGTTCTGGATCTCCACTTCTGTAACACAAGCATGATATGTACTATTCTGTTAGCATTCCATTCTTTATTCTATTAATATTCTAGACAGACTCTCAGGACCTTAATTAACTAGTGAATTTTAAAAATCCCAAATCTTATTTCATATGCAGATACGGTGTTTTACTGTGTTAAATGTGCTGGCATTCATTCTCCAATGAAAGGAAACGGGGTTCCCTGGGGAGCAGGTGATGCTCAGGCTGGATGATGAGACTGGAATGAGTGGTAGTGTCAGGAAGCAAAGGACAAAAACATGTGAGCGTGACAGAGACCTAGGACGCGGGCGTTAACCTGGAGAAGCTACAAGTGACCAAAGCTGTAACGATTTGAACAAGATAACCGGGTATTGTATTTTAACTCCAAGTATAAAACATATGGACATGAGTCAAAACTGATATAAATAAGTGTAAACATGATTAAATGGATAAAGGAGAAGGGACAGATCTTCATCATAGAAGGATTCTGAAGTAAGAACCGTTTCCATGCCATTCAGTGTTGTTCCACAATATCATTTTTAGTAATTATCTAGCACGCCATTATTTGGGTGTAGCATGATTTATTTAGAACACATATTTTGGTATTTATGCTTTCATCTCCTTTTCCTTAATATAGTAAATAATAGCCACTCAAATCCCTGCATATATATCTTTAGTCAGTAACCTATTTGTGTAACAGGGTTTTGTGGTTGTAGCAGCAGAAACTTTGGCAACTTAGTAAAACTGTAACAATTTATTGGAAGGCAATAAGAAAATTCACACAAATAAAGAGACGCTTTAAGCTCTCAGTCTTGGAAAGGAGAGAAACCTCAGGATTTGACTCTTGGGATCAATAAGTTGTGTTGTTTCCGTCTTTAGGCCAGTTGGCTCAGTGTTAACATTGCTGGTGGGCTATCTTGGGTTATCCCTTGGAAGTCAAGGTGCCATGGATGACAGCAACCAAGACTGCCTGCTAATGTAGGAACAGTTCCTCCAAGCCGTGCCACTACTGAAATCAAAACGGGGGCAAATGGACTTGAATTGCAAGAATGAAGGCCTTGGCTTCATTATCATAGCATATGTACAATTTTTATATGCGTTGCAAATTTTCCCTCAGGAAAAGGTATACCAGTTATACTTCTAACCATATAGTTTCACTCATGTGGGATATAAAGCAACAAGCAACAAATAAACAAGAAAGACAAAAACTCATAGAAACAGACAAAAGTATGGTGGTTACTGGAGGGAAGTGGGGTGGGGTGGTGGTAAAGGGTAAATGGGTCAAATATAAGGTGACATAAGGAGATTTGACTTTGGATGGTGGGCACACAATGCAATATACAGAGGGTATGTCATAGAATTGTACTCTTGAAACCTATGTAATCTTATTAACCAATGTCACCCCAAAGATTTAATTAAAAAAAAATTTGAAGAAGTGCTTTTTTCTCACATTTTCACCAATATGTGTTTAGGATATTTGCGAATAGGACAAAAGAAAAATATTTCATTATAAAATATAAATTTGTATTCTAAATTATAAAATAAAAATAAAAATTTATATAAATGCTAATTATTATTAATTAGCATTTTTTGGTTATTAGTGAATTAAACATTTTATTATGTTTATTGGACAATTGTAGTTCTCATATAATGAAACATATAAACATATCCTTTATTTATTTTCCACCTTTGTGATTTATAAATGTTTAAATAAGGATCCTAACCCCAGCTTCTATATACATGGCAAATAATTTTGGGAGTTTTCTATTATTCTTTTAAATTGGCCACTTTTTTTTATTGTATTTGATTTCAGTTACAGTTGACACTCAATATTAGTTTCAGGTATGCCACATAGTAGTTAGACATTTCTGTAATTTAGGAAGAAATCCCCTTGGTAAGTCTAGTGCCCACCCAGCACCATACATAGTTATTATAATGTTATTGACTATATTCTCTATTTTGTAACTTACATCTCTATGACTATTTGTAACTACCAATTTATACTTTTTAATCCCTTCACCTTTTTGCCCAGTCCCCCAACCTTCCTCCCCTCTGGAAACCATTAGTCTGTTCTCTGTAGCTATGAGTGTGTTTCACTTTTGTTTGTTTATTTTGTTCTTTAGATTTTACATGTAAGTTAAATCATATGATATTTGTCTTTTTCTGACTTATTTTACTTAGGGTAATACTCTCTAGGTCTATCCATACTGTTACGCATGGTAAGATTTCATTCTTATTCATGGCCACGTAATATTCCATTGTGTATATGTACCCTCTAGGATCATTATTGGATTATTTTCTTGATATTTCCATAAAAATTATTCTTCAGCAAGATATTATAAAGGCCACCAAAATTTTCTTCTAAATTTTTTAATCTTTATATTTTTCATTTATACCTGTAATTTATCTGGAATTTACTTTGGCATGTCTGGTGTGAGGTTATAACCTACCTCTCTCTTTTCCCATAGCTAGCAAGTGGTTCATTTTTTTTCCATCTGCACTGACCAAAATTCTTCTCAAAATATGTATTATACATTAGCACTACTGACTAGTTTCTATAATGGTTTTATTTTTATCCCTCTTTTTGCTTCTCTGGCTGGGACGCAAATTATAACTTGTACTACCATCATCTCTATAAATTTTCTCTATGAACTGTTTTTTAAAAGGTTAGAACAGTAGGGTGGCTACCAGAGGGAAGGGGGTGGGGGAGTAGCAAAGGGTAAAGGGGGCAAATATATGGTGACAGAAGATGATTTGACTTTGGGTGGAGGGCACACAATGGAACATACAGATCATGTATCATAGAAATGAACACTTGAAACCTATATGATCTTATTAACAATATCAACCCAATAAAATTAATTAAAAAATAAAGTAAAAGGTTAGAACTGGCATATATACATCCTACTTTAAAAGGCCACAGTCATTGGGGTCTTTTGAGATTATGCTCCTTCAATGAATAGCCTTTTTCCCCCCTAATATAAATGGAGTTAAAGATTGGATTTCAAATGATTCTTTATCGATTTGTGTCTCCAAAGCAATGAAAGCAAGGACAATGTTGGTACTCTCTAGAGATAATTGCTGTATTAAATTATGGGAATATATTTCATGGTATCTCAACTCTAGATGTTAAAACTGAACATCTTGTCTGCTTTATAATGATTGTTTAGGAAAGATTGCTCTGGCAAATGGCTATCATTAAAATATACAGTGCAAATTTAATTTCCTTTGCTGAATATAAAATTCACCTAAGAAATAGTGCATCTTATTTTCTACATAGTGATTTTGAGGGAAATAGTACTGAATGGAGAATAAAATGCCTTGTCTCTTACTATGTAGTTAAATCAAACAAATAACCAAATGCTGACATAGAAAAACAAATGGGATAAAATGTATTGAAGAATAGCGATTATTTCATTTAGTTATTTGGGCATTTTTCATTCACATGGAGCTCAATTATATCACGTTGCACCAATTGTCCAGGACAGAAAACAAATCTAAACTCACTTGACTGCATCAAATGATCTATTTTAATATGTTCCATCAAATAACAAGGTCATACAATGTATTTAGGACGGAGACGGCAGTCTTTGAGATGTGTACGCATGCTCTCTTTATAATCCTAGTACCATTGGCTAGCTCTGTAGTCTTGGGCAAGTAATTTAACCTTGTGTTTTTTAACCAGCTCACTTTTCACTTAATTACTCTCTCTCCTGTTTAGAAAAGGCAGGTGTGCCTTTTATTCCCGGTATCCTTTATATCTGATCGTTCCTATGTGCTGATAAACTTAGGTGTCTGAGGACTAGTTTAGTCGTTCTCAACGTTACAGTCCGGTGTAGCTGAAAGTACATAGAGCCCTAAGTCCTGAGTTTTAATCCAACCTCTGTTATTTATCAGCCACTCAGTGCCCAGTAAATCAGTCACATTCGCCGCAGCTTTTTTATCAGTGATGTGTGTGATGTGAATAGCACTAAATTGGACTATCGAAAACAATTTTTATGGTTTTTCAAACCTGAGGGCGTGCGGAGAAATGTGTGCAGCTAGTGGAAGCCTTGGGTGGGGAGGGAGATGACAGAAAGATCAACATTACTTTCTTCTGAAAGCAATCACATTTATTTCAGGCCTACATGTCAAGCAATATAGACATTGGACATGGAGAAAAATGTGTAGTGCTGTAGACTTCTGATGCTGTATAATCCATCTATATAATTTAACACAAAATTGCTTTTATTATAATTGTATTATTGAGTTATTTTACTCTTATCATGCCATTCAACTTGACTTAACGTCTTATCCAGTCAAACAGCTTATGTTATTTGAGGCTCAGAAAAACTGATGTATTGCATTATGTATTATATTTCTTCATGTTACCCACAACTAGCAAATCTTTATCTGAAATGCTATTTCTTTCCTAACACCATTTAATTCCAATTTAAATACTATTCAGCTCCTTTTCTTCTATGGGAACCTTTGCATTACCCATCACTGGTGGCACCCCTGGGCTAAATCTTTTACATTTCTTAGTTTGCAGTCTTCGTTCTCAGTATAGCACCTAATACTATGCAGAAATGAAAGCTCTCATAGTTTAAACATTCTGATGAAAAGTATGAAGTTTGGAGTCATGGCGCCATGCCTGTCTCTTACTAGCTTTGGGACCTTGTGCAAATTAATTTCTCTGACCTTCAATTTTATCATCTATAAAATTAGGATTACAATACCCCCCCCTTTAAATAACTTTTATTAGAGTTAAGTAATAAAATGTCTGCATAGCATTTAGTCAGGGGCACACCACTCAGCAAGCCTTCATATTGTTACTTTTAATAAGAATCTATATTTTTAAATTGTTTCTTAAAAATATTTTTTAAGCTTTGTGTTCTTGCTTAAACCCAATTCACTCCACCACAAATTCTGGCAAAATAAGGGTGACTTCAGTGTCCCCATAAATGTCTCACATGTACAGGTGTTGACTTTCCTGCTTCAGTGAGCTTCCTTCTATAAGCCAATCTCACAATCATACCCAGTATTTTATTTTACATGTTCAGAGAAATTTGAGTGCTTGAGTTAGGAAAATGCTTGGTGGATCTTGATTTACTTTGAACTGATATCAGAATGCCGTCCCTGCCTATTACTTTATCTGTTCCTCATGCTGTCCCTCTGGTCACTTGGGGGAAGCAGTATGTCAAGTAGCTTTCATTAGTTAACATAGGATAAAGCTTGGGCCCCTCTGTCACTTGTCAGTTAAGATTCGTTCGGTTGCTAGTGACAGAAACTCACCTCCAACTACTTCAAGTCAAAACTCATCTCAAAGTGGCAGAGCTTTACCTAAAAGATGGGAAATCATTGGTTGATGTAACTGAGACTCCCCCATGCCAGTGCTGAATTTAGGGATGCCTGGATCTGAAAGGTTCAAGCAAGGCTACCATGGTTTTGCTGTTTTTCTCCAACTCGTTATGTTTCTCTCTTTGTGTCTCCTTGTCTCTCTTTGCCTTTCTGTCTGCCTCAGTTCTTTGACTCAGTTCAGTCTGAATTTTCAGGTTCATGCTAGTCAGAAGTTCTGGCCCCGCCATCGCTCACTAAATCATGCCTCACATTGCTGTTGGCTTTCTGGGGCCGTCTCTCAGGGGCTCTGATGCATCATTACATGTTATGATTGGGCCTGTGACCTACCCCTACTTAAAATCACCTGCCTTTGAAAGATGGGGTATGGTATTAACTAGACTAATAGAAGTTATTTTCCAGTTAATGTTTTTTTTCTGTTATTATCAACAGAAGTTGATAATATGGATACTAGACTTATTCTGGGGATAACTTCATAAGGTATGTAAATGTCTAATCATTCTCTGTGTACCAAAAACCAGTATAATATTGTATGTCAACTGTAATGGAAAAAAAAAAAATACACCGCAGAATGTTTCAGGTTGGTGAGCTGGAATGCATCCAGGTTCCAGGCCTCTAACTCCGTGGGGACAGAACTCCTGCGCTCAGGAGCTGGCCCTATACGTCGCTTCATCTGGCAGTTTGTTCATATCCTTTAATATCCTTTGTAATAAACTGGTAGTCTAGTTAGTAAAAAAAAAAAAAAAAAGATAAAAAGATAGAAAGGAAAGAAGAAAGGAAAGAAAAAATACACCATATAAAATATTAGAGTTTGCATTTTCTTTTGGAGAGATCTTTTCAAATCAACAACTTTTAAGACTCCATTTACTTGTTTCCTTTGGACATAAGCATGGCATCATTTCCTCAGGAAGGTTTTTCCAGTTCTTTGTGATTCTGTACCTTATAGAACTTAGACACCCTTGTTTCTTCTTTGATCATTCTCTCAGTTTATATTTCTACATTTATTAGTACCATTCTTGATTAATGTCTCTCTTGTTGCACGCTTTGAGAGAGCAGGGAGACTTTTTGCTCATTGCTATATCTCCAAACTATCATAGTGACTGGGTCATCATAATACATGATTTTTGAGTGTATGACTATAAAGAGCTATTAAGCGAGAGAGCTGGGATTTAAAAATCAGATCTGCCTCTAAAGCCACTCTTCTGGGATGACAGTATATATTTAGCAAATTATAATAATCAGTTACCATACTGAATGTTCAGCGCTTGCCCTGGATATACTCAAAAGCAATATCTGAATCCTTAGCTTTTCTAGTTTAATTAGACTATTTACATGATTTGTAATATTAATGAAATGGGGAGTTGCTGTGAGAGAGATGGTGGGGCATCCGGAGAATTCTGGAGGATGAGATCCTTAGGGGCACACCCAGCGGACACCTGCCTGTCAGGGCTGCTGTGGGAGCCAGAGGGCAGAAACCCCCGACTCTGGTACTTGCGGGACTCGGGCAGCAGGCAACGAGCGTGGCACTGACAGCTCACCTCGCTCGTGTCCTGGTTAAGCCTCGCAGTGGAGTGGGCGCGGTGAGTCAGTGACCATAGACTGGCTCCGTGGAGAGTGGAGAGCCCATCAGGGAAAACACAAACGTGGATTGTATGCTGTTTGAAGTTGTATCCAAAAACCATCTCAGAGGGAAGCAGAGGCGAGTCTGTATTAAGTGAGTTGATTGCTGACAGGACTTAAAGTTTGTTTCTGTTTTTTCTCCACCGATTCCTCTTTCCTCCTCTTTCTATCGCTGCATCCCTTGTCCCTTGCTCTCCCTGTCCCTGCCGTGGCTCCTAGCACTTTAGGGTGATTCCTGATCTGCACGGCCAGGAGCCCCCACTCCACCTTTTCATAGGGGCGCGTGGGGATGTGTAACCACAGCTCTCCGGTGCAGCTGAGGTCATGGCCATACCATCTGCTGCTTTTTCTCTATTCACCATGTAGATAATAGTTTTCCATAATAGAAAATACAGTTTTGTCGTATTAATTCAAATGCTTCATTTTTTATGTTAATAAAATTTAGATCTATTATTTTAAGAAAGCAGTGTATATTTCATTCTAAAAGTCTAACACTTAAACATCTTAAATATTTATTTCCTTCAGTTTTTACTATAAATGTATTTTAGTCTATAGAATAATATTAAGATTATGTTCTCTCTACACTTGTCTTGTAGTTTATTTCTTTTACTTGTTTTAGACTTTTATATTAAAGGCTTCTTATATTATTCTAGCCAGATCAGATTTCTTTTAGGTGTTTGCTTGGTAAATATTTTTTATTTTTCTTTCACTATTTTTGTTTCCATATATTTTAGTTGTATATCTTGAACAGCATATGCTTGAATTTTGCTTTTGTTTTCTGTTTGACAGCCTATTTATTTTGTATAGAACATTTAGTCTATTTATATTCAGTGTGATTAGATAATCGATTGGGATAAATTTTACTATCTGATTTTATTTTTATTTGTTCTTACTGTTTTATATTCCTTTTTTCTTCTTTATGTTCCCCCACTTCTTCTTTTTTTTTTTTTTTTTTTTTTTTTACTAATTTATAATTATTGTTCAAAGTTTTCCTTTCTATTAGTTTGGTAATACACATTAGCACTTTCACCTTCTCCCATGATGTTAGAATTTTATTTATCCCCTTTACATATTTAGTATTCTGCTATTGTCACGTATCTTCATTTGTATATAAGACTTCATTATTATTGTTAATATGGTCAATTTGCTTTAGATATGCTCAAATATTTACCCACTTCATTTCTAATCATTACTTCATATATTGTGGAGTTTCCACCTGAGATCAATTGCCTTCTAACTAAAGAAGGTTTTTAAAAAATCCTTTAAATGTAGGCCTACACATGAAAACATTCTCTCAGTTGATTTAACCTGAAAATGCCTTTATTTTACTTCCAATTTTGAAAGATAATTTCACCGAGCACACAGTTCCAGGATGGCAGATATTTCTCAGCACGTCTGATGTGCTGTTTCATCACCTGCCTTCCCTGTTCCTTCTGAAGTTGGGTGTAATTCTTGCTGTTCCTTCTTTGAATATAATATGTCTGTATTTCCCTCTGGCTTCTTTGAAGATTGTCTCTTTATCTTTAATTTTCATTCATTATGTTATGATATGATTATGACTTCCTTTTTATTTATATTGCGTGTGATTTGTCATGCTTTTTGAATTCGTGGCTTGATGTTATTATCAGTTTGGGAGAATATTGTTCCTTCATCACTTTCTCTCTGTTCCTATCTAGGACTCCAATTTACAACTTGGAGATATTTCCCCCTTTTATCATAACCTTATGTTATATATATCCTGTTCCTATGTCAGCCAGGTGGTTTCCTTCGGATCCATCTTCCAGTTCACACGTTAGCATCTGTGACTGATTTTTCCATTTTCTCCGTTCCCTGTGAGCAAGTTTCTAATGTTCGTCATTTCTCTTGGGTTTTGGTGACATTGTCTTGAATTTTTTATGTATTTTTGTTTATTTGTTTTGTTTTTGTTTTTTGAGCACTAATTTTCTTTTAAAAATTAGAAATCTAAGTGGAGGCCCAAGAGGGATCTCTTCTTCCAAAGGGGCTTTATGCTGCTGTTCTGCAGGCAGCTGTGCTGGAAGGACCATCAACTGCGGATCCTTTATTCCCATAGTGACTTAGACGATGCCAACTTTAGCTTGGTCTTTGGAAGGCCAAGTCTATTTCTACTCACCCATATTTCTCAGATTCTCAGCCCAAGCCTGGCGTGTTTACCAGAGCTCACCCTTTGGCTGGGCCCTGAGCTCTAATTCCAGCCCTTGTTTCAATTCCTTAGCCCCCTCTCTCAGCTGCCAAAGCTTCAGGAGAAAATGAATCTGAATCAGGCTTCCCTCCTTCCACCTGTGCTCTCTTCTCTTGGACCTTGACCCCATTGCTATCCACTACATTGTTAACTTCTCTGATGCTTTCAAACGTGTTTAAAAATGTAAGTGTTTTGACCATATTTTCCGGTTGTTTTCAGCTGGAGGGTTGTTTCATATAATCTCCTTCATCATTTCTGAAACTCTCTTCTGCTTTGAGGAGAAATATTTATAAGCTTCAGTTTTTTTGTCTATGTAGGATGTACCACCTATTGAGTAATTTAAAATAGTATATTTTTGTTGAAATGTGATATATTATTTTAAATCACAATTTTTTTGCCCAGAAACTTCAGTGCCTCCATTGTTCTAAAAGTCCAATTGTTTTGTCTGGCCTTCCTGGTCGTCTACCACTCACCTTCCAGCCCCTCAGGCCTCACCTGCTAAACCCTCTGTTATTTGTTTTCTCTTGCATTCAGGTTTCACATTCACATACTCTGTCTGCATTATACCAGGTTTTGCTTTTCCCAGAGTCCAAATTCTCTTTGTAGATTAGTGTATGTTGTTTGCTACCATCTCATTCAAGTGCCATTTTCTGTCTGCAGGACTGGGATTCCCTAGAGCTTGAGGTTAATTGGCCTATATTCCTGGAACAGGCCTAATTATTGTGCCGTGATGGGTCCATATCAGGGACTCTCCTTCCTCATTTCCTCACTCTCCTGAAAATTGTCTGGCTGAAGATAGTGTGCTTTACTCCTTGTGTGTGCCTGCTAAAGTTGCAGGGACACTCAAACAGGCATGAAGGAAACTTTGGCAAAGTAAGTTAATTTTGACCAGAAGACCAATGTTTGAAATCATTGAAGCACAGATTATCTTGAATTATTGCTACATCATCTTTGATTTTGTTATGAACATGTAGTAAGTTTGGTATATGTGTACGTAACTAGAAGACAAAAGGTAGAATTTGAATCAGAATTTCCAAAAGGCTTTAGTAAAATATAAATGTGTAATGGCTTAAAAATCATATTTACATAGTGTTACTTTTAGTCCTTATAAATCAGTAGGTGCATTTTTAGAGTCACTAAATCTTTTACGCTCATTATCATTCTATAGAGCAAAACTGAATAGTGCTTCCTGCCAGTCTTATGTAGGATTTACCTCCTCATGATTGAATTAGGGAAATAAAATCCCTAGGTAAGTCCATGCACAACAATATAAATTATAGTTATTTTTATACCAGTTCTGCCTCTGAGGAATATATTGACTCTGTTCTGGGAATACCATTTGTTTAGCAACTAGGCACTTATAGAGTGCCTATCGCGCACAAGATGCTATGCTGGAGAGACAAAAGTGAATATATGCTATACTTTCTTCTACTAGCTCATAGCGGGATAGAAGGACTATACAATGACACAGTTGTGACATTCTGTAATAAGTACAGTTCTCATTAATAACGAGTGGCTGAACAGGAGATAATGTGACATGCTTTATGTTTAGAGAAGCAGTGGAAGATGAAGCTGGAGAGAGAGGCTGGGGTCATCCCCATAGGCGCCCTGTTTCACAGGGATTTAAACTTTACCCTGTGGACAGTAGGGAGTCATTTGATGGTAGCACATAGAGGAATGATACATGATTATATATGTCTTTTAGTGATGTCATATTGGGTGGGGATTCCTTAAGCGAGGAGACATGCTAGAGGCTACAGCAACCTTTTGTGGAAAATGATGGAAACCTATGCTAAGAAAAGAACTCATAAGTGCACAGGGAAAAAGGAATTTAAAAAATACGGTTCACAGCTTTTACTCTTTCTGGACATGTCAAGCAAACAGATGCCAGGGTACTAGTATTAGGCCTATTCTCTTAGCTACTAATGCGAATAACTTATCCTTGCAACAACATGGTTTTGTATTGTCACTGAGGAATGGAAGCAGGTAAAACCACTGAGGAGAGAGATCAATGATTATCCATCCTTTTTCTCCACAAAACTAATCGGAAAATCCTGACCTTTCCCGAGTAATGCCATAACTCAAATGGATGAAAGCAGGAATTCCTGATTGAGTAAGCCCGTTGAAAACAGGGCCGCCAGCTACAAAAGCTGCTGCGTTACGGACTCTCGCCTAAAGCAGTCTGGCACTGCTTCAGCACCTGACGCTGGCAGAAAGGGTCTCTGGTGTCGCCATTATGGTGCAATTTTCCCACCTTTCATGTGCTTTTGTGCTTAACGGTCCCTTCATTTCATTCACCCTCTACTTGAATATTTTGGAGTTTGCAACACATTTATGTGGTTACAGTAGTGTTAAACAAAAGTTAGGATTTATTGTATAGCCTTATTTTACATGTGGTATATAATTGACACTTTTTAGATATCTGCATTATTCCATAACAAGCTTTATATAAATGTAAAATTGGATGACTTAATTTTTACTAAATTATACTTATTAATTTAACACTATTAAACTCAGGACAAGATAGCTGAGCTAAATGTTGCAATTTCAATTACAAAAACGCATGCTTCTTAATTTTGGAAGCCCACCAGCTATGGAATATATTACTTAGGGAGTGCAACTAGACAAGTCATCAATCCAGCAATTTCTAGCTGGTCAGCTATATCTTCAGGCAAATTTAACCTTTGCAAGACTTACTGTTAGTCTCTACGCCATAGAGTTCACACAGGTGTTTAAGTGAAAATCATCGTGAGAGAGATATAATCCAAAAGTCATTGAAATTTCTGCTCCTATTAATTTTAGTTTACATGCTGCTAAGTGAGGATAATGAATGAAGGCTTAGAAAACACTCATTTTCAAATAAAACCACTAGTGGAGAATTGCCTTACTTTGCAAACCTAGATTGTTTTTTACTGGCAAATGTCCAATTCACTGACTTCTGTCATGTTTCAATTAATTGCTTACATTTTTTGTGTCAAATAGAATTTAGAAAGATCTTATAACTGTTTCTTCAAATAGTGAACTGACCTGTTTTAAAACCATTGGGGAAATAAACAGCTATATTTTAATAGCTGTGCAAAAACAGTAACCAGATACTGTATGAGTGCCCCCGGACCTCCTTTTATCTGCTTGGGGTTGGATTAGCATCTGTTTGGGCTTCTGGGTACTATGGGAGCCACCAGAGGACGGCTTCCAGAGAAGTGGAAAGCTACACAACCCAGCTGTGCTCGAAGATGCAGAAATGAGTAGAAACTAAAATAAAAAGCATGCAGAGGCAGTTACGATTAGTATCCTGACACACTTCCTTCCGGCTGCACATTTACATATATGCTCACCACACAGTGTCCTTTGTGGGATGTGGATACATTTCTACGTCCATAAATGTTCTTTGTGAATATAATAATTAATAGATAAATAGTGTCTCATTACCTGGAAGCATGGGGCGCTATAATTCAATTAAGCCGTTTTTATTGGAATTTAGCTGTTTTAAGTACTTTACTATATAATAAATAATGGTCCATATAAATACTTATATACACACCCTAGCAAATTGGTCTGAATATTTTCTTAGGACACATTTTTAGGAATAGACTTATGGATAAGAGGTATTTAATCATCTTTAAACTGGTACATATGACCAAATTTATTTATAGAAAGTTTAGATCAGTTTATATTACCACTGGCAGTATATGAGGGTACCTGTGTCAGTGCCCCTCACCAGTTTCCTCATTTAAAAATATAGCTTACCAATTTTCAAATGAATAACATGTCTCGTTATTTTTATTTGTATTCATTAATTAAGAGCGAGATTGTATCTTTATAGTGTGCTTACTATCCACTTAATGGGTGACTTATACATCTATAATCTCTGTACCTTTTCTTCTGAAGAGTTAATTTTTTATTATTTATTTTAAAATCTCTTTATATGTAATTATATTATTACTTTAACATATCAACATTTTCCTGGCAATTTTTTCTTTTATTTCATTTTATAAGTTTAAAAAATATTTAATCAAATATTACTTTTTTACTTCACAATTTCTTACCTAATATTACACTTAGAAAGGGCTTCCATATTTCAAGATCATATAAATATTTACTCATGTGCTTTCTGGTTCTTTCATAATATTCTTTTTTAAAAACCATGGAACTCTAATCCATCTGGAATTAATTTGGGAGCAGAATAAAATGAAATAGTCTATCTTCTCTTCCCAAATAGATAAACCAGTTTTTACAATGTTTATTGAATAATCAATATTGAGTCTTCTGATGACTTCGGTCATCAAAAATGTAGATTTATACCTCTAAGGAAGCCAATAACATGGAATCGCACCAGAGACAAAGACATGCATTAAAAATCTGCTAAGAGAAGTTATAAATCTACTTGTCATTCCCTATGTTTTTAAGTCACGCAGATTTTCAGTGTCTGCTCTATTAGTTTATAGAACAAATAAGCATGTTAGTCTAGAAATATACTGTAAAATATAATGAACTAGGATTTCCAAGTGATAGTTTACTGAGTGTAAATTTTATTTTGTTAGTCTTTTTGCTTTAGTCTAGTTTGATATAGGTCAAAGGATGACTCAGTGATAGCTTTAAAATATATTAAAACTACTCTGCTTGATAAAATCATATAGAGTAGAAATTTAAAGAGTAACTAGATACTTTGGGAGTATTATATAAAAAATTCTTAAATACATGTGAAAACAGCATTTTGCAAGCATAATTCTTATGGCAATCTAAGGCCACAATAATGCAGACAAACATAAAGGTCAAGAAATTGAACAAATACATAAGTAAGTAAGGAAGGCTTTCCCTTACTCCATTTTCATACTCAGACTGTGAATGTCAGTTAGCTCAATCAGGTCTTGCTGATAATGTCAGCTGTCAGTCGTTCCTAGGCAGTGATGCATGGAGTTTGTCAGCAGGCAACGGACCACTGGAGCGATGAATGAAATAATGAGGGCACAGGGGCCTGAACAAAACTTTCCTATTTCTGGTAATTTCCTCTTCCCTGGGGGATTTAAGACAAGGAGAGAAAAACCAGATTCAAATTTGTTTTAACATAGTTACTTAATTCAGTGTCTCTCTTAAAACATTCATCTTTTAACCTTGTGTCTTTAAAAATTCATTTAAATGCCCAGTGACTAATCATCATCACTTCCCAACTCTACTGGTCAGGACAAACAGTATTAGCTGCTACAAGAGTTAAGCCCCGAATCCCAAGTGCTCTTGCAGCTAAGCTTCCTTCTTGGTGGTGTGACTCCTCTGTGTGGCTCTCCTCTATTCAGTGACTCAGGGACATGGGCAGCCACTTGGTAGCTCTTTAAAGTCATAGTGGTGGCAGAAGAGAAACGGTGAACAACATTGGGATGTTTAAAGGTTAGGACCAGAAGTGGCTTATTTCATTTCTACTCACATCCCATCAGTTTAACTCAGTTTAACTGCAAGGCAGGCTGGGAAATGTAGAAGAAAGATATCTTAGTAGTCTCCATTAAACCTACAAAACTTGCTTTGTTTTGAATTGTCATTTACATCTAGGCTTTTGCCTGCATCATATCTAGTTAAACCATGCTTTGAAAATACTAGGTACAAATTGACAGCATTTAATATGTGCAGGGCTAACTTCCTTACATACATTACTTTATTTGAAAACTTAAGTAAAAATAATGCATAGATATGGTAAATTTTCAAGCAGTAAGAGAAGGTATAATATAAAAAGTAATTCTCTTCCCTTTGGTCAGGTCGTTTACTGTGTCCATTGGTGAGCACTGTTCAGTATGTAAGCTCCACAAGGGAGGGTATTCTGTCTGTTTCGTTCAGTGATATTTTGTAAGAACTGAAACCAGTGCCTGTCATGAAATAGGCACTCAACAATAAGTATTAGTCAAATAATTATTGAATGGATTACTTTAAATAGGAGTGTGTGTGTGCACACATGCCCACGTGCACAGTTAGCACAGATGTGGTGAATCGCACACAGTACTGTATGACTGCCTGGAGCATGAATTTGCATAACATTTCTGAAGAACAGTCTGTGAAGTATCATATTTTTTGTTAAATATTTATTTTATTCAAATTATTATTTATTTACACTTCTAGAACTGTACTTTAAGGATATAGTCAGTGAAGTGCAGATTTGTAGGCAGAAAACTATGTTCATAGCATTGATAATTATAAGGGAAAAAATACGTGTTATATAAAATACGGCATTTACCATTCTTTCAAAGCAGAGTAATAATGTGATATGATGCTAAATGAAAACTGGAGGGGGCATAATAGAGCAGGATCTCAATTTTGTAAAAACTGAGAAAAAGAGTCTGATAAATTATTAAACCAAAGTCTTATTAGTAGTTTCATCTGGATGGTGAGAATAAGCTTGCTTTTGATTTTTCTCTTTGTAGTGTTAGGAAATTCATGAAATTTCTGTATGCACATGGATTACTTTGTTAATCAGTAAAATGCTTTATTTGTAAGTTTTTCCAGCTCTGAGGATATATTAAAGAACCCGTTGCAATGCAGTCTCCATGAGGACAAGTCTTTTTATCTGCTTGATTCAGTGGTCCATTCCCTATGCCTAGGCTAATGTTTGCATAAAGTACACTTGTAAATATTTTTTGAATAAATGAGTGAGTGCACAAATGAATGATATGCCTCCCTCTCTAAAAGCCATTTTAAAGCATTAAATGTTAGAGGATCAAGTACTTCCTTATCTTGTAGAGATGACCAATTAATTTATAGCATGTCTTCTTAGCACTGAGGGGAGACTACCTTCCCATAGACTGAAAATGACCTTTGATCCCTAGTTAGAGTTTGCTTGGTGGGGAGGGAGCTGACTAATGCAGAGCACACATGGATTCTCATGAGTGTGAGATTAAAATAATTGTGACAGAAACCTCTTAAGTCAGCCCCGTGTCCTCAGATTTAAAAGAAGAAAATTATAATTTGTCAATTAGCAGAGTATTATTTTGCTACTCAATGAAAGTATTTTTAGTTTACCATTTGTAGAGTACAAATGGAGTGTAAGAATAAGCCCAGATTTTGCTAACATTACTGTTGGGAATGGAAACTTGTTGAAAAACGATGATTGAATGATGTGAGAACACTGTATTGTAATTCAGTATGGGAATGTTTTCAAATAACTTTTATCATGTAGCATTCAGTTTAGACTTATGCTAATAGATATGTTCCTTATTTAAAAATTTATCTTTTTTGTGTATTTTCTCAAAACTAAAAGAGGAAATGAAGGACTTAAGGTTTAAGTCCTGAGGGAATATAGTAGTAATATTTATGTAATTTAATATTAAATGAGACAATATTAATGTGATATGGCTACTTTACATGGAGCTCTTGCTTTATTTTTCCTCTAGGATTCAGAATTTCCTGCAGATATGCAACCAAATCCAAACCTGTATTTACATAAAAAAAACGATTCTCCAGCAAAATTTGACTACAAGCTGAGTACCATATTTAGACTTCATGAACTTCCAGTGAGCTGGTAGGATTCTTGATGTTTTATTAATGCCTTTGAGACTTTATTGTCATGTCTAAATTGTGGTCCTCTTATAGCCATTTATGGTTGAAGCAGTTTGCCCTTAGCCTGTTTCCAGAATGCTTATAATAACAGTGAAGAAATATGCTCATAGCTGCTGCAGGAATCTTAAGACTAACTGGGTTAGGCTCTTGGTGGCAGTACCGACTTAAATGCTCGACTGTGTGAATTTATCGTAGAGGTTGCAGTTCTGGCTTAAAATAAAGCACAAGTCGTTTTTAGAGACGTTTGCAGGATTTATTTTAAAGATAGGGTCTCAGCACCTATGCAATTCATTTGTTTATTTTATTTACAATTTTGCCTATATATCATTATCATTAACAAATCATCAGTTTTATTTAAGGAGCGTAGTTTTGTGAACCATAATCACATTGGTTTAAAGACAAAACTTATTGGTATTTATTTAAAAACATTATTTTATGAATCTGTGTATTTATATTCATAGGAGGTATTTTAAAATTTGAAAAATTCTTACTATTATTCAGAGTCTTTGAGAAAAAATGTTTCTGTGGAGAATCTATAAATATTCATTCTATCATATAGCTCTGTGGTACATTAAAATATCAGTAAGTGGTCAGTTTGTAGATTATCATGGATATATTATTTTGTCTATGGTTTAGGTAAGTATTATTTTCTTGCTTTGTTCATATAATCCCAAGTTTATGTCATCAATCTTTAAGAAATGTAAGATTTGTACAAAAACGTATGGCAAACATTATGTGATTACTTCTGTTATGCTTAATGAGAACAGATGTCTCAGAATAGGGTATTTACCTGTGGTGAGTATTTCTTTTTTCATTTGCAAAGTTTTTTCTGCTCTTGGTGACGACATGTAATCTACTTCCTAAACCCTGACTGTTTGATTATTTCCATGTAGCAAGAATATTGTCTACATTACCTTACTTCAGAGCATGACAGATACGATCTTATCTGCTATGATCAAAACCAGTAGGTTAATGAATTGAAAAGTTCTGTTAGTAAAGGGAACCATGAAGACGGATACATTCACACCTTTAGTATTCTTTTTAAAAAATTTATCCTTATTGTTGAAAGTATTCCAGATGTGCCCCTTTTTTCCCCCATTGACTCCCTCCACCCCACTCCCACTCCCCCTCCCGCCCCCTCCCCAGGCCTTCACCACACTATTGTCCATCCATGGGCTGTGCATATACGCATATAAGTTCTTTGGTTAATTTCCCCTCCCCCCTTCCCTCTGAAATTCATCAATCTGTTCTATGCTTCAATGTCTCTGGATCTATTTTGTTTGTTTATTTTGTTCATTAGATTCCACATTTAAGTGAGATCATGTGATACTTTTTTTCTCTGACTGGCTTATCTTTAGTATTCTATTTTGACTTATCAGTGCATTTGCATTCCCATGCTCTTCTTTTTATATAAGGCCATGCCTTTTCTTTATATAACTGTTGATTGGAATCCACACCATTTTTCTTGCACAGCTATACCGGTAATGCATCATCTACATTTTCAATTTTGTGTATTCTTTCATCCCAAACAAGAACTTCAGTCACTCAGCAGATGATCTTCCTACCTTTCCATGGCATGAATTTAATTTTTATGGACAGCAATTTTCCTTGTCACAGTCATATTTCATCACCTTGATTAATCTTAAATTACATTACAATAGCAAACACATCTGGCTTATAAGAAGATTTAGGTCCAGGACTACTGGTGACTCTGTAGTCCTGGACCTTGGCTGGAGAGAGTAGCCTGTGCTGGTCTACTTGGTTTTCCTCTGAGAGCTCTGAGCAGTTACGGTGCAGTGAGCACAGCTAGTGTGTTTCACAGACAGAATGGGAAAGGTTGGTGGTCAGTCCAACAATTAAGTGAAGGAAAAGCTTGTATTAAATAAAAATGTGAAGAGAAAGAAGGAAACATGTAACTCTTAGAGACAAAATCTGGATTTTAGATTAATTTATTTTTAGCCTTTGGAAAGACAGCTGCCCTGATAACTGTTACTGCAACCCAGGAAGTAATTTCTCTGGCCATAACCTTCACTAGTTAGCCCATTAGGAGAGAAGACTCTGGTATTATGAGTTGGGCAGTAAAAAAAGAAAACCGAAGAATCGCTAAATCACTAGCAGAAAGTGTAAACACTAATCTTCTAGAGTAATGTACCTCAAAGGAAGATTAAGCTGTGATTTTGGGGCAACTCATTTATCTAGGCCTTTTTTTTTTTTTTTTAACACCTGTCTTCATTTCCAGTTGTTCTAAGTTTCTGCTTCCTTATACTGCTATTTTGCGGGGCATTTGTTTGTTTCTCTCCAGCCGATTTTATCCTACTTCTTTCTTATACTCTTGGTCTACACTACCAAGCCTTAACTAGCAATTATATAAAATTCAATCCTAAAGTTTTAATGTTTCTCAAATAATTTCATATTCTCTAAGTCTTAATTTAAAAACCAAATCACCCACTTCCCCATCCCATATACCCACACAGAAGCTTGGTACTTTATAGGTCTTTAATATAATGCTTATTGACTCAATTATGTTTCTTTAAGGAATTTTAAAAAAAGGTTTTTGTTTCTTAATGACTGTGAATTTATATATTTATTTTTGTTTCTCTTACCATCAGTAGAAATAAAGCTCTTCTCCTATGGTATGTAGGTTCCTTAACTTCATTAATGTAACAGTAAGAATAATGACAGTGATAATGAAAGAATATCAGTAATAACAATAAACTATGTTCTACTAAGTGTCTACAAATGCCAGGATTTGGCTACTGTGACACTGTCTTTGACCTTTGTATTTCTGTTAAGCAGTTATTATTTTTGGATTCCCTCCCTCCCTCTCCCTCTCCCTCTCTCTCTCTCTCTCTCTGTCACACACATACACAGCCATTCACACACACATGAGGCTCAGAAGTTTTGAAAATTACAAAGAAAGAATTTGTATCAAGTCTGGTTAACTCAAAAGGAAACTATCAAATAATTAATAAGCCATATGTTATTTAAAGAAAAATACTAAGGAAAGAGTCTCTGCTTTTACAGTTGGGCACACAGTTTTGCCAGTAATGTACAACTTTATGGTCTATGCATTTGGCCAAATCACTTTTTTATTCCCCTGACAAGCATGGCCTAGGATAATTTCTTTAAACTTAAATGTTAAAATAATTAATTATATTTGTTTAAGTGTAGGACTTATAAATTATATGTCCTTTCCCTGGAAAAACAGATTTATTAAAATGTATTTTTGCTATGTTTTTTTAAAAACATAATAATAAAATAAATGAATATTAAATTTTATGTAATTTTAAAATTTCTAATGTCTTACTAATTTTTTTGAATTATCGAAGGTGAAGAAGTTACAGTTTCTTGAATCTTTGAGGACATTCTCCTGAGGAGGATAATAATTACGTGTAGATAAAAATATTTGTAATAATTACTTATCAATAGTAGATGGAATAATTTAAAACATTTTCTGAAATATAAGATGTTAGTTTTGTTTGTAATTTACTGTCTGCTGGTTTGGTAGTTTTCTATCAAAGCACTAATGTATTCAGTTAGCTTTCTTAAATAATGATAATATTTATGCCATTAACTCTCCAAAAGGAAGAGGTACTTGAATTTACAGTAAAGGGAAACATGCATTTTAATAACCTATTTATCTTTTTGGGTGTATTCCATGAATAAGTAGATCATCTAATTAGGAGAGTAGATCTTTAATATATTTCAGATTGTCTTCAGTGCCCTTGCATGCATGTCTTCAGATTTAATTTAAATTTGTTCAGACTTTTTGGGTTTGTTAAGCAGCTATCATCTTCTAGGTGTTATGATTTGTTTTTTGGGTCAACTTACAGCTAAAATTATGGAAAGGTCTTTTCATTGGTCACAGATGATGCACAAAGCATTTTCAATTCCAGTATTTCATAGATTTAGAGGGAAACCTATAGTTGCCCTTCCGGGTTATAATGGTTTTTCATTCTATTTTAATTATCTAGATCCATAGTAATAACCACAGTGACCTACAAGATGTTGGACATATTAAATTATATATAGCAATTATTTGTAGTGCCAACAAACCATAATAATCCCACCTATTAAACAAGGTTGGTAAAAATGAAGTGATGTTTGTCTCTCTTAGGATATAACTTTAATTTTTGAAAAAACAATTCATTCAGTTTTTGCATAAAACTTTTTATGGAGTATATTAGTATGCTAAGGCAAGTCAAATTTCCATGGAATGACAATGCAGTGATACTATTCCAGTAAATATTGAAGCCATCTTGCACTCCGCCTTGTTGCTTAGCTACTTACTGGTGTTACCTGCTGTGTAATCGAAGGGGAGGTGGATGCTAACGGCACAGGTTAACCTTTGTCGTGCAGAATGTAGGTGAGGATGGTTGAAGACAAGTACCAATATACCTCTTTTCCTCATTAACAGTTTATTTAGTATTTCACACTACATTATATTCACACATGTACTTGTAACTCATTTTAAATACTTAGAAGTAGAAAGACTTGATGAAGTACTAGTAATTAGTGGTTCTAGCAATTTCTGCCATTACTTGGTGGGGTGCCTCCAAGACCTCATCTTTAATCCATGGCAAAGTTGATGCATATGGAATGGTATCTCATAATTTATTTTTTCCCTGCTGTTCACAATTATATGGTAAATGGGTTGTAAACATCAGTGCTTGTGCTGATAGGTTCAGATCTTAAACCAATTGTGGCATTTTTTTTAATATGGCCATGACTAGGATGACATTGTCATGTTCATTTTATATTATTACATTTTTATATCAATAGTGTTTTATAATCTAAGAGTAAGTAATAAAAATTTTATTAGAGTTATGCACCCAACATACATAACGATATTTATGCTCTGAACTTTAATTTAAAACTACTGACATTATCACAAAGCGATCACTATTAACTCAGAGTACCTCATAAAATGGGACATTTTAACGTGCATGTCCTGTGAGCACCTCAAACTTAGCAGATCTCAAAGCCAGTTAATTCTCTCTTTCCATCATCTTTGCCCCTCCACCTTCACCTTCTTCCTCCCATTTTGTTGGTGTAATTATCATGCATATTGTCACCTAAGATGATCTGTGCATCTGAAATCCTCCTTATCACTTACTATTGCATTTAGCAATCACTTAACTCTGTGTATCCCACATCCAAAATGAGTTGTACAGCCATTCATTTTTGACAGTGTCCATCATCTGTCACTTAGGCTTCCCCAACAAGTTCCTACTGCTCTCTCTCTGCCTCTAGTTTCTCCAACTCAAAGGTATCCTTTTTACTTCCATTACAGTAATCTTTCTAGAATGATTTATCTTATTTTTGCTTTAAAATATTTAATTATATGTCGAGCCCTCAAGACACACTTGGCTCTTCCCAATCTATCTTGAACCTATTTTTCTAGCTCTGTTGTACAGCCTTGCCTCTATACTACTATGTTCTAGACTCAGTGAAATATCTTCACCTGTTCACATCTTGGCTCATATTTTTTTTGGCTTGAATGCATTTACCTCCATTTTCTATTTGGAAAACTCAAGCAACCTATAGAAATCCCATCTATAAACCAAACTTCCTTTCTGTTTTCTGGTATTATGTATAAGTACCAAGATATACATAATATAGGGGCACATAAAACAGGTTCTATTGAATTCCAATGATTTATTTATGTGTCAGTGTCTTCCAACCCTTCAACAAGGACTCTTGAGGGCATATATCATGTCTCATTATGAATAACTGCTGACATATAGGAGGGTGCCTAGTATGTGCTGAAGGAATGAGTGCATGGATTGAGTGAAAATGTTGTGTATAGTTATAGTTTATAGCTATCTTTTAAAATTGTATTATCCACTTATAATTCAAGCATCACCTGATATCACCCTGTTTTTTAAATTTAATTTGGCTTGAATGTCCAATGACTTCTGTGAATATCTATGATCTAATTTTTCTGCTCACAGCCATAGCCATAAGTAGCACACTCTGTGCAAATAGGATAGCTATAAACCCTACTCTCAGAGCATCTAGTGCTACCTCTGGCCTACACTCAAGGCCCAGTTCTCTCACATTTGGCAACAAGTATAAAAGAGGCCACTTATTTGCCTGACTTTCTAGGTTTCTGACTCTTGCTTGTCTGTATCCTCAACAGTCAAAGACAAAGGCTGAGTTTCCCGCCCAGCTTGAGTTCAGACTTCTAGCCTCCTGAGATTTTTAGTGCTACTCTTGAAATAAATCATAAAATAAGAATACAAGAAATAAAGGGACATTTTTAAATGCAAGTGAATTAGTAAATTCTAGAAGTTTAAGAGTTTAAAAAATAAAAGGTGGTAATGAAAACAAAACATCTTTAAATTCCAGTCAAGGAAAATTGTTAATAAACAAAGTTGAATGGTATTTAAAAAAAGAAATTAGTAGATTAAATACTTAAAAGAAGTCAGAAAATAGAAAAGTTAAACAAGACTAAAAATAAGAATGGTTTTTAGTGTAAAAATGAAGACAGAGGTGTTTTCTTTCACTACGTTATAAACAAAATATTTTCTAGAAAAGATAAAGAAGACCAGGCGGAAATAAGGAAACTAAGAAGAAAAGATATAGTGAACCAGTTGAAATTGGAAAAAGTAGTAATTTAAGACAGCTAGCCCAAATCAAAGCAACTGGAAATACAAAAAAACAAAACAAAAAGGAAGTGTGCTGTTGGGGTAATAAAATTATACATTCTGTAAAGATGTAAGAAAATACATAGAAAAATGGGTGAAATGGAAAGTACATAAAGACCCCAAGGTACAAGGGAGGTTGAATCCTGTCTAAATGTTCCCATGGCCCCTGTGGGGATGTTCAAGATGCATGTCTGTGTAAGAGCCTCTGAGCAAACCACACCTGCCTTTCCTTCTGACCTGTGCCCACCTCTCATTGAGACTCAGACTTGCCCTTGCTGGCCCTCTGGACGTTTCCATCGACAGGAATGTGCTCATATTCCCACAGTCTTTTGCTCTCAGGCTTGCTCCACAGCCCAAACAGATACTTATTTTCATTCAAGAAAGAGCATCCAAGCACTGGCAGGCATTCAAAGTATCATTTGTATCATCGACATTTTAGAAATCTTACTATTTATAGCAGCAAATGTTTTGCATAAACATAAGTAGATCTTTCTACTTGACAACTGTGACCTTTAATTTTGCCTGGACTGTATCCACCTAGATTATATATAATACAGATTTAGATTTAAAGAGTGACATTACAGAAATGGAAAGGAGGTATCAATGTCAAATGTACAATGTCCTAACTACTATGTGTAACATTTATGTGTCATAAATGTTATGACACATATTTCACATATGTCACATATTTCTTTTTATAGTTATACACACATACAGGTGTTTTTTTTATACTTTTGCAATTATTTGGAGATATTGAGTACAATTCTGCTATACTATATTCTGATCATATCACTCTGCAAGACTTACTGTACCATGCAAATGTATTTTATTGGCCTCTCTTGTATTTTGAAAGGTTGTATAGCTAGAGTACTGGTATTGACAATATAGATTTGTCAACAATATTATATGTTATCTAAAACATAAAGTAGTGCTTGTTCGGATAGGGTGAAGGAGTTAATGACAATAAAGATAGTTTTGAATTGTAGGAAAAACCACTAAATATTACATAATTATGTACAACTTTTGGCAACTTAGTAAGTTTAGAGATGACTTTTAATTAAGTAGACTGTTTTTTCAAAAATGGAAATACCTTTATTCTTTTGTTTCCTTATTATAAGAATAATACTTGCTCCCCCTTGATTCATCCCTCAAATACCAAAGACGATAAACACTATTACCACTCTAGGAAACTGTTTTTCTTACAGAAAGCCATTGAAAGCCCACCCTCCCATAAAGTTGCTTTATGCAGCTAACACATTGGAATATCCTTGTATGTTAACTGTCCCATCCTTGTTTAGAGAGTCAATTAGTATCAACACATTAATGTATAATAACTTAATCATTTTATAAATATCACAGTTGCGATTATATTTTACATAGATCTTATTTGTTTAATTTGAATTTCTTCATTATTGACATCTTGCATTTTTTCATATCTGTATTAGGTATTTATGAATGTAGTATATTTGTGCGGTTAAATTATCTTATCAAAATTAACTACAACCTACTTCTATGAATTTTCTTTACTACGTACTCATGCTTAATTGAAACCAATAAGAATGCTAGACAAGAAATTATTCATTGATGCAGTAATAGATACTTGTATCCCAAATGTATGAAGATTACATTTTCATGATCTCAAAGTGAATATACATTACTTCTTACCTAAATTCCTCCTATGCTTTTTTCACATATGGCCTGGTTGGTCTCCCTGCAATGTTACTCAAACTCATGGTGACTGAAACTCTCCCCATCTTACCTCCTGCTCTTATCTCAGCTCTCCCTGCACTTGGGCTCATTTTGTAACTTTCCTGATGGTCATTTTAGAGACTGTTTATCACCTGGACCATGCTGAGATCCCATCTGCTACTAGTGCAAGTTGTGACACTTTATTTTGAGTATGGCTGAAAATGCAAAGTAAGTTGGTTAAAAAGTGAAACAGAATTATTGGATCAATTAAATGAAAAAATCAGAAGTAGGAGTAGCTTCAGATCCAGCTTGTTTTAAAAATATATTTAAAAATATCACCAGGTACTTGATTTCACTGTTATGTCATTTGTATAAGCATTGTCCTAAGGCTCCAAGCTCTCCTTTCATGGTAGCAAAGTGATTGAAATAGTTCTAGACTTCATGTTCTTTCATAGGGCTGTCCAAGGATGTAGAGAGGAACTCCTTCCATAGCCTTCAGAGGAAGAGAAAGGGAGTTCTCTTTCCTGCAGGTTTAGGCTGATGCCTGCCTGTGTTCCACTGACTGATTGCATTAAGTGCCATCCGAGTTGAAAACTGTGACCTTGGAAAATGACTGCTGTCTTGACATAAAACAATCAAGACTTACCTTTGAGGTGGGGATGATACCAGTTCTCAGGGCTGATGATAGAAAGGGGTAGCTCCAAAGAAAAAGGCCTGGGTGTTGTTTCCAGAGAGAAGAGAAATGGATGCTAAACAGGTACCAACCTGACCACGCAGGCTTCTCTCTGCCAGGCCTACCTGATAATCAACCGATGCCAACCAGCCCATCCCCAAGTTGGAGGATATTCCTATGTGTTCTCACTGGTGTTTCTGGGTGTTTGCTCTGTTATTTGTTTTGAAGGTCCTGTTTATGTAATATGTATCATTGTGTGATAAAAAGAAAATTGCCACAGATATTCAAGCTGTCAGCCGTTTATTTATCCAATGCACTCTGGACAGCATGCTATGTCCTGGATAGATCAAGCAAAGCAAATGCTTTTCAGGATGGCTGTAATGGTTAATTGAAATTATCTACGTAATAGTACATGACGACATGATCCTGGAGCATGGTATGTGTGAGGCAGATGCTGGTCTTTTGTTTCTGCCCCTTTGTGACCTCCATCTTCTTCCTCTGACCTGGTCACCTGCTCCTCCTCTTGGTCTTCCCCTCCTCAAAGTAGTTACCTGCGTGCGATGGGGCCTCCATTACCTATGAATATATCTTTAAGACATGTTGCCCACTAGGTTGTACCTGCTGACACTTGTCTTTGATTTCTGGTGCATAGACTTTGCAGAACCATATGTGGATTCAGTGAGAAACATATAGAAGGTGTTTAATATAATATGCTTATGTCTGTCTAGCTATAATTAATATGTAATGTTATTTATATTCCTAATAATTGAATATATTTCTAATATATAAAGCTCATGTGTTGCTCATTTTATTGAAACAAAAGATTAAAATATTTGCTTTATCATTTAGTGATGTTAAATTACTATTCAAATAATTCTGGCATATAAGAATTACTCAGTGATGATAATAGAGTTTTAATTTTAATTATGAAAGTCTTGAAAAAATTACTTTGTGTTATTAAAATATAAGAAATACTAAGTGGTGTATTGGGTTTAGGTACGTGTGAGTATAAGGACTAATATAAAAAGCTCAACTTTTTTCCAATACCTGCCCATTGCTCAAGGTTAATGTTAAGTGTCACTACCTCAGAGAGAGGCTTGCAGATCCACAAGGGAATAATCCACATTATTTCCCTTATAGCACTGTTTCTTTTCTTCATAGCTGAAACCTCAAAGCTCAAGTTATTTTTAACAGTTTGCCTCTTTCACACAAAGCAGTCCTATTAGGTATTCAGATATTTACACATTCACATGTTGACTTACATTCAGAATGACCGGAGAGAACATTCTTTAGATGATGTTATTAACTTTTTATATCAACTAAACAAAGGTAGACAGCTCAGGTATGGACTGGGTTTCTTGAGCAGGAATGAATTTCAAATGCCACCACTTTTGAAATATCAATGAAAAAGATAACGTGGTTTGAAGGCCAGTTTGAGAGAAAATACCATTGTTTTCAGATTTGGAAAATATATATAGTTAATTAAATCATGTAGTGTCTTCTTGATCTGCAATTCTGCATTTCTGGCAGTAGTGTTTTGAAGTAAATTGGTTATAAAAGCAAAATTTGATTTAGGAAAATAAATGTTAGATTCTCCTACTGCATACTTATTTTTTATTTTATTTTATTTTATTTTATTTTATTTTATTTTATTTTATTTTATTTTATTTTATTTTATTTTATTTTATTTATTTTATTTTATTTTATTTTATTTTATTTTATTATTTTATTTTATTTTATTTTATTTTATTTTATTTTATTTTATTTTATTTTATTTTATTATTTTTTTCTTTAACCCTGAAGCACATTGGAAAGGATTGTTGCTGCTTAGAAAGGGCCCTTGTATCCTGATTAGTTTTTCTCTGGATATTTTATCCTTGATATAACAAAGCCTTTCTAAAATTATATTTTGAATTTAAAATTTCCTACTATTGAGCTTAAGTTATTCTGGTGATACTTCTTACCTTTCAAAAGTACAGTATTGTATTTCCTTTAGGGTCTCATATTCATTCCAGTCTCATCATTAATAGATATAAAGTAGTAGGTTAGGGTTATGTAAAACACAGGGATTAATCTATAAATAATGAAATATAAAATTGTTGTTTTCTAAACTCTTAGTTTTTGTTTAAGTATTTGTAGTCACAATACTTTGATTCTAAGCTGTGTTTTCTTTATGAATCCCAGAAAAACACAGATGTATAATAGTTCCTCTTTGGAAGAAAAATGAAATAAAGTATCACATTCTTGTTACAGATAAATGCAGATTATATTAGCTTGATTAGGTAAAACAGCAAGAATCATATTATTAATTTATGAACATCATACTTAAACTCTGTTATTGCAATGATGAAACAATTTTCAATGGCACTGGAAAGTCAATGGTATGTAGAAATGTACATAAAGAGGAAGATAAGCAACAAGCAGACTACATTTTTAGACAATGTGGTATATAAATTTACTGATTCTACTCCAAATATTTAGTATGTAGTATAACAAATAAAATTGGGGGTGGATGGGAGAGAGGAGATACTTAAAACAAGGTGAACTCTGCACTCAAGCTTCAGAGCTCTAAACCTATCTGGTCTCTGAGAGAATTTCCTTATATATAATTACTGCAGTGAAAACGATAGAGCATTGGCATAAAGTTTATCTGTATAAATGGACATTTTAATCGGCAGTCCTGGCAATTCTGGTGAAAGGAGAAGCTGCCCTAGGATGTGAGTACAGGAAGGATGGGGCTTGGATGCATAAGCCAAGGGGGAACAGTGCAGTGCTGTGCAGGCCAGGCTGACTCCAACCTGGTATCCCGAGCTGTTTTACCAAACACTGCAGGATCTTCCAAAAGTAAGTAACCCCCATCATATATCATTCCTTCCTGAAGAACAAAACATAGGAGGTCTTCTCCAGGATGTCCTGTGTTTGGTGGGACCTGGAAGTTTTTTTCATCTCCGCTGCCTTTGAAAGGACTACCGATGCATATACCTAGTCTGCATGACTACCTCTGCGTTGCCCACCGAGACTCGAAATAGCCCCATCCTGCTACTGATAATTCCCATTTTCCCCAGTTTTCTTCTCTTCCATCTATACTAGTTGTATCAGCATGGGTTTTCTGGGTGTCTCAGATTCTTCCAGAACCTGCTGAGGTTGGTTAATGGAGGCCGGTTGTGATGCCTTCAGTTAACTATTTTTAAAGCGATGCCAGGTTTAATGGTATCTATTCTTTGATTCTCTTGTGTACTCACATCTCTCTATTGAGTGTGTGCGTGTGTGTGTATGTGGAGGGGTAAGTTTTATTCCCTAAATTCCCGACTTTTTGTCCTTGCTGTTTTGTAAAGAATTTAGCATATACACTCTCCATGCTTCTTTATGCATCGCTACAAAGCTAAGAAGGTCATGCACTGTGCCCAACTCATTGTCTACGCTCAGCGAATGTCTCACTTTGAGGACCGGGACCTATGAGCTCTCCAGAAGCCTCTTTTATATCTCTGCTTCCAATATTCTATTCTTGTATATGTCCTTAGGCAATTTGAGTTTCAGGGACTTATATAATAAAAGTTCATTTCTCACTCAGACCTGCTCAGTGGAGATTTTCCTATTTGGATAGCTTTCCTGAGCATCTGTTCTCCAAGTGGTGACTCAGGGAATCTCAGGGATTTAGGATCTTTCTATTTTTGTGACACTGGCATCTTCAACACATGACCTTTAAGGTTCTGAGAAGGGCAAAAGGAGAATGGAATATTCCTCTGGGGGCTTCAGGGTCAGTCCTGGGAGTGTTATACTCCACCAGAATGTGTGCTGAGGTCAGCAAGCGCGTAGCTGGATCTCTGTCACGCCACCTGTCTGTTTTACTCTGCCCGGTCCCCTTCATGTTTATGACGGCAGCAGCAAATGTATGTCCAGGAGGAATGAGAAGGAGAACCTTTCTTCCAACCGTGGACTGTAAATCATTCCTGCATATTGCTGCATGGAGAGCTCGATGCCTAGACAAGGCAGGATTCTGTAAGGCAAGGAAGAGGCAGTGAGGAGATGACAGGCACGTCCCTGGGAGTGTCATAGAGAGCCAGGGCTGAGCAGTATCACAAAACCCAAGGTTCGAAGGATGGCCTGGCCACTTTCTTTGCAGAGCTCTATAAGAGTAGGATTTTAAAGGGGCTAATTTTGGAAATTATATGGTCCTTAGTAAATTCATTCTAAGTAGACCCTCAAAATTCATGGGGCTCTTCCTCAGATTATGGTTTACTGAGTGGTTCATGGTTTCTGAGGAAAAGTGCCCACAGCATTCAGTTATCAGGGTGCCTTTTGTGCGCTTGACTTTCTTTCCTGAGTGAATATTTAGTGAACGTTTAGTTTAGGCTCAGTACAATAAACACGGAACTGTAAAGGTAATATAAAAATATTATGATACTTATAGTTTACTCATTAAAGCATCAGTTTGTTCATATTTAGCATAATGTCAGTATATCATTTGCAATTTTTATCTTTTTAAATTTCCATAGGTCTAAAGTGAAATATAATTTATAAAATTGAAATTATTTATGATACTGTAGATACAAGCCTATGCTAATTGCTCTAATAACCCAGATAATTAATTATTATGCATTCCTAGAATAGAATGCCATTAAGTTATTTTACTATGATGAATGTAATCATTTTGATATTATAAGTAATCTACACATTTTTTTAGATTAATCACAGATGCTGATCTAAAGCTGTTTTAAGGTGATGAATTATATTAGTTCACTTATTATCAGCATCAAGGGTCTTTAAATGCCCTTAATAATCATATTCAAATTTTATCACTGAGAGTACATTTACTTTTTATTCAAAATAACATATCTAAGATGATTTATCTTCTACAAAACAGATAACTTGTATGTAATCATGAAATGAACTACATAAATATTCAAACTATTAAGTAGTTTATAAAAACCATGCTATCTTTATTAGGTTAGGTATTTCTGATTTATTACTTGGATTCAATAGCCTCCTACTAATTTCTTCTAACTCCAGTTTATCTTCCAAAGTCACTAGATTCTTCTTTTAAAACAGGAAAACCTACGATGTAACATCTCTATTTTTAACATCACATTGATGACTTCCTTTTACCAAGGGGTGAAAATAAAATTTCTCTATACTTTAACCCCTAGCTTCATGTCCCATTGCTCTGAAATGGAATGATTCCTGAGCCTTGCTTGGGCATCTGCTATGTCCCCTGACACAACTGTAATGTGAGTAAAAAATATTCCTGAAATTTTAACTGACTCTTTTTACCATAGCAATTCCTTTTTCCTGTTGCCTTTATCCAAGTTGAAGTAGCTTGGTTCTGTACTTCTGCCTAGGGGAGAAAATATAACAGAAAAAGTAGAAAGAAAAAAAACAGGAGAATCTTTCTTACTTAGGAGAGCTTGGACTCTTAGGGGTGTAGGAGAGTCTCATGGCATAGTTAAAATATGTTAGAAACATAATGAGTTAAGAGCAGGGCCCTACCCTTTCCCTTTACATCCAGATAATTTTGTGGGGTCCAAGAATACAAGATATCTGGCCCCCATTTCCTAAGCTTAGCCCCAGGGATATGTCAAGACCCCAGAAAAGAAATTGCTCCATGGTGTGTCTAGACAGACAGCCCCGCCGAGTTTCGGCGTCTGCCGTGGAGTAGGGATTGCCAAGCGATTCCCGTGTTACCAGGAACGGAACAGAGGTAGCAGAAAGCGAGCGACCGAAGCAGACCAGGCCGCAGGACAGGAACCAAACGTTTTCGTTGAGACTTTTTGTGAACTATTAATGAATTGTTTTAGTGATGCCAATAAAGCCAGAGGTATTTAGGTTCTTAACGTCTCATTGCCGGTATTGATACAAAATGGGAAGCCCTAAGAAATTAGGCTCAAAGGAGAAATTCAGTTAAGCCTGAAAAAGATAAAGAAGCCACATTTCTTGTGCATATGAAATTATACTCTGAAATTCACATCAGCTCCAGAAATTTATGCCTAGTTCGTTGTGTGTATTTAAGTAATGGTTATAATAAAAATAATCAATTCACCGCTGAGGTCCAATAATTGCTTCCCTTTATTAGGCGCCCATACATTTTACTAATGTTTGATAACAAAATGAAGCCTAAGATCCTTTGTAACATTTCTTTTTTTTTTTTTCTTGGCAAATGAACTGAAGTTAATGTTTTTTGTTTGTTTGTTTGTCTTTTACTTTTAAAGAAAATGGCCCTCTTTATCACTTTCTCTGACAGGAATGACTCTAGGTTAAATATTGCTTTATAATTATTCATATGTCTTTCAATCATGAATTTATATACTTGTTAATTCATTGATTCTAGAATATCTATTTAGCTGTTAGTATGTGTCAGACATTATTACAAATGATGGAATTACAGAAATAAAGATAGCTCCTGTCTTCAAGATGGAGTGACCTAGTTATAAAACAACAGAATAATCGTAGTAAGGGACCACCTACAGCAAACGGTGGGGTAGAGTGGAATGCTAGAAAGGCTCCGTTTTGAGTTGACCTTTGAGTATAAGCATTGAGAAACATATATATTAGGTGGGAAAGTTTTCTCAAGATCATAATTTGGAAGCGTTTTCATTAAATGGAAAAAGTTTCAGTGCAATGGATATTCATATTAATGAATTTTTTTAATGCATTGTGATATGCTATCACTTTTTTTCATTAGAAACATTTCTGAAATATTGACTATAAAGGTGGTAATTTTATGCCAACTCACCCCCTTACATTTCCTTACTGACTTAACATTTTGTCCTTGAGCTATGTTTAAGAATTTTATCATTTACTCCTAGGAATAATATCTTTCCACTATTGCAGAATGTCTTTGTATTTAATTCTCCTGTAGAGTCCATGCAAGAAGATAAAATGGAAACAAGAATTTTTTTAGCATAGTATTTGTTGGGGGTTGAATTGTGTCCCCCAAAATGCTATGTTGAAGTCCCAATTTCTGGTACCTGTGAATGTGATATTTGGAAATAAGGTTTTTATAGATGTAATCAAATTGAAGTCATACTGGATTAGGGTGGTCCTGATCCAATATGGCTGGTGTCCTTATAATAAGAGAAGACACACACACACACACACACACACACACACACGGAGAACAGCATGTGAAAATGGGGGCAGAAGTTGGCGTTACGTTGCCACAAGCCAAGGTAGGCCAAGGACCGTGGGAAACGGCAGAAGCTAGGACAGAGCCACAAGGCAGTTTGTCCTTCACAGCCCCCAAAAGAAACTGGCCTTGTCTACAGCTTGCGCTCAGACGTCTAGCCTCCAGAACTGTGAGAGAATACATTTCTGTTCCTTTAAGTCACCCACTTTGTGGCACTTTGTTTTAACAGCCCTATGAGACTAATACTGTGTTAATTCCCATTAACTTTCTCATAGACTTACTGGAAACAAAGTCTTCCCACCAAAAACCAAAAAGAAAAAAAAATCCACAAGTTTTGCTTTTATTACTCATTTAATAACTTGTGATTATTCTGTATAACTTCCCAAGCAAATGATTGTCACAGCAGGGTTGTCTGAAAGCAGTCACTTAGATAGAGTTTTGGGTGTATTTATTGAGGATCAGTAGCCAGTATAACCCTTAGTTTTGGGCAAACGGGCCCCCTGCTTTTCCCCTGAGACTCAGAGGGCCCTACCATTTGGAGTGAATTCCTTGATATTTTTAAGTCCCTGTTTAGTATCTGAGAATGTCTGGGGTGGGCAGTGCCATCTGGTGGACAACATGTGTGGCCTAGTGCCCCGTCCTCATTTCTTTTTTGTGGTCTTCTCTGATCCTCTGTCCTGTATGTGGATTTAACCAGATGCCTTGAGGAGATCCGGAACTTGTGCCTGTGGATGTTTTCAGGACCCCAAAGTCAGGATCCAGGTTCCAGTAAGGTGGCCTGGTCAGTGAATTGCTCCTGCTTACTGGTCTGGCTATTCTTCCACAGGATCACCCAGAATTGGGCTGCCAGAGTGGTTCTGACATGTTGATTTTGATGACTTCTCACTCATATTGATCATAGAACAATTCAGGGATCTGGGTGTCGACTCTTGTCCATCTGTGTGTCTGCTCTCCCCTGTCCACCTACTGACTTGCAGTGCGTATTCCAGGCCGTAGCTTCCAGGGACAGCATGTTTCAGGCAGTCCTTCAGAATGGCAGGGCCTATCTCCTTTGGGGGCTTTGGGGACTGGTGCTGTATAAAGCCGATGGCACTTGGCCTTTCTTTTGTCCAGTTTATACGGTAATATCAGACCTAAGCTGCGCCTAATCAGGAACAGACAGTCCTTGCGCGAGTGACCTTCTCATGGGCCCCTTGCCTATCTTCCTTGCTCGTGGTGGTGTGCAGAAGGCCAGGGTCAACATAGAAAGATATAATATTGTAGAACTGCACTGATTATAGCCTAAAGATTTCAACAGAGTCATGTTTAAAAATATGTTTTGCATTTATTATTTCCATGTGTAATGTGTTACTTTACATTTGTTACCATTCCAAATGGTAAGGTTAACATGACCACAAAATACATTGTTGTTCATGCTTTCCTATGTGCTCTGGGTAAGACCTGCATCTGTGGTCAACATCAGTGAGGCAGAGCAGCATCCCTTAGAGCGTCCCTGGCAGCCAGTATCCGTGATGGATGATGCCGTGTCAGGAGCAATAATGTGAGCATCAAATAGTAAATGGAATCACAGAGCTGCAGAGCCAAGAGTATCTATGATGTTCAATATAAACAAGTTCTAAAGGGCGATGGCATCGTGAGTAATAATAGCATAGCTATCTTTTTCCTGTGACCGGAAGAAGGAATTCAGCCACAAACGGCACATTTGAGAGGAGAGAACAAAGAGATGGTTCCAGAATCTGAACAGAAAAAGATGAAGCCTGGACACTGTGAAGAAGGGTAGTGAACAAACAGAAATACTTCTGTATTCTTTATGCTAAATCTTGGTCCATAAATCATTGTACTTCACCTGAGACAAGATATTTTAAATAACATTGTTCATATAGACAGGAACCTCAAAAAATGATTTGCCCTGGGTTGGATATCCCCTAGGGGTAGTCCTGTCAGTAGCTATAGAAGGGAGGGATAAGGGGAACAGGATCGGGCCCAGGGAAAAGTTAAAACCTCAGCCAGCCCAGCAGGGTCATGCCCCTCATCTGACTGAGATGATCTTGCCTTTAACCCCCTGTGTCTCTCACTCCCTGGCCCCTGAAGGATGTGACCTTGGGCAAGATGGCCCTCTGCAGTGGAGGCGGACCCCGAAGAAGCCGATAGCTGGGGACACTGTGCTGTTCACAATCCTCAGTGCAGGGCATTTTTTGAAATGGGGATCTGGTGGCACACTTTTGTGTCTACCACAATTATAATGGAAGGTTCAAGTTTTAGAGAGGTTTGTGAATGGAGTTTTAATATGTTCTGAAATGCTCAAAACTAACAAACAAACCAAAAACATATATAATTTTTTATGGTTTCAACATTATGGAGAGGCAGAGAAGCAAAGAATGATTAATAATTTAGTGCCTATTAATAGCTCATCATTAAATTAAAAATACTTTGTCAAAAAATTGATTTCCAAATTGCCAATTAATTTGAAATTAATGTTCTAATTTTCAAGTGTCTAATTTTCTACATCACTTCTTTGTCGCCCCTGGGCTTTAAAGTGTTTTCTTAAATATTTAAGATATTATTAATTTTTTAACTTGTGATAAATTTTATGAATAGCCAGGCCATACATGTATTTGTTTTAAAAGAAATAAACAAAGAATATTCCAGTTATAAAAATAATAAAATAACATTTCTGTGCTCTAATCTCCCTACTTCAAATTCTCATTCTCTGAAGTCAAGCACTTTTTCCTATTTACCTGTTATTTACCTCCACATTTCTATATAACTTACATTTAAAATTGATTTTAAAAATTTTAAACTTTGTTTACTCATTTAAAAAAAATATTTTTATTCATTTTTAGAGAGAGAAGAATTGAGAGGGAGAGAGAAAGAGAAACGCCGATGTGAAAGTAGAACATCAACTGGCTGCCTCCTGCAGGACCCTGGTGTGCCCTGACCGGTAATCGAACCAGCAACCTCTTGGTGCTCAGGACAGTGCCCAATGAACTGAGCCACACAGGCCAGGGCTATTCATTTTTTAATATGGAAGACCTACCTTACTTAAATCATCACACACTTCTTTTTCCTTCGCTCACTCACATACTTTCTCTTCAGCCTACCAATTTATAATTATATAATTTTTCATTAATTCAGTGTTCAGTATTTACATCATACGGCTGTGGAAGTTTCGTTTTCAGCTAAACCAAGCAGCAGTAATACTCTCTGTGCAGTCTCTTTCCTCTTGGAGACAGACGTCATCCCTGCACCTCTGCTCTCCCCCCAGGCTGGACCCCATGCTTCCTCTGCTGGCTGCACAGCTGTCACCTCAGAGCCTCCTTCAGGCAGCATTCCAGGAAATCCCTTGGCTGCTCTCTCCTAACTCCCTGTTTCTGGACACCATGTTTTGTCTCCCTTGATTTATCCCCTCCTTTTGGAGCTGTCCACTGTAGAAGAGAAGAGATTTTCCCTCTAAACCCCAAGGGTTGATAGCTGGCTCTATGAAATAAACTGAAAACAGGCAGATTTACATGAGAAAATGAATGCAGATTTATTCATTTCTAATATTGTGTGAACAAGGACATCACTGGGAAAAAGAAAAAGAACCCCCCAAAGCAGTGAGGTCTGAGAGCTTACACACTGCCTCAGTGGGGGTGGGGAGGGGGCATCGGCCCCTGTGGAGAGGAGAGTCGGTGATTTTTAGAAAGGCGCACGGGCCCTTAGAAGGATAGATGGGGGCCTGGTAGTTTGAGACAAAGTTAGTCTGCACATGGTGTTGACTTCTAGTCTCTGCTGCGGTGAGTTGATCTGTGATAAAGCTCGAGGGAGGGCGTTCATGACAGTGGAGTTCCTTTGGGAGTGTCTTCAGGCGGGTAATGGAGTTCAGAGAAAGCCTCTCCTTGCTGTTTTCCAGTGCCTTCGGCTCAAAATAATCCCATGACGAAGAGGTCTATTTTAAGTCGGCAAATCTTACCGCCTCCAACATTGCGTTTATGAGAATGACAGCAAAGAAGGAAGTTTTGAGAACTTGACATTCTGAAAATGTCTTTATTCTTCATACCAAGATCAAAAATAACTTTTCCTCGCAATGTTGAAGTATTAGCACTACAGCGTCTTGAAGCTTAAGAATGCGTACGGGGCTTGTCAAAAAAGACCTCGTCGTAAGGGTGGGACCCTCCACAGTTCGGAATCTACATTTTCTCCAGGCTGATTTGTGTTTTCTAGAAAAGCAGCATCCAGGGCCCTACAACCGTCCACAGGGAGCTGACTAAATTGTCTCATTATTCAAAATTTAATTTCAGTTCATCCCTCTGTTGCCAGCGTCTCCCTTCTTCAGCTGTGACTGGTATCCTGGAGGCCAGACCCACCACGGTTCAGTGTCTTCAGGGCACAAACATGTTGCTTTCTGCCAGGGAGGTTGCATAGGCCGGGAGGGACATGGGGAGCCTGTTGCTGGTGTAAAGTTTCAGGCACTCGGCCAGTTTCCAGCCCTACTCCGTGCCTCGCTTTCCCTGTGTGTTCAGGGCCTGGGAGGGAGAACTGGCTTGCGTCTCGTGCCTGTTGCTCCGCGACCTGTTTGCTTCCCGCCTTCTCTGGACTGTTAGAGTGATCAACATTCACATGCTTTGCAGTTTCCAAAATTTCATCTTCTCTCCACGGCTGTTGCTCTTTTATGTTTTCTATGACTTCGTGGGATTTCAAAAATCTATTTATTTCCTATTGTCATTTTAGTTGAGTTTTAAGGAAAGAAGTTAAACATGTACAGTCAATGTGTCATGTATATTGCAACTTCTGATCAACAACTTCAGTGACACTTCTGCCTTTTTGTCTCTCTACTGAAATATTTCTCTTCCTGAAATTGTGAATATCAATAATAGTACAAAAAATTCTGATTACATAAGGTAGAGTGAATGTTTTTATTTCATTTTCTGTTTTAAAAGCAGTCTTAAAAACTAGAAATGAGCCGGCCCAAAACCATACACACAGAAAATAAGACACCTATTTGAATGAAATTGAAATCAGCCACAACTCCCAAAAGAATACCATAAAGAATACTTCAGGAAATATAGGAAATAATATAGGAAAAATGCAACAGATTGTGAAAATAAGGGTGCTAAGAGCATATACATTTTAAAATTTACTGCAGTATACAGACTTTTTCAAAAGTAAACTTGGTATAGAAATAAAAGTCAAACTAGAAGCAGCAAAATGTTATCTTAAAAACTGCTGAAATAAATTCAGTTATATGGGTGAGAGGCTTGAAAAAATTTTTTAAAAATGTAAAAATAAGTCTGATTAGGCAAATGAAAGAAAAGTCATGATATAGATATCAAACAAGGTTGGTATTATAGATTGTAAACTTTCAAAAAATAACAAAATATATGCAACCTATATGACATTTTAATTCTTAACAAACCCACAGTTTTAATGGGCTAACCATTGTCTTAATCTCCTTCATAGTCAAAGGGTATTCTAGATTGTCAGTAGGTAATTTTCAGTGGGAATGAAACTCCAATATTATGTAGGATATTTACAGAAAAATAAGATTTATTTTTTAAAAAATATTAATACTTAGAAAACTCATCATTTGAAGGGGAAGGTGAGATTTGAGTCATATTTGATGTTTCAAATAAAACTATAAAGTATTTTAAAGTATTTCTTTTTGGAGTGGGAAACCTGTTTTATTTTACAAGAATAACCAGTATTAACTTTTTAATTTATATATGTGTACAGAGGTGGGCAAAAGTAGGTTAATAATAATAACAAATAATACAATAATTAATTAATAAATAATACAAGAATGAACTGTGTTTTGTGTACTCACAATTGTAAACCTACTTTTGCCCATAAGTATATAATTTATGTTACAGTGTATAGGTTTAATTTTGTATACATAACTATAATTGAGTCCATAGTTTTTTCCACTTAATTTCTTTCTCGATACAGAAAAAATTCTGCTTTTTTAACCCAAAAATGTTTGAAATCTCTATTCACCAAGGCTCATTCTTTTGTTCTCAATTTTTATGGGTTTATTTCTTTTCCCCCCGCAAACAATATGAATTGAAACTTAGAATGAAAACTTCATCATCGTGGAGCCTATTGAACATTGAACCCATTTGGAATCTTAACATCAATTGAACCGTCTTAACTCCCTCCTGGTGTGCTATTCACATTGTATCTGGTATCTGTATATAGTTATTTTTTTTAATTTTTATATGAGCTATAGCTAAATACTGAGTGATACCTACAGGTTTTGTGTTTGATGTTGTTGTTGTTTAGGAAAACATCAATATCAGGAAATTATTTTCCTCTAAAAGTATACCAATTTGTAAAATAAATTTTCCAAATTCTGCTCTTTAAAATGATAAGCATTATGTTTGAGTTTTGGAGTACGTTTAGAAGATCCCTTTAATTGGAAGAACAAAACAACATCTTATAAATTGTTACAGTGTTGTGTTTCTCCATCTCATTTCTGTTTTGATCATAATTAAAATATAAATTAGTATTCCTTAATACTTCCTTGGGTCAAATAATCTTAGAAAGCATTTATAGTCATATTATTTTAGCCTGAAATATAAGAATTATTTCTTTAATTCTCTACTTTAATTATTATATATTCTTATTCCAAAAAATAATTTGATTTGGGGAGAGGCTTAAGGACCCAAGAAAATTTACATTATGAAAATGAATTCAATTTATTGACTGTTTCACATTAATTGGCTCAATTGAATTTCTAAAACTTGAATAATATTTCATACTAAGCGATATTTTATTTTCTAAGTATTTTAAACCAGATAATACAACTCTTACTCTACTATCTTCTAATCATTCATAATTATTTAATTGGTAAGCTATTCAAAGATTAACCCTGTATTTTAATAATATTTAATAGTTCATATAAGGCATATATGTTCATATTTTCCCATAAATTATACAACTAATGCAACTGGACAAGAATAGAAATATTATTTGCCTCATTTATTTCTGTGTATACTGCTATGAATTTAAGTAATTATTCTTAGAAATTTGTTTTTCTGTGTCATATAATAAATACCCATGTGTATGAATATAGCTTTAATGTATGTGTACATAATAGTAAATATGAAAATTAACATGTATGCATGAATATAAGTCAGATTATCACCTATGTTTCATATGTACACAAAACATAACTCATATATGGGTGTGGGTAACCTGTATACACACTGTGTATATATGTAGTTGTGTGTGTTTTGAAGGCCAGATGAAGCAGAGTGCTCCAAGACCTCCCTCTAGACCTCCCCCTCCTCCCAGCCTATTCTTCTGCAGCATACATTTTTGCTTTTATTGAGTGGTTAGGGTTAGGCTGACACTTTTCAAACTGAAAGGCAGAAGCATTTATCTTCACTGACAAACAATTTGGGAATACTTTCTTTGGGTTTCAAGACACTTGCTCTAACACAGTTCTCATTCTATTCTATTAGTAAGCACCAGCAACATTTGGCATCTTCTTACTGAATTTGCATTTGATGAACCAAAAAGCACTACAGGTTGATTGTAATATATATTAAAAAGTTCATGCAAAAAACCTTTTTTGAAATTTAAAAAATAAAGTGGGGATTATTTTGCATACATTTTTAAGGAAGGGACATTATTGGGTTTATTCTGAATATAAATGTAATCTGCGTTTCTATTAGAAACTATAAAAATATGAGAAAATACCAAAAAGAAATACCAAAATACCAAAAAGAAATATCTAGAATCTAAGATAATTGTTATTGATATTTTGCATATGTCCTTTATCATAGTTATGCCTAAATATGCATTACATGTATTTAGTGGGTATATTTGGAATCCTGTAGTTTATATTTGTGGCCTCTTTTGCTTAATTATGTGTGACATTTTACATGTCATTAAAATATACTAAACAGCATGATAGCTTGGTTTTTAATGGATGCATGATATTCCTTCAATACATTCTAACATGTAATTACCCCTATTGTTGGATATTTATGTTCTTTTCATTTTTTCTATTATAAAGTACACCATTATCAAACCAATTTATATGTTTTCATATACATATGCAGTGGTTCGGGCTTTTATTTTTTTTGTGTGTAATCTAATCATGGCTTTAACACACTTTTCATATCTCAATATGTGTGGAGGGTTTTTTTGGACTGATTTAGAAGAGTCATTTTTTTTTTTTTTTCTATTTTAGAAGAGTCTACTTTTCTCCTAGGAATGTATTCAAAGTAATTTAAAACATATGCCCACAAAAGACTTGTACAAAAATGTCATTATAACAGCATAATAACAATCTATTGGAAGCTATTTAAATTTACAACAAAAAAATAATGGATAAAAAATGTGGTGTATTTACAAAATGCTCAATATTAAAATAAATGAACTACAGATTCACACCTAAACATAGACTAGTCCTAAAACCATGCTCATTAAAGGAAGCAAAACACCTTTATTATAACTGCATTCCATATGGTCAAGAACTTAAAAGTTTAAATGGAGACAGAAAAAATATAAAATACACAAATGCAGTTTCTGGAGGTGACAATCATAATGTCTGAAATGAAAAATGTCAATTATGTCTATTCTTTTTTTACATTTTTGCTAAGTTTATGTCCCATTCTGAGATAGAATATTCACCCAACTTTCTTGTAATTTCTTCTTTCAACTCCATATTGAAATACCACTTGAAATGTATCTTGTATGGTGTGAAGTAGGATATGATTTATTTTCTATATGATTAAATAATATTCAGAACATTTATCCATACAAGTGTGTATTAGTGTGAGGTTTTTTTTCTTATATCTCTAGTTGGCAAAGCCACCTTTATTCAAGACGGTGTCTTGTATCTTGATTTCCTTTTGGCTTAGTTTAATATCTATACACTCATTGTACTTGTACTTGTTCTGCTTCTTGGTGTTATAATTTTTTCCATCAAGGAAGGGACTGCCAATATCATAATAACTAATTGTCTACTACCCTGATGTTTTGTTTGGTTATATTTGTGTGAGTATCTCAGGACAGCTGCTCCATTGCGTAGTTCACGTACATGGCAGCAGATTTTCTTCGGCTCATTGTTTTTTTGTGTGTGTTTTTTTAAAATATATCTTTACTGATTTCAGAGAGAGGAAAGGAGAGGGAGAGAGAGAGAAACATCAATGATGAGAGAAGGTCATTGATTGGCCGCCTCCTGCACGCCCCCTGCTGGGGATCGAGCCCGAAACCCAGGCATGTGCCCTAACCAGGAATCGAACCGCAATCTCCTGGATCACAGGAAAGTATTTGAAATTGTTTCTCTTTCAATAAAACAAAGCAAGAAAATAGAGACCATTCCAGGACTATTTTATTGGGGAAAAATGCATTTGGGGAGCTCTTTTCTATTTTATCATTTCAACACTATAACAGGTGATATTGCTAACATGATGTCTTGTCAATGATACTGTGATAGGAAGAAACTATGTCAATGATATATTAGGTTATCTTCTGATAATGATTTTTTAAAAGCCCTGAGGCTATTGCTTAAATAGAAAAAAGTAAATGATATTTAGTTTGAATTCTGAAGAGAGATCCACAATAAAATTCATTATTTTAATCTATGCTCCATAAGTGAGATGTAATCTATTTCTATTAGCCTCAGGTTTCTTTCTTTCTCTCCTCAAGCTCCATAAACAAAGGAATATAACTGTATTATATATCTTTTTCAATAGCAACTTAGATTTCCAAAGGGTATTAAAACCACACATTCATTAAATAGCTTTATTTTTCCAATTCTCCAAAGGCAGGGAAAACAGAGGAGAGAGATACTTCTTGTAAAGTAATTATAACCTCTACTAACCATGACAAGTATCTTTATGTTTAAGTGAACTTTTTAAACGATTTATGTGATTACAGTTGTTTTTTCAAAAAAGGAAATGTTAAGGGACAGGAAGAGACTTCCTTGAACCTATTTAAAATATCTTTCTAATCTGTTACTATGTTCTTATCCTCTGTTTTCCTTCATAGCACTTACCCTTAAATTCAACTGTCACACAGTTCTTTTTATTATTTCTTACCCACAAGAATACCATTCCCTGTTGCCTAGCACACTTTATAAAATATTTGTTAAATTAAATTCTTTTTACTAAGCGTTCCTACCATGGTCCTGCCCTCCACCCAGTCTCCACGCCCCATTTAGAAATAAAGATTTACTGTGTCTGTTGTATCCAAAGCAATCTAGAGATGAATGCAGTCCCTATCTTCGTAACCTTTATGTGGTGCCCATGGTTCCTAGACTTATTGTGGTGATCATGTCATTAGATATATAAATGTTGAATAACTATGCTGTACACCTAAAACTAATATAATGCTGTATAGTAACTTATTTTAATAAAAATGTAAAAGCTAAATTTTTATCATCAAGAGGTTAAATATCTATTTAAGAATATCAGTAAGACAATATGCTTCTGTTATAAATCATAGACAGGTGGAATACTTTTAGTTCATTGAGCTATTTGGAAATGTTCAGAATTTCTCTTTTAGTTTTGTTTTTTCATTACGGAAAATTTCAGACACTTATAAAAGTAGAATGGTGCAGTGAACCTCCATGTACCATTACTCAGCTTCAAAAACCATCAGCTTTACATCATTTAAAATTTTTGTCCTTTGTCTCCTTTCCTGAAATCTTTTAAAGAAAACCTTGACTTTGTGTAATTTCACTCATAAATACTTCAGTATGTATCTCTAATAAACAAAAACTTTAAAAACATAATTATAGTAGCGTTATTATATAAACAATATTGACATTAATTCCTAAATATTATCTAAGAGATAGTCCTTATTCAATTCCCTTCAGGTGTGTGAAACTCATGTTAGCCATACAAGCAGTGAATGGAGTATTCAAGAGACAAGACTTTCAATTTTAACCTTTCATAAAACTAAGAAGAAAATTACAGTGCTAGTTTTCTATGTCTTTATTTTCTGAAGCAAAATAACTGTCATCCTAAGATCACCTCTAAATGGTCTGCACAGCTTCCAAATGGAATGGCCGCGTTTATTCTCATTTCAACTTAGAAGGCCAACAAGTACATAAATGTCTTGCTTTGCGATGGCAATGTGATGTCATGCAGGTTCAGAGAAAGAGTGTAATTAGTGCCAGGAGCATTAAATCACTGCAGGTAACTGCAATAATTTTTAAGGAAAAACAAGAGGACATGGAAGTCTCACAGATCAAAAAAATAATGGCTTATGTTGGTCCTTGTTACTCAGCGACCAAATTACAGTAGAAAGATCAGGACATAAATGCAAATTACATCACCTACTAAAAACATATTCCAATTTAAAAAAATGTTTGCTTGTCTGACTGTACATATTTAATCTAAATAAATTGTTACAATTTGAATGTTGGTTATATTTTTTAAAATTTTCTAAGTATATTTGTAAAATTAGAGCACACATTTTAATTTTTATTAGTCTTAGAGTGAGAGATGTGGAACATGCTGAAAAATATCCAAAAGCTTGTAAAATTTTGATTGGCTTTCTTTACCTAAAAATATAATTTCCTAGTGGGGGATAAGAGTAAAGATTCATAGAGAATCACTTTATCATTATAAATATGTAAATATATATTTAGTTAATTTGAACACTAAAAACTAGCTAATGACCAACAAGGGAACATTTAGAATTAATCTTATATTACTTTATGAGTGATAATTAGTATTTTAAAGACACTATTCTGCTAGATGCTTATAATTTACATAGGTATTTTCTTGCATTTTTTTCTTTTATTAGGCCATAAATCCTACATACATAAACATCAACTATGCAAGTCCAGCGAGATTCAAAAGTAAAAATGCAAACTGTTATTACTTGCCCCCTGCAGCCTGAATGTAGACACATATAGGTCATATATTACTTGTATATTGTACATGTTGAATTGTGTACACAATGTTCACATAGGAAACACAAATGTGAGAAATTACATTATCATGTGTATTCTAATTACCCTCTTATTTACCTTTTGTTATGAAACCTCTATAGAATAAAGAATGTTTATTAGGTTTGTAGATCCCAGAAAGAGTTTAGAACATAATGAAGTATTAGGATATGAAAGGTTATAAACAGTAGTGAAATGTTTATTATTTGGAGAAAAATAAAGCTAGAAACCACTGTTAGAAAGTTTCTAACTACTTCAACTAACAAAAGCAATAATGTGTATACAGACTATCTTTTATAAGAAAAAAAATCCACACACATTTCAAGCAATTTTAGCATGAAGAAGAGAATCTACTTAGGTATCGAAGTAGTATTAGTGGAATAAGTTTCAGCAAACCTCAGAAATAGTCTTTTATGATTTTAGTGCATGACATGGAAATAACTGAAATAGCACTGAGGAAGAGAAATAATTGTAAAAGACTCAGGTGGGTGGTGCGGGGACAGGTTAACCAAAGAACTTATATGCATAAAGGCATAACCCATGGACACAGACAATGGTGTGGGGAAGGCCTGGGGTGGGGGGTGGGGGTGGGGTAGAAGGGGGAAGAAAAGGGGACATCTGTAATTCTTTCAACAATAAAGATAAATTAAAAAAAAAAAAAGACTCCCTCTTAATCCACATTCTCAGTTCCTTTATTAAATGTAGCTCCTTTGACCATCTCTATTTGAAGTTCTTTGATGTAGGTTGTATAGTTTGCTTTGCTCCTTGTACTTCCTATCACTTAAGAATTTAGGTTTTGCTTATGTTTTATCAGTCAGATATTGATGGTTCTAAGCAACGATGGAGATGTTTTGGTAGAATAGAGTAGGGGAGGAAAATGCTAGTCCCAGTGAGGGTGAATTGAGTTAGATGATTATGGGATTCATACTGAACTGGGAAGAAAGTGAAATCAAGAAAGGATTCAGCTGGAAGAGTAGGAGTGGCTTTAAATCAGGAGCTCATGGTGACTGGACATAGAAAGTTGTGATCAGAAAGCTAATTTTCCCAATTGAACAGTGTAAGGACTGAGTGGTGACAAACTTAGATATGGCAAAGTGGTGGCTGAAGTGGAGAAGATAATTGACCAAGAAGAAACCAAGAAACTGCACACAACTAGGTAGTTGGAGGCATTATCCAAATTGAAGGGTGCAGTTGTATGGAAATGCTGGCGGGAATTAACCCAAGGGGAGGAAGTCAACGCCTCTCTGAATCAGAAGTATTTGAAAAGTTATGCAATTTTCATTTTTCTAAGGATATTTCAACTTTAACAGGAGAAACATTCAGAAGGATAAAACAAAACCTTTATCCTTTGATAAGAATAATTTTTTCCCCTCTTATTTTCAGTGCTTTTATTCTTCAGTCCTTAATTTAAGAAAAAGAAACATAATTTGAGGAAGGGGATTTTTCTATTACTTTAAAAATTAGGAAAAGTATTGAGAGCAGAAAACCTTAAATTTCATAACTATTATTTTATTATAAGTAAAATGCTATTCTTCACAGTAATTTTGACAATGGAATAATGACCTAAGCTCGCTGTGTAACATCTGGTATACTTTCTGTAGACTAAAAATCAATTAGAATTTTAAATTATTTTTGTGTAACATCTGCATAACAATTTGATTCAAAGCCAAATTAAATGGTCTTTCTGTTGGTGTAGAAAGATACATTTGTGGCTTAAGAAACTGCCCTTTCCTAGAGTTTTAAAATATTTGGCTTGTCTTTCTTGATTTGGTTATCAGATTTAATTCATGTAATTAATAGTATAGCTGTCCTATCTTAATAGGTTGTGAGAACCAATATCAGAATTTATTGTTTAATTTTCTAAATAATTCTTTCAACTGTAGCACTTGATTTTCTTATCAAACTGTTTTTCAGAGTTGGCAAACAGTTTAAAACAATCCCCGTTTAATTAATTGCTGATGATACGATTTTCATCCTTCTGGCTTGTCTTGAGCCATTGCCAGTGCTGCTTAAATCTGATTAGGAAAGTTAGATGCAAATAGAAATATAATGGAGTGACCAAAATCTCTGGAGACAAAGTTGGATGCTGTTTTCTGATCAACACAGATTCTAATCAACTCAGATGCCAGGTTTTAATGCTTGATTAATTATAATAATCTATGACAATCATTTTTACTGCTCTGTGATAATTTTTAACATTCCTGTTCTTCAATAGGATGCTATTATTTAAAAAGAAAATGTAAATAAAACTCTCTCACCAAAACTGGCCATAAATACTCTGTAGATGCTTGGTACATGCAATTGACCTCTATTGCTTGTATTCTAAATATAACTGATTTGGTAAATTGGAACCATTTCTCAATGCTGAAAGCCCAGCCATTACTTTGTACTTGTATAAAACTGCCTTGAAATAGTAAACTATCTCTTCCTTGTTGTTTTAATTGTTTTGGCCATCTCCTTTTCAAGTATATATTGTAAGTCTCATGTCTGTGGTCTGTGATTTCTTCTTTTTATTTTTAGAATTATTAATTTTCTTAATTTTGTCAAACTTGTATGCACATTTGTTTAGGTGGTACAAAAAACTTTGATGATTTCCAAAGCATTTTTAGAGACTTTGAATAAGTAGCTGAACATATTCGTGAAATTTATGAACACTTTAAAGTTTAGGGTAATCTTAACCACTGTGTATCAGACTTTACTATGCATGCTTGTCAGCTGGGCATTGTGTTAGAAAGTCAGATTTGGGCTCAGTAGGAATGAACTGAGCTCTGAGACTGCCTTTCTGGTCAGCTCTCAGGTGCTGGCCGTGCTGCTGGTTCTTGGACTTTAGTTCGAGAAATAAGGGTATAAACAACTTCCTGTTTGGATACGTTTGATTGTTTTTTCAACAATTGAAACTTTGAGTATTAAGCGAGTATATTAATTTTCTCTAGTTTAAATAGCACACTATTATTCTATCCTTCCACCGTAAAACTGCTTAGAAAAACGGCCTAATCTTGTTTACCCGGGTTTTTCCCCATCAACCCTCCTGGGATCACTTACAATCAAACTTCTGCCCGCTGTGCTTTCCGTGACTGCTCTCGTAATGTTCTGTGTCCGCCCACCCATTTCCAAACCGGTGTTGTTTATGCTCATTGCTTATAGCAAGTTAGGCGGTAGACGGCAAAGCCAGGATTTCAAGGACACCAAGAGCATGTCTCCATCCGAGTAACTGTGACAAGAGAACCAGACATTGGTGTGTAAGAGCGGAACACGGTGTTCGGGAAGGAGGAATCCCATGCACCAAGGTGGAGATCATGGGCTGAACACCTGTGCTCACACATGAGTATGTTCTTGTGCTGCTAGGCAGTGTTAAACCGCACTGGTTGGATTCGTACTAATACCTCACTCTTACTTGCGAGGATTCCCCTGTGCATGTTTAATACGTGTATACCACACATACTTTTCAAGGCATTATAAACTGTATCAGGTCAAGCTTATTTTCCCCTTGGTCAGTTATGAACCAGAGGACAACTTATGGTGTGTAGCACAGCTCAACATGTAATCAACAGGTCTTCATAGAATCATACAGACATGCACATGCATAAATAGTGGCCCACACTGGTTTCTGCATTCGCCTTCCCATCTGAACACTGAGGTCAATGTATGGTTAATCTCCATGGTTATTACGTATTTTTCCCATAGGACGCCTCCTTATTAGTCCTAACATCCTTTCCCATTGAAAAAGGACCTAGCCCTTGTAGCCCTTTTCTTGCTTTTCCCATAAACTAATACCCCATGAACTGTCATCTGTCAACCCTGTGCTACTCGTTTCTCTAAAATCCTTGAGTTATACCTGCTTATCTGTGAAATGAGTGAGGACAAGAGACTGGCTGGAAGCCAAGTAACACCCATATTCCAGATTGGGTGCATTAACTTAAATATCAAGATATTACCTGTGAGTTTGTATTCTCTCATATAGACCACAGTAATTCTTACAGTTTACAGGATTTTGGGGGGAATTTAATTATGTTGATACTTTGAAAATAAGCTTAAAAGCATTAAAATGATAATCTAATATTTTTATAAATTAATGGGCATTTATTAAATTTTTGTATTTTTTTTACCTACTTATCCATTAAAGATGCATAACATCCTTATTTCAATTGATGATTAAATTTTCATAGGTCTGACATTGAAAATGATCAATTACAACTTCCAAAGGAAGCTTCTTTGTAATGGTTTTATGTATGAATTTTTTCCAGTAACTTTCACTGTAAGCACAGGCTGTTTAACAAAATGTTGACACATTATTGGGCTATGAATTGTCATGCCAATTTCCAGTTGCTGGATTTCAAAATAATTGTATATTTTTACTCATTCAGGTGTTCAACAAATGAGTTGTTCAGAAATCTTATCAACATTATGGTTTATTTTCATTAGTACATGTTAATGGATATAGCGCAGTTACTTTGGGTGCTCCTCTACATTTTATGAGGTTTAAAGTCATCAAGCACCATACTCATTTTTCACAAATAGTAGCTGCCTGTCGTTGTTAATCATTTATTAATCTTGGGTTTTCCCCTTCCAAATCCTCTTTACATTATAAAATGGAACTTCTGATAATGAGCATATATCAGAGGCCCATAAAACAACACAGTTGATTCCTCTGTTTTTCATATTACACTTTAATTTCCTTTTACGTTTTATTTAGAAACTCATTTTTTCAAAGTTAAAAAAAATGCAAGATACAGTTTTTCTCTTTCTTCCCTGTAGCTATATAAAATCACAAACACATAATTAATACATGTCATAAAGAGTACATTTCAATAAGAGATCAGCATCATATGTTCCTCATGGAAAAGAAAGGGAATTTTCAAATTAAAAAAAGAAATCTTCCCTGACAACATAAGCCCGGATGGCTAGAAGTATGTAGTTGGCCTAAAAACTCTGCCTGACTAGAGCATCGTTATAAGCTTAAAATCTTAACCAAACATATTTTAATCATCTTCATTTCATTCAAGGGTCTTCGGTTCCAAGAAACAGAAATCCACTCAAAGTAGCTTAAATATTGAAGGATACACAACTATTGTGTACTATTAATATAGTTCAGGAGAAATTAACAGTAGTTGCCTAGGTAACTTGTGTGTTTTATTATCAAAATCAATTTAAATATTACTCAGTGTAAATACAATTTTAAGAACCAGTGTTGCTTTAAGATTAAAGAAAAAACAACTGAATGAATGTTCTGTTGTGCTAGTTTTAGAGTGCTGTCTGCAGGCTGTTCTTACTGTATCTCCTGAGGTGGCTGCTTTCCATGGTACTTCTTTCTTCTACAATACCTTCTCTAGGTCATTTTTGTCTGAGCAAATTTTGAGTTTAATTTTTAGTACCAATTCATTTTTTATTACTATTGTCCCCTAAGAAAACATTCTTTGGCTCTTTGGGAAACTCTTACAAATCTGAGCAGGGCCAGTGCAGAGTCCAGGGTTCTGTTCCAGGTGTGATGACAGCCAGTTGGCTGCTTCCTACAGGTTAAACTGGGTCCCAGAGGCTAGTACTTGCATCTCTCTGGTCTCAACTTCTTGGTAACAAGATCTTTTCTAATCTGTCATATAACAGTAGTGATTCCTAATCCATAGTTTGCTTTTGAATTCATTAATATTTTAAAAAGAAAACCTACCTAAATAGTGGTAATTCTCATTAATTTGCATTTAATCATGAATAAATGGACTCTTCTTGATATTTTATGCTGAAAAAGCAAAATAACTTATAGGTGAACTCTATTAAAATATTCTTTTCATATAGATATCTAGATAAAGGATTAATTTTATTGTGTTTTCCTTTAGAAATGATTTCTCTTTACTGTTCTTTCTTATGCTCAATTTCCATGTGCATTTGTGATTTCACTATATTAAGTTGAATGCATTTGAATTGATAAAATCTATAATTTTACATGCAACTTTTTAATACCATGTTTATATTGTTAGTCAAAGTTGTTAGATTAGAGATAAAGTAATTGATTTTTATTTTTCTGGCTCTCCTTATCAACAACTTTATATCTGTGACCTAATATTAATTGACATTGTGGTCCTATATGATATCAAGATTAAAAGAACAGTTGTGCTTCTGATGATTTTACATAAATATCAGAAGATTGATGTTGTGTATCCGAATATCATTATATATCTCATTATACAATTCCACGGGAAAGTGTATCTAAGATTTAATTGCAGTTCATGTTGCTAGATTATTTCCCAAAAGCCTAGAGGGATTCACAAACCCATCAACAAAGGACAGAGTGCATTTTTAAAACTCCTTGCCAACATTCATGTTCCTGTTCTTTATAACTTTTGACACTTAGAATGAAAAAGTTGTTCATTGCTGTTTTAACTTGCTTTTCCTTTGCTCACAGTGAGATAGACGACATCTTTTGACAAGTGTATCAATGATGTACACTTCTGTGAAAGTCCTATTTGTATTTTTGCTTTTTTTTTTATTAGTTTGCTGTTTTCATATAAATTTATAGGTAGTGCTTGCCACTCATTTATTTATATGTAGAGGTTTTGCAACTATATCTCCCAGCTTATCATTGTCTGTTTTTGCCATTTGAACAATAAGCTTTATGTAATAAAGTAAGTATTTTTTCTATATGGATTTCTTCCTGTTCTACTTAAAAAGATTTCTTCTAATTCATGTTAACTTTTTTTGTTTGCTTTTACATTTAAATACAAGGATATCATCTAGTTTTACAAATAAAGACAAAGACTCAAAAAGTTCAACCACTGTTTTGAGTAACTATAGCTCTTTGCAATTCCTAAACAACTTTGCTACATTTATGGTAACTATTGTAATAATGTATAGCATCTGCTCTATTGAACATCTGTTATCAGAAGCCTGGCAACCTTTCCTCTCCTCTTGCTATTTAAAGATCCTGAATACTTCTTTAACAAATCACATTTTTCAACCATGTACTGTTTGATCTCACTCCCAAGTCCAAGTTGATCTTGATTGGATAAGTTAATCATCATATCTTATTCTAGCCCAATTAGAGCTAGTGGATCTCTATGGGACTTCGGGGTGAGAGTTGGGGGAGGGGGCTCACAAAAGAGAAGCCTTTCACTTTTCCTCATGATTTGATGGTGCTAAGACATAACACTTAGAATTATTTGGAGCCACCTTACTACAATAATGAAAGCCAGCTAAAGATGGAACTAATACCTAAAGGAAGCATGGCTCAGATATAGATGTGATATGTGAGGTGTGAATCAAGCTCCACCTGAGGCTAGCTCTATCAATGGAACTTTCATTAAAAGAGCCAAAAAAATTTCTTTTTACCTTAAGCCATATTCAGATGGGTCCTCTCCCCTCCCATGTACATCATAATGAGTCATCAAAGACATTCCCTAATTAGGAAATATGCACTATGGGGTAAGGGGGAGAATCTCGTATTTAAGTGATCTAACAGAATTTGCCTTTTGGGCTTCTTTAATCTAAATATATTATATTTAATATACGATATAAAAGCTTACCCTTCACTCTTGAAATACTTTTAAAGAGAGAACAGCTGCTCTGTAGACCATGGTACCTTTAATACTATTCAGAACCTTCTCTAAGTGTTTCAACTTTATAGTTAGATGACTTTTCACCCTATATTGAATCCTACTTAAATTATTTTTAACATTACCACAGGTTGTAGATCTTACTTTAATGCATATAGGATTTAGTTTTTAACAGTCAAATGTGGTAGGGAGAAAAAAATAGTTATTTTCAACAACTGGTCCCAAACTTTTTGTATACAAAAGCATTCTCTAATTGGAAGATGCCAGAGTGTACAACTTTAGTCTTGAAACATGAGGCCCTGAGGTCATGGACTGAAAGGGGCAGGGAAACAGTTGAAACTGTGCTGTGTCAGAAGTTACAAGGATTAGACATTAGGGTAAAACTAAGAAGTGGAAAACAGGGTTCTATAAAAACAGGAGTTTTTTATATTCAGTTTTAAGTTGTTTCTGTGCTAGAGAAATGTGGTTTAGAAAGGGCACTGTGTGTGCATGGGTGGGCATGTCGCTCAATGTACTGAAGCAAACCCAGCTGAAGGAGGTCACTGGTGATTTCTGATGATCACTAAAAATATTATTTGTGTGTGTGTGTGTGTGGAAGAGAAGGAATTTAGCTTACTTACTCTTTTGGTTCAATCTGTTCACATTTTGGTATAAGAGAACACTGTTCTGCAATAAGTACAATGTTCCTTTTTATTGAAAAGTTCTCTGTTGAGGCACCAGTGACTAATCACATAAGTAGCTGGAAGGTAAGTTTCTGGAAGCAACACCATAAATATTATAACACTTATATATTTTTTAAAAGATTATATGAAACTCTAACTTGAATGAAAAACTAGAAAAGGCACATTAACATTTATTGAATGTTATTTCATTTTTTATTTAATGGCAAATTGATATCTACGGTCATTTTAGCAAATCAGGCCATTGTTTCTATATCTTATTTCTGTTGTTTCAAGTATGAATACTGTAAATGCAACATAGAGCGTGCTTAAAAGAAAAAAACTAATATGCTATAATGACACGTATATTAAATTGACTGCTGTATTTCAGATTTTTTTTTTTTGCCAGTAATACATTTTCCTGAGGGTGGAGAATGAGAGGGGGAAAAACAGTCTCTTTTCCAGATGGAGTTAAACACATACCAACTTGTCAGTGCCCAAACAGTCTATATCTAGCTTTGAAAATAATTAGTTACAGTGAATTCAAAACAAGAAAGAAAGAGAATCACAAAGAGAGCAAAGGAAAAAAATAGCAGACGTGTGGGGCAGGCCTTGGAGGGAGGATTGGGAAAAGATATTATAAATCTAGGTGATACATTCTTGGAAGAAGGGTCTTAGCTATTTCAGCAACTCATTCATCAGCATTGTTCACTGATGTCTTCGCTTTAAGAATTTATTGGCAGCTAAGAAATATATTTTAGTAGTAGTGAGTCGAACTAGCATGTGTTTTGGTGTGTTGGAGGCAGTGTGGCTAAAAGGAACTCTGTGTGTGTGTTTTTTTTTTAAATTAACAATAGCCTTTTGTTGTTATTTCTTTATCTTTATTGTTGAAAATATTACAGATGTCCCCTTTTTAGCCCTACTGATCCCCTCCTCCCCACATCCATCCCACCCCCAGGCATCCCCCATACCAATGTCCGTGTCCATGGGTTATGCTTATAAACATATAAATTCTTTCATTAACCTCTCCCAACCCACACCCCCCTCCCCACCTTCCCTCTGAGATCCCTCAGTCTGTTCCATGTTTCTGTGTCTCTGGATCTATATCAGTTTATTTTGTTTATTATATTCCACATACAAGTGAGATCATGTGGTATTTGTCTTTCTCTGACTGGCTCATTTCACTTAGCATAATACTTTCTAGTTCCCTCCATGCTGTGCCAAAGGCTAAAAGACCCTTCCTCTTTACAGCTGCATAGTGCTCCGTGGTGTGAATGTCCCACAGCTTTTTATCCACTCAGCTACTGATGGGCACTTGGGCTGTCTCCAGATCTTAGCTATTGTGAATTGTGCTGCTATGAACATAGGGGTGCATAAGTTCTTTGCGATTGGTGTCTCGGGTTCCTTAGGATATATTCCTAGAAGTGAGATCACTGGGTCAAATGGCAGGTCAATTTTTAATCTTTTGGGGACCCTCCATACTGCTTTCCATAGTGGCTGCCCCAGTCTGCATTCCCACCAGCAGTGTACTGGGTGCCCTTTTCTCCACACCCTCACCAGCGCTTGTGGTTCTTTGACATGTTGATGGAGCCATTCTGACAGGTGTGAGGTGATACCTCATTGTGGTTTTAATTTGCTTCTCTCTGATGATTAGCGAGGATGAGCATTTTTTCATATGTCTCTTAGCCAATTGTATGTCCTCTTTGGAGAAGTGTCTATTCAGGTCCTTTGCCCATTTTTTAATTGGATTGTTTGCCTTGCTTTTGTTAAGTTGTATGAGTTCCTTATATATTTTGGATATCAACCCTTTATCCTATGTGTCATTGGCAAATATGTTCTCCCATACAGTGGGCTCCCTTTTCGTTTTGTTGATGGTTTCCTTTGCTGCGCAGAAGCTTCTTATTTTGATGCAGTCCCATTTGTTTACTTTCTCTTTAGTTTCCCTTGCCCTAGGAGATGTATCAGCAAACATATTGCTATGAGAGATGTCTGAGATTTTGCTGCCTATGTTTTCCTCTAGGATTTTTATGGTTTCATGTCTTACATTTAAGTCTTTTATCCATTTTGAGTTTACTTTTGTGTATGGTGTAAGTTGGTGGTCTAGTTTCATTTTTTTGCATGTACCTCTCTAATTTTCCCAACACCTTTTATTGAAGAGATTGTCTTTACTCCATTGTATGTTCTTGCCTCCTTTGTCAAATATTAATTGACCATGATGGCATGGGTCAATTTCTGGGTTCTCTGTTCTATTCGACTGATCTACATGTCTGTTCTTGTGCCAGTACCAGGCTGTTTTGATTACAGTGGCTTTGTAGTATAACTTGATATGTGGTACTGTGATCCCTCCAACTTTGTTCTTCTTTTTCAAGATTGCCGTGCCTATTCAGCGTCATTTTTGGTTCCATGTAAATTTTCGAAGTGTTTGTTCTAGATCTGTGAAATATGCTGTTGGTATTTTAATAGGGATTGCATTGAATGTATAGATTGCTTTGGGTAATATGCACATTTTAATGACGTTAATTCTTCTAGTCCATGAGCATGGTATATTCCCTCTGTTCCCACTTTGCTGAGAGTTTGTATCAAAAATGGGTGTTGGATTTTATCGAATGTTTTTTCTGCATTTATTGATATGATCATGTGATTTTTGTCTTTCAATTTGTTTATGTGATGTATCACGTTTATTGATTTGCGAATATTGTACCAGCCTTGCATCCCTGGAATAAATCCCACTTGGTCGTGGTGTTTGATCTTCTTAATATATTGATGGATCCAATTTGCTAATATTTTGTTGAGGATTTTAGCATCTATGTTCATCAGGGATATTGGCCTGTAATTCTCTTTCTTTGTAGTGTCTTTATCTGGTTCTGGAATTAGGCTAATGCTGGCCTCATAAAAAGAGTTTGGAAGTGTTCCTCCCCTTGGATTTTTTAAAATAGTTTGAGGAGGATAGGTATTAATTCTTCTTTGAATGTTTGGTAAAACTCCCGTGAAACCATCTGGGCCAAGGCTTTTGTGCGCTGGGGGCCCTTTGATTACTGCTTCAACTTCATCAGCAGTTATCGGCCTATTTAGACTTTCTGACTCTTCCTGATTGAGTTTTGGAAGGCTGTATTTTTCTAGGAATTCATCCATTTCATCCAGGTTGTCCAGCTTGGTTGCATATAGTTGTTCATAGTATTTTCTTACAATCCTTTGTGTTTCTGTTGGGTCAGTTGTTATTTCACCTCTTTCCTTTCTGATTTTGTTTATTTGGGTCCTCTCTTTGTTTCTTGATGAGTCTGGTTAAGGGTTCATCAATCTTGTTTATCTTTTCAAAGAACCTACTCTTGGTTTCATTGATCTTTTGTATTTTTTTTCAGTCTCTATGTCATTTATTTTGGCTCTGATCTTTATTATTTCCTTCCTTCTGCTTACTCGGGGCTTCTCTTTCTAAGTTTTTATGTTGTAGGGTTAGAGAGTCTATTAGAAGTTTTTCTTGTTTTTTGAGGTATGCTTGTAGTGCTATGAACTTCCCTCTCAGGACTGCTTTCATTGTGTCCCATAGATTTGGGGTTGTTGTATGTTCATTTTCATTTGTTTCCAGGAAGTTTTTTATTTCTTTCTTGATCTCTTTGGTAACCCATTCATTGTTTAAAAACATGCTTTTCAGCCTCCATGTGTTTAAATGTCTTTTAGTGTTTTTATTTTAGTTGATTTCTAATTTCATGCCACTATGGTCCAAGAAGATGCTTAATATGAATTTAGTCTTCTTGAACTTGTAGAGACTTGTTTTGCGTACTAATATGTGGTCTGTTTTTGAGAATGTCCCATGTGCACTTGAGAAGAATGTATATTCTTCAGCTTTGGGGTAGAATGTTCTGTAAATGTCAGTTAATCCATCTGATCTAGTGTGTCATTTAGGGTCACTGTTTCCTTGTTGATTTTTTGACTGGAAGACCTATCCAGTGAGTGGGGTGTCAGAGTCCCCTAGAATGACCGTATTGCTGTCGATCTCTCCCATCAAGTCCTTCAGAAGTCTTTTTTTAAATTTCGATGCTCCTATATTGGGTGCATATATGTTTATCAGGGTTATATCCTCTTGTTGGATTGATCCCTTTAGTACTATGTAATGACCTTTCTTGCTCTTGGTATGGTCTTCGTTTTGATGTCTATTTTGTCCGATGTGAGTATTGCCACCCCAGCTTTCTTTCCATTTCCATTTGCATGGAACATTTTTTTCCATCCCTTCACTCTAATCCTGTGTGAGTCTTTTGTTCTGAGGTGGGTCTCTAGTAGACAGCCTGTATTTGGGTCATGTTTTCTTATCCATTCGGCCACCCTATATCTTTTTATTGGGGTGTTTAACCATTTACATTTAAGGTTATTATTGAAAGATACTTACCTACTGCCATTTTGTTTCTTTATTCCTATATTTCTCATTCTCTTTATTTCTACTTCTAATTATAGCAGTCCCTTTAACATTTCCTGTAATGCTGGTTTTGTAGTGATAAAGTGTTTTAGCCTTTTTTTTTTTTTTTTGCCTGGGAAGCTCCTTATTTGACCATCTATCTTGATTGATAATCTTGCTGGATAGAGTAGTCTTGGTTTCAGATCCTTGTTTTGCAGTACCTTGAATACTTCATGACATTCCCTTCTGGACTGTAGAATTTCTGATGAGAAGTCAGCTGACAGACTTATGAGGGTGGGGGCTCCTTTGTAGGTAACAGATTGCTTTACTCTAGCTTCCTTTGAGATTCTCTCTTTGTCTTGAATTCTTGGCATTTTGATTATGATGTGTCTGGGCGTGTTCCTCTTTGGATTCTTCTTGCTTAGGACTCTCTGTGCCTCCTGAATTTGTGTGACTTTTCCCTTGACCTAGTTAGGGAAGTTTTCTACCATTATTTCATCAAACAGGTTTTCTAACCCCTGCTTACTTTTGACTTCCTCTGGCACTCCTATAATACGAATATTGTTATGTTTCATGCTGTCCCACAGCTCCCTTGGACTGTCCTCTTGTTTTTTAATTTTTTTTTTGTTTTTGGGTCTCTGATTGAGTCATTTTTTTCTACCCCGACTTCTAATTCACTGATCCGATTCTCAGCTTTCTCTAATCTGCTGTTTATTCCTTCCAATGTATTCTTTATTTGTGCCATATCATTCTTCATTTCTGACTGGTCATTTTTCATAGTTTCTATATCTTTTTTCATGCTGTTGAGCATCCTTACAATCAATATTCTGAACTCTGTATCTGAGAGATTGCTTATCTCCATTTCATTTAGCTCTTTTTCTGGAGACTTCTGTTGTTCTTTCATTTGGGGCTTGTTTTTTGGTCTCCTCATTTTGGCTACTTTTTTGGGTTTGTTTTCAAGTGTTAGGCAGATCTGCTAGGACACTCAGACTTTTTGGAGGGTCTCTGGTATAAGCCAGTGTCAGAGGCAGTTTGTGACTGGCCCTGAGTACTCTGTTTGGAGCTATCAACAACCCTCGGCTTGAGGTCTCCAGTGCTGGGGCTGGGTGCGTTTGGACACGATGCAGACCAAAGTTGCTTTTCTGAGGCCTGGGGTCCCAAAGATCAGGCAAAGACTCAAAGCACCCTGAGGTCAGCCCCAGTCTGCAGACTGATTAATCTGATTCTCTTAATGGAGCCTCAGGCTTCAGAAGCTCCATGTGGTGGGGCTGCTGGTTATCAGTCTCTTAACAAGCCTCAGGCTGTAGAAACTCCTCTGGGCAGGGCGAGAGGCTCTCCAGCAGGGTGGGGGCAATTGTTCCCTCCTCAGGCAAAAGCCGAAAATTCGCCTCCCGAGAAAGATGTCCTCCAGAATCTGGGGAAATGATTCTCCCCAGACTCTTCCCACACAGCTCCACTCCACTCCCCCTCCGCTGGAGCCTAAGGTGAGTGGCTACACATGAAACATTGTGCGTTGACTCTTTAAGTGGGTGCCTGCAGTTCCAGCCACCTCTCCCTGGCAGACAGAAACCCTGCTGCTTTTCACAGCCAGATGTTATGTGGGCACCTTTCTCAGTCCTGGTGCTCCTGGCTGGGGAGCCCAGCCTGGGGTTTAGGCCCCAGAGTCCTTGGTGGGAACCCCCACAGCTGAGATACCCCTCTGGTCCTTCAGCTGCTGCCTGTGGGAGCCCAGCCAACCCTCTCGTACTTCCTACCAGTCTCTCTGTGGCCTCCCCTTCTCCTCCTTGGTTATGAGGGTGCTCTCCAGCTCGTCTGCAGTTGGTTTTCAGGGTGGTTTTTCTATGTTTTAGTTGTAAATCCAGATTGGTCTTGGGGAGTGTCAGTGTAGCTCCCACTCTGTCCACTGCCGTCTGTGATCTCTACAACAATAGCCATTAAAGGACTCTTAAAATAAAAACATTACGACTTTATTTGTGAATGATGGAAGATTTTCAGAAGAATAAAGACTTGTTTGAAGACAACCAAATATCACTATATCTTTCTTTCTTTCTTTTATCCTCCCCCGAGGATATTTTTTCCAAAGAAAGTAGAAGGGAGAGAGAGACATCAATTGGTTGCCTCCTGTACACTCCCAACCAGAGCCAGAGATCGAGCCTGCAACTGAGGTACGTGCCCTTGTCTGGAATCGAACCCGGGACCCTTCAGTCTGTGGCCTGAGGGTCTAACCACTGAGCAGAACTGGCCAGGGCTCATCATATATTTCTTGCTAAATATATTAATTTTATCCATGCAGCTTATAGTGAGTTTTTTTCACCTTTAATTTCACTCTTTCTAAAATATAGCAAGCAATGTTTTCCCTTCGTGGAGAGGTAAAATACAGGCTGTGTCAAATAAAAAAATTAATTTGTAAACATTTATATTTGCATAAGTTTCACCTTATATAATTTTTAGAGGTGACAAAATTGTCAGATCTGGTTTGAGTTATAGTCTTGTTCATGACAAGGAAGTAGTACAAGCAAGATTAAAAGGGGCTGCTTTTGAAACACTTATTACCTGTCCCACTCCGTTGTTGTTTTTTTATGAAAGTATTTAAAGCAATCATCTCTATAACTAATATTATGATATATATAGTGATGAATGCATTTAAGTATATCATATATTCAAATTCCTATTTTTAGTGTTTACATAGAAAGAAATAGTACATACAACTCAAATGCTTCTTAGCTATAGCAATTTCCGTTATTTGAAATCTTTCAAGATAATTTTTTAGTAGACAATTAGCTAATAAAATAGAAATAAAAGTTTACATTTTAAACAGTCAACATATGATTTCAGTCTTGCATACATAGTCACACTCACTTGTTTGTGGCAATACTCCTATAAACTAACCTACTAGGCTGCCAGTTGTATAAAAGTATAGCACATAAAATTGCAGAAGTACTCCATACCATCTAGGTTTGTGTAAGTACACTCTATGGCATTTGCACAGTGACAAAATCACCTAATTACACGTTTCTGAGAATGTATCCCTGTCATATGACTGTAAATCTAAAATTCTCTATTGAATATATGCTCCTTAAAAATCTTTAAGGGTATGCAGGGATGAAAAAGTTAGAATCCATAGGATCCTAGATTATAATACAAACTCATATTATTTCACTAACTATATTGTAAAATTTATTTAATTTTATAGATGGCCTATTGCTCAATCTCCAAATTATCTTTTTAATAAAGTCAGTATGTAAAATGAAATGTAACATTCAGTTTGAGTGTTGGGTAACCTAAGATTAATGGTTATCTGAGAGGTATTTTTTAAGATTAAAAATTCTTTACCCACTCCAGGGTATAAAATCTGAATAATTTTATAGTTCAAGAAGGTGAGTCTTGCACATAATTTGCCTATGTAAGAATGACTATAGGTCACCCTAGTTCACAAAATGTGCTTGAATTGGTAACCTTCATAGTTAAATTCTGTTTTTGCAGAACAACTAGAGCATGGATGAGTCTATTTTCAAAATTAGAATTACAAAAAGTTAGTGTGGCCTTAATGCTGTCAACTGAAAATGACATTATATTTCTCCAAATTAAAATATACCTTGCCTGGCGGGGCGTGGCTCAGCAGTTGAGCATTGACCTAGGATCCAGGCGATCGGGGTTCAATTCTCAGGGTCAGGGCACATGCCCGGGTTGTGGGCTCGATCCCCAGTTGGGGGCGTGCAGGACGCAGCTGATCGATGATGACTCTCTCATCATTGATGTTTCTGTCTCTCTCCCTCTCCATCCCTCTCTCTGAAATCAATAAAGATATGTTTAAAAAGTAAATAAATAAAATATACCTTGACATATGATTGTGCAGTGAAAGATGACAAAAGTGGAACCATATTAAAATAGAGCCAGAGTAGCCGTTTCAGAAGAACTGCCCTGCACGTCTTGTTTTCTTTATCTTCTATCCTGGATCAAACCACTAACATTCCAAGAAGTCAGTAAGAACTAGAATATCCTGATTGTAAGGACAGATGAAACTGGACTTTGCCAATTATCAAATTGCAAACTAATCAATGAGGTACAAGTCTAGCCTTTTGCTTAATGACTGAACCTCAAGCCAATCTATGAAGTACAAATCTAACATTACCTCATGTAGCAGCAATGAACTCTTTTTTAATACAATTTACCTCATTCCCTCTGTGGTTTTTTTTTTTGTTTGTTTGTTTGTTTTTTTAAATAATATCCCTGAGATCCTCTCCTGCTAGGTGGGGGTGGGGTAACACTATTTGGGCTCCTGCCTTAATCTGTACTTCTTGAATTACAATTCCTTTGATCCCACATTCAGGTTTTTGTTTGATTATTGCCTTGCCTTCTGGAATTTTACATTGATGGTGTCCTACAACTCTAACATATGATAAATCTTAATAGAAATATACAAATAGCAAGTATTTTTATTTTTTACCTATAAAATGTGGAGTTTTAAAAAAGGAAGTAGATTGGTAACAGGTAAATTCTAAAATCTATTAGTATAGGCGGTCCTTCAGCTTTGTTCAGTATGTACACTTATAACTAATACGTGGCTGAGTAAATTGTTCATGTTGCAATGGTTATGTGAAAAAAATTGGTAAGTATAATTTAAACCCTTCCAATGGCCTCCCATTGTTTGGGGCACTTCACCCTCTCAGATTCATTCCAGCTGGTCTTTCATTACTTTCACTCTGGGGAAGTAGCAAAAATCTGCTTTGAAGATAAAAAATATGTGGCCTAGTTATGAGATTTGTCAAATACTTAAACTATTGGTGCTAAATCAATTTATAATGTGATTATATAAATGGCCCTAATATCTTTTAGAACACTTTAAATGACATGTTTAGCAAAAGTTGTCTCTCATGAACACTTAGCTAACCAGAATATCCTATAACTATTCTGTAAACATCTCTTTAAGCAACAAACTAAATATTCTGTTCTTTTATCTAAATAATTTAAATAGTATTTATCTTATTTTAATTAGGATCTTTATATCTATTCTGTTTATAGTACTACCATTTAATAGAGAAGATGCCTAAGATATGAAAGACAAAATCTTATAGAAGATTGAATATTACTGATATTAGGAATAATTTTATGTTGCCTAACTTTTAACAAATTCAATATTTTTTAAGAGGTTTAAACTTCTTTAAGATTCTGCATTTATTAAAGCCCACTATTTGCTAAATTTCATGCTAGCTTCTAAATAGTCAAACATTAAAGGCTTTGTTCTTGACCTCCAGGAGTTCATAATAAGAGAAGAAATTAACAACTTAATATAATTAAAATTCTAAATATTAAGTACTATCAATGCAAAGAACAAGGGAGGAATTCCTAAGTGAGGCTGAGGGTGGAGTTAATCAGAGAAAGCATCCTGAGGGGATGATTTCTGAATTGATTATTTTATAATTTATTCCAGGACTTGGAGGTGAGTTGGGTGTTAGATAGAAAGTGGATGGTAATGAAAGAAGCAAAGAAAAGGGTCCTGTTTCAGGAAGACCTAGAAATGTAGAAAACCGTACGGTTGTAGAGAGAACTGCAAGAGACTGACTATGTTGAAACAACACATAGTTGTAAAAAAGATCTGCAAGAAATCAAATAGTTTCGAACAAGAGGTAAAGGTTAGAGCTGAGAGTGTTAGGGAGAGGCCAAATCACAGTTAATGTTGTATGCTACACATAGAAAAGAGGTTTGAACTTTATTTTATAGGTAACTTAGAATCATTGGTGGATTTTTAGCGAAAGAATGACATGATGACATATATTTTAAAGAAGAGGGCTAGAAATTATTAATATTGGAGGCAGAGAGACAAGATGTAACAGACATTCTACTGAGGAGGAAAGATATTCTGCACTAAGGTAACTTCTTTGTGGATGGAAGAGCCTAGACCAATATAGAAGGATTTGGTGGGTAGGTGAATGCTTACAGTGAAGAAGAGGGGGAAGTCTTGGTTTCCACCTTGGTTCATTGAGTGGATGGTAGTATCATTCCTTAAAATTAGGAGCACAGAAGGAAGGCTGGATGGTAGGGGTAGAGAAGACAGATAATGAGTTTAATGCAAGAAAGCGAAGATTACTAGTAGAAAATTGGATATATATCTGAAGCTCAAGAAAACTGTACTTTAATGATATAAATTGGGAGTCACCTAATGTTCTTCTAGTGTATTCCTATTATTAGATAGGTAGGGAAAATTACGCTCCTGTGGGATTTTAAAATTGTCACCTACTCATTGTAAAATTATTTTTTATTCAAGCAATATATTAAATATTAAAGGCGCATGAATAATTTAAAATACTTTCATTTAGTTCACTTCCTCCTTTTTACCTTTATTAATAGAACATTTATATGTTTTCTATTATCAGTCAAGAAGACACATCCTCATATGCTTATATTAACAGGAAATTGAATATACACCATTACCATGAAGGCCTATAGTAATTTAATATAACAATGACTTAGACTGTTGGAAAACTTTCAAATTATTTTTAAGCAAAACAGTAGCCACCTCATATATTTGTGACTTTTTTTTTTGGCATGAAAACCCAAAAGCACAACATAATGACATTGTACTAAGACTTCTGATTCATTTTGAGAAAATACAATTTAATCTCAAAGTAATGGAAAGTATAATCAATTCTCACATCACATTTCTCACATAGTAGAAAATTACTGGTTTAGAAAAATGATTTCAAATGTAAATGATAATCTATCAACCTCTGTGAAATGGAAAACCTTATTGCCAATAGTTATTTTTTTCAAATATTCTTTATTAGGTTTTGTAGAAAAATATAGTAAATTGTTTACTAGATTTAACAATACTATTTTGTGAACAAAAAAGAAAGAATTAGAATACTTGATTATGGTCATGTTAAAGTTCCCTCAGTTCTGTTTGGTTAATGTAGATTGCCCAAATTCTTCAATATAGCAGAAAATTAGATTACAATGTAGATGAGCAAAGAGCTATATCTCTGTATTATGATGACTTTATGTAACTTTTATATACCCTCATAAATATATCCTCATATTTGAAATATTTTGTCTACAATTTACTTTGCTGAATCTCTCGGTATTTTATTGATAAATGAATGGGCTAATTTTTCAAGTTAGTTAAAAGATTTCTAAATTTAAATTTTAACTATCAAAGTTGACTCTTAATTCTTCTCAATATTGCACCTTGTAAATCGCTCCAGATTTCATAACACAAATTGGAGCAGATGGGACTGTAGCTGTAACTGTAGCAAATCAAGTTTCTTTGGCCATTTCCTATGCCAGGGTAGGCTCTGCTTCCCCAAACCACCACAGCCTCTCTTTCCTTGGGAATAATTTCTCTTGAATATTAGAAGCTGTGGGTTTTTTTTGGGCTTAAAATTTTGTCATCTGTGCCTCAGGATGAATAGTATTCCCTGCCATTCTTTTTCAGAGCTGCATAATTATGAAACTTAAAAAGAAATAATATTCCTGTCCTACTTGATGTTCTTTAACCAACTTGATAGTCAAAAAAGACACATTAACATGTAAAAGGTCACAGCATTTGCTATGAAAAACATGCTAGAAAATGGCTGGTTTCCTACAAAGACGGTATAACATGCAAATTTCAACAGTTTTTACATATAACTATAGGACATTTTTTGCTGTTTCCCTAATCAGATAGCACAGTCTGGTCATCTTTACCTTACAGGCTATAGGAAGCACTAAGATCTGTCACATAAGCTGTATTACATTTTAAAATTAGTTCATTGTCTGCTTATGTTAAGGAAAGATTGTTTAATTCTGGCCTTTAAAAATAATACCCTGTTTTGAAAATTTTTAGTTATTCATACTTCTAGCAACACTTCTGCAAAACTCTAATTTCTGTTCTTTGCCAACGTTAATCAGTTGTAACTTTTAGCAGTGTGCTTCAGGGGAAGACCGTGCCTCTAATATAGGAAGGTCATGAGGCTCAAATTTAGGGAAGACAGTCCAATATATCATAAAATTGAATTTTCAATTATAGTAGTTTTACATCTACTTTGACATTTTAAATGATCACCAGTTAAAATTCTTTGACCCATATCTCTCATTCATGTTTGAGATTTGATTTATGTTAAAAAGTAATGCAAATTAAAAGCTCTTACCATTACAAAGTTAGGACTTATACATATGAAACAATTTTAAAAGGACCTCTAACTCCAGACATAGAAAAATAAAACTAGGATTTACCCTGGACTGTGCAGCGTAACTGTATAAAATCTATAGAGTGGCATTCACACACAGGCCTGCCGCTTTACTCATGTTGAAATGAACGTCTTTACAAGGGGCCTCTGATTGCATCCATCTGTATTTTATGTCTTATTCAGCCTGATATTTTAGCGTTCTATTAGAAAAAATTAAATAAAAGATTTGTAATTATATATTCTAATATTTATTCCGAAGTATTTGCTTAAAAAGTTAAAACTCTGTAAAAGCTGCAGTCAAGAGATGAAAGTCGTGTTTGGAAAAGGCAGAGGCGTCCGACGATGCCGCGCAGCCCGCCCTCCGCGCCCCGCCCTCCGCGCCCCGCCCCCCGCGCCCCGCCCCCCGCGCCGTGGGGCCGCCCCGCTGAGCCCCGGGTCGCGGGTGGGAGCCGCGCCCACGCTGCGCTCTGAGGGGGTCGGGCCGCGTGGCGCCCACGAAGCGCGCGGGGGGCGCGGGGGGTCCGGGCGTCGGCGGCACCACGCGGCCGGCCTGGCGCTGCCCCTGAAGCAGCGGCGCGGACGCCCCCGCCCTTCCCCTGACGGACAAGCGTGGGATGTGTGCGTGATTTTAATAATGTTTCAAACTGCGCCGTCCCCACTGCAGCGGACACACCCTCCGCCCTGCGCGGCCCGGGTTTGTCCGAGTTTATTTTTCCTGTTTTTATCTGATTAGGGAAAACAGCGTAAATCCGTTTCCCCCTACTTGGAGAAAGTACCGAATTGACCCATTTCTCGTTTAAAGATTAGCCAGTGTCCTTTCCTGGCAGCCGCCTAGGAGGTAACCAATCAATCAATCGGTCAATCACTAAGTGGACGCCGGGCGCAGCACCCCCGCGGCTCCGCGCCCACGCACCTGCCCCTCGCCGTCCCCGCGACTCAGTCCCTCAGGCCCGGCCCTGAGTCCCCTGGGACCCACGCGCGTCTGCTCTCAGAGAAACGGTCCTTATTGCGACAGCGTCGCCCTGTCCCCGGGCCCACCCGCGTCGGCTCTCAGAGAAACGGTCCTTATTGCGACAGCATCGCCCTGTCCCCGGGCCCACCCGCGTCGGCTCTCAGAGAAACGGTCCTTATTGCGACAGCATCGCCCTGTCCCCGGGCCCACCCGCGTCGGCTCTCAGAGAAACGGTCCTTATTGCGACAGCATCGCCCTGTCCCCGGGCCCACCCGCGTCTGCTCTCAGAGAAACGGTCCTTATTGCGACAGCATCGCCCTGTCCCCGGGCCCCACGCGCGTCTGCTCTCAGAGAAACGGTCCTTATTGCGACAGCATCGCCCTGTCCCCGGGCCCACCCGCGTCTGCTCTCAGAGAAACGGTCCTTATTGCGACAGCGTCGCCCTGTCCCCGGGCCCACCCGCGTCGGCTCTCAGAGAAACGGTCCTTATTGCGACAGCGTCGCCCTGTCCCCTCTGCCCCGCTCCGGCGGCCGACCGCGGGCCTGCTAGACGCCCTTGGCCTCGCTGGTTTATGAGCGACAGTCGCAGCTTTCACCATCGGAAATGCTCTTTCCTTTCCCTGTATTCCCATTCCGTCGTGTGTGTCTCGTGCGTGCTCACGAGCTCTTACGATCACAATATACTTTTTTAAATTTAATTTAATTTTATTTTTGTTTAAAATATTACAGATGTCCCTTTTCCTCCCCAATGACCCGCTCCCCCCCCCATTTCCTTCCCCCTCCCCAGTCCCTCTCCCCACCGTTGTCCATGCCCTTGGGTTGTGCATATATGCATATAAATTCTTTGGTTACTACCCCCCCCCATCCCTCTGACATTCGTCAGTCTCATCTATGCTTCCATGTCATTGAATCTATTCTGTTCATCAGTTTATTAAGTTCTTTAGATTCCCCGTATAAGCGAGATCATGTGATGTTTGTCTTTCGCTGCCTGGCTTATTTCACTCAGCATAATATTCTCCAGGTCCATCCATACTGTCCCAAAGGGTAGGAGATCCTTCCTCTTTACAGCTGCGTAGTACTCCATGGTGTGACTGTCCCACAGCTTTTTCATCCACTCATCTACTGATGGGCACTCGGGCTGTTTCCAGATCTTAGCTATTGTAAACTGTGCTGCTATGAAATCACAATATACTTTTAAAGATGTTTCTACTTGGAAAATTTGACATATGTTTACTTCGGGCTCCCGATAATATTATTGCAATTAACTATTTTACATTTATTTCTAATTACTTCAGTCCTTGAAGCAGGGCTTTGGAAGGTGTATGTCTGGGACCTAGTATAGGGCCAAACACTCAGGAGACAATCAACAGATGTTTGTTGAACTGAACAAAACTGAACTTTTCATTCTATTTAAAACCTTAATTGGATATATATATATATATATATATATATATATATATATATATATCTGCTATTTTGAAATATATTCTTCAATGTTTTTAAAGTACTTTTTAATGACTGAATAACATGAGGATTTATAATGATCTTGGAATTCACTTAGTATCATAATACAAATCCATGTATGTATGTCTGTCTATCTATTATCTATCTATCTATCTATCTATCTATCTATCTATCTATCTATCTATCTATCTATCTATCTATCATCTACCTATCTATTTGTCTATCTAATCTAAATTAGCCCATGATTTTAGAGGGTTTCTTTGACCTTCAACAGTCAATATTTGGCTGATTATGAATGTAACCGTGCTGTTAAATAAGTATAATAGATGAGTTAGTTTCCTGAGGGGAGGAAAATCATACTTAAATTTTAGATCATAATCTAGAATATGGGATAACTCAACTTTTGAAGTGTGCAAATTATAGGCTGATAACCCATCAAAAATAAGAATAACAAACTCAAAAGAATTCACATTCTCACCTATGAATTCCTCTTACCTCCAACATAACGGTCATGCAATTAGTTACAACTCATTGGGAGTTTGTGGTGAAAAATTTAACATGATGTGGTTACTTTCATTAATATCATTGTTTTTTTTTTTTTTGTCAAGCTTAATAATAATTGGATTTATCCAGCTGGAAAAAGTTAGACAAAGACAGATAGACAGGTACAGTAACTCTTTATCGTCAATTAGTTTAGGAAAAAATGCAGCCTTTCTCTTAGCATATATCAAACTTGGCACATTTTGCACTTTCTAGGATTACTTTAAAATGTTTTATGGGGGTAAATGTCAGAAGTTTAGGTAATTTAAGTTTAAGACGGCTATGCAGCTAATAGTTTTGGAATTTTCTTGTTATACCACATAAGATCTTTGCACCACCTATAAAAGCATAGGATACTAGAGCAGGAATATGTATTTCTAGACATTGAGTTAATTATATTGATACTTTAAATAACACACTGAACTTTCAGTTCCAACTAGGACAGCAAATATTAGAACTTAAACATTCTGAGGCTTGTTTTACTATATCCCCAGAAAATATTAATCAGCTAATCCTTGCATGTAAATGGCAGAAATCACTATTGTGCAAATTAGATGGCAATTTTTATTAAAGTTGAATGTATTCTGTAAGTTATTACATTTATTATCAATAATATATTAAAATGTACTCCGATCGACATTGTGTGCTACATCAATGTGCTTTTGTGCTTTGTTAATTACTAACTGAAAGTGAATGTTCACCATGTGTCTCCTCAAGACAGATCATTTTGCTATTTGATGCCAAGTCACAAAAGCTGAATTGCCAGCAGCATCTTTGTCTTACTTCTTATTTTAGCAAATTCAAAGATCAAACTGATAACATATCAGATAAATAGAATAATGCATTTTAATTTAACAAGCAAAAGGCCAGGCACATTTCTCTACGGGAAATAACTCCTTGATTGAAAGCAGAAGGATATTGTAAGCTTTGGGTAATGGCACAGAGCTTTCATATTCTGATTCAAACCCTGAATAATTGGGTAGTATCCTTATGTCTCTTAAAATATGACTTAGTTTAAAATTTTGTGTTTTTTAGGACACATGACACTTAACTTTTATTAAAATAGCATTTTAGGTGTGCATTCAGAGCTTGGTTGTACCCTTCTCTTCAGATCACATTAGCATCACTGCAGAACATACACACTTTTGAGTATATAACTGAACTCCTCTACATCTGAGCCCTCCCTCTCATTTAAATTTCAGATGATACTGACACAGGAATAGGATTAAACACATTTTCAAAGGAAAACAAACAGAGTACAAAATTTTTAGTTTGGATGCTCATTTATTTTGACACTGGGGATATTGTGGTAAATTATGGTTTAGGATTCTAAGATCTACCCAGTAATCCTAGTGGATTACGTGGCATTGAAAGCTAAAGAAAGAGAGATTCGTGAAAGTCAAAGGCCCGGGTTGAGGTGGGGGTGGAGGTGGGGGCGGTAAACTCAGATTGCGTACACCGATTATGAAGACAATGCAGCTGGCTTTTGTAGTTAATGCTTTTAGACCTTTGTAATGAGATACTCTTTCGTAAGCCTGATTCCATAGTCAATAAGCAAACCTCTGATTATTTGACACCCCACCCCCCTTAGTTTCTTTCCTTGTAGAGACAATATCTCTTCAGCTAAACAGTGGCTAACCAATCACTTCCCTGTTTATAAAAGGGCTGGAGGTTATAAAAACATTTTGCTGAGACTTGTGAAAACAAAATGACCAGAATGCAAATATAAGATATTACATTTCAAGATATTAAAACCTGACTTTTTAAAACAGGCACAAACTGAAATAACACCAGTATGAGAATCTGCTTTAGTAAGTGATATTGCCCAAGGTTTTCCAAATTGAAGATAGCAATTCAGCAGAGACTTATTTGCTGTAGAAGAGTTTGGTGCTTCAGCTCTGATTTATTGTAAAAGATATTCATTTATTTATTCATTCATTTGTATCTTTATTTGTTAATTCAGTGCATAATTACTGTCTACATTTTTGATCAAGGCACTTTGCTAGTCACTGAAGATACAGTGTTAGTTATTTCACGTGTCTGCCCTCATGGAGTTTAGAGTCTACCTACCTCATATGTAATATATATGAGTATATATTTTAATGACTTTCTTTCCATTCTTAATTTATGTGGTAGCTGCAGTTCTACAAATATCAGACTTGTTTAAGAACTTTTTCATACAGTTATTAAAGGTATACTGAATCATGTGTACTAAAAACACACAAGCAGTAATTTCTAAATTTTAGAAATTTACTAGAAGTTAGCATTTTAATTAGTTTTTTATTTTGATCTTGATAGTTGATGGAATCTCTTTTTTCCCCTAAGGTTAATTTACGTTAGTATCATTTTTGGCTAATTATATGTAGTAACTAAAGTCCATGAGCTTTGTTTCTCTGAAATCTTGACAAATGCCACTATTATATTTAATAAACAAAAAGATATTGCTACAAATTATGCAAATTAGTTTCATCAAATAGTGTCCAGATACTAGAATTAATAACAATATTTTATGTATATATTGAGTGATTTTAAATGCCTTTGAGGTAATCAAATTAATCTTTATTAATAATGTATCAAGCAATGTGGTATTGGTCACAGAGACAAGTCTGCCAGGTGCCAGCTTCACAGGAATGTAAAATTCAGAACACTCAGCACTGATGATCCCTGGAAGAATTCCAGATGATTGAAGACTGTGAACTCAATTGACTTTTGAGACTTAATTGAAGTGTTATAAGAATAATCTGAACTGCTCTCATGAATTGCTTCTTCTATGTTCTATATTGTAATTTTTGTTCAAAGGAAAATTTTCAGACTGAAGTCAATTAAGATCTCAAATGAAGTAAAATTCAAATTGCACATACTCTTTTTTCAGGGGGGCCACAATCATGTTTTGGTAATGGGTTCTAAAGAAGAAATATAGCTACATTTTGGTATGAGTCATCATGTTACATAAACTTTGGTGAGAAAACAAACTCTGTGGACAACCTAGCTACTTTTTGCCTTTGCGTATGAAATCTTTGACTCAGAAAATTTGACCTTTAGAAAGTATTAGCTTTATGTCATCAAAATTGAGCAAATGTGTATTAGGAAAGGTTATGTCTCTTCAGTGTCATTTTGTTATATTATCGAGTACTTATGATCTGTTTATTTGTTCTTTAAGAAGAGTCACAAAATATTTTTTTCAGGATTTAAAGACATGATAAACATATATATTTTAAAAACTCAGTTTACTTGTAATAATATGAAAATATAAATAATAGCCTGATGTTTACTGAGTAAAGGAGGGACAATTATCAAGCAAATATTTCTGGAGGGCTGAGTGAGAATTGTATACTTTTCTTTTACCTCCTGTCCTAAATATCAACTATAGGTACCATAATTCCAAATTATCACCAGGCTTATTGAAATAAATTATTGGGTAGAAGTTCACCCTTAAGTTTTGTTTCTCTTTATATTTTTTCTTTCAATTTAATTTGATTTTGTATAAAACATTAGGAAAACTGAACTATTAGAGTTTCTCAGCTAACCCTCTTTCCCCCATCTCTCCATCCAGATAGGATAGATACATAGATCTATACATATATGTATAGGATAGATACATAGATCTGCAAGCTGGAGATGGAAAGCAATAGTGTACTTCCAGCCTAAGCCTGAGGGCTGAGAAGCAGGAGGGCCCGCAGCGTAAATTCCAGTGCGCGTCTAAAACCCAAGGCAGGATGGTGATAATACTCCGTCCCAGCCCAGGCAGTCAGGCAGAGAGTGAATCCCTCCTTACGCAGCATTTTATTCTGCTCAGGCGCGAACACATTGGATGAGGCCCACCCATGTTGAGGTGGGAAATCTGCTTTACTCAGTCTGCCAATTCAATGTTAGTCTCTTCCAGAAGCATCCTCACACATACGATGTTTAACCAAATACCTGGGCACCCTGTGACCGAGTCAAGTTGACACACAGAATTAACCATCACAAGTGTGTACACACACACACACACACACACACACACACACACACACACACACACATTGCTGTTTGGGTTTGCAATACTCTAGTTTATTGCGCTTCCCTGAGGACTATAGAATCTTGAGGATTATCCAAGTTTTCAGTTATGGATTCTCTGTACCTTCTTTTAACTCTTCCTTTTCCCTAAGTGTCTTAGAGCCATCAAGGTTAGAGTTAATTTTGCCTTGTTGCTGTGAAGCTTTGGTCCCCTGGTAAGCTCTGAGGAGGCATCCCTTGTCTATTTTCTTAACAGATATTTAGTGAGTGCTTCGATCTCCAGGCCCTGTGGCTGCCCCGGCTCTGCCTCACCTGCCTAACTGGAAGTATGGATAAGTTGTCCTTTCAAAACTAAGTATCTTTCAGTTACCAACTTTATGCACCCACTTGTTGCTATAATTTAATTGTTGATGATAATATGGTAAATAGGACTGATAGTGTAGTGTCGGTGGAAGTACATATTGTTTGAAGAACATCGTGACCGTACTTAGTGAAGTTAATCATGCACATACCTTGGACTCTTAACTGTTGAATTTTCACCCCAAAGTTTTGCACAAGTGCAAAGACATACCCTCTTTGTCTGTCTGTCTGTCTGTCTGTCTCTCTCTGTGTCTGTGTGTATGTTCATTATAGATTTAAAAGCTAGATACATCTTTAAATGTTCAACACTAGGATGAACTATATATATCCAGATTTCTAGCCCTCACTGAGTTGGTTGTCCTGTGCACCGAAGGGTTGCTGGCTTGATCCCCTGTGGGGGGCATGCAGGAGGCAGCACTCTCACATCGATGTTTCTCTTTCTCTCCTCCTCTCCCTTCCTCTCTTAAGAATCAATAAAAATATTTAAATAAATAAATAAATAAATAAAGAAAGAAAGAATATTCTGAATAGAAGGTGTGGTCAATAGTGTTTCCAAAACAACTTAGTTACTGAAACCTTGTTGGCTGAGATATTTCTATGGTGTGGGAGAGTGAGGGTTATGGAATATACAAAGCTAGGTATGTTTTGCTAACATAAAATGCAGTTCTCAGCATTTGTTAGAATTTTTTTTTTTTTAAATATATATTTATTGATTTCAGAGAGAGGAAAGGAGAGGGAGAGAGAGATAAAAACATCAATGATGAGTCATTGATCGGCTGCCTCCTGCATGCCCCCGACAGGGGATCGAGCCCGCAACCTGGGCCTGTGCCCTGACCAGGAATCGAATCCCGATCTCTTGGATCCTAGGTCGACCCTCAACCGCTGAGCCACTCCCGACCGGGCTCATTAGAATTTTTAATGCCTTGCAAGGGGTTGATTAAATTAGACTCTCATGTATCTGCATTTTTATAACAAATTTCATTTAGAGCAATGCAAAATTCATTAAGATACATGGCATCTCCCTTTCTTTTCCCATCTTACTCTGCATCTAGTAGTGTAGCACTAGAAGGCAATCACTGATGGGAATCAATAGGCCCCAGTCAATCTGAAGCAGAAAGAATGGACATGATTTACTTTACATTCTTCTCAAGTCACCCTTTGACGCGTGGCCTGTTGCAGATATCATGACCTTTCTGTCATCGGTCCTCTGGAGGCATCAGAGGGTGAGTACCCTTCACAACAGCCCTGTTACTATTCTTGGAAACTGGATGCCCATTTCTCAAAATCAGGGTAAGCAGACTGTTTGTCTGCTTGATCACAAAGGCTGGGAATAGTCCCAGGTAGATCATTACATAAATCTGACATTTATGTTTTGAAAAGCTTTATTGTTCATTTAGTTTGCCCATGAAACTCCTTCATTGTGCTTTCATAAGGCATTTTGGGGCATTAATATATGAAGATTTGTTAATATTGCACTCTGAGTGTGTAATTTATACTTATAACAAAGGGAGTTTATGATTGAAATTATGTTTGAAAACAGCGATACAGGACTTATTGGCAGCGTATTCTATAACATTTTACCCAACAGTAGAGTAGAGGGTGAGGGAGGGAATCAATCTTTCCTTTGAACTTCTCATTGCTAAGGACTATGCTCAGTACTTTTATAAATTTACATTAATTCTTAAAACATCCTTCAACATTGGTATTATTAGAACCATTTTACTGATGAATCACCTCAGAGTCTCAGAATGATAAAATGATTTCCTCAAGATCAAGTTGATAGACTTAATCTACAAATATGAATTGAACACCTCTACGGGAGTTATTCTAGTGAGATAATACAGAAAATAAACATAGCTGCAATCCTCGGGATTTGCCAGGTAAGAAAAGCCCACCAATGAAAAAACCAAAATTGTTATTAAGAGTAAGTAGTGTATTTGGATTCTGGAGATTTTGCTCATTGAAACTATGTTTTTAAAAAACACTTTCTTTTGCAAGTGTAGACATGATACTCTACTAACAAATAAAATAATCTTACAATTTTAGCTAAGTGACTTATTGTATTCTTATCTAACATTACAAATTATTAGTTCAAATTTTGTAAATAACTGCAGTTATGCATTAAAGAGTATGGAATTAGAATAGAGCTGTAGGTAATAAACTATATTGTGTTATATGGTTTACAAAATGATTGTTACTGTGTGCAGTTATCACAGTAATAATGAACTTACAGTATTCCCCCTTGTCCATGGTTTCACTGTTTATAGTTTTGGTTGCCCATGGTCAACCTCAGTCCAAAAATATTAAATGGGAAATTCCAGAAATAAATAATGCCTAAGTTAAATTGTGTGGTATTCTAAGTAGTGTGATGAAATCTCACACCACCCTGCTCTGTTCTGCCCGGGATGGGAATCATCCCTTTGTCCAGAGTATCCATGCTATAGACACTCTCTGTCCATCAATTAGTCACTGTCTTGGTTATCAGATCCACTGTCACAATATCACAGTGCTGTGTTCAACTAAACTTTCTTTTACTTAATAATGACCCCAAAGCACAAGAGTAGTGATGCTGGTAATTTAGTTTTGCCAAAGAGAAGTTGTAAAATGCTTCCTTTACATGAAAATATATGTATGTATAGGGGGAAAAAACATAGTAAATAAATATAGTGTTTGGTACTATCCGTGGTTTCAGGCAACTCCTGGGGGTCTTGGAATGTATCCCTAACAGATAAGGGGGGGCTACTATAATCAGTTTGCCTGTGAGGAAACCTGAGATCAACCCGGTTAGTGGGTGCTCAGACACATAAGTAGTAAGTGTCAGAGTGAGGATTCAAACCCATATCCTCGACTGTCATTTTCAGAGCTCTTTTCAAGACACCCAGAGAGTATCTTGCTTCTCTCTGTGTGGAAAGAAATATCCTCCAGAAAATTGTTCTGTCTAATTTAATTGCATAATGAAGCAGATTATAGTATAAATTAATGTGTTGGCACAGTTCACTATTTCTTATTTACTTTTCTTTCCCTATGGAATCTGCTACTCTGCAGGAGGCTTTTTAAATGGAAACATCCCATTAACTCCCCTAACACAGAAGTGGGAAGAAACAAACATAGCAGTGAGTATAGCCTATAGGCACCCAGAAAGGATGTCACCTCAGACATGAGAGAGCAGTAATCATACAAAAAGTGTGGCAGAAGGGGAAACCTAGAAGACAATCTTGCTTGCTTTTTCTCAAAATGTGATCTGATTTGGAACTATTAAACATGTAGATTCCTGGCTTTCAGCCCAAGCTACTGAATCTGAATCCACATCAGGGTTTCAGATGTGCCATTTGAAAAAGCTCCCTAGGTGATTTATTTTTTATTTTTTACTCAGGCACATTAAGTATTAAGACTCTGAGAATCTAGTTCATTCTGAGTCAATCTGCTTTTGCTAGGGCACTTTGTCTGCACTAGCAGACTCTTGCTAATTTAAACAACCTGGAATTTACCGAGACCTCTTACAATTTAACTGAGGCAGAAGCATTGGGAACAGGAAGGGACCCAGTTGATCCTTGGGTGTCTAGCAAGCACAAACTACAACATAAACAATTTGTCTAGGACATTGTAGCTCAAACTGGGTAGACATAAATCATGTTTAGTGTCTTTGCCTCCCAGGTGTTGCACAGGTCAGGACTGGCCCCCAGTCTGACGGGTAGCTGAGCCTCTGTGGAACAGGCTGGGTCCAAAAGGGAAAAGATAATTTTAGAATGGAATCTGGACTCCATTAGAGAAGGGAATTAAGGCCAAGCAGTTCAAACACAACTGTGCTTGATGGAAGCCTAATATTGCATTCTGCAGGCACCCCTAATTAGATCTAGCCTGGAAGAGGCCTCCACTTATAGGAACAACAAATATTCTAATGCCATCAAGTGACAATGAGTGCCAAAGGTTTAAAAGGCCAGCCTACCTCAGCCCTTTTGGGGGTACTTTGTGCCACACAGCTTTCCCCTGTGCACACCTAATTACTTCCCTGCCCTCACCACATGAGAACCTGTCAAGTTTTAAGTTATAACCCCCTAGTTTGATTAATTCAATAATGTTTTGTTGTAAAAAGATAGCAGAGATAAATCACTTTGCCTATGGAGAGCAGTGCCCACTTTAGTTATTGATTGAAGTTTAATGATTCATATATCTATAGCCTGTCTACCATTAGGTTTCCATTGTCTGCCCTCTGCCTTAACACTCCCTCTACCTTGAACACTCCTCCAGATCATCACACTTTCGGCTCCTTATTATCATTAATATTTGAGCTCAAATGAAATTTTATCAAAGAGCCCTCTTCTAGTGATCAAATCTCCATAATCTTCCTTACCCTGACCCCTACCTCCCCCCTGCCCTCACTGCCTGATCCCTCCCTAGCTTATTACCACATTTCCTTCTTGGCATTTTTCATTATTTGAGATCATTTATTGGTGCATAGGTTTCCTTGTCTAATATGTGTTAGCATATTTATCCCCACCCCCTCTACACATAGCCAGATAAACTGGAAAGTGTCTGCCTTCGTCATCTTGGTATATCCACACAGAAACATACACGTGGATGTTTAGTCATAATTGTCGAAACATGGAAGAAGCCATGTTCTTCAGAGGGTGAGTGGGTTAATAAACTGTGGAACATCCAGATGATGGGATATGATTCAGCACTAGAAAAAGAGCTATCAAGCCAAGGAAAGACATGGAAGAACCTTAAATGTATACTGCGCAGTGCAAGAAGCCAATCTGAAAGGGCTACATACCATATGACTTCAATTCTATGACATTCTAGAAAAGGCAACTCTGTGGGCAGTTGAAAGATTGTGGTTGCTGGGAGTTGAGTGAGGGACAGATAACCACAGAGGATGTTTAAGGCAATGAAAACACTCTGTATGATACCATAGTGATGGATACATGCCGTTATGCATTTCTCTAAATACATAGAATATACAACACCAAGAGTGAGCCATGATGGTGATTATGCTGTGTCATTATAGGTTTATCAACAGCAACAAATGTTCCACTCTAGTGGGGTGGTGCTGATAATGGGAAGGCTGTGCGTGTGAGGGGGCAGATGAGATATGGGAAATCTCTGTACTCCTCTTAATTTTAGCGTGAGCCTAAAGCTGCTCTAGAAAAAATAGTCTTAAGAAACAAACCAAACCATTTAATGTCTCCCATTAGCTCAGTGTTAATATTTATTATTTAAAGAGTCTGTATCTGACTGGTGTAAGACTGTCATGAAAGATGCCGCACAAAGTTAAATACTGAATTTGTTTTCTCTGTGAATTGATTGCTCATGTAAACTCAGTCTCTAACGCTGCTGATGTTTACAAACCTACCTGAACTCTTTTTACTCACAATACTTCTGACACCAAACATGCAAGTTGTTTTTTCCACAGGAACCAGTTTTTAAACTCTCTGGTCACCGCTGGTTGGCCTACAATTCAATTCAGTTCTGACACTACCCAGAGTTAGCACAGGCCCCAAAGGTTAAGGGCTCAGTCTCACAAGACTGCCCACCCTTCAGATACCAGTCACAAGTCTCATGTTGCCACTTGTAGTTCTGACCAACAGGCTAAAAACTCAGGGGGTTCTTATAACCCCCTCTTCAGGTTTCATAATTTGCTAGAGCAACTCCCAGAACTCATGGAAAGTGATTTACTTACTTGCTACTGTGGTTTATTTTGGAGGATAAATGGAAGAGCTGCACAGGGTATGGTGTGGGGGGAGGGGTATGAGTGTCCAAACCCTTGCAGGCTTGCCACCCTCCCACAGCCCTGATGTGTTCATAAACCTAGAAGCTCTCCAAACTACATTTCAAGGTTTTTATGGAGACTTCATTACGTAGGCATAATTGATTAAATCATTAGTCATTGGTGATTAATTCAATCTCCAGCTCCCCTCCCCTCTGCAGAGATCAGGTGTGGAGCTAAAAGTTCCAATCCTCTGATCATTCCTTGGTCTTTCTGGTGACCAGCACCTATCTTGGGGCCCTGGATACCGGTCACTTCATCAGTATGCAAAAGACACTCAGCATTCTAGAGATTTCCAGGAGATTTAGGAGCAGTGTGCCAGCAAACTGGGCCAAAGACCAAATATATATTTCCTATTGTATCACAGCCCACCACTTACTTTTCTTTAAAAAATGAAACAGTCACTGGTTTATCATGTGTATAAAATGTTTTCACTAAGCTGTCACTAAATGGAAGGTAAAATTTTATGATTTTGCCTCAACTATGACTTCTAGCTTCTGTTGTAATAGATAAAATAAAGATAGACAAGTAACATATTCAAGGACTCTTGGAAATATTCATGAAGCATCCACCTTTAGGCTTATGTGGATTTCTTATTAGTATTCTACTTTTATATGCTGTGCCTATTTTATATCGTGCTTTTGTTCCATTGTATAAATCTAAAGAAATGGTAGCTTTCTACCTAGTGATTAAACTAGTCTCTTTTTTTTAAACGGATAATGTGCATTTATTTGATCTACTTTGATAAATAATTTAAGTGGATGAAAAAGCAGATTGTTCTAGTAATAAATTTTTAACCAGGAGTAGGTTAGGTACTTGGAAAAGCTATAGTAATGTATATAAGCCATATTGGTTAATATTTAAAAACTGACATAAAAATCATAAAAGATGTGTTAATCATAATCCAAGACACTCCAGAGCAAACATCAGTGAATCTACCCCCTTTTCTACCTTAACTGTCTCAATATTCAGATTCTGTAACAATAAATATGTTCTCAAGTATGACTCTCAGACATTTGTCTGTCTATTACCAGTGGATGAGCATCCTTCCTTCTTGGCACATATTGAACAACATAATAAACTAATAAAATTAAAAGGCGCTTCATTACATTAATTACATGAAGCTTAACTAGTAATTAAATAAACTATGATATAACATATTTATACCAATTTAAGGAAAATGCTTTTTCTGTATCTTTGATTTTCTTTTACTATTTGAAAACCCTTGTAGAAGTTAAAATAGAGGAAAATATCTGCATTCTGGGTTTTGGTTATCAGTATTCTAAATTACAGATGCTTGTACTTGAACAAATTATATTATGGTAATTTTTTCCTTTAAAGGGAGAATATCAGTGGTGGAAGAGCAATGCAGGCTATTTATCATCATATTTGAAAAAGAAGAATAACAATAAAGCCCATTTAGGAGGCACATTAATCTCCTGTGTGACTCCAGAAGCAAGCTGAATTTTAAAAAGCATCTTCAGAAATTATTTGAAACATACCTCCTCTGTTCTCTAAGAATCTGTCTCTGACATTCTTTTAAAAAGTTAAGACATTTAGGCTAAGGCAATGCTGGATGCTCACGCTTTAGGGAGTGACAGAATAGGAAAGTTGGGAGGAAGCTTCCTTCTTGGAGCCTTGAAGAGAAAGACTGAAAAATATCAGTGGGGGAGTAGTCAGTTACTGTGATAAAAATCATGACTTCCTTCTGTACATTGTGTTGGAACACTGACTGCTGAGTGCAGAGCTGGGATCTGAACCCAGCTCTGTCTGAACCAAGTCCCCACACCTTTGACCACAGTATCTTGATGTAGTGCTCAAGAAGATATTTTGTTGATCCAGATAACCAGAGTTCAACCCCCCACTCTGTACTTATACTGCATGATCATGGACAAGTTAGTTAAACCCTGTGTCTCAGTTTTTCAGCTCAAAGTGGAGGTGATGGTAATAATAGTACTTCCCTCATAAGGTCCTTGTGAGGATTAAATTAGTTAGTACATTTAAAGCTCTTGGAATGACTGATGGGACATAATAAGTGCCCAAGTAATTTAGCAAGGAGACTAAAGTAGTCACCCAGGGGTATGTTTGTCATCAATCATAAGAGTGTTTTCTAGAAATTTATATTGTTCATGGTTACATATTCCTTTTTTAAATGAATTTATTGCTACTTGGGTACAAGTTCAAGTGGGGTGGGTTTCTTTTGGTACTTTTTTTGTACTTTTTGACGTTTGAGAAACTAGTAAGTATAAGTTTCCGATTCAGAAACAAGTATGTCTTCGTAGTTCTCAACAGAGGCCAGATTTATTCCACTTTGAGCCTTGGCACTTGATGTTGCTTTGCCAGTAATATCCTGCCTGGATTTTCATAGAGTCAGTGCCATCATTCAGTTTCATCCTCATGGCACCTCCTCCGAGCAGCCTTTCCTGACCGTCCAACCTAATATTTTACCACCACCATGGCAACCCCCCTCGTCACTCCTATCCCATCACTGAGTATTATTTTCTTCGATCATTTACCTGAAGTGCCTCATTCTCATTCATAAGTGAATGCCTATTGTTTATTGTCTAACATCTCTGCTTGAATGTGAGCTACTCGAGGGCAGAGACTGCACCCTGTATAGGCCGTTTATTGCTGATCTTGCCTCCAGTTCAGCTGACTCTTGAAGAGATGATGGTGCTTTACGTGGCCTTCTAGGGTCAAGTTAGAAACATGTGCTCTGCTCTTCTTTACTACTTACCCAAAACTTGGTTATGGGGAAAATACATTTTTGGAGGTCTCTGAATCACTTGTAGTTCTCTCTATTCTTGTAGATATTCTTTGTTTTATTCCAAAATTTTAACCAGCTGTCATCAACCTGGGTATCTGGCATCATTTTGCTACTCATACAATTGTAGAATTACTTTTAATGATCTGTTTTCACAGTGTGTCCTAGCCCGTACTGAGGAAGGTATAAAAAGCACACTTGTAAACTGTACTGTTATTATTTCAGAAGCTGGGTACTTGAGGATTTGACTTGCGTCCCCAGTATAGGTGGTTTATGAAAACAGAAACAACTTTAAGTAGTTAAAGCAGAAGGGAAGGAATATTAACGCAGGGCAGTGGTTATGTGGGTGATGGAAACACCGCGAAGACAAATGAGGCAATGAGGCTAGTGTGAAAATAGTGACAGACTGGCTACCCCTGCGAGGCTGCAGGGACAACGTGAGTAGGTGACGGTGCTGAATCTAGAAACGTCATTCTTTTTAAACGTGAAATTTTCTTTCTTGTTTAATTATCGCTTTTCCTGCAACAATTCTTCCTTTTTTCTGGAAATTCAGCTATTTGCAGTTTAGTTTTTCTAGGTTTAACCCTTGAGCCTCACATTTTCCCCCCTCATGTTATCCATCTATTGGTGCCTTGACTCTTTGCTTTCAGATATTCCTTCTGTTCAATACTCCAGATAATTAATATGGTTCTTGATCATGATCATTATTCAGTTCATCTTTTTGAACATTTTTGTTCTCTTTTTTATTTTAGTTCCAAAAACAGTTCACTTTTGTATGGGACTCACTCTCTCACTGAGACTCAGAAAGGTCATCCACAGCAGAAGGTGAAAATGGACCTCTGCTTGCTCCATACACTAAGACCAGCTCTCGGTAGTCCGAGGGATAGACATCAATTACAATTTTAAAACTTTCATAGACTTTTAAAGGTGAATTATCTTTTAAAACTTAGGAGGACTGTAAGAATTTCTTAAATAAGACAAAAACAACTATAAAATTAAAGACTGGTAAATTGATTATGTTGAGATTAGTAACTTGATCTATAAACGACACTTTAAAGAAGTTGAAAGATAAATTATAGACTGAGAGATGGCATTTTGTTACACACAGTGAACAAAGTATTAAATATCAAGTATATATAAATAAATCCTACAACTCAATAAAAAAGCACAAATAATCCAGTTTAAACATGGGCATGAATCGTCAATGAATGGCACTTTACAGAAGAGGAAATCTAACTTACCAGTAAACATATGAAGAAATTTTTGGGCTCCATAGTGATCAGAGAATTACATACTATACCATAATGAGCCTATTTTACACCCATTTGATTGGGGGAAAAATAAAAAGCTCAATTATACCAAGCGATTAACAAGATGTGAGTCCTCAGGGTCTTGCACATTGCTTCTCTAAATATAAATGGGTACAAATGATTGGAAAGCAGTTTTTCTTACCAAGTGTAGTTTTTGTTACCTAATGATGAAGTAATTTGGGCCATAAATCCAGGAGAAAATCTTTCCTGTGTACTCTGGCGACATGCGCAAGGATGTTCAGAGCAGCTGTCTTCACAATAGCAAATGTGGAAGCAAATCAAATGCTTCCAAAGCATGAGGGTGGTTGGATATAGTGGAATAGACTGTTAGAAACTACAGTGGTTAATTTCATGTGTCAATTTGACTGGGCTAAAGGATGCCCAGGTAGCTAGTAAAACATTATCTCTGGACTTCTTGTGAGAGACTAGCATTGAATCAGAGGGCTGGGTAAAGGAGGTGGACATCAGCCAATCTATTGGGGGCCTGAATCGAACAAGAGGTGGGAGAGGGCAAATCTGTCTCTCTGCTTGAGCTGGAGCATCAGTATCCTGCCCTCAGAAGTCAGCGCCCCTAGTTCTCTGGCCTTCAGAATCAGACAGGGACTTACACCAACACCTCCCCTTACCTTGTCAGCCTTGGACTTGGATGGGACTGACACCCTCAGACCCCTTGTTTCTCAGGCCTTCGTACTCAGGCTGCGTTACACCGCCAGCTTTCCTGGTACTCGAGCTTATGGGTGACAGAACGTGGGACCCCGTGGCCTCCATAATTGTGTGAGCCAATTCCTATAAAAAAAAAATCTCTCCTTATGTTTATTGGTTCTGTTCTCTGGAGGACCCTGACTGATAGAAATGGTATGCAGCAGTTTGCATGAATCCCAACACTGTAAACTGAGCAATTTAAACATAATACAATTGAAATGAAAATAAGCCTTTATTAAGAAATGTAGATGAGGCAAAACCATATGGAAAAGAATGAAAAGGAGTAACAAATATGGGCCTGAAAAGGGTTATTCTCTCGGGAGAGGGCTGAGAAGGACTTGGATGAGGGGAGACCACATAAGTAGATAGGAATGACTGGTGACATCCTACTTTTTGCATTGTGTGTGGTGAACTCTCAGTTGCTTATAACACTACTCAAAAAGGATGAACAAATAAATGAAAGAGGCCCATGCATGTACCGGTTTTGAAATGTCGCACTCCAAGACCTGTGATTGATCAAGTTTTATATTCCATGGTGTAGAACAAAACTTTGCTATTGTTTACTCCACTATTATTTTTCTAGAGATCAATTCCTTCTCCTTTGTTTTGAGCCCTTGTTAGGAGTATGCCATTACTCTGTCCATTTATTTAGGACTCAGGTAGAGGTGCGGGTGTACCTGATATGGTGGCGATCCCTAGGGTGGTGAATGGTTCATCTGCTCTGTTCCTTTGGATCTTTGGTTTAGCAACAGGCAAATTGGGTGTCCCTTGTTGAGGCTGCAAAGGGAAAGCATCTCGGCTCACCAGTCTCCTTGTAGTCTCCCAGCCTCAGTCATGTAGAGAACCTTGTAGATCCTCTTCAAGCTCTGAAGGTCAGCCATGCCCCAAGTATCAGGGATGAAGACTCAGTAGCCTCCTCTAATGTATTCCTCCCTTCTGGCCACAGCAGCTTGGCTCAAGAGAGGTAGACATGTTGGACTTGAGAGCAAAGGGGAGTCAGGAGATTAAAAATTACTTTCCCAGGAATGTATACGATCTGAAAAGATTCCTTTAGTTTAACTAGTTTTCATTTTCATAGGATTACCAGCTCAAGATTACAGAACTTTGCCCTTTCCCCCGTCTGCTCATCTGCCTGTCCATTCACTCATTTGCTATAGTGCGCATTCTCCTTCTTTCGCTAGTCATGAACATTTCTCAATTCAAACTCTGCAAAATAAAGGAAAGAAAAAGCTCCAGGAATAGCAAGCCAAGTTTTCACATTTACAGTTGGCAGAGCAGATTTAAGGAGAATCTAAGTTTGTGAATGAGTACAAAGGGTGTTAATTAAGTAGCAGGTGTTTTATCACCTATGTCTATTTGAAAAAATGCAGCACAGATGTAGATATCTATAGTTTGTATACCAAAACTCTATATTCATTGGGCTCCATCTGCCACACTAACCTCAAACCACACTTAGAACCGCCAATTAACACCTTGATTAAGCTATACACCACCTGCAACTTCAGCAATGTAATGAGTTCACTAATTTTTATATAAAAAGTCATTGTAATACCTAGATTAAAACAGCATAGCTAAAATGGGAAAAGAATTCACACATCAGTCTTAGCGTGTTCACACACACACACACACACACACACACACACACACACACACACACTAAGGCATGTGTGTTACTTGTCTCATCTCTGCTTCTCTCTGTTTCTTCATTCTCTCAGACATGAGATACTTATTTGAAGATCTTCCAGGCTCATAAAACAACAGACCGCAAGTAGAAAAGAACATTATTCTCTTCCCTCAAGTCAGATTTGAAAAACCCCAGGCAAGTAGTTTGCTTTGCCTAGCTCAGGTCACATGCTGCTATGAACAGGATTGGGGACCCTGGTTTTCCCGCTTTAGGTTAGCGATCCAATCCTCTTGCCACAACAACAGGAGCCATTGGGGAGAAGTAAGTGGCCAAAATATTTTTGGTTGTAAAAAGAACCTACATGAACAAATGAACCCTGTAGGACAACTGATGTATGTGTGTGTGTATTGTTGAGCACACAATGTGAATTATCTTATTTTTTTTATAAAATCTTCATTGCTCACTTATAAATTGTGAAGTAGATTTTATTTTTATACTGGGGAAAACCATTGATTGTCCATCACAGAAAACTAGGATATTAGGTAAGTATTTTTCAGCAGAAAAATCACATTTTGATTAGTGACTGTCATGGCACCTTGCCTAGTGGCAACTTGCACGATTTGTTGGAAGTGAGAGAGCTGGAAAAATCAGAGGCTATTATGATCATCCAGATGTAATGATAATATAAAGGGAGGAGAGTCAAAGTTGAAGGACAGGTCTGTGTTTCCAGAGGAGGTCCACAACGAGAGGGTAGTGGGGTAATGACTAAATTTATTCATTCTGCCTCAGTGATTATACTAGTTGTGGGTGACTTTTTTTCTCAACTGATCATGAGAAATCATGCCCCATTATGAGTAAAAAGTAAAGCAGAATGCTGCTGGAAGATAGGAAATGCAAGAACAGCAAAATAAACTAGAGTAAAAATAGATTTGATTTTGCACAGCTCATCTTATTAAGAAGCTCACTGCAAAGTCACTTATTCAGGACTACAAGGAGACATTGGTCCAGTTATTCAGGACTCACCATCAGAGTGCATTCTTAATAAAAGGGCCCAGAGACTGTTATGACCTTAAGTGCTATCATTTCATACTGATCTTTCTATAAAAAGAAAGAAAACGAAGTTCCTGAATTTCATTATATTCTACTCTTAAGAGGGAGAAAGGCAGTTTTTAGTTTAATATATTTCATGTCTACTAAAGCATAATTTAAAAGTTCTATACTTTTTCTGAAACAGTGTGGGAGTAAATGTAAGAGCCTAATAAACAGTCCCTGAAATGTAATGAATTAAAGGATTTGTAGCAGAGATGTGACCATATGTAATTTGTGGGGCTGATTAAGTAATCTCTATAAGTCTGTTTCTAAGTATCTGATACTGGAACTTGAAGTTTTCAGGGAAGGCATCTGGGAAAGGAAGATGGATGTAAACTGAGGGAGAGCAAAGACAAGATGCAACATGTAGACAGGAGCTGGAAGCCATAAGGGTGGACTGGCCATGTGGCAGTTCTCATTGCTCCCAGCCCTAAGGATGTGGGTGTCCTTCAGGAGAAGCTGGCACCCTGGGTCGGAGCTGAACACACGCCTGGCCCAGATACCGGAGGAGCCAGGGGAGGGGGCAGAGGTGTTTGCCTGGCTGCTGCTTGTGCCAAAGAGACGAGCAGGCAGGTCGATGACCATGCATATGACCTACAAAAGCACCTGTTGGCCCTGCCCTGACATTCCGGAATTAACAACTAGCATGACTACTGCTTTACTTCTGTCTTCAAAATTTGGTGGGAAAATATACCTTTTTTGGCCCACCCTCGGTGAAAATATACAAAGAAGGGAATTCTGGCAAAGCGTTCAACCTGGCCCAGTTGACATATTTTATAGCCACTAGAGTTTATGGTTTTCAACCTACAAGCTCTACACATATTTTTAAGCCATAGTTAATCTACAAGTAAAGTCATGCTTCTGTCTAATGTGAAAATATGACACAATATCCTGTCTTTTAACTGAACATATGCTCATTCTTTCCCCCTCAAATGGTATATGAAGTTCCATTTTTTAAAAATCATCTTTTAGCTGATTCACACTCTCCCTTTGGTATTTTATAACTTAAATAGGGATTATGTCATATATGTACATGTATGTATTTAACTGACACACATTGTATGTGAGATAATAGGGGAATGGGAAGAACCATTATTTGTTTTATACACACACACACATGCACATGCACAAAATTCATTCATATCAACATAACAAAGAAAAGCTCAACAGTTATAGCCTTGCAGTTATAATTTCTGCAGTTGGTCCTGAAGGTTGCATACGTGTGCGAGTGCATGCATACACGCACACAATTTGTTGCAAGGATTTGACCATACGCAGTTATGGAAGTTGGTTACAACAGCCTCTGTGAGCGTGTTGATTTTGCATCTGCTGCTGGAGCTTGAGGTCTGCAGGGCAGGCAGTCAGGAAGGAAAAAAGAGGAATGAAAAGGCAGAGAAAACGAGGAGAGGCCGCAATCCACGTGAAGCAGACGGGGCACGTGGCAGCCCTCACTCCCGGCCTTGATGGCCTGGGTGTCCCACAGGGGAAGCAGTGCATCCTTCTTGGAGATAAGCACAAAGCCTGAGAAGGAAGATCCAGGGGAGGCAGGGGAGGCAGGGCCAGCTCTGCTCCAGGCCAGTGGCCGCGGCAGCGGATGGGTGACACCCTGTGAGCTGCGAAAGTGCGCCTCCAGATCCGCCTCCCCCTGGGTCGGGTCAGGAAGGGGTTCCAGGACGTGGCTGAGCCTGCTTAACCGTTCATGTCAAACAAAGGAGGTGGCAGATGATGTTTAAAATTAAATTTGCATCAGACCTTATCTGTGACAACCTTGACTTTCTTTGTCTTCAGACCTCGGATCACCGACATGTAATTATTCTCAAGTCCTTCATCCTTTCACCGAAATTCCCTCGTACTTGACACAACAGAGCTCTTTCTTTTCAAGTCTTTAAAATATTCTGGTGGCCTAAACGGTGTCTTTTTATTTCTACCAAGGCTAAACAGAGTTTGTGAGGTTTATGTTGTCCACTTCTATATTATCTTTTATTCATGTTACTAAATTAATTCTATAAAATAAGTACAAGTACACTATGGAGCATGTTATGTAACTGGTTGGATTTGTAAATATACACAAGACATTTTTTAAAACAACATTGTAAAAGCCTAACAATGTTAAGCTTTCTTTAAAAGATGCAAGGTCCATTGCCATACATCAAAGATTCACATATCAGTTTAGCCACTTATGAGAGGTGGCCTTGATGAAGTTACTTAATTTCTCTCTCACCCAGTTCCCTTGTCTATTAAATGGGGGATGTAATAATACCTACTTTACAGGGGGTTAAATGAGGTACTGTAAGTGCTCACTGAGCATTAACTATATTGTTATTTTACAAGTCTATTGTGCATTTGACTCTGTATAGGGTAACTTTTAAAAGTATTTTTTCAATAAATAGAAAAATCACAATAATCACAATTATTCGAAGTAAACTAAAAAGTTTACCTCTTCAATTTTTATGAATTTATGCAAGTGTTGGGTACTTTTAGCAACTTTCAAAGTACTTTCAGTCATTAGCATCAGGGTCTTGACGTCTCTTTCTTGGAAAAATCTTTGCACAGAGGAAGACAATGACCATAGAAAATTCATAATCCTAACTCTCCTCTTAAAATCAAATTTCCCCTTGCTACCAGTTTACTGTCATAATCTAATCTTTGTAAAGAAAGAATCTCTGTAATCTCACTCGCTCCTCTTTGATTGTTTTGGAAGGAGGAAGGGACGGGAAGAGTTAGTAGAGGTTTTAGTATTGTATTAATGAAGATGGAGAATGAGTCTTTCACTTGGAATTTCTCCTTTTATTTTTTTTAAAGAATGAAAATGTGGTATGCTGTGTGAATTAGCTACTCAAAATCCACCCACAATTCTTTCATCCTTTGTCTTTCACTGCTTTACAGAGAGGAAAGCTTAAATTATTGATTTCCCAGGGTTGCTTACACTCAGGGTTACCCATGCAACGTGATTCTGTCATGAGGGGGGTTTCCTTCCTGGTTAACAAGGCCCCAGTTCACCAGGAGAAGTTCGTTTGCCTTTTCTACTCCGCTGGTATAAAATCTTATGTCTTCAGTCTCATCGAGAGCCCCTCCCTCTCTGGCCCACATGCTACTACTTCCATTTGCTCAGGATCCGCCCCGGGCCCAGAGCACCCTTCTCAGTCACCCCACCTGTTAGCATCACTTGACTCTTTCTTTCCAATGAAGCAGCAGCCTGGGTTGGGCTCTTTTCTTCATGTATTTCTGCACAGCCCTCATCACACTCTTACGTATGTGATGAAATTATCTGGCTTCAAGCCACGAGCAGCAGGCACATCTGTCTTATTTATCTCTATGCCAGGAAGAGCCTGCATTTAATGAGCCAGCCTTCATGGGACAGGCACCATTCTAACCACTGTACATTTACTGACTTACGCTATGTTCATTGTAAATATCCTATTTTACTGTTGGAGCAACTGAGGTAGTAAAAAGTTAAGTAGTTGGGAGAGTGGCAGAACCAGATCTAATGCAAGTAGCTTGTTCCAGAGCCTCTGTGCTTACCCATAATGATCTGCCACCTCTCTAGAAATGTGCTAAAGGGTGAGAGAGTTGGCCTACTTTGTCTGAAAAGCAATGCTAACAGCCATCCTATTGTGCAATAAGAGCACATTTTAAATGTTTTGTACCCTATTCAGTATAACTCATGTCTAAATATATATTGATTTTACATATTTCTTTTGCTACATCTCTTTGCTACGTTTGAAAGGAGTTCTCAAGTATTAAAGTATATGAAATATTACAGAAACCTTTAGAAAGTACATATTCTCAGGCCTTCTCTCAGATATTCTGATTTAGCTGTATGAAGGTAGGGGCCCAGAAATCTTAAAAAATATATATCCCAACTGACTCACTGATAGAATGGGTTCACTGATAAACATTTAGAAAGAAGTATTGCCTTAACGAATATGAAAAAGGTAAAACAGATTTTGTGTTAAAAATTCTGTAACTACAAAGTTAAGATATTCACATGATCAAAATTTTAAAATATAGAACTGTCTTTTAAAACATCCCAGTGTCTGGAGTCTGGAGTTGTTATTTTTATTTTTAGATTCTCTCTGGATGAGGTAACTACAAATGATACTGTGAGTGTTAAAAACCAAAGTAGACTAATCAAGGCTCCTAGGAAGCGATTTTTTATTCACAAAACAACCTGCTGGGCTTTTTATACACAGTTAAGCACAGTAAACAATGCTGTCTCAGAATGAGGCAGATGGATTTTTTCCTATTTTAATAATATGTTACAGTTGATTTTTTATCCATTATGTGTATATTGCACTTATTTTACTGAAGTACTGTTAATTGCATTTAACTCAGTGTATAAGCAACATTGAACAAAACTACTTGTTCCTTGCTGTTTGTTTGTGTATGCATTCATGCATGTGCATAGGTATGTGTGCATGTATGTAGGTCAGCATGTATGCGCTTATAGATGTGTGTATGTATTTAAGTGGTCTTCGTCCATGATGGTTCTAGGTCTCTGGTTGATGATTCATCATTGTGTTGGTGTAATATTATACACCACTTTCTATTTTAAATATATATTTGTTGTGCATAAAGGTTACCTAATTATGAAAAAGTTGGATAATTTTTGTAGAATATGACTCCATAGACTTTAAATGAGTCTTCATAGCTGTTAATAAGCATTTCCTTTGATTGTCAATGACATTATAGATTGCTTTCTTGCTGAATATAATTTTTCTTCAGGTTGGGTAAAAACTGAAAAGAAATATATATATACACACACACACACACACACACACACACACACACACACTCTGATAATTATTGTAAAGTATACAGTTTAATTAAGATCAATATTTAATTTGATAATCATTGTATTCAAGTATTTGTCGTTCTTTAGAATAAATATGATTATGAAAATAAACTCATTGGGCTTCTCTATCATATCTCAATTTATTCTCTGTTTTAAATAGATGGATCAATATTTTGTGTGCCTTGATATGTGGAAATAAGATATTTTAATTTATTTCTTATGATTAAAAAAATGAATTTTGAAGACCTAATGCCTAATGTAGGCTTGAGGTTATACTGCCACTTCAATCCAAACGTATCCTTCATCACTGAATTTCATCTTTTGTTTGAAAGGTCATTTTAAAAAGCAGTGACAGTTCAATGACAATGTAATTACTTTTACTTGAAGGATAATGCTAATTAATTGAAATCTTTAAAATATTTTAGTTTGTGTTATTCATGTTTACTTGTTGGTGAATAAAATATAGACAATAATCTCTGAATTAATCCACATCACAATTGCCCAGGAAAACTTGGTTTTCTTGGAGGACATGTGCCAGCTTTCCCCCTCCTCCTCAAAGAGGGTGTTACTATTACACCAACGTAATGGTTATGGTTAATATGTATTACTCTGGGTTACTTTTTCAGGATTTATAATTAATATATAATGTGTGTGTATATAAAATTATTTTTCCCTAGCAGTTGCTGCAGTCTGCAAGTTGCAGTGACAATAAACCTTATTAAAAACCTGTAGCAGAGACACTAGTGTAGGTGCTAAGGTTTAATGGTGAACAAACCAAATAGTCTCTTTACTCACTGACCTTCCAGAATTGGTGGGGTTGGGTGGGGAGATAGACACCAATCATTGCAAGATTAAATATAGAACTGAGCTCTGAAGCATGAATAGCAGTTAACAGTTTGGGGGTGGGGTTAATATTTCCCAAACACATGCATTCCCCTGTCAAAGACCGGAAAGACCACGTGGAGAGTGAAGTGAGCACGGACTATTCTGGGAACTGAAATAAAGCCAAGAGGGCAAGGGGTGAGAGATGAAGCTAGAGTGGCTGGCAGAGGCCACACTATGTAGTTTCAAATACACAATATTAAGGATTTGGGTTTCCATCTCAAGAGCAAAAGAAAGCCAGTAATGTTAGCAGGACAATTAAAATCTTTGCAGTGTCTAACAGGAATTTGATAATTGCAGGTATGCTTACCTACATATCAAATACTAAATAAGGAGACTTCATTTGAAGTATGAAGACAATACATAGGGCAAATTAATTAATCATGTGTATGTTCTTTTCATGGCATTTAATAAGACTCCTTTTCTTAAGGATCTTATGTGTAGTTGGGTAAACTATATACAAATAAATATTTAATTTTTTAATATTTTAAATATTAAAAATTAATATGAAATAATTGTGACAATATAAATTGCTTAGTTATCTAAAAAGGGTTTGGAAATGAAGAATAAAATAATATAATTGACTAATTCAAGAGGTTGCATAACCTCCATTATGGATGAATTCAATAATGAGTGAACCAGGATGATTCTGGGAAGGTGGTAGAACAAGAAACACCAGGAATCTGTCTCCCCATTTAGACAGCGATTGCTCTGGCAGAAACTGTCTGATGTCACTATTTGGAACTCTAAAGTCTATTGAAGTCTTGCAACTTTCAGGGGAGGGCTTGGAAGATAAATTGTGGTTAATTTTGGTCAATCTCAGCTCTTAGCATAGTAGAGGCTATCCATCCCTGACTCCCAGGCCCATGGCAGACAGTGGTGCATAAATTATTTTTATAATGGATTAAAAAAAAGGAAAAGATATTTTATACTGAGCTCTTAATCCCTCCTGAGTACTGTGACTCCGGCTCTTATAATTTTTTTTAAATCAACTATCGTCTTAAATTCTTATGCATTGCCTCAAGTTAGCTGTGTAAGAATATATAAAATTTTTGTTAATGTGATAGCACTCGACAATCTATACTTTTCAAATAATTTAAACATTAAGTCATCTTTAAAGATAGTAAGCAAATAAACTCAAATTGATGCATTTCATATATAAAATTAGCTAACATATTTTAAAAATGAGATCAAGGCTTTTTATCATTTTAAACCTAGTGAAATAGCCGCTCTCAAACACACTTAGGTATATTGAGATTGCTGAAGCTTTTCTGGAAAGCAATTTGATAATGTATGTACCAGGGATTATAACAACATCCATCCCATTTTACCCAGTAATTACATTCTGACAGTATTTCACAAGAAACAGTAAAACATTCCCATAAGGATTTATTAATGAAAATGTTTTATGAATTAGTTTCATTTCTTACATAAAATCTAACAACAACCTAAATGTCTAAAATTGCAGAGTTGGATAAGAGAATAATTGTCAATATAGCTGATGGACCATTATTCAAGCCATAAAAGTAATGTGTACAAAGACTCTAATGGCATTAAAAGAGGTCCATGATGTTAACGTTAATTGAAGAAAGTAGGAAATTAAACTCTGTGGTATACAGAGTGTATCAGTTTTCTATTGCCATGTTGAGAAATTACCTCAAATTTAGTAGCTTAAAACAACACAGATTGTGTTGGTTCTGGAAGTCAGAAGTCTAAAGTCAATCTCAGGGGGCTGCTAAAATCAAGGTGTTGGAAGGGTCAGTTTCTTCTGGAGGCTCTAAAGGGGAATCTGTTTCCTCCCCTTGTTTTTAGAACCTGTCTTCACTCCTTCACTCATCGCCCCTCATCGCGTAGCGGTTTCCTCCTCTAGATCCATGATCACATCCTGTCACTGACTCTTCAGCCCTGTGTTTATAAGACTTGTGGCCGCATTAGGCTCACCCAGATAATTCAGGATATCTCCTCATCTCAAGACCCTGAATTTAATCATATTTGCAAGTTGCTTTTCCCATGTAGGGTAACATATTTATAGGTCCTTGGAATTAGAATGTGGGCATCTTTGAGAGGGATTTGATTCTGCCCAGCACACATTGGATGGCCTTCTTTATCACTGAAACGGATGTTTTCCTCTTTAAATTCCAAAAGGTTTTTATTTATGTATTGTTGACAATATTACAGATGCCCCCATGTTCTCAACCTTTGCCTCCCTCCACCCAGCCCCTGACTCACCCCAAGCTCTGGATAGTGTAAGAGGACACTATTAATAATTACTTCAGGGCAGCAGAGGTAAACAGGAGCTGTTATTGAAAAACCTACATAAGTGGTCAACTAGATTGATAACAAATGACAAGCTGCCTGAGTTCAATCAGGTTTCCGTTTTTCAGAGGGACCTGTTTTTTTTTATTTTGGGAAAATTTAATATTTTCTCCCATTTCCTTATAATTGAGAATACTTAATAATTCTATTTTTAAAGAGTATATCTTATCCATATTTATATAATTTTTTATGTTTTAGTATTGATATGGGTGCTTTTAAAAAAAAATCCATATACTATTGGCCTTTGAGATATAAGAACACATAGTAACTTCTATTAAAATAATTCAGGGACTCATCCATGCATGAAATAATTATGATTGTGGGCATCCAAGGAAAATTAGTGTGTAATGTCTTAATTAAAGTTGGGCAATACAATTTTATTTGCAGATTGAATTCTATTAAATCTTCAGAGTGGTATATTTTTATTTCACTCTCATGTAATTAATATTTAGTATAGCTCTTTGGGTAGCACACTGCATTATTAATGTACATTTTGTGAGAAATATAATAGTATGTAAAAAAAAGTCTCTTTGGAAGATAGCCCATAAATTTTGTTATTATATTAAAATGCAAATTTTGCCTCTAGCTTAACAATTTAAAATACTTATGAGTTGCATTTTCACTTGTTTAGAGGTATTAGCTGAGAGAAAAAAAGTTAAAATAAAATCTGATTTTTGGCATGGGGATCTGTTTTCACATTTTTAAACTGGAGTTGGGAATCTTTCCCAGTGGCATTCTTAACTTGTAGACATGATGTGAATATTGTGTTTGCTTTAATCTTGTTCTTGTTTTCTTTAGAAAAACTGTGATTTGTATTAGTAGCACATTACCGAAGCGACATGGCCATTAAAGTTTGAGCCTCAGGATAGAAGAGTAAAAATTGCAAACTCGTATTATTGCTCTTGTCAGAGGACGTTGTTATTTTGGCTGTGGTATTTCCTCTAAGGCAGCCTCTAAGAAAAACACCATTTATCTTAGTTTAGCTACGAGACGTCCACAGAAATCCTTTCTTCATTTTTAAAAGTAAGCTTTCAAAAATATTCACATGTAGAGCACTGTCATTAAGCACAAAAAACTGTAACGTTTGGTTACACCAAATAGATCTGCTGAATCTTTTTTATTAACAAAAATAATGGAGAAAATAAAAACTCCCCCAACTCTCTATTCTTTAATGGTAAAATAGGACAGCGGGAACCGCCACCAGTCCTGGTGTGACGGAGAGAAAGGAGGTTCCTGGCTCTGGGCGGCAGCCTGCTAGCTCGGGGCTGCTCCCGCACTCACCGTGGCTCCCGTGGGCCACGTGCCCCGCAGTCATTCTCACTCCCTGCAGTTGACGGGCCCTCGCAGTGACTCTGCTCCGAGTGTGACCGGACAAAGCCAGCCTTTGCTTAGCAGCACCCGAATGTGTACTGCTTCCTCCAGGACGATTAGATTTAGAAACTGAAAGTGGCACTCTTAATTTTCATTTGGCAAACATATCCTAATTCTTAAAATACATCTGAAAAATGATTGTTGAATAGGTAATCATGTGTTGCATAGAGTAGTTTTATTATTGTTAAGCCCTTTTTAAAAACTAATACTAGTAATTAGTTTCATGTCACAAAATTAATGCTTCTCATAAACTCTTGTATTACTCTTAATGTAGAGTTTGAGGAGAGGATGATTTTATTTTGTTTTAAGTAACTTAATTTGTGATTTTTTTTTTTCCTCAAAGGATAATTTTGCAATGATATTTAGCCCTTTCAAAATCAAAGTTTTTCTCCTTGAGTTAAAATATTTAGTATGCCTTATATGTTTTCTAGGAAATGAGAGACTTTTTCACGTGCTGATAATACACCCATTAATATTCCCAAGCTAACTCTCTAACTACTGCGGACCACTAATTTGTTCACCCTATGCATGCAAATATAAACCTTCTCTCTTGTGTGTTACATCTAGTTTTAAAATGTGTTTGTAATATTTTGGAATGTTGGGGTTAATGTCAGAGGGTCTGAAATCAGCAAAGTAAAGTCCATCAGGACATTAAAATAATTAAAATTTCAAGACAGAAAGATAAGTAATTCTCACATGATAACCCTAAGGAGGTCAGAATTGTTTCTCCAATTATTTTTAAAGCCTCCTCAACAAATTAGGAACCACCACGTTTATTACAACATGTCTTTAATTGTGGAAACAACCATGAAAATGATCCACTGCTGTCATTCATGATCAATTCTTAGATTACTTTCAAATGGAAAGAGGCCCAGAATTATATAAAGTAATTTTAAGGGGGCACATGAAATATGGAACAGTCTTCATTTTGATAGTTGTGTCCTTAATTCACTAAAAATATGACTGCTATATTAAAACAAAACTTTGACTAATATTGTTTAATATACAGCTAAAGAATATTTATAAGTGAAAAAGTGAATCACTTTAAAGAAAACACTAAGGAAAATATAGGATAGTGGAGCTGGGCTATGGTGGCCATTGTGAAGGTGGAGCCTGCCCCTCAGCGGTTCAGGGTCCAACGCAACCCTTTCATATTCGTAGGTATTAATGGTTTGCAAGGAGGCAAGATTTCTCCCAGGTCTCGGAGCAAGCGGCCTTGTTCTGGGGAAGAAACACATTACTGGGCTGTAGATTTTAAGAGTAACAAAGACAGCACTTGGGAGCTGTAGCTTTCGCCACCTCCCTCCTCGTGACCTGGTGGTCCCTCTCCCCTGGTGTATCTGCTGCCTCCCCTTGCTTGTTGTCTCCTCCAGAAGGCTCCTTTCTTTAGTCACGCTTCCATGCATGTAATGAGGGGTTGGCTCATGTGATTCTGGAGCTGAGGAGTCCCATCACCTGCTGTCTGTAAGCTGGGCACTCAGGAAAGCCGGTGGTGCAGTTCAGTCCGAGTTTGGAGGCCTGAGAACCAGGGGAGCTGATGGCTCAAGTCTCAGTCTGAGGGTGGGAGAGCCATGTCCCAGCTCAAGCACTCCAGTGAAATAAGCAGATTCTCTCTTCTTGTCTTTTTTTTCTATTCAGCCCTCAGTGGATTTAGATGATGTCCACCCACATTGGGGACAACAGTCTGTTTTTCAGAGTCTACTGATTGAAATGCTAATCTTGTCTAGGAACACCCTTTCAGACACACCCAAAAATAATGTTTAGACCAACTATCTAGATACCCAGTGACCCAATCAAATGGACACATAACAATTAACCATCACAACCTCTAAGTTTGGGTGGCCTTGAGTTAGGCCCTCCACTCTTATTTAACTCAGATATGGCCTGGGTGCTGCAGGAATGTCGCATCTCCATAGAGCTGTGAGCAGGGCACATTCATTTAGACAAGCCATGAGCTGAAGATGAGCATTTGTCATCTCCAGGACATCATTGATGTCACTGGTGGGGAAACTGAGGCCTAAGAGTAATCATGCAGCAAATGAGGACAGATTCAAGACTAGAGCCCAGTTTTGATTAGACTAACTGCTAATCAGATGTTATCACCATTTATCCAAAAATATTTATTATAGATCGGTAGCACATAAGGTATTATTAAGTGACTAAAAAGATTTAGACATATAAGGGTTTTTCCGTTAGAAAACTAATATATAAAATATAGACCCTGGTAATGTGGAGCGTCAAAGGACTGTAGGGAGGAGTGGCTTATTAGAAGGTGGTGAAGTGTTCAAGATTGATTTCTAAATCTGCTAAGTCATTTTGTCTCTTTTTATTTTTCTCTGTGGTTTTCCTTTCCCTTCTGGGAGCCCGTTAGTACTATGCTATGCCTTGGTCTGGAATTCCCTTTTTTTCCTGCTCAGTTCTCATCAAAAGTTAAATATACCTGTTCCTAATAGAATAAATACTTCTCTCATCTCTCTCACCCTTTTTTCCCCCAAAACATTTTTTTAACATTACCATTTGACAGTTCACTCTTCTTAGACTGAGACTTTTTTCCCTTAAAATCTCTAGCACCATGTTTATTTTGGTTATATTGTTACTGTAGCAGGGAGGCTGGTACTGCTAATTTTAATTTTACTTTTCTGGTTCATGTCAACATGTAGTTACTTGATTTAGATATTCTAATAGAATGGAAATCCATGTGTTCATTAAAAAGTGACTAAAAAAATAAATTATGCAGCTTCCATGTAGTGAAATATTACAGCGTTTTGAAGAAAAAAGATGCACCCATGTTGACATGTTTTGCAATATTGTTCAGTGTGGGGGGGAGCACACTGCAGAAGAGGGTAATATAATTTAACAAAACTGTGTTCATACACAGATTAGCACACACATTTACTTTATATATATATAAAGAAAAGGTCTTAACAATTATGCAGAAAATTGTCAATGTGGTTCCTACCAGGGAGTACCATAGTTACTTTATACATTTCCTTAGATTTTGAAATGTTGCAATAAGCCTGAATTAATATTCTAATAAAATTAATTTATTACAAAAGAATAAAATAAGGAAAGAAGAGAGAAGTCGAAAAATACCTATAACTTTAAAGGAAATACTCATTCCACCCCTAGTTTTGAATTATTGTGAAAATGAAAAAATGTCTCATATGTTATAGTGCATCCTATATAAAATGTTAACAGCTTTTACTTAATAGTTTCAAGCCTCACTTGTAAATAGATATGTATTTCTAATTATTTTATTATCCTGGCTCTGTTTTTTAATGTTTCTAAAGTTTGTCATATTAATTAATTGAGAAATATATATTATTTATATTTACCTGGGAATTGTTATAAATTTTAAACAAATTTAATTTACTATATGTATTTCAGTTGAATAGAGAACTTAATAATAATTACAATAATAATAACTCTACCAGTCAAAATGACAAACTTTTATTACTTTGTAGTTGTAATATTTTATAATTCGAAAATTTATCCAGTTCTGTAAGACAACATACTTGATTCTTTTGTGATTAGATTTTGGAGCAAATGAAATGTTATAATTATTCTTTTAAGACACAGTAATCTAAAGTTGCCCAGGCCTCACACACCTTGCTGCTCATCGCCTTTATCTGTATACCTTCAGAATGACAGTCTCTCTCGTTTCCTGGTGGAAACTCTCCCTTGTTAAGGCTGCAGGTCCCTTTGTTGTCTCACCGCCCATTATCAATCCTCTCTTGCTTTTCCCTCCTGCCACCAGCTGTCCATCCACTGCTCCCAGAGCCACTCTGGGGGTTGCTGTTTTTGCATAAGTTGCTGTCTTTTGGGTTCCCAAAGCTGCAAACCAAAAAGATAGTAAATGGGCAATATTTCCTCCTGGTTTTATCTCACCAGAGCCCTGCTGTTCCTAACAGAGGAATGGGGGGAACAGCCGCCTCAAGCCTGCAGCCCGACCCATCGCAGGCACGGGCCCTTTCCCTCGGCCCCCTCCAGCAGGCTTGGGAGAGGCCGGGCAGGGGCTGCGCTGAGGAATGTACCCCTTTCTTCCTTTCCTCCTGGGCCCCTGCTCACAGGCACACATCAGACACCCCCCTTGGACACCTTCACCAAGTGCAAAGCAGCTCTTGAAAATGGATAGCTGGGGGTACCTCCATTTCTCACACAGATCTAAATAGCAAGTGAAGCTCAGCCTGGAGTTCTGGGACAGGAAACAGATTTACAATGTTGCCTCACATTATCTATACACTATTCACCTTTAGATGAAACATTTTTTACTTATAATTTTGTTTGTTTGTTTTTTTTCTCAGAATTTGAATTGCTGTATCCAAGATAATTGAAAATTTATATTCTTTTCAGTCTTGCAAATACGGTACTCCAGAAAGTAGATCCAGCCAAATAAGGACTACAATTTGATATAGAATTGCACTGCTAGTCCCGATACGAAAACAATTGTAATTTTGCCGTAACTTCTTTTTTCACACTTGCCAGACAGCATGGAAACTGTGAATACGTTTAAAAAGCATCTGTGGATAACCTTTTTTTTTTTCTTTCACTTTCTAAATCTTTTTCACAACTGTATTTCACAATTCACTGTTGTTGCAGTTATTCGAGTAAACAGATAATTAACAAAAGAGGAGGGGGCAAAGGGAACAGCCACCCCCAGGAAGTAACCGACATTGTTTTTGCCGGATTAACAGGAGAGGGAGACAACTGTGAGGGGAATTCCGTGTACTAAGGCAGCCCAATAGAAGCCAAATGACAAACCAAAACTATGAAACATGTGCAGTAGGAGCCCAAATGGCAACCATGGAAGGGGCAGGAGGCTAGCTGGGAAAGTCTGGAAAAAAGATCTGATGGGGAAGGGCACAGGCCCCCAGAAAATCCAGGAAAGAGACTGGATAGCAGGAGGGCACAGGCACAGGCCCCCCAGAAAATCCAGGAAAGAAATTGGACAGTTTGAAAGAAAGTCTGCTCTGTCCCAAACCCAAGAAAATGTAAAGAAAGCTGCCAAAGAACCCAGCACGCTCCCTGCTTGGGGCACTCCCATGCCCTCCCTTCTCTCAGGCTTGTACTTTTTTGCCTTCTTTTCTCCTAAGCTCTCAGGGTCCCCACAAGACTCGCAACCAGGGGAGCAGCGAGTAGAGGCAGAGGACTCTCCTTTTGCCTCTGTAACTTCCCCTCCTGAGTCCACCACGGCTACCCTAGAGCCTGCCTGCTCTCTGCCCCCCCCCCCCCCCCCCCAGTGTACTGGCTCTTTATGCTCTAATAAATCATGCCACTGTCTCTTAAAACTCCTCCTATGTGAGTGTCCCTGAAATTCTTTTCCTGGGACACTGCTGAAGAACCCATTTCCTCTGACTTACGTGTTTGTCATTTTAGTTATGATAAAAATATTGTTAAAGTTACCCTGGTAGTAGTTAGTATCCATTGATTTTATGGTTGCATGATACTTAGGACTAAAATTTTTAAATACATGTGATAAGGATATTTTTTAGAGACATACAGACTGTTTTTAATTTTTTTCCTTGTTTTGCTACAAGTAGGCGAGATGCTAAGGATGAGATGCCTGAGATGGGAGCCTGGATGTTAGGGCTGTCACAGGAAGCACCTGTGGTTGTTACATACTCACATCAAATGTCTTAGTCGCCTCCTTTTCACCCTGTTGGTGAGAAAGGGATTTTCAACAGGCTTATGGGGATGACCAAATACAGGACACCCACCAGACACGAGACAGGTGAGCTCCGCAGATTACCACATACACTCCTGCCAAGGGGGGGGGGGGCACAGTTCACACTCTGGGCCGCACCGGGGTTGAATTCAAGAACAGAGTCAACAAGCAGGGGCCGGGGAAGGAAGGCTTTGTAGTACTGAGGGTCAGGTGCCCCTTGACTCCCACAGAGTTGTGTGATTGACTTCATGCTAGCAGGGAGTTAAACCTGCACTCAGGGGTAAGCAGACACCCCCTAGTTCCTTTGGGAAGGAGACCTGTTTGGCTAGGGGAGCTCATTCACGGAGCAGCTTGGGAGGGGAGCTTGCCGTCGGCCGTTCAATACCTCCCTGCAGTACATAGGATCAGGCCTGAGACTCAGGCCTTTCAACACAAAATGACTTCCATGTTGTCCTTTGTTTATGAGGATAAAACATCATTTCTGGCAATAAAAAAAATATGCTCAATTATTGAGGCAAAACAAAGACTCTTATGGAAATCCCAAACCCAGAATTATGAGAGGACATCAGGAACCAAGCCTGTTTTCTGTGTGTTCTTTCCCCCTTTCATGGGTGATCTACTCAACTATGTGTTTCTGACCCTTGTTTTATATATTAAACTCTTCTGCTACCAGTAATCTTGGACGCTTCTCATGAGAGCCACTTTGCTCAGCCTTAGGTACTTGATTTTCTGTCTTTGATGCCTGCTAACAATTGGCAACCTGTTTCTATGCTTATAGGTTCAAATTCTCAAGACAAAAACCTGATTATCTTAGACTTCTGCATTTTCGCAGAGGCCTTCACACCAGCCAAATTACATGCTCATGGCAAGCTTTCGGATGAGCTACTTCTGAGAAAGACGTCCACTCACTCTTACCATACTTAACTTTAGCTGATGTGGGCGTGGGGATATATGACAAAACATGGCTAAATTATGGAGCAGATACTGAGGAAAGGTATAGGAAGCAAGACCTTCTGAACGTACACAGCAAAATACCGCAGGGATCAAATCAGTTCCCCTCGCAGTTTTCTCTTTCAGAAAGTAAAACCATAATTTCTCAGCTGCCGAGTCAAATTACTGAATTCGCCTGTCTTTTTGCTCTTTCTCCTGCCCACCTCCCCACTGTCTCTAGTTTTGATGCACTAAATATGTTGTTTTCTTTCGTACTTGTCTCTCTCTTACTGTGAAATATACAGTCATTACCTTATCCAGGCCACTTTTCCTTCACCTTGAGGTCTGTTAGAGCTGTCCTCTGACACCTCCAGACTCTCGCCCTGCCAGCCCTCCTGCACCCAGACCAACTAGCTCTAATGAAAAACCAGTTTCAATAAGTTACTTTATATCTCTCTCTGTCCTTCCAGAATTGTCCTTAAAGCAGTGCCTTGAATTCATTTCTGTATTTTTAGGTGTCTGCCCTACTTTGTGACAAAATGGGATTGTGTCTGTCGGGTAATTTACATCTATATAAAAGACTGGAATTACTGGGTAGGAGATCAAGATTTTTAAAAAAGTGATAACCCTCAGTATTTTTATGCTTTGTTAATTTGTCTGTTTACCAAACCATATTTTAATTTTAACCCCCTAGAGGATAAGAATTAAGTTTCATGGCTTTTTTTTTTTTTTTCACCTCAGTACCCATTTAATAATATACAATTTTGATGGTGGTGATATTGTTGATTTCATCATGCTTTGAAAACATTCATAGTGAATTATTTGTATTGTTTATTTGACCACAGAGTGGAAAAAAAGACTGGCTTAAATATCTCATTGAATTCGTGATCTTTTAATTGATATTACAAAATACTACCTGGTTGATTAAAGGATGGATAAATTTTTTATTATGGTGGAAATATAGCTTTTTATCTTTATAAGAAAATAGGTTAAACTCATAGAATTAAAACAATGAAGTATTTCATGGGCAGAAAATCACCTAATAATGAGACGAGAGCTGATATAAATACGAATTTGAGTTAAATAATAATTACTATTTTAAATGCAAAGTATGCATTAAAAGTTACATAATTAAACCATTAACTATGTAATTTATTGAAATCAATTAATTATTATTGTTTACTTTTTTTAACTTTGAAATGTAATTTATTCTTGTATCATCTTATTTTCAATTCAAGGAGAAAGGCCATACATGTGGACATCGAATCTTCTCAGCCATAGAATCTAGTGTATTTTAGTTATTTATGCCAATATACTGATCTTACTTGCATATATACATGATTTGGTAGATATTCAGAAATGATATGTTTTGAGAAACTAGGGCAGTGCGTTGTGATCAGCTTTGGAAAAGTTTTTATTTAAAATTTTTCTTAAAATTTGAACAAAAGATCCTTAAATACTTCACTTATCTTCTACTTAGATAAGGATTGACATTTAGCTTATAAAATTTCAAAATATCCGAATTTCATGTCTAGAAAAGGTTTCTGTGTTGTTCTCACCATATATTCTTTCTTCAGTTTTATGGATGTGTAAGTGCATAAAACAAATTCATCCCGACTTCGGACTGACAGCAGCGGATGGACAGTGATGAAAGTTGTCAGCAGTGGCTGCCTTACTGACGCTCAGGAGGGCAAGGAGGCTTGTGAGAGCTTCAGGTTACCCTGTCAGTGCTGGCATTTCACTAAATATTAATTAAGTCAAATTTGCTTATTAATAAATCTCAAAATATCAATCAGTTCTATCACTAAAATGTGGGACTTGTGTGTTGTATATGTGCATACTCATGGTAAAGAAATGAGATATTGTGTCTTTTTTCTGGTTTATCTTCTTGGCATGCAAAGGAATGTGGAAGGTTTTTAATTAAAATTGGATCAGAGCCTACACACAGCCAAGACTAATTTTAATATTTTCTGTAATCAGAAAAATAAGGGACAATATATCTTTTCTTTGAAGACCATTCCAGAATTGATTTTATACATAACTTTCATATTTATTCACACATTAGAAAAAAATTAATTTCATTTGCAAAGTGGAAATGGATCACTTTGCACATCCAACTTAGTACAATATAAGACAGTGAAAACCTTGTTAACGTTTTGCATACTAATTAATTAACTGGCCCTCCTGGCCTTCTCTCTCATATAGCACTAATAAAAATATCCTTTATATATATTAAATATAAAAATACCTGAGTTACTTGAAGTCAGTAATAAGCAACTTATTTAATAAAAAATGAGCTCATTCATTATGTAACATATATTTATTGATAATGTACTATGTTCTCTGTACTTTGTGAAGTAAAGGGTATAAAATGGTAAGCAAAACAGACACATTGCTTATACTCATGGAGCTAACAGTTTATTGGGGGGAAAATACATATATTAAATAGTTCTACTATGCAAAATTACAGCTCTAACAAGTACTATGAAGGAGATGTTTCCATGACTACGAGAGCCTGTGATAGGTGGATTTGACATAATGAAGAAGGTGAGGGAAGTGTTGAAGAGGTGTCACTTGAGTTTGTATCTGAAAGATTGATAGGAATTATCAGTGGAAAGAGAAGGATCTGCCCAGGGAGAACGGCTGCATAAAGGCCACTGGCAAGATGGAGTTCAACAAATACGGGGACTATTGTGGGTTAAATTGTGTCACTCCAAAAAGATATGCTGAAGTCCAAAGCCCCAGTACCTAAGAATCTGTCTTCATGTGGAAATGAAATTAAATCTTTGCAGATTTCACAGATTAACATGGTAGGATCTAGACCAATGTGGCTAATGTCCTTATAAAAAGGGAGGACACTGTGCTAAGACATGGAAAAGATGGCATCTTAAAGCCAGTGGGTTCCTTGCAGGTAGCAAATAATTTGGTCTTGCTTTCTTAACAAATCAGATAATATTTGCCTTTTAATTAGAGCGTTGAGTTCATCTATATTTAATGTGACTACTGGCATGATTAAGTATTAATTAACCATTTGCTACTTGCTTTCTATTTGTCTCATTTGGTCTTTGTATTTCTTTTTCTCTTTCTCTGCCTTCTTTTGGATTGAATATTTTTATTATTCCATTTTATGTGTATTGTTGGCTTATTAGCTATTGTTCTTTGGTTATTTCAGTGATTGTTTCTCCTAACAGTAAGTGATATAGCACTTCACATACAGTATATGTAACTTATTAGAATATACTTCAACTTCTCTTTAACTGACTTCTGTTATTATGCGTATTATTTTACTCAGTTGTCTTTGAAATATATTTAAACAGTAAGTTCTGGATTGCTTTAATCAATATGTCTTAATTTTGGTTTTACTCTAAATTCAGGCTAAATTTTAGACTGCTCTTTGCTCGTGTTATGAAATATCGATTTGTATGCTGGTTCCGTACTGTCCATCTGTACTGATGTCCCTAAGCACCTACAAAAGATTGCTTTAGTTTGCATGTGCCTGATGACTGAATTCATCGAGCATGAGAATAGGTAAATAATCCAATCAGACCTGTAAGATATTCAAGGTCAGAAGGAATGAAAAAGGGTTAATATAAAATTTGCATACATTCTAAGCTTACACACACGATGGGCATTTTATTTTATTATAGTTTACTTAAAATGCATGTTGACATGTGAATTAGAAGTAAACATTGATGATTCTCTTTACAACAATATCAAAAATTCTAGTTATATAGTACAAAATAAATTTGTACAATTTCCCAGGCTTTTATTTTTTATCAGTGAGGACACAGTGACCCAGATTAATAAGTGAAGCCTCAAGGCGTGTGTGTATGGTTACCGGACCTAACCAAAGGGAGCCAGTTGGGCCTGAAACATTTCCATTTTATACTAGGAGTGTGCCATAGTGTACATGATGTTTCCAGAGGGCCATGCCACATAAATCCATACAGTCTAGGTTATTTTTCCATAAGCACCCTAGACACCCTGCTACAGCAGCCCGTAGATAATGACCCTCCCACCAGTACATATCATCAGTGTTTGCCAGGTGGTCTGTCACTAACATATTTCAAGGAAACGTCCTTTCCAGGAATGTCCTTAGTTAAGGAAGGCCTACAGGACTGCTACTAATTATCCCCTTCCCATTTTAAATAATAATGATAAAATAAATAGCAAATCTGAAAACTAAGATAAAGTTGCAATCCTGAGTTAAGTTTGGAGTATGCTAAACTTGAGATGCTTATTAGATTTGGAATTGGGGATGCCTAATTAGCAGTGGATATGTGAATTTGGAGTTCAGAAAAGAAGTCACCACTGGTCATTAATATTTGAGATCCTGTGGCATATGGGTGGTAAAGCCATGGGCCAGGTAAGATAATCCAGGGAGAAATTATAGGAAGGGACCTGTAGGCATAGGCCTGACTCACTTCAGTATTTAGATAATAGAAGAACTGGCAAAGGAGGCTGAGAAATAGCTAGCAAGGTAGGGAAAAGCCAAGGAAGAGGGGATGCCACAGAAGCAAAGAATACAAAGTAGTTCAAGAAGAAGCTAATGACCAACTGTTTAGCTGAGAGCTCTATTAAAATTCAAAAGTGAAATAGCTGTTAAAGTTAGCCTGATTGGGGGGGTGGGATTTGTTATAAGAGCTATTTTAGTTGAATGGTAGAGTCATGTGATGAGATAATGGGGCTAAAAGAGAAGAGATGGAGACAGCAGACAAGTTTTCCGATAAGTTTATTATGAAAGGAAATTGAGACAAGAATGATAGCTCCAGGGAAATGTGGACTAAATTAGGGTTTTATAAAGTCGGAAGATTCTAGAATATTTATGGTGCTAGGATTAACATAGGAGAGAAACTAGTGATGCAGGAGCCAAGTTCATTAGAAGGTGAGCAGTGGTGGGAGCTAGTACACAAATGGAGATATGTTTGATAAGAACAGGAGTATATCATTCATTTTAAGAACAAAATAGGGGGTGGGTTAATAGAAGTTCAGTTTTATGTAGGTAGGTAAATTTTGTGGTGAAAGTGAGGAAGTTTTAGACTGAAACTGTTTTATCAAGATCATCATTTGAGAGTGAAGAGTGAGTGGAAAGGAAGTGGGGCTGGAGGTGAGAGCTTGACACAGGAGAAGGTATGAAACTCATTTTGGATAGAGTCAGAGTAAATGTGTAGTGTAGTGGGGTTGCAGAGCGTTGGAGAATGCCATTTGTCATCTGTGGTCACGTATTTAGAGCGAGACAAGCCAGCGTTATCGCGCATCATGCAGCTGGCGCCATGTGGTAGGCTAAACAATGGTCCCCAAAGACACCCAGGTTCTAATCCCTGGACCCTGTGAATGTTCCCTTGTGACAAGAGGGATTTGTGAATAGGTCTTTGAGATAGAGAGATTATCTTGGATTAGCTGGATCTTTTCTAAATGTTTGCACAAGCGTCCTTGTAAGAGGGAGGGAGAAAGAGATTTGATTAGAGAAGACGGGAAGGTAATATGAAGAGAATAAATTTCTCTTGTTTTAAGCCACAAGGTTTGTGGTAATTTGCTATATCAGCAAAAGGAAACTTACGTACTCCACTAATAAATTAATTAACCCCTCTCCCTTTGTATCTCTGACCTCTCCTTCTTTCAGGCTATTTCCTGTCAGCAGTGTTCACATGATTAAGAGTCTCCTTTAAAAAACAAGAACATTAAACATGAACAAAATAAAACAAGCAAAATTACTTCCCTTCGCATGTTCAGCTCTAGCTACCATTCCCTTAATATAGTCTTTGTATTACTAGAGTCCCTTTAAATTTATAAAACTGACCGGTGTTCTCCTGCTCTCCGGGCCTCCTCCGCTCCCCTTTCCCTGCCCGCCTCGGCTTCACCAGTGAGCTGCCCTCGGCCGGCAGCGGGCTCCCTCCCTTCCTCAGCCTCTTGGCAGACAGCTCCTCTCCATCCCGGTGATGCCTCCTCCCTCTCGAGCTCTGTGACAGCGCTGTCCCGGTCCCTGTGCCCTCCCGGCCTCCTTCGCCCGTGTCCTGACGCAGCTCTGTGCCTCCCCGCTCGGCGCAGTCCTTGAGTAATCCTGTCTGTCTGCAGGGCTTCAGTTGCCATCTATGGACTGATCACTCCACGTTTTCTGTCTGAGACTCAGAGTCCTCGCCTGGTCAAATGCACTCTGTTCCTCTACACTTTACTGTCACACCAAGATGTCCCAGCTGGAAGGACAGCCCCCGCTGTCCTGCCCCGCAGCACACGCCCACGAGGCTGCAGCGGTCAAGTTCAGTGGCTCCAAAGCCGCTGAGCTGGAGCCTCACTTTGCTCCCTTCTTACCCTAGGAGCTTGGGCAGGTGATTCTGTACCTTCATCTGTGAAATAACACTCTCGGTGGCCGTGACGGGTAGGGTAATGTGCCCGTCCCGCGGTAGGCGGTCGGTGCATGCTGGCGGTTACCGCTCCTGCCAGCCTCCTCCTGTCCCCTCAGCACTGGGCCTGCTGGGCCTCGCTGCCGTGGCGCTCCTGGCTCCCATCACTGCGCTGTCATAGCTTCTCGCCTCCTCCTCAGCTTATGATGTCCCCAGGCCACCGTCGGCACCCCCTCTCCGCTGCATTTTTCTTCATCGCTTTTCCTGCCACTCCTGCATTGTCCTTCCCCTTGGTTGGACTTTTGGGCACTCCCACACCCCTCTTTTCCGGTTTCCTCTGTCATCCTCCCCCCCGCTCCTCTTTTTTCTTCACCAACGAATTTGGGAGTCCCCACAGTCATTGAAGGCATCGTCCTCACTGCCAGGTTCTGCTTCTCAGCTTTCATATTTGTTATTTATTTTATCAGTATTATTTACAGTAAAGATGGGAAAGGAATGATTAGTAGCAGGCCTGGAAAGGAAGTGTCCTTGAAATATGTTAGTGACAGACCACCTGGCAAACACTGATGATATGTGCTGGTGGGAGGGTCATTATCTACGGGCTGCTGTAGCAGGGTGTCTAGGGTGCTTACGGAAAAATAACCTAGACTGTGTGGATTTATGTGGCATGGCCCTCTGGAAACATCATGTACACTATGGCACACTCCTAGTATAAAACGGAAATGTTTCAGGCCCAACTAGCTCCCTTTGGTTAAGCCCGATAACCATACACACACGCCTTGAGGCTTCACTTGTTAACCTGGGCCAGCGTGTCCTGAATGATTAAAAAGGCCTGGGAATTAGTGTTAGTAATTCTGCATATTTCCCTGCTTTGTATATACCATTTGATTATATGCATCCTTAAAATCATTAGTAAAGCTTGACACTGGGTAAGTCTTATTTGTGAGTCTTATTTGACAGCAAGTCTTTGTGTTTTATCAATAGATATGGTGGCACTCTAGATGATTGAAGTTGCTAGAAATCTCTCTAGATATCTGAGTCAATACTAGGCTATGACCCCAACACAATGATCTGTAATAATTACAGTTTCCTTTGGGGCAACGCATTATTATATGTAAATCAGTGAAGAAACATGTATATATGCATAAAATGCAGTACATCATCAATATCTACATCTCTGGGTCTCGTAATGACATAAAGAGCAAACATCTGATTTGCTATTATAGACCTTCTCGAATTTTTGACTACTAAAAATGTAATTCATTCATTTATCATTTATTTGAAAATTATAGAAATATATATATGTGTATATATATATGTATTTCTTCACTGAATTTACATATGAACCAAGTTTACAAATGGGAAATAATGTTAGCTCACTTTTAAAACATCCCATCTTCTTTTGAAATGTGTAGCCTAAACTATTTAGGTATTATTTATAAGAAGTAGAAGTATACATGCCATATTTGTGTCTTTTTTGGTTTTCGCTGCTACAATGAACATTACATATTTCTCGAGTATGCTAGTTTCCAGATAAATGTGTATTCCATCTTATTGTAATTAGGGCCATAACATTTCCTAGAATGTTGCTTACATCTTAATGAAAGAATAATCATGGCACAAAGCTTTATATTTTGGACCTTATATTTACTTCTCAGTGATTCTTTCACTTGGTAGAGACAATTTTCATTCTTTTGCATTTTTAGTGCATCATGCACCAAATGGAAAATGAAGACATTCTTAGAGAATGTGACTGAGTGTTGCCTGTTGATAAGAATTCAAATATCTACCTGAAGCCTCTTTCCTCCCCTTCTTTTATAGATTTTTAAAATCCTTATTTCCTTTTATTAAAGGCTCCTTGGACATTTCTTCACATCACTCTTCTTTTTGCCTCTCTTCAGAGATGTTCTCTGTGTAGAGAGGATTACAGTCAATAGAGACTTAGGAAAACCTAAAACTCCATCTGGGTTCAAGAGAAGTGGCGTCAATATCAGTTTCAGTGTAATAAAAATAATAGCCCACCTTTGTATAGTCCTTTTAACTTTTCAAATTGACATTATCATATAAGGATGTTTCTAATGTATAAATATCATAATCTACAGCACACAGAAGCTGAGATCTCAACATGTTGTCCTTTAATGAATTATAAGGGAAAGCAATTTGGCAAAATTAAAACCTCAAAATGAATTTTCTTTTGGCTTTTCCTTGTAAGGGGCTGTTGCCTTCGTTTATACACATCAAGGTGATTTAAGTTCGGCTCTAAATAAACCACCTCCTCATGGGAAGTGAAGCCCGACAGTAGGGCTGGCACCCAGACCCCGAGGTTTTGTCTTGCGGTCTTGCTCCCCCTGCGCTCGCCCTTCTCAGGAAGGATTAGAGCTGCCCGCAGGGTGACGCCCAGGGCCACGGGCCATGTGCTGTAGTCGCTGACATGTCACTGAACAGAAGTGGAGGCTGTTCCTTCCTGGCAGGAGCTCTACGAGCCGGCACACTCTGCAGGCCTGTTTTCCCCTCTCGCGGTAACAGATATATTTGACATGACAGTGCTGCAGCCGACCAGAAGTGGACATGTATGATGGGTGAGAAGTAAGCCTTCGTGTTTGTTATAAGCCACTGATATTTGGAGTCATTTGCCGAAGCACAGCCTAGACTGGCTTGACCGGTATGAGTTCATTAAAATTATTAGGGACTTTGTGCATTTATAACATTAGTAAGAAAGTTCTTTTTATTTTCACGCAAAAATCTAAATAAACTGCTTTTAACATTCTGCTTTATGTTCCTCTAGCCTCTCAATGTACTTTTTTTTTGATTAATTTTTTTTTATTGTTGACACTATTGTAGAGGTGCCTCCTTTTCTCCCTTTTCGCCCCCTGCCCCCTCCCCTGGCCTTCACCACGTAACTGCCTGTGTCCCTGGGGCAGGCCCGTACGTTCTTTAGCTTATCCCTCCCCCTTCTTTATCCTGACACCCCCACCCGCTCCCCCTCACACCCACCAGTCTCATTTAACTCCCTTAACACAATAAATATTTATCTAGCCCCTTGAAAGAGAATTTGTAACTTCTTAGAACTGTTCCTTAAACATGAATAGAGGGCAACAAACATAGAGTGTTTTGTACGTTTGCGGAAAACATTGAGCAAGCTACCAATAAAACCAGTTTTCTTTTTTAAAAAATTCTAGGATTTATGCAAAATAAATCCTAGGATATGTGCCATAAGCCCTGGTGGTCAGGGAAAATAGATATGCGCCATAAAGAACAGTGACTTGAATCCACATCGCACGCAACACAGACGACTGTAGGGAAGTAAAGAAACCAGCTCCACTTTGCTCTCTTGTGCTTTGGCAAATCGCGTCGCATCTGCCATAGACCTGGCGGAGGAGAGGCGTCATTTGGGAAACTGCTGCTGATGTGGTTACTGCGCAGGGCCACAGCCGAGATTTCCACAGCGGCTGCGGGGCTGCGGTGGCAGGGTCGCGGGCGTGGGCGCTCGCGCGGCTCTCTGTCAGGCTGCTGAAGAGCTGACGTCGGTGTCAGGAGACAGGAGAGTGCCCCACGCTACTTTCACCTGGCAAAGCTTTGACGGTTAACGGTTGAGTGAATGAAACTTTTACTAACTTACTTGTATTCAGGAACCCCATAATGTTTCTTGGAATGTTGAATTCATTGAGAGGGCTAAAATAATTGACTTTAAACTTTCACTTATTATAATTCTGAAAATTTTCCAGAAAGAATCCATATTTTGTTTTAAAATATCAGTAGATGTAAATGGAGCAATGAAGATTAATACAATACTAAATATTTACCCCATTTGGAGCACTGTCACATTCTGCCTGAAATCCTGAAATAGTCTTCAGTATTGTCTTTCTGAAGTCTCTACACAATGTAGCCAAAGAGATTTTTCTTAAATGAAAATCTGATTATGGCATTCCTGTTTAAATATCGCATTGTCTCACCGCCTATTTAAACAACTTTAGCAGGTTCATTCACTAACTAATGTTAGGTAGGAAATCATACCTAAATTTAGTTGCTTAAAACAAAATTATTTTCTTTCCCTCAATTTCTGTGAGTCCGCAATTCAGGAGTGGTCTGGATGGATGGTTCTGGCCTGAGGTCTCTGAGTTTGTGATGACTTGTTCACTGAAGCTGGTTGGTTATATGAAGACTTGTCCTCTCAACTTGGTGGCTAGTTTATCCAGATTGTGCGATTCAAGAAAGTGTGCGATTCAAGAAAGCAAGGGAGAACTCTTCAATGAATTTTATGACCTAATCTCAGAATTTACCTGCTCACCTCTGCTGTGTTCTATTGGTCATGTAGGCCAGCCGGCATTGATTCATTGTGGGAGGGAGGAGTCTACACAAGATATAAATAATAGTAGTCAAAGATCATTGGGTACCATATTGGAGACCAACTATCATAGTTGGTTTTCATTTGTTTATTTTGGAATAAAATGCAAACTCTAAGACATTGCCTACAAAACCTTTCATAATATAACCATTTTTTTACATCTAACATTGTGCCTAGTACATCGTAGATTTTTAATAAATATGATAAGTTGAATATATGAAATATATCCAGATGCCAGAAGAATGCATATTTATACATTCATATAATAGGTGCAAGGACTTTCACAATTTCAGGACACACTGTTCTCAGCATCGTTTATCTAAATAACATTCTCAAGAGTGTAACTACTTTTGTGGAGCGCAGTATGAGTGGTGTCTCCTAGAGAAATGCAACACTGTGCCCATGTATGTGTATTTATGTATTATTTACACATAAATACACACAGAGACATCAATATAAAATGCCAAGAAAACCATTCTGAAAATAACTCGAGTCTCCTGGAAAAGGAGGTATATCAAACCTGGTTCATGATTTAGTAAAAAAATTAAAAGTAAAATAAAAGTGTCTTAAAGCAAGAGAATAGCTAGCTGCCTTGTTTACCTGATGGTAAGGCAAGGAAATACTGCCCGAGTCATGCAGGGCACTTCTGAGGGCAGAGGCAGGGTGGTTCCTGTCAACTGGGTGTGGATGCTACACCGGGAGGAGCCCTGAGCAGGGCTTTGTCCCAGATGACCTTCTGAAGGCATATAGGGACCACAGCAAACAGAGGCTGAAAGCAGAGTACTGAGGGACATTATAAGTCACCTCCATGGGGAGGGATCGCAGTCTTAGGAATAACAAATGGTGGGGGCTCGCTGAAGAAGGTACAGGTACCCCAAAGAAGGAAAAATAAACCCTAGATTTTGGACCCGCCCCTACAGAGGATGCCAATGACGTAATTCGACTGTCCCAGTTGTTGAAGCTTTAGTCTACCCCTCGTCACTTCTCCATCTCACTGAGGAGTAAGAGGCAGTAGGGGGTCAAAAATCAAGATAGAAATAAACCACAACTTCCTGCAATAGCCATTTCAATCCAAGCTGAACGAGAAAAGATTTAGAGTGGATGACATATCTTGGTTTTAATACCAGACGAAGCTAGACTTGATATGGTATTTCTAATATTTTAATACCATGTAGTAACTTGAAAAAGCAATAGAAATTAATTGAAATTTCATCCATTTCAGGGAAACATTTGTTTAAAGTGGAAATTGTAAAAAAGCAGTCACATTATCCTTGTACTCTATCCAACATCGTTCGTTTTAGTAACTGGTCGCAAAAAGCAATGACAGCAAAGTATCACAAGTTCTATAATGCAGGAAATAGAGGATTTTATAGGGGACAGAAAGAGCTGTGCTCCCTGAACTCCTGGGCTAGCAAGAGGCCCAGGGCTGTAGATGTGAAGAGAGAGTGACCTTGGATACATGGCGAATCCTACTGAAGATACTGACTGCAGAGGCCAGGTTCTCCAAGCGGTGGGTGGAAATACAGAAAGCAGGGGTTGAGTGGGGTCAAAAAACTGGAAGAAAATCTGTTTCTTTGCTTCAGAGTATGCAGTGGAATAGTTTCAATGCGCTCAACTTTCCTTCATGGTGTCAAGAACTCAGAAGCCTCCCATAAGGGGGAAGAAGGCTTTAAAAACCTGTCAGGTTCAGAGAGTGCTGGGCCATCTTCCAGTAAGTCCAGTCAAGTAAGAACTTTCATGCTTTTCTTATGTTTCCTTCATCCTTTGATCCGAGAGGGGAGAGAGAAGCAGAAGCTGGCAATGATAGGGAAGGGCAGGAAAAGATTGCACAGTTGAACAAAATTTGAAGCCTAGATTAATCACATGGGACAGGGCATTCATAAGTACTAAATCAAATTGTGTTATTGACTTTAAAGTTACACAGAGTGCCCTATTCCCTAGTAACAAGACTAAGACATATGGTCCCTATTATGTGCCAAGCATGGTTCTAAGAGCTTTTACCTCTATTAACTCTTACTTTTCAGAACAACCCCAGGATGTAGGAATTGATAATATTATACATTTTATAGAGGATAAGACTGAGGCACACTTAAATGATTCCCAAGGTGACAATTTGTAAGTGACACAGTGTAGGCAGTCTGGTTCTGGAGTACATGATCCTAACCACTACTTTACATGCTTAAAGTAATGATAATCTGCTCTGTTTTTCGCCAAGTACCAGGTATAGGGAACCCACCCTCCATTAAGCAAGTTTGAACAGAGTGGGAAACAATTAACAAAGTTGCTTCTACAGTAGTCCCCCCTCCCCTTATCCACAGCTTCACTCATTGCAGTTTTAATTACCCATGGTCAACCGTGGTCAGAAAATGTTAAATGGAAAATTCCAGAAATAAACCATTCATAGCTTTGACTTGCGCACCGTTCTGAGTAGTGTGATGAAATCTCGGGCCCTCCCGCTTTGCCTGCCCAGGATGTGAATCATCCGTTCTTTCAGCGTGTCCATGCGTACAAGCTATCTGCCTGTTGGTCACTTAGTGGCCGTCTCTGTTATCAGATCAACTGTCGCAGTAGACAGGGCTGTGTTCAAGTAACCCTCATTTTACCCAATAATGTCTCCTTCCCCGCACTTCACCTCATCAAATAGGCATTTCATTATCTCACATCATCACGAGAAGGGTGAGTGCAGCTCACCACGATCTCTTGAGGGAGACAGAGAAGTCACATTCACATAACTTTTATTACACTATAGTGTTACAATTATTCCATTTCATTCTCAGGTATTGTTAATCTCTTGCAGTGCCTAGTGTATGAATTGAGCTTTATCATAAGTATGCAGGAAAAAAACACAGTCTATATAGGGTTCAGTACTGCTCGCAGTTTCAGGCATCCTCCGGGAGTCTTGGAAAATACCCCCCAGGGGTAAGGGGAGGGGCTACTGTGCAACTTTAACCCCTTATTCAATGAACTGATGGCTTACATGTCCTTCAGCTACTTAAAGGTACAGGAGACTTTCCAAAGATGTTTTCCTGTGGTGGGGTATGCCTTTTGGTACGATCACTACGATTCCTTTGTAGATTGGTTTGGAGGGGCATAGAGGGGCAGGACTGTTGTGAGCTGATGGTTGCCTAGACTGGGCAATGGAGATGGCTGGAAGAGGAGAGATTCAAGGTATGTGTGTGAGAGAGAACAGATACAACCTAAAGATTGATAGGAAGTGGAGGTAAGGAAAAACTGTGTGGTATTTATTTTTTTGTGTGGAACAGAGAGAATGCACTGTAAAGTTAGAGTTCAGATTAAATTAGATAACTCATGACAAACACTGGACACCATGTACTATAAATGCGTGAGCATGTCTGCTGACGTGGGGACAGGTGGGTTCTGGCACCCTGGGTGTGTCCTGGAGAAAGTGATGTAAACCCCTGTCCCCCTGCTGCCTGACTGTGAGGCACAAGAGATTAGCTCTCTCCTGGCACCCAGAAGTTCCCAGCGCTACCTGTCTTTCATGAGTTCATTTCCTTTTCATCGACTTGAAATAATTTCTACACATCACTAAAGACACATGGTTGCTCGCAGAAGAAGCTGATATTTCATGAAGATAGTTCACTGCTCTTATGTAAACAGGGAAGATGCTTTTGACCTTGTTATCTCCCGACAAACGTACTCTGCTTTGGCGTGACCCAAGCACAGAGGGCACTGGGACCCGTCCCCTCCACGCACGCAGTGGACGAGATGGTTGGGTCAGAGGGAAGGCGACCGCAGGCCAACTGCTAAGTGCAGACTGTGTCCAGCAGGAGGCAGTAAGGACGTGCCAAGGGTTAAAACTTCCCCGTCTGTCTACCTAAGGCCTCTGACAAAGCTGTCACATTCAGGGACATTGTTTTGTGTTTTTTGACATTTAATTTTCTATATCCCACATGTTCTCTAATGTGATCCTCTCTCCTTTCTATTTCACTTCACTTGCTGAAGTCAAGTCAACTCTTTTAGTTCTATTTCATTTTTATGTCAAATGCATTACATTTTTTGAGACATACTTATTGTTAACAAAACTTTTATTTTTCTAATTATATAAAGACTTCATATGCAATAAAATATTCGCTCTGTGGCAAGACACTGCTGTGTATGTCAAAGAGAACGTGGTTCGTAGGTTTATACGTAGCTCCACCAAATCATGAATTGACACGTCAATTAGCTGATGTACAAGGTAATTTGGGGTGTCAGTGAGCAATATACAGAAGTGTAGGCTGTAAACAAATCAAACAGTTCTAAGTTGAAATGCGCTTACATCTAGAAGCAAATGCAAAAGTTGAATTCGAAGGAAAGTTATGAGGGAGAAAGAGAGTGACAAAGCTGTTTTCTTTAATCAGGATGGAGAGTAAGAATTGTTACCACTCGGGAAGTTGAGGCCTTAAATTGCTATTGTTTTGGCATTGTTTACAATCACTTACCAACTGGGTTTTGAGGGTAAATTAGTTTACCTTCTGTTTGTTCTTCTTTTGAGGGCAATTTAACTTCTTTTCTTTAATCTATTATTTCTAATTATCTTCCACGTTAACTCTACACAAGTTAAGTCACATTTCGCCACACTTTATAGGTCCTGGGGCTGTCTTGTCACTACTTTGTCGTTAGTATAATTCTAAAATTCTGTTTGCAATCTGTAGAACCTGGAGTGGTAAACACAGCCAGAATCAAAATGTACTGACAGGTGAAAATATGTTCTTTGATTTTAGTAGGACAAAGAGAAACGTAGTCACACGGCCCTGAATTCCACCACTCTCACATTCTAGGCCTTTGAAGTTTTTCTTTCCATGGCTGTACATCCTTTGGTTCATAGTTTGTGCTTTATTTTTTAATGGTAGAGGTGACTGAGATGCTTAGAGTTGAAAGGACAGGGGTGTTATTTAATAAATATAGATTAATAAAGATAAATATTATTTAATTATTTCTGTAAGGCTGGATAGAAGGGTCATGGAGAGCTCTGTCTGTTCTTCCCACTCTCCACATACTCCTATTGGATAGAGTAGCACTTTTTGAACTTCCACGTGCAAAGCAACCATCTGATAATCTTCACAAAATGCAGATTCTGACACAGTATGTCTGGAGACCTTAAATTCTGTTTTTCTAACCTGATTCCAGGTAGTACTCTGGGGGCCACACTTTGATCTGTAAGGATAAATAGGACAAAGGGAAGGAAGGTCAGGATATCCTAAATATTTTACTTAAATACTTCCACCATGTTGGATATCTTAACATCCATTATCTACTATTAACCCCCAAAATAGCCCCAGGAAGCAAGTGATATTTTTCCTATAATGTGGAAAAATAGTCAGACAGACACAGACATAGCAAATCAGAGTAACAAACTGATCTCTCTGCCCAGTAAGCAAGATGTGCATTGTGAAATTACCTAACTTCTGAAGGGCTGAGTTTCCATTTTGTAAAAGATAAAAGATCTACCTCATGGGGATGTTAGAAGGGTTTGAGATGTACATAAGGCCTGACCCAAGTAATCCCATAACAAGTTGCCTGTTGTTATTATTATAACTCTAATTTTAGCAGTATATTTTGCCAATCAACTAAGAAGAAAATTGAAGTGCTTATATTTTATATTTAGTGTTGGCCATTAAGAGAAGATATAATTTGAATTATCGATGTAATTGACAAATATGTACTTGGTTAAGGTACTTAATCATATAAGTATGATTTAAATAATGAATCTTGGTAATAACCATTCATTGCAAATTATGAATGTACTGAACTTCTTGTAGTTTTCATTAGTCAGCACTGAGGCACACTGAGTGTGTATTTTTTTTCTCAGCATGAAAAAGTACAAGTTAAGTAGTGAACCCTAGTATGCCAATCATTGAGTAATTTCAAGATTGCTAATTAGCATCATGTTGAAGTGGTAAGATTATCAGGGCATAATGCATTCATTTATGTTAATGACTATTTATTTTACAAGAATCACACATTTCCCCTAGAAGCAAAAAGACTTAAAGAACCAACTGGAAGTTTTTAATAAAGTGTTTATGCATTTAAATGCGTGGTTAACTTATAATCATACTGCAATCTTTTATTTAAAAGGAAATGATATAATAAAATGAAAAAATACATTATTTAGAAAAGAAAACTGTTTTCTTTCTAAATACAACTGACATTTTAGTAACCAAAATGGGAATAACCATATAAGTATAGGAAATGCCCTCTGCCCTAAGGAGAAAAAAAAGTCACACAAAAATAATTAGTAACTAATATAGTCTAAATTCTATGAAAATAGCTACATACTAGGTGAGAATTTAAAACATACCCAGGATAAATGGGAGTAATTATAGAAGTGGTGAGTGAGCTCAGATTTGAATAATATACAAGTGGATGATGGATAGAAATGAAAAACTGCTATTTAGGAGACAGCATCTCTCTTTTTGGGAAAAGCATGGGACTAAGGATGAGACAACCTGAGTTTAAATCGGCACAAGTTTGAGCAAGCGACTGTACATTTTTTGAACCACATTTTCTCATTTGCAAAATGAGGGATTTACTAAAGATATTTCCCTAAGTACTATATATTTCTTCAATTCTAAAATTCTATACCTGGCCATCCAGGACAGGAAACAAGGGCCTGTGCAGGCCACATATGTTAGGAGCTAGTAGTAGATAAGATTTTGCACAGAGCATGGGCCAAACTATGGCAGCCTTTGGCACCTAGTACTTGAGACAGAATCATTACCAGCTGCTGAGTATGGCAGTGAGGGGAGTCAGTTCAAAAGAGATCACGATTAAGATGGAGTTTCTGACAATGGAGCCCGTGGATATCAACAGACAGAGAATTCAAACACATGACAATACTGAAAGAGCTATGTGAGTAACATGCAGACTGACTCAGATTGTCAGGACAAAATCATGTGTCATGAACATTCAAGCAGATGAACTGGGCTCCGTGTAGAAGTGTCAGAACAGGAAACATGAGGTGTCTATAGAGTTCAGTCCAGGAAACTCAACACATGTCAGTACTAATGAGGGAAGGGAGCATAAACCAAGGACTCCAGTAAAAGCCAGGGGTTGAGAAATGTAGGGATCCAGGCATGGAACCAATGGCCGAGGTACTGATCCAGTATTAATCTACTAAAAAACTGGTGACAGAATCAGCTATAAAAGTAACCTCCATTTTGAACTAAATTCTTTCTGCATTAGGATGCCTTCTGCAAGCTTTTTCTCAGGTCTTGTACTGGGAGTGGGGAATTTTCAAATTAATCAGCACAGCTGACTTTTTGGGGAAGAGATCACCCATTGGATCAGATTTTGAAAAGAGCTCCTGGTCTTTTCACTTTCTCTTCTTTTATGGACAAAGAGTGACTTATCTAATTGGTAAATTAAGCTCCTTTCTAGCTTTTAATTTTATAATCAGAGAAGCTTTCTGGACTCCTCTCGCTCATCCAGCAAGGAGCCCACCCCTGCAGGTGGATGGCTTGTGGTTGTCCAGTTTAGTCTTGCAGGGGGATTTAGATCCAAACTCCAAGGTAAGGTATTTGGAAGCCCTGTGTCTGCATATCAAGGCCATGTTCTATAACCCAGGCTCTCTTTCTATCATACTCTTCTGTCTGTATCTCATTTTCTTAAAAAATCTGAGGCAAAAATGGATGTTATTGTGCCTAAATTAGCACAAAGAATCAGATTGTCAAATTAGATGCATGACATCAGACAGCTTACCTAGTATCAAATTTTACCAGTTGTTTATGGATGCAAGCAACAAGAAACGGGCAGAAAGGAAGAAATCTAGGGCATTCTATGAGGCTCCTTAGGTCTGTCTTTGAGGTATCAGATATGCATTCCAACCAGAGTAATAGATGAAGTTTCTAGAAAGATTTGCATATCACCTCACCCAGTAGGGATTTTTAGGTTATGAATCACCTGTATTTTATAGCCAGATTGTTATAGGGCTTATGTGACATTTTAAAGGGAGCTTTGCTTCAAAAATCCACAGATTCTAGCTTTATGGACTATAAATAAACCAAACCAGGGACATCCTGCTAAAAGCATTCTATAGATAAGAACTCTATTAAAGTCATTAGTTTATTTACCAGGAAGCGCTTTATCAACATGTTTACAAGAAGAACAACGCAGGCCTTACCCCTGGGCATTTTTCTTAATAATGAGAAAGAAAGAGGGACACACACACACACACACACACACACACATACACACATGCTAATGCTTTAATACCTTCTTTTCTAAAACACTAAATTCCCGAGACTGAGGTAGGGACTATCAGAGTGGGGATAGATATAGTGCATTTCTGGTGTTAAGCCAGTAACCATTGTTGTTTGTTATTAGCATAAGTATTAATAAGAAAACTATTATCCCAGGAAGGGAAGCATAGCCATACCTTATAGAAGAGTAAATGGAGGCAGATTGACCGGTCAGGAGGCATGCTATGGTGAGTCCGAGCATTACAGTAATAGCAATAACAATGGGGAGGAAAGAGTGAAACCCAAAGGTATTTTAAAGAAAAAAAGATGACAGAAACTGGTAACGTTGACATTAAGAATAGACTAAATGTAAGAGCAAAAGGTTTACCTACAACTTCTAGTGAAGGAGGTAAAACTGAAAGTGGTAAAATGAAAATAAAGGGCATATTTGCAGAGTAGTTCAAAGACAAGAGAAAAAAAGATAATCTGAATTTAATTGATGAGTGAGAAGATATGACAGTCATCCAAAAGGAAGTAAGTCAGATGTATTAGAAAAAAGCAGGATTAGAGACTATGTGAAAGTTGGGGAATTAGTAAGAAAAATCTAATAGTCGATTGATTCAGTTAGCAAATATGCATTGAACATAATACTGTGTTGTATGTAGACATGGGGGATATAGATGTCAACAAACAGTTACAAAGCAAACAAAAACAAAGAAACACAAATCCCTGCCCTTCATTATTCAATTCCTGTGTGTCTCCAATTTAATCTCTTACCATTCCCAGACTCTGACCTCAGTGATTCAACCAAATTCTGAATTTGATTATCCTAAAATGAACCTCCACCCTCATCCCTCACCAAGAGAGATCATGGCAGGTGATATCTCTTCTTGAACACTTTTACCCTCTGCAATGAATGGGTCAGTGCTCTGCCCACATTCCCTCTCCCACCCATCCAGTGCGTAGCAGTCTGATCTCCAGCTGCCAACATCATGGGCAAAAAAATCCCCAGGGGCTTCCTTGCACTGGTGAAGTCCACTTTGCCCACCCCTGTGGCAGTCAAGAAATGATGGGCATTAAGGCCTGCTGGGAGCAACCCTAAATCAGTACTGGCAGCAGTCAGGGTATAAATAGTGCCCTTACCCCCGGGGCTGGATATCTCTGAGGAACGTCTCCTGTACTGAAGAGGTTCTCCAGCAGGGTTTAAGATCCAGTCCCCACAGTGGGATCTGCCTTTTCTTTCTTGTCTTAGAATTACTGTAGGCAAGGATAACTATATACACCCTCTCCTATCCAAAATATCATTTACTGAATGTGTTTAGCTGTGGGGATACAGTTAGAGCTTCCCATTTTTGCTTTAAAAAGAAAAAGCTAAGACTTTAAGCTGCTGAAAAGCCATTGCCATCAACTATCGGGTGACGTGAAAATAGGTTGAGATCTTGTCAGTTTCTATTAGAAAAATACCCTTATGGGCATCACACTACCCTGGTTGCTAATTGGCATTTGGCTTTGACTTTGAAAGTTTCAGGAGCTAGAATAGCAGCAGCACCAATGTCAAGGAGGACAAGCAGACACGACACGACACCGCTCAGGCCCAGATGAGTAGTGAAGCTACTTGGTTTCTCTAGTGTGATCGCACTCATATGGGCCGTGTTAAGACATCCAGTGCTGCTGGAGGAGCTGATGAATCCGACAGAGGTAGAGCTTTTTACAGGGAAATAAGGCGCATGAATGTCAGAGGTAAAGGTCAGATTGTTATGTTCTAATTCACGCCTTTCAATTTAAGGGTTCTCAAAAAGTAGTTAGCGATGTATGCGTGCTCTAGACACCTTGCTCTGCAAGTTTAATTTTGAGCATATAATCAAGATAGAATTTTATCTTTGGAAAAGTTTATGGACATTTTTATGCATTCAGTCTTGATATCAATCATGGTCTTTATGGTTGTTTTGATATGACTTTAGCATTATCAAATCACTATCCTAAACTTTTCAGGACATAATGAACATACACTAAAATTTAAAATAAAATTTGTTTGCCAGACATGCCTAGAGGAAATAAGTTATTAGATTTTATATTATGTAGAAATGTCAGTTTTCTAGCCAATTTCATTCACTGGTTCATTCAATCAGTCACTTATTCCGGGCACTAGAAATTGAGCAGTGACTGAAATACACAGTACAAATCACCTGCCTTCATGGAGATTAATTCTGGAGGAGAAACTGGAAGTTAAAACAAAGTTAAACAAATAATATACATAGAGGTCAGTGCTATGGTGAAAAATATGTAAATCAAGGGAGTGTGACAGGACTCGGTAAGGTGAGTCTGGGGACTTGAATAGCATTTTAAATAAGGTGATCAGGGAAGCACTCGCTGAGGAGATAACTGGGCAAAAGCAGGAGGGGTGAGAGAGTGTCAGGCCAGCGTCAGCTGCAGGGCCCTACCAAGCAGAGCTGATGCGAAGGGTCTAACATAGAACGTTCTCTCCACGGCAGTTAAGTCTGTGCCGCATGGATAGGAATGAATGAGAGCAGGAGAAGCGGAAGATATGGTGAGACAGGTAGCAATGGTTGGTTGGTTTTTCTCGTTTGTTCATTTGTTGCTTTCAGTTTTATATCCCACGTATGAGTGAGCTCATATGGTTCCCAGACAAACACTCACAGACACAGACAACAGAATGATGGTTACCAGAGGGAAGGGGGGTGGGGGGAATAAAGGGGCAAGAGGGTCAACTTACGGTGATGGAAGAAGATTTGACTTTGGGTAGTGAGCACACAATGCAATATGCAGATGATGTGTCATAGAATCGTGTGCTTGAACCCTATGTAATCTTATTAACCAGGGCCATCCCAATACATTTAATTTTTAAAATGGGGGGGGAAAAAGAAAGCATGAGATAGATTTATAGCCACTGAGAAGATGTGCTCATTGTAAATGACCAAATTTAAAAAGCAAGCTGTGAAATAGTATGTTATAATTTTATTTAAGTAAGAAACTTAGAGGTCGGTGTATATGCCTATTTATGTAATTGTGTATAATATACGTTATATCTTTGGATCTTGGGAAATGTGTGCTTTATATTAATGTTTCAAATAGTATATATGCATAGGCAGAGTTCTGGGGAAATATATAACACACTCTACGGAGCTAAACCCTGACAAGTTTTAGGGAAAAATAGGGCTGAAATGTGAATCCTAATTGTTTATGCTCTATAACTCTGTAATGTATATTTTTAAATAAGCACTTACTACTTTTGTGATTATAAATAAAAACTGAGGCCTTAAAGAAATATTAATTCTATATTTTAAAATGATTATATCTGAATAGTCAGATTCTAGGCTTAAATTTCTTATTTCTGCATTTTCCAAATTTTCTATGGTGAACACATGCCATCATTGTAATCACAAAAATAATAATTATATTTTGAATCTAGCATGTCCATTTTATTTCTATCATCATAGAAAAGAAGAAAAAATAAGTTGAAAAAAGTACACAAATATTAGCATTTTCCTTCAGTTAATGACACTCTGGTGTTTCTTGTATTTCAGCGAATTTGAACTTTTTTCTATAAGCTATACTCTTGAACTAATAAAAAATCAAAACAAAACCAAGCAAACAACAAAAACAAAGCACAAAAATAGAAGTAGCAATGGGCCTGATCGTATAGGGTCCTGAGATCCATTCCAAAGCCTTTGTTTTTTTAATTTTATTTTTTATTGTTGAGAGTATTACAGACTTGCTCCCTTTTGCCCCCCTCCTCCCATCTCCCTCCCTCCTAGGTCTTCACCTGTCTAGTGTCTTTGTTTTGTAATGTGAGCTGTATGGGAAGCTTTGTTGGAGGATTCTGAGCAAAGGAATGATAAGAATTGGTTTATATTTTAGTATTGTCAATCTGACTAACATGTTAAGAATAGAAGTGGAATGCATTAGTCAGATAGGCAAATGGCTTTAAAAAAAATAACACCTTCAAGTCACAGTGGCTGAACCTAATAACGGGTGTGCATTTTTTTTCTTTTTCGTGTAATTAAGTGAATCTGAATGTTCAGCAGAGAAGGGCCCTGCTCCAAGGAGTCAGCGAGGTGCTCAGCTGTGTCTCTGGGGCTCTCTTTGCGTCCCAGCCCAGAGTGTCCGCCACCTCCTTCTGCCTGAGGGTGGCCAGGGAAAGAGCGGAGGGACCCTGAGAAGCGGCACAGACAGTGTCATTTTCAGCGGCCAGAACTCCGTCCCACGGCTGTACCTAAAGCAGGGAGGCCGTCCCACGGCTGTACCTAAAGCAGGGAGGCCGGGAAATGCTGTCTGAATCTGTGTGGGAGGGAAAGGGGGTGGGTTTTGGAGGACAGATTATAGTGCCTGCTACAGGGAGCACAGGAGAAACGGACGTGTTCGGAGGTCGTTGCTTTTGTCTGGTAGAGAGATGTTGGCAGCCTGGACCACAGGGGCAGCACTGGATGTAGCGAGGACGGTGAACTGAAGGATTTCCCCAGCTCTTCTTTTTTCTTTTCTTTTCTTTTTTTTTGGCAGAGGGGAGGCAGTCTTAATAGATGCTATATGAAATGAACACTCATCCCCTTCCCCAAACTTGATGCTTGGGGCTTTCTTTTAATTGAGCCACTAACTAAAACATAGGTAGAATAAACATGAATTCTACCTATGTAGGTTAAATATTTTTCCTTCAAAAAATAAATTTAAACTAATATAAAATAGTATAAAATATGCTACTAAATATGTACATGTTTTTTTAAAAAATCGTAATCATACTCTTGCAGCATAAAACTTTAACTTTACAGATTTTATGGAATCACAAATTTTCAGGGTTATAAGGGATCTTAAAGGTCAGTTTCTTTTCTGAATTTAAATCATCGGTTTTATCCAAGTTGCAATGAAGGGGTTATATTTTTAAATCAGTATGTTACTGATTCTTCTTTCTCATTCTTTCATTTTATGTGGGTTTAGACATGCCTTTTTGGTGTGAATATGCCTTCCTTCAGTGTTCAGTATCATTATAAGTCAGACAATGTGCTATTGATTTGTTCAAGTGATTTTTAAATCTCTGGAAAAGTAGCACTTAATCCAATAAATTCTGTAGTAACTAAATCAAATCAGATAAAGTGATTGTTTTGTGTTACATGTAACATAAAGATTGTGAATCTCCATCCTCTGTCTCAGGACGTCTCAACCTTTTTTTCCTCATTAGTCTCCCATGTTACCTCTCAAGATATTTTTTCCTAATCTCTACATATCCCACAAAATTGTATTACTCTTACAGATATAACCTGTATCTGTTTATGTACTGCAGCCCTTGGGAGATCAAAAAACCATTGTAATTTCTAAGATTTTGCTCCCTCCCCATAAACCTATGTTTATTCGCTAGAACATACTGTTGACCAAGTTGAGAGTGCATGTCTTCTTTGATTAATAATAATAGTTCATTTATCAAGCACCTAACAAAATGTATGAATGCAGAATCCAGAGTCAGGCTCTTTGGGTTAATATCCTAGCTCAACTATTTAACAGATGTGTAATTAGGCAAGAGTAACTCAATGCTCTTCAGTTTTCTGAATTTAAAAGAAAACTAATAGCACCCAAATTTGTTAAAGTAATACTGATGGCTGTAACAAAACCCAGACGTATGATGTTTCAAATATGATCGAGTGTATTTCTCACTAAGGTGAATCCCCAAAAGTCTTTCCTGAGTGTCAAGTCAGCTTTATGGCAGGTATTGGCTCCTTCCATCATGGGCACCACTAACTTTAAGCCCAGACATGGCTTCCAAGGTTACCTTGGAAGTTGATTTCCAGCCATCAATTAAGACAAGATACTTGAGAATTGCCCATGAAAAGTCTTTATGGGCCAACGTGGAAGTGGTACACGTTACTTCTGCCCACATTCTGTGGACCAGAGCTGTCTTATAACCACACTTAACTTCAGGGGACACTGGGCGATATGATCCATCTCTGTGTTCAAGGAAAAGAGGAGATGAATTTGATTAACTCTTTGCTACAGTAGCTATTTTATAGCATGGTGAGAATTAAGCTATTTGGAAGATACGCAGTGCTTAGAAGAGCCTAGCACTGGAACTAGGTTCTTTATAGGAATGTTTTGAGGGTGGAATATAGAAAATAAGTTTAAATACCATCTTATGCCAGTGAAGGAATTGAGATTTATAGAAATTAAGTAACTTGCTCAGTGTTACTAAGGTAGAATTTGAACCACGGTCAATCAAAATGTAAAACCTGTTGTTTTTGCCCCCCATTCTGTTGTGCTTTCTTCAGTGAGTTTAATTAGTCACTTTTATTTTATAAAAGTAACTCTCTTTTTGTTCTGCTGGTAAATCAAGGATTCCTTGATAAAGTGACATAAATATTTAGACCATTTTATGAAGTGTCTTGGATTATTATAATAAATATAATGATGATAAGTCTAATTCTTGAGTTTGTAATTTCTGTAGGCAGAGTTTTTAATAAGACAACAGTTTTAGCATGTTTCAGAGAGGCAATGAATAAAAATGGGTCACTTTTAGAAATGGAGATCTAGTACCATAATGAGAAACACATTTCTCTGAGGATATGTAAGTTAATCTAAGTGAAGTAAACAGACCTTTGAAAGTTCTGTTGATCTTTTTAATAGTTGGGACTATATAAGACCCTATAAACATAGCCAGCATTTTACCTCTTGCCAATTTATTCGCTGTGTCATCAAGATGACGTCTTGGTGTCCATTTTCTTATTCAATATTTTTCTATAGAGATTCTGTGAAGTGTAACAACAACTTTATAGCTGGTAACTTTTTACAGGGATTATGATGTAACCAAACTGTTAAGTAACACATGAGAGTATGAGAAAAATACTACACCTTAGCACTGATGTGTTCACGTTTGCTCTTTTCTCTACCAGTTTTCTTCATGTACACGTTTTTCACGTCAGTGGTTACATATCATACTTAGCTGTTTATAATCTTTGTTTCCTAATATAATTATCTATTTCTGTGGAGTCTTTAAGTGATCATTTTATTTAATAGTAACTTTTTTAATGATTAGAACATTCTTTCATGCTGTTGTATCATTGGTCACATTTAACCGATGCTGACTTTTTTACTTCTCATTTCTTATTCTCATGTGTAGACTTCCTTCTTATGACCAGTAAACATAGGCTGACAAGTTATTTTCAGTTTGTGTCAGCATAACATTTTGGCTTAATTCCATCTCTATTCCTCCTAGGGATTGCTTCCTGTCTTTTAAAAACAATTTAGTTTTTGCTTCTGTCTCTTCCTAGCTACGGTTATCATTCATGGACTTTCTTGAGGGATCCTCTCCATTGTAGTTTTAAGAAAGTCTGTTCTCTTTCTAAACATCACCCATCAACTTTAGCATTCAAGTAATATCCTGGCATTTTGTTTTGTTTTTGCCTTATACTACAAGATCATCTGGATTGCACTATTTATTATTTCTTCGCCTATAAATAGATTACTTTTCAGAATTTCATAATTCAATATTTTGTAGAGCTATTAGAGTTAATATAACATGCTGGATTACTGATAAAAGTTGTCCAGAAGATAAATAAAACGTGTAAAGATGATGACTGATATAACTGTAAAATATTTTTCACATTCCTTCAAATATAATGCATATAAAGAGATACAATTAATTTAAGTTTAATTAAATTTAAAATAGTGTTTAAATTAATATTCTTGGGATGAGAAAAGTCTGATGTTGGGAATCTCCACAATAGAGTTTTAAATATTAAAGGCATGGAACATACATCAGAACCTTGGTTCTTATCTCAACATAAAGGTCCCATGAAACATTGATCTTAAAGCTTTTAAAGTTTTATCATTGCATCCTGGTATTGGTTTACTATTATTTACTGTTGTTATTATTATTAGTTTCACACAGTTAAACATTTATTCTATGAAAAATATGACAGTTACAAAGCCATGCACCAATTATTTCCAAGTCTTCATTTTCTGGGTACATGATAGTATACTTTTGGCCCCCTTATTGGGGGGTTAGGGCTATAGGATAGGGTTAGCCAGTGAATTTTGAACAGAAGTAGCATATGGCACTTCTATTCAGATTTTACTGGCAGTGAAAGATTCTCTGGAGTTTATTTTCCCTCTGACACGACAACTAGCCTTGTTAACAGAAGGTGACTGCTCTGACAGCATTGGCCTCGATGCACACATAGGACATCAAGAAATAAACCTTTGTTGATTTAGATCAACACTGTGATTTTGGGATTGTTTGTTACTGCAACATAACCAGTTATATTCTGTTCATTACAGGAAAGTCAGTTCTTGGTTGACTTGAATATTTACCATTTACTGATCTAGTTAGTTTATGCCAAATGATAAATGAAGAATTCCAATTTCAAATTATTGATTGTTTTAGCTGTAATCTCAATGGGGAAAGGTGGTTTGGTTAATTTATCCCCTATGACTGATTCTCCAACTGATTCTCTGACAAGGTAATTTGATAGCTTCTTATTTTGTAATGTAGATTACATTGCTTTCATTCATTTCAGAATTAAAATGTGTCTTCTGCATAGCAATATTTCATTTGCAGAATAAATGTTAGTTGGATAAATTAATAACTGCATGCCTGTTGCTTTATTTTTCTATTCTTTATTTGCTAAGTGCCATTTGTTTTTTAGTCTAATGGTATAGCTATCCACAAGTTTATCAGGAATTCTCTATAAACAGATCTCTTATTGATTCACATGGGGAATACCCCAGGCATGTATTATCTAAGGGAGTATATTTTGAAACAGTCATAGAAAAGTTTGTTTTGACACCATGTTACAGTGTGTACTCATTTGATATATCTGCATATTCCTGAAAACATTAAATGTAATTGGAATTTATATTAATATATTTGAATTTCAAATGTATTTGGAAGGTGTTGCTTTTTAGGGCAACATTTCTATGAATTCTTTTGGAGAGCCAATATTTATTTTATGCTTATTCATAATTAAGATTTAATAAAATGACTTTACTTAGAGTGAAAAGTCAGCATCGTATTTACCTCAGAATTAAACTTATAATCAGCATTAAATGTAATATATTGTTGAATCAGAGTTGTAGCTATGAGATAATTTATAATTATAAAATATTTCCATTAATTTATCCCAAAAAAAGAGCTAAGAGTGGTAAACTAATATAATCTTTGTTTTGAGGTTTAAGCATTTGATCCCGGGGATATAAAATCTAAGGTAGAGGCTATATTAGTTGAGTGAAGGTTCTGTAACAGAAAAGCTATTAAATAAGATTGATGTCTTATGAAGTCTGAAGGCTCTGTCCTGGGGGGAAAAAACAACAAAAAAACAAAAACTGAAAGAACAGCCCACTGCCAAAAAGAGGCTAGTTAAGGCAGTGCCTTTGGAGAGGGGCAAGTTTCTTTTCAAGAAATCAATTTTAAGTCCTTTGGAAAAGATTTTGGTTTGAGAACTCGCCTTCAATATTTGTGTCCCTCTCATCATACTGACTGAAATGATAAAAGGGAAATTAATGAGCACAAGGGGAAAAACCCATATCAGCCAGGAGTAATATGCCACAGACTTTGACTGTACACAGAACACATTGACTCTTTAAAGTAAAGTAATAAGAGTAGCTTACTAACCTCCTGAATGAGAAAGCTGTTGGCAAGTTAATAAACCAAAACAAAGAGTAACTGTTGGCTGAACACTTAAGAGTGCGGAATAAGAGGCAGGACCTAAAGGTAAGAATGGGCTGTGGTGTAAACAAGGACCGATCACTTGGGACCCATTTTACTATCATGTATTTACAACATTTTAATCATAACCACCATTTGCTAAGGCAATAGAAAACATTAAAAAAAAATTGAGACAGAAGTACCTACTCTTTAAATATTCTAAAAGTTTCTCAAAAGTGTACCATACCATAATGTGAGGTTAAAAAGGTTGAAAAGTTTAGGTGTATAACAGAGGTTCTGAGTGTGAAGCCATTTAAACATTGACTTAATACCCCATAACGTTAATTAACATAGTAAAATTAAAAGTAGTGAAAATACAATAAATTAAGGAGAAAACTTAGTAATGTTTATTAAAGATAAGGAAGTCATAAGAATACAGTAAAAATCTGAACAAAATCAATATAAGTGCTTATCCACAGGGTACTATTTTAAACATTACACATGTATATGCTTAATTTTTAATCATTATATTTCTATTATTATTTCCATTTTAAAAATAAAAAAATGTCTACAAAAAACCCACTTTAAATGTAAAGATACGTATATATTGAAAAGTAAATGGATGGAGAAAAATATACCATGCTAACACTGATAAAAAGAAAGCAGGAGTAGCTAAATTAATTTCAGGCAGAGCAGACTTCAAAGTAAAGAAAGTTATAAGGAATAAAAAGTTATCATTGCATAATGATAACGAGGTCAGTTCTCTAAGAAGACATTCAATTCTTAACATGTATGTACCTAAAAATAAGGCATCAAACTACATGAATAGAAATTAATAGAACTTCAAGGATAATTATATGAATCCATTATAATAACTGGAGATGTTAATACCCCTCTATCAAAAAGGGACAGACTCTCACAATACAACATAGAGATGTTTTGTTATAGAATTGTACACCTGAAACCTATATAATTTTATTAACCAATGTCACCCAATAAAGTCAATAAAAAAGAAAAAAATTGACAGATTAAACAGGCAGAAAATCAGTAAGGATATGTTGAACTCAACACCACCATCAACTGGATATAATTGACATTATAGACTATTTTATTCAACAACAGCAGAGTTCATATTTTTCTCAAGCTCACATGGAACATTCACCACGACAGACCACATCCTGGGTTATAAAACACACCTTAAATTTAAAAGAATAGAAATTGAATGATGTCTGCTCTTAGACCACAATGGAATTACACTGGATATCAATAACAGAAAGACAGTTTGAAAATCCCAAAAAACATGGATATTAAGCAATACACTTCTAAACACATGGGTCAAAGAAGAAATCTTGAGAAATTAAAAAATATTTTGAACTAAATGAAAATGAAAGTACAACTTATCAAATATTGTGACATTAAATATATATTGCTAAGTTAGAGAAGCTAGTGTGAAAAGACTACATACTGTATGATAATATAATATAATATTCCATACAATATAATATTCCAAAACGGGCAAAACTATGGAGGCCAAAAGCAACAACAATCAATCGTTGCCAGGATTGGGGATGGAGAGAGATGAATAGGCAGAACACGGGATGTGTAGGGCTGTGAAAACACACAAGATACCGTGGTGGGTACATGGCAAAGCCATACAACGTGCACCACCAAGCCAACCCTAAGTCATCCTTGGGATTTAGGTGCTTATGACTGGCTAACATAGGTTACTCTTGGTAAAAAAGAAAGAAGAAAGAAAAAGAAAGAAGGAAAGAAAGAAAGAAAGGAAGGAAGGAAGGAAGGAAGGAAGGAAGGAAGGAAGGAAGGAAGGAAGGAGGAAAGAAAGAGAAAGAAAGAAAGAGAAAGAAGAAAGAAAGAAAGAAAAGGAAGGAAGGAAGGAAGGAAGGAAGGAAGGAAGGAAGGAAGGAAGGAAGGAAGGAAGGAGAGAGAGAGAAAGAAAGAAAAAGAAAGAAAGAAAGAAAGAAAGAAAGAAAGAAAGAAAGAAAGAAAGAAAGAAAGAAAGAGAAAGAAAGAAAGAAAGAAAGAAGAAAGAAAGAAAGAAAGAAAGAAAGAAAGAAAGAAAGAAAGAAAGAAAGAAAGAAAGAAAGAAAGAAAGAAAGAAAGAAAAAGAAAGAAAGAAAGAAAGAAAAAGAAATAGATTCTGGTGAGTGACGTTGACAATCAGAGAGACTATGCATGTGTGGGGCAGTGGGTGTATAAGAAATCTGTGTCGTCCTTTCAATTTTGTTGTAAACCTAAAACTGCTCTAAAAAGTCATCATTTTAAAAATCAAGGAATTTAGATGCAGAGAGATTGAGCATTAGGCCGACTCCTATGACTGGAACTTGAATTCAGTCCAGTGATCCTGTTCGTTCTGGTTTGGTTTCCCTTCAGGAGCCCGAGCATACTCCACTGCCTTTAAACATAGAAGTACGTTCAAGCGTACCTTACATAACGCTGATTTCAGATTAAAAAGAACTGAAAGAAAATAAAATTAAATATTTCCAGTAAGGTTATGTTTATTGCAGTATAAAATCCCTAAATATGCAATTATAGTTACTATAGGAATGTGCCAAATACTTCAGTAGGTATTTTAAAATTCTGCTTCATGTATTTAGAAGTTATGTCATTAATTGCAGTCATGTTTGGGTTTGTAGCTCCCTTTGTAAAGGTGAGTTAACCTCTACTGTGTTGACGTTATTCTCTTTAAGGCTCTTTTTCCTAAAATATCTCTTTTGTCTGATATTAATATAGTTAGAGTAGCTCTCTTTGGCTTGATATTTACATGGTACGTCATTTCTCATTCTGTTTTACAATATCCCTGTATAATTATGTCTTGGAAGTCTTTTGTAAGTATCTTAGACTTGTAGTTTTAAAATTTAGTCCGTAACATACTTTTCTTCAATTGGAGCATTAAATCAGTTTACATTTCATGTACTACTAATGTGTTTGGGTTTAAATCTGCCATCTCCTTTTGTACTCGCTGTTTATTTTACATGTTTGACATTTGTTTTACTTTCCTTTCTTGGCTTCGTTTTTATTATAAAAATATTTTCAATTACATTTTCTTCCTAAGAAGTTTGGAACTTATAGATTATTTACTGCTTTTTTGGGGGGATTACTCTAGAGATTATGGATTATGCACTTAAAGTACTCAAAGTTTGATGTTAAACTATTTTAGCTTCCTCTGCACCCCTTCTGACATTATCATTGCCGTACATTTCAATTTCATCGTATTCCACCAACACATTACTATTGCTTTATCCAATTAGCACGCTTAGATTCGCTCGTGTGTTTGCCACGTCCACTGATAACCTCCTACAAATTGCAGATACCGCCACATGCTTACTCCCTTTCCTCTTATTTTCGTCTAGTTGTTAATTTTGACATAGCTAGCAATTTCTAACATGCCACATAATTGTCTTTTTAGAAAATTATTTTATTGTTCATTCTATCTCTTCTCCCAACTAAATTGTAAGTTCTGAATGCAGTGATTTTGTCCCATGTGCTCATGAGTTTGCTTCAAGCCCCGGGAACGGTTCCTGCCCCATATAAAAAGCACAAATCCCATGTTTGAGTAAAAGAATTAATTTATTCTTACATCTCTTATGCTCCATCCTGACATCAGTACCCTTCTTTCTAAAGTCTACCTGTAGAAGTTCCCTTTCTAAAGGTTTGTTGGTAGGCTCTCTGATTTTTTTTACTTTTATTCTGAAAATGTGTTTAGCGGAGTATGGAATTTGTTATTGTATATCAGAATGACATCTGGTTTCCTCCTCTGCTGTTGAGCAGTCAGCTCTCAGCCTGCCTGGCCCTCCTTTGTGATCATCTGTATCTTTTCTCTGACTACTCTAAAAACTTCTTTTCACATTTGATACTTGGAATTCTCACAATGTTGTCTTTAGTATGGATTTCTTTTGATTTAGCTTTCTTTGGGGTTCATTAGATTTCTTGAACCCATGGATTGTCTTTCATCACTTCTGGCAAATTCTCTGCCATTGTCTCTTCAAAAACTGTTTCTGTCTACATTTTTCCTTCCGTGCTGCTTTTAAGCTTTAATTAGACATGTTTGCCTTCCCTCTGGCTTTCATGTTTATTTTCTCTGCTTCCGCTAACTCTTACTCCTGCTGGCTCTCCTTGACAGCGCCTGGCTTCTTGCAAGCTTCGTTATGTTTTACTATGAGCTGCTCTTCCTCCTTGAAAAACTATTTGTGGGGATTTTTGAGGCTAAGAATGAATATGTATTCCTTCAGAGAATTGCTTTTGCTACCTCTCTGAGAGAAGCTTGTGCTAAAGATGCAGCCCGATGTCTTTTTTTGTCTGCTAAGTTGATGTGCAATGCGATCGCACATCTATGTTAGTGATAATTCAGGGATCTCTTACTCACCGGCTCTACTCTAGGCCGAGGCACCCTTTCTCAGCGTCCGGGCCTGCAGTGATGTGGCGTGCACTTATTTCTGGGTCACCTTGTCCTCTGAGGATACAGATAAGGATCTTGAACTGGCCAAGTGATGGTCTGGTGTGCATCACCCTGGTCTTCACCCTGTTTCTGAGTCATCCTGGTTCTACAGGTGAAAGTCAGCACATCTCCTGGAACTGGGATGACTGAAGGTCAGAGTCCGTATCTACTGAAGTTAGTTCCTAGGATTCTCATACAAACATGCTGTTTGTCTACAAGCTACATCTTAGCCAGCATTTACAGACACCGTGTCAAAACAGTGGTGGGGTGGGTTACAATTCCCCACTGTTACAGAACCAGTAGATATTTTTAACAATAATGCATTTTAAATTTTATTTACTTATTTCAGTTGTTAAATATTTTATGAGAAACATATTCATATGGTAATATAAACCAAAACAGTAGAGATGATCCTATAATAAAAAGTAGAAATTCCCTGGCTCCACCATTCCTACCTCTAATCCTATAGCTAGAGACAATCACTTTCAAATATTTCAAGGTTTTGCTCTTTTGTTGGTTACTTGATTCTCTGAAAAACGTGAGAATTGCAACACTCTTAATTTGCTCGTGCCATACATGTTCTACTGATTTCCTTGCTAGGTTATATTTATACTCCTTCCTATATCTTCTCCCCATAACCTGCCAATATAATTATATCGTTGTCTTTATTCCCTTATTATGTTTGAAACTTGAATAATATGCCTATACTTGTATCCCCTGTCCATATACTCTAGGAATAATATTTTGACTCCCCTGTTTGTAACATAAGGATATCACCTCTACTTACCACTTCTCACCCCAGTTCTTCCCTTTTTTCTTCTTCATCACTGCTACCTCCCTTCTGTGGGTTTTTGTTTTTTCTGTAGTAATAACAACTATAGTAAATAGCACATTTTATTTCTCTTAAAAATTTCTATTGAACTTCTAAGTGTTTTAAGCTTTCTTTAAGCATATAGCTATTTGATAGTGAAGGTGTTTTCCCTCCTGTCAGATTGTTCATGATTCCGTTAGCTCTTCTCATGGTCATTTAATGCCTGATCTTTCAAATCAGAAGTTCTGTTTTAGTCTGTTCTTATATTGAAATTCCTCTGTTGCTTGGGTTCGTTATTTGCTGTTCTCTTAATCTTTTCCTCTGCTTTGTATTTTGTGAAGCACCTGGAACTACACAGTACCCTAAAGCCTAACTAATTATACTTGGCCAAAAAAAGGAGGCAAATGCTTTATTTTGGTTTGCAAATCCTAGGAGGTCACCGCTTTGTTAACTTTAGTTTGCTGCAGAATAATTTCAGGAAAAAATACACAGAGATTCCTTGTTCCTTTTCTTGGCCAGTAATTGAAAGTTTACAAGCCATTATTTTATGTTCACAAATTATTTTTCAAAGTATTTCACTGTATACTTGTTTATATTGAAGCTCATTGGCCAATTCTATGCTAACTCACAAAGTTATATTTTTTCCAACATGCATCATTTAGGTTAGTATCTGCTTTCTCATAAATGCTTAATTAAGGCAATTTGACACTGTTGATATTTCACTGGACTTTTTCATCATTCCTCCAGATTGTTTATGATCGTACATGATATTTCTCAGGCAGGATTAATATATATGTCCATGAGTTATATACATATTAGTATAACAAATATTAGAGTGTAAATTCAGATAAAGGATATTAGTGTCTTGTAGTATTAGGTTTTAAGCATGCTGAAGTCCCAGTAGTTTAGGTAAGGAAGGGACAGAAAACTGGGAACAGATGGATCCAGAGTCAGGTACTTCCCACTGCTCTGGATTTAGTCCTGCAGGAAGTGACAGTAATTCAGATGACAATGTTCCGTGTGGATGTAATGTGGTAGCAGGTGTCTCTAGGGCAAGTCAGGATACTTATAGATGCCATCATTGCCATTGCAGATGGTGTGAATTATTTGCACCTGACTAGAGGCGTAAAGATGTGTGTGGTCTTAGGGAGAAAGGGAACCAGGACCATGATTTACCTTTTAAAGGGAGATAGACTTCAATCAAGAAACAAAAGTATCATTCTAGTTGTACATTCAAGAAACCAAGGCGTAGGTAAGAAAAGACTGCGGCTCACTGAGCACAGAGGGACCTTGGGAGTTTATCTAACCTAGTGTTTATCAGGATGTGACCTATCATGATTCCCCGGAGTTCTAGCTAACAGTTCAGATCCTTCGTTCTCTCCCAGTTGTTAAGACAGAGATAGAATTCCGTAGTCTGTATTAAACTCCCTGGGAGATCCTTATGAATCTTAAAATTTAGGAGCACATCTCTAAGCAAGCAAGACCCTGAGCTTAGGACAGGAAAATACATTCTCGTCATTTTACTTTGCTCATTCCCCTTGACCCAGAGATTGAGGCCAGGTTTCCTAATCCACTGCCAGCCCTATGGTAGCAGGGAATATTTGCTCCCTCGTATTCCACTGTTTTCCACAACAAGTTCTTAAAATTATATCAATGGGTGTAGCTTCATAATCATTGTAAAACAATGTATGTATGAACATATTAAACAAATTACAGTTTATAATGTGTAACTTCCCTTTGTAAACTATATGGGCATGAAAATCTATTTTTTTGTTAATAACTATGAGAGCTAGACTAGTCTTCAATCAGTCAAAAATAAATCTTAAATGGATTGTTGAAATAAAATAAAGCAAGGTTTCACAGCTCACTGACTAGTTTCTTTCCATTCACCTGATGATTGAAGGAAAGCCTGCCAGTTGGATTGAAATCATCTGGAGTATGCTCAGCTGCATTAAACTGTTGAGGCTTTAGGTAATGTTAAGATTTTGATTTCACCTGCAGACTTTTTGAAGGCAACTCACTATAAGCAACAGTAGATAGTGATGTCATGCTGGCGGCACTTGAGCTTTCTGCTGGAGGTTGTAATCCAGTCTTGGCAAACCTGTAATTACAATTTCCAAACTAATTCTAGGTTTGTATTACTGAACCTGGATACGTCTAAAAGGTATTGAGAAGTAATACACAAAACAGCCATAGCAATGAAATGCTAAAAATGATTTTTGTTTGAGAAGTAGTAAATTTTGATGTTTCTAATGATATCATGACATAAGAACATTTAGTATGATTGGCAGTTTGTTTTGTTTTTTGATGTTTTTCTTATTATCGTTTTTATAGTTACTAAATCTGTTAGTCTTTCAAAAAGAAAAATATTTTATTCCGTTATTATGAATGTATAGATTATAGCTTGATTAAGAAGTGAAAGTGAAAATTTTAAATTATAACAAATGTTTATATCTAGTTATTCAAGGAAAATATTTTAAACTAGTTTTCTATTAATAGCACTTTGCATAAAAATGTGGAAGCCATAAGTATTTATATAATGGAATGTCAAGAATATATTTTTGTTTGTTAATTTTGAAAAAAATCCTGATAGCGTCATCATTTCTACTCTGAAATATATACATAATATAAGTGATGCACTAAACATGTAAGTCAACACTCCAAATATAAAGTTTAATTTTGCACATGAAAATATATTATACATAGTGCCATTTTTTGGTGAAAGAGTATGGAGCCTTTCTTTTTTCTTATCTTTTCATCTTAATGTGCCTCAGGAACCTTCCTAGACATAGGGTAGAGCTGTGCAGAAGCGAAGGGTTTGCTCTTGTAGGCTCTATTTTCTGCCGGGGAGTTGGAAAGTAATCAAGTCAACAATTCCAGGCTGATCTGATGGTGATTCAGATGACAGTTGTTCCAATGGCAACACTGCCGCTGGGCTTTCAAAGATGTTGTAAAGATATGTTCACTGTTATCGCACGTGGTACGCACCTAATAGAGAGGAATCTGTAACAACGGAACCTAAACCTTAGGGCTGTGAATTCATTCTCTCTCCACGGTCTCAAGTGGATCTCGAAAGGCGCAGAGCTGTTGCTCCTAAGGGTTCCATAATTATCAGGTATCTTGTGAGTTCATGAAGTCAATCAGTACGATGATGACTTAGAAAAATGCTGACTTATTAACAAGGAGGTAGTAACAGATTGTAAGATACTGGCGATGGTGTCTTTCCCCCCTTTACCTCATTTCTCCACCCATTTGCCAGTTAGGGGTATTTTCTTTCAGAGTTTTTGAGACCGCACAAATCACTGCTTGGAATGGTCCCCTTTTTACTTTGCTTTGTTGCCTCACACTTGGCAGTGTTTACATCAGTATGTGTAACATTGGGCACATTCAGGGAAAGGAAAAAAGAATAAATTCAAGTTGCCAGTTACTGGATACGAGAATAATCTGCAGGCAGTAAATTGACAGTGAGCGACCACGTAGCCTTAGATTTACATTTTGCAGCCCAGTAGGTGATATACTATATTCCAAATATTGCTTTCAAGTTCTCTGCAAAATAGAAGAACTAGGGATGAAATAACTTCCAGGAACTTTTTAATTTATGTAACTAAATTGTTTCATTTTTAGGATTGACCTCTCTCTGAATTCAGTTCTGCTGTTATTACCTTGAATATAAGCAAAATATTTGAAACTGCTGAGAGGAAATTGTATTACTCCCCCAAAAGCCAGCATCTACCAAAAGAATATAGAGGCAATTGTAAAATTATGAAATATAGAATTATAAATAACATTTAATAATTATAAACATTACCTAATATAGTCAATATTTTAATAAACTCATTACCATCTAAAACATTTCTTCATAACTTTCACATCTTAATATGTCAGTGCTAAAAGATTACTCATTATGAGGAGGGCAAATATTTTAAGAGCGGAAGCCTGGGAGAGCCCGGGGACGGTCAGAAACGCTCGGCTGCGCCCTCGTGGCCGGAGGGGCCCCTGCCCTGCCTCTCCCAGGCGCCCCTTCCACGGCCCTTGGATCAGATGGGAAGCAGCCAGCCAACAGCGCGCCAACCAAACACACAAACAACAAGGCAGAGCAGCAGCGCCAGGGGCTCTCTGCTCAGGTAGAGGGGCTGGAGGGAGGAAAGGAAGCAGATTTCAGGGGAGCCGCGAGCGCGCGGGGGCTTCAGGTGCGGGCCTTGCTCTGCGGGCTGCGCCCCGGCCTCCAGCGCCCCGGCCCCGCGCCCCGGCCTCCAGCGCCCCGGCCTCCAGCGCCCCGGCCTCCAGGGCCCAGGCCCCGCGCCCAGGCCTCCAGGGCCCCGGCCTCCAGGGCCCCGGCCTCCAGCGCCCCGGCCTCCAGCGCCCCGGCCTCCAGGGCCCCGGCCTCCAGGGCCCAGGCCTCCAGCGCCCCGGCCTCCAGCGCCCCGGCCTCCAGGGCCCAGGCCTCCAGCGCCCCGGCCTCCCGCGCCCCGGCCTCCAGGGCCCCGGCCTCCAGCGCCCCGGCCTCCAGCGCCCCGGCCTCCCGCGCCCCGGCCTCCAGGGCCCCGGCCTCCAGCGCCCCGGCCTCCAGCGCCCCGGCCTCCAGGGCCCCGGCCTCCAGCGCCCCGGCCTCCAGCGCCCCGGCCTCCAGGGCCCCGGCCTCCAGCGCCCCGGCCTCCAGGGCCCAGGCCTCCAGCGCCCCGGCCTCCCGCGCCCCGGCCTCCAGGGCCCCGGCCTCCAGCGCCCCGGCCTCCAGGGCCCCGGCCTCCAGCGCCCCGGCCTCCAGCGCCCCGGCCTCCAGGGCCCCGGCCTCCAGCGCCCCGGCCTCCAGGGCCCCGGCCTCCAGCGCCCAGGCCCCCAGCGCCCAGGCCCCCAGCGCCCAGGCCTCCAGCGCCCAGGCCCCGCGCCCCCGAGCGCGCTTCGCAGGTGCTGCGGCCTCTCCGTGCACGCAGGCGGGCCCCTCCTCCAGCAGAGACTGCAGGTCGCTTTATCGAGTAGCTTCCTAGGGGGCCTGCGCTGTGCCCGAGGGCGCCGGCACGCTCGCGTTTTCTCCGCTCCCGCAGAGGCTTATCTCAGAAGCACAGGCCTCCTGACGCCGAGCCCCGAGGGTCCCGGGGGCCCCACTGACCCAGCCGAGGCCGGGGGCTCCGCCGGTGGAGGCGCTGGAGGTCTGGGTGCCCGAGTTCAGGCTTTTGCAGTTGGCGCTGTGGCGCAGATGGGAGAAACTTAAAGAAGGTGCTCCCCAGGCAGCGTCAGGACAGAGGGTCAGAGGGAGAGGGTGGCAGGAGCCGGGCAGTGTCCAGTGAATGTGAACAAGCCCAAGGCAAACAGGAGTGGATGTAGCTTGTGCCTGGAACTGACCTCGGCCTGGAGGGTGCTGGGGACTCAGCCCAGTGGCCTCCGCGCTAGGTCTCAGCTGCCTCAGGGACCTTGGGTGTGGAATTCTGTATTCCGGGCTCCGAAAAACACTTCCACGCGGGCTTTACGCTTGGCCGCCTATTGTGTGATCCATTTACGTGAAATGTCCAGAACAGGCAAACTCGCAGGTACCGAAAACAGGCTGCTGGTGGCAGTGGTAGTGCGTGGGATGTGTTCGGGGTTGGGGGACAGTACAGGAGAACCGGAGTGACTGCTAACATCACAGTGGGTTTCTTTTTCGGGTGGTGCAGATTTTCTGCAATTTGATGTATTTGGTGGTGACATTCACAGCCTTGTGAATGTACTAAAAACAACTGCACACATTTTAAGTGGTACATTTATGTAAGTTATATATCGATAAAAAGAAACCGAGTCATTGGCTGGGAACCCTGTGCAGTGAGCTCCGCCAGCAGCTCAGCTGAGCTGGATCAGAGCTGGGCTGTCAGGTTCAGGTGGTTAAAGCAATACACCCAAACGGAAGAGTGACGCCTTGAACCGTCACTGTGATGGCACAAGCAAGAGGCTAAACCAGAGAAAGTGCGAACCCCTTTGTTTCATTTGCCCCACGGTTGAAGGTCAGGTGGATCAGTGTAGACTTGGGGTGTCATCTCACTGTTGAAGGAGCCCCGAACTAAAGAATTCAGAAATTTGGAGGGCAAGGGGGAAGGGCTAGGAGTGGAAAAGTTAAAGTACAGTGTACCCAGTCAGTTGGGGCAAAGTGTCTTCAAGGCTTCGCCTCCTCCGGTGCCCCCTCCCCTTCCACCCAATAAGGAGGCCTCATCAGAGTTGCTTGAAGAAGACCTCAGGCTGAGGTTCAGATAAAGAGACTAGGAATGCAGATACCTGGCTAAGGATGCCAATAGGTAAGAAACATGGCCGAACAGGGGTTCCTGAATCCCAGGCTGCAGCTGAATTCAGAGACCACAACCCACTGACTATACCAAGTCTGGTGTGGGGAGAGCAGCTTTCCTCTCCAAGGGCTCCCAGGTAGAGCCTTAGTAATTCCCTGCAACGTCACACAGAGGTTTTTCACCTGGAGCCAGACTTCTTAATCTCTGTATCCCCAGTTGTTTTGTGGACACAGCCAGGCCTATTTTTACCGCCCCTTACAGTCTTTGCGTTAGAGTGCCAAGTGTAGGTCATTGTCCCATTCGACTTAAGAAGGGAAACAGGAAACAAAACAACTCTTCACTATTTTCTAGGCATTCCATTAATTCATATGTTGTTGGGCTTAGCTTTACCAATAATTTAAGTTGTCTGAACATGCATTATATGTTCTGTAATCATATCATGAACAACCTATATTTAATACAAACCCAAACAATGACTGCACTGGAGAGTTATATAATGAATGGTCTCCTCTTTAGAGTGAGAAACAAAAATTGGTGATTCAGATAGGTGTGTTAAAAAGAAATTTAATAAAAGACACTGTACAAAATTCAGATGAAAGATAAAGATTTATGAATCTTTCATATAGCTTAAGGGAGAACTTTTAAATATGATATTATAGACATTTGCCTACTTTTTCCATTGGAATAGCTAAAATTAATGGAAATCAGATTAATGCAATATATATTGAGCAATTTACTATGAGCATGGCAGGAAGACGGCTAAGAGATCAAATCTCTACCTTCCATGAAGTTATAGACTAGTAGGGGCTATATGCACATAAGCAATTACTATATAGTGTAGTAAATGCTCTGATGAGGGAAATGCAGTTTTTAAAGGGCTGCATTAAAATAGACCTTAACTCAGTTTTGCAAGGGTGGGGGATTTGGGCTGACTTCTAAGGGATAGCTACCTGAAAAAGTATGATCTTATCCCCCACTTGAATAATGAAAATAGAAAAGAAAGCAATAAAAAGGAAAAGGTATTTAGTAAAAAGGAAAGAACGTGTGCCAACACCCACAAATTAAGTTGTCGCCTGGGACCTGAGTGGAGTGCAATATGGCTTGAGCATGGAGCATTAGGTAAGACATCAGCGAGAACAGAAGCCGGAAAAAGAGGTGAGGACTGAATAGGAAGACTTTCTAAAACAGATTAGAGGGGACGATCGAATGTCATTAAGCAGGGTGATGACATAATCAGATTTACGGAGTCTTCCTGATGTCAATGCCAAGAATGGATTAGAAACGAGCAAAGCAAAGACAGAAAAGTTATTTTGAAAGCTCTGGAATTAATCCAGGAAATATAATGACATTCTAATTTAGGATAGTAGCCATCATAATAGAGAATGGTATACAGCACAGAAAAATCGTTAGGATTTAAAATGCATAGGTGTGAGCGATTGGATATGAAAGGTATGGGGAAGAACCTAATTTCTAGTTTGGACAACTAGGTGGACAGAGGCACAATTTACTCAAAAGGCACAAAGAAAGGAATATGTCTGAGAAGATGACAATAACATTTAGATATGTTGAATTTGTAATGTTTATGACCAATCCAAGTAGAAATATCTAGCAACCAATCCTATATGTGCTGGGTGTGGCTCATAAAAGAGATCTGAATTGTGGAGGTAGATTTAGATACCTTTAATCTGTTCATGGTAAGAGACCTGCAGCGACCTCTCAGCTGTGCAGGACAAGGAAGCATGAGGCAGGAATGCCTGGAACAGCAACCAGACGAACAGAAACATTGGCAGAAGGCAAGCGAAGAAGAGGCCATGAAACAGAGACCAAGAACATGCCAGAGGGGTAAGAGGGAAGCCAGAAGCTGATGTCATGAAATCCAAGGAAAGGGAGAGTTACAAGAAGAAAGTAGGCAACGACATCGTAAACAAGTCAGAGGAAAAGGGTTGGGAAGGAACCAGTTTGCTCAGCATCAAGGCCGTTGGTAGCCTCGGCAAGAACACTTTCAGGAAAGCCATAGGGCTAATCCAAACGTCAGTGACCTGAGGAGGAGGTAGAATGAATAAAGTCAGCCCGTAAGAAGTTACCTAGTGAAAGGTTTGGGGATGCATTTGTCAATTTTGCACGGCCAATTCTGTCTACAGGAGTTTCACCACCTTAACATTTCAGCGACGGTGCAGTGTTTTCCCACTAGAGTGAAGATGCCCATAGAAGCCGAAAGTCTCACATTCCTAGTTGATTTGAAATAGGATGTGAACAGGACACAGGCGCAAGTAGACTTTTAATTGCTAGCCACTGATAAAAAGAAGGGGACCAAGAGAGTATCTTTTCTGGCAGTGCTGTCGGGGTATTGGTAACAGTGTACCAGATTGGGGTGTACCAGAATGAAGAGTGGAAGCTGTGGCACCCCTTCTCAGTCCCCGTGACAGAGACAATTTGAAAACTGTGGAGGCATAATGACAAAAAAATTTTTTTTCTCATTTTCCTCAATTCTTAGTTTGCCAGAAAAGTAAGATAAGAAAAAAAAAAATTAGAACACTGGAAGAATTATGAATATTTTTGTAAACATAAAATTTAAAGATTATATATACATAAAATTTAAAGATTATATATATGTATATATGTATATAAGTCTAAAGACCCCACAAGGAAAAGAGAACTCATAACAAATTCATTCTCTTTCCAATATTCAATAGCCCTCAGGATCTGAGCATTTTTTCATATATGATTTTCAATGTTTCAAATAACATCATTAACATAAACTTAGTGAAACAGAAGTATTTCAGAATGAAGTCTTTTAATGGATCTAAAATAGTGGAAACCAAGTAAGTTTGGAGTAGTGGAAGATTCAGAAAAAGAGCAAAACAAAAGCAACTGATTTAATTATAAAAAGACATCAAAAGTAATTAATAGAACTTCATAGATTAGTTTGTTGCTTCAGAGCTGAGAGCATTATACCATGTTTTTCTTTTTTATTTATATCATTCGAAAAATATTTCCTGAAGTCAGTGCTACTTTTCTTACTAAAATACGATTTTCCTAACACTGTGCTACCCTGCAACTACTCCCATGGTTCTCTAGCAAGTGGCCAGGTTTTAAGCATAATTTAATTGCACTCCAACTGTACCTAATTCAATTGCACTTCAAGTTTTCTACAACCAGTCCCACTGCACTCTAAAATGCCATCTTCCCAAAGAGCGAAGCATAAGGCTCCTTGAAATCTGGCATTTTGGTTGTGCTCCTGGGATGATTATACATTTCCTGGCGAAGGGGCTGGCTGCGGTCTTTCTGGCTATACCAAAACACTCCGTATATGAACCGTACAGTCCAGTTATAAATGAGTGTGAGAAAATCTACATAAATAGGAGGATTGTTGCCCTGCTTGATATTGAAGTTTCGTACTCTTTAATATCCTGGTATTGGATGAGAATTATATAAATATGTGTATTATCAACCTGCATGATTGCTGTCATTTCCAAGGATTCTTAACGTTTGAATCAGAGTCTGATTTTTTAGCTTATAGTATATATAATCAGCTACAGCTAAAATAAGAACGTCAGTGCTAGACTTTTTTTTTGACATTTACTATTTTGAGAAGTGATGCATGGAATCCTGACAGTGAGAATAGACTAACGGAGAAATAACTTTAAAAATAGACTCAATACAGTCAAATGATCTTTGATTTTTTTACATTAGAAGCAAAAATCTTTATACCCTGCACTTCCCAAGGGCAGTGTGCGGTATGCTTTGTTACCCATTGTCTCCGCCTTAGTCCCTAGTACTTACATCTGAATTATATTTTTATCCAATGGCTGTGCCCTAGGTTTTGTCATATTCTTTAATACCCAACCCTCTGATCCTAGGCCAAGAGCTTTCTTATTCTGATTAGTAAGCACTTTCTTTTTTCCCTCAACACATTTACCTTTCCCTGCCTTCTGTTTGGTCCCTACCTGAATCCATGGCTCATCACTTCAACCAGCCTCTGCCTCTATCCTTGGTCTCTGACCCCACTGATCCAAGAGCATCAATCTAGCTCTCTACCTATCGAGTAACTTTGTTTTATGAAACTGAAAGGTGAGAATTAATATTAATTAATGGTTTCCAGTGTCACATCTGCAGTGTTTCTCAGCAAGCCTTTTTTGTCCCCCTAGTCATCTCCCTTTTCTCTCTCCAGTAATGTTAAGACTTGCCTGCTCTTCATAACTAATTACACAGTCACCATATGTTGTTTTACTCTCACCCCATCAATTCATCTACTTCTTTCCAAATAACAAAAATCATCTTGAGTAAATGTAATCAACTTACTACCAGATCTGCACAGATGTCTCCATCTACTTCAACTCTTCCAGTGTCCCTTATTTTTCCACAATAGACGAGGTGCCATTTTTCTTATTCAGTGTTTCTTAAGGACCTTGGTCCATCACTTTTTTTAAAAGTTATATCTCTGCCTTCTCTTTCTCCATGAGGTCTTTTATTGACTTCTTAAATATGTTTGCATTTCTTCCCTAGTTAAAGGCAATAATATACAAGTAAAACAAATCTTTCCTCAACTCCGTATTTCACATTTAGGTCTGTATCATTTAGCGTGGTTTACAAATTATAGTAACCCTGATTTAAAATAGATTAAGCGATAAGAAAATTTTAGTTTACATAAGAAAATTTCTAGTCAATCAGGATTTCATTTCCATTCTTCTGTGATTTGTTCAGCTAGCTTTGTTCTTCATGGTCAAAAGATGGTAGCCATCCACAATTAAGGCAACAGACTGTAAACTTGTTAATATGCAGAGAGAGAAGAAGAAATGTCTCCTTCAACAATGAAATAAAAATTATTCCCTGGCTGGATTATCTGCCTTATGCCTGGATAACTGAATCAATCATTCATTGTCAAGAGGAATGGGTTTGCCATGATTGGCTTAGTTGAGTCAGTTTCCTTGTCTGGAGCGCAAAATAAAGTTAACATCTCGGGTCTTAAGGATTATGTAATAGAAGTATAGATACTTTAAAAAAGGGTGGGGAGGGCTTTTTGGTTTTTTTCTCCCCAGCAAGAAGGAAAGGGTGGTGCTGGATAAGCCACCAACAGTATCTATTGCTCAAAGAAACAGAGAATACAGTGAACCCAAATGCATAAAAGTGATTGTATAGAAAGGTGCAGATCCAAGATCCATGAATATTCAAATCAAATTCTAATTTAATGCCTGAAACAGCATTCTAGAAATTCTGGCTCTCGTTCTTTCACTCACCCTCTCTGAGGAACTTTGCCTGGGGTGACTCTGGGTTACTGACCCTGGGAGCTAATAAGGAGCCCCCTGCCCTTTGAGAGAGTGTCTAGATCTGGACTTGCTTTGGCTGCTCTTCAGCGAGCCCTGGGCCTTTCCCCAGGCAGCTCCCACCTAACCCAAACTTTTGATCTGAGGCTCTTTTACATTTGTCCCATGATACCCTACCACATCCAAATTATCTTACCCTTAGGAATATCTTTTCAACTGTGTTTAATCCTTCTGATTCCAAACTCTGATTTTATAACATATATATACTTCTTTGGTATTTAGTGTCCTCTCAAGCAATTATATCTTTTCCTTCTACCATCCTTGACTAATTTCTAAACCTAATACTTATTCAGCCAGATGAAACCTGATGTTGGGTTCAAATCGGGCCTTCCTAAATCTGCTCCTTTGCCAAAACTAGCCCAAATTATTTTCTTATTCTTTGGAAAATCTCAACTATCTTGGAAAATAACTATTGACTTTAGATTTCAGAAATGGAAGAAATCATTTACCTCTTGGTACTTTTGCAAAGCAGGATAATGTATTATTACTTCTTTTCCTTTCTAACTCATATTCTCAAGGCTGAGAACTCTATTTAGTTTCCCTAAAGATGAACATGTTCTTTTCTCACAGAGAAATTGTCTTACAAATACCTAACCATTTATAGTTAGGAAATTGTGGAACCTAAAACATAAGATAACAATCACACACTTGATGATAAAGGGTAGTTTGTTTACAACCCTTGCCTCCTAGTGCACATTGCTAGTGTACATACCTCATGTACATTAAGTAACTAATTGTAATCCACATTAAACTAGGCCTTTTTACTCTTGTCTGAAAGACAATCTTAGGACATCATCATTCTAAAAAGCCCAGAAAAATAATGTAGGCTTCTACTGAATTCCCTCTTGAGGGAGCAGCAGCGAGAGTGATATTGTATATAAGTTATAATACTCAGCAAAACTTAAAGACCCTTCTTGGCCGTGTCTTTCCTTTGATTCTTCCATTCCCCAAGCCCTCTACCCTCGGAGTCCACACTTTCCTTCTTTGGTGACTGCCTCTTTCTTAGGCAAGGCAATCTGGTGGTCTTTGTTTAAGACTTCTCCCTCCTGGGGAGAACTGTTGAGGACTTATATGTTTTGTCCTGTCACTCATTGAGAAAACAATTTGCTTTTGATAAATAGCATTAATCAGTATAAGACATTGCCTTACTTTAATAAAAATAAAAAATAAATAGAAGCAAAAACTTGGTGCCTCACAGCCTTCAACTCTCTTCTTCCCATTTCTAGAATCTAGAGTTTTCACCCTTCTAACTCTTCCCCTGTCCCTGCCTTCCAGTGGAAGAAACAAATACATACCTTCATACCTTACAAATGGTGAAACATCTCAACATGACTTCTGTCCACAGAGGTATTAAAATCCTTACGGAAGCGATCTTTTATATTCAGGGGAAAACTCTTTAATTTTGGAGTTTCAGGCATTTGGGGAGGGTTGCTCTGAGCTGGGTAAAATTTCCAGAACTTCTGAAATCATATCATGTGTTCAATTTTCTGTTTACAGTTTGCTCATGAGGAAAATCATTCTTGAATTTGTTTATTGAAGAGCTTTTCCTCCCGTGATTGTCTTTTGTAGTATCAAGGTCAAAATATACCAAAGAATAATAAAATTTAGAAAAACTTAGATTATAGTTTAAAATATCCCAAATCCTTTTGGTAAATAATTCCAAGGTGAATTTTATAATTAGAGAAAAAAAGAGCTAACAGAGGTATGTTTTCCATAACAATAACTACCTCCTCTGTGTTTCACCTCCTCAGAGGCTAATAAGACTGTCAAATTGATGGAAAGCTTCCTGCTTTACTAAATTATAGCACCTCAATTTACATTAGTGTAATATGTGCCAAAAATGAAATACTATCTCATTTCAAAGTCTGTGTATTTATTTTCTTACTTGTAGCTGATTTTCCTAGTACTCTCAGCTATAATAGTTCTTTATAGGTTGTTGTTTTGTTTTTCTTTTGTTTTTTAACAAACAAAAGAAGTAAGGAAGTGACAGAGAGAGGATGGGAGGATGGTAAGTTGGGAGGGAAGGAGGGAGGGAGGGAGGGAGGTGGAGAGAGAGAAATGAAAGAAACAAGGAAAGCAACTGTGAATAATGGCGTTCTTCCTCCGCTCCTGTTACATGACAATAAAATAGGATGTTTTCTGACTTTCCCTTAATTTGGTCTGAATTATCCCTCTTCGTTTAGTTTCTCTTTGTCTGTGATGTCATGGTGGTTATCTTGACAAAAAACATGAATGCCGAACACTAATACAGGGGCCCTAAAGAGATTTTCTCTTATCTTACCTACCATATAATCTCATTTATGGAAGAGGATCTGCTGTGTACTTCGATTTAATTTTGATAATGTAAAACAAATTTGAGTAATAAATAAAATATACTGGGAATGGCAAAGCAGAGATGGGGAGAGGCCTTATTCAAAAGCGAGGCTGTCATCTAAGAACATAGAGAAATGCTCTCAAGGCAACCAAACATTTTATACAGTGAGATATGATGCCTGGTGACAAAGCATCTAAGAGGAATTTGGTAGTTCTAAATGCAACAACTCAAAAATGATTACATCACTAACACTAGAAGAACTCTTTGTATTATGCTAATCTGTAATCCTTGTCAAAAAGAAATTGTAAATATACCAAAGAATATTCGTATATTTCATCAATAAAAAGATAATGAAATTAGGTAGAATTAAAGGTTAATATTATAAATATAAGTTCTATATTGGTTGTAATATAGAACTTTTGAAAGCCTCACAACACTAAGAAATAGGTAGAGTAGATTAGTCTATTTTACAGATGAGGAAACTGAAGCTTGGTGGTAATTCAAGGCTAATATAAATTTAGTGAAATTCTTACTACACCATACTTTTTTTTTTTTTTTTTTGCCAGTAGATGCTCTTGCAGTAAGAATTAAATTCTTTTAGATAGTGATTTTTTTCTAAAGGGGATTTTCATTTTAGAGTTGGAATAGTGGCCTTGATCTAAAGGTTGTGTGTGGAAATTATAAAATGTTTCAGTGAGAATGAAAAGAAATAAAAAGTAATACATTGTAAAGAATAAATGATTTATGACTGAACTAAATGGATTTTTAGCTGGACATATAAAAACTGGATGATTTAAAAAATCAGAATTTTATGTATCCTAGAACAAGTTATAGTTAATTAGTTGATTTTTTTAAATTTTGGAATATAAATAAGTAAATTATAACAGATTACTATGTTGAATTTTGCTTGGTATGGCACAAACATTATGTAGCCTCAGATAGAGGAAAGTTTACTATGCCAACTGTATATCAAAAATAAAATATGACAGACAAGCTCTGTGAATCATAATGGACTAAAAGCTTAATATATGTCCAATAACATGGTTCAAAGTAGATTAATGAGAAATATACAACAACAGAATAAATTTTATCCTTAAAATTGATTTCATTTAGGTCTTAATTATCTCAATGTGCATTAATCTAATGGTGTATAAAAATTTGGAATAATATAAATTTAAATTTAGTGAGGGATTTGAGATTTGAAATAGTTAAGATAGTTAAAATAATTCTGATTCATTTCAGATGGAAAGGGAATGTGTAAATTGGTATTGAAACAGATGAGGCTTATTTACAAGTAAAATTGATTGCTACCTTTTTTGGGTGAACAATCTAAGGAAAGTTATATAACCAATATGAAATGTCATATTTATTATATGCAAATTGAGTACTAATCGCTAAATTAGAAAGTTAAAAAAAAACTATTAGAAGTTTCAACACTCTTTCCAGGAAAAAGATGATTGATGATGATGATGATGATGAGTGATAATAGCATTGATGATTCCTGTATGCTATGGGAAATATGAAATAGAAATAAATCAAGAGCTATTATTTACTGAATTTTCATCTCATTCAAGGTTATTTAAGTATGTTATTTTCTTTTAGGCCTTGGGTTGAAGACTATGTGAGGAGCTGAATGAAATATAACATAACTATAACATGGGATTCAAGGGAAACATGATGAGGTGACCTTGGAGATAGGAAGGCTATGAATTTTGGACAGCCATGTATGTCATGTGCCCTTTATTCTATGGGCACTGGGAAAGTGTTGAGAGTTATAAGCAGTCAAATTATATCATAGGATAAAAATATGATTACATGTCATTTTCCATCATCTACCAAAATAAAATATAGATTTATTTCGTGTTTATATTGGAAAACATCTTAAAGTTTTAGCATAACCTCATGTTAGTAAGGTTGTAAAGAAACAGATACTGTTTTTAGCAGTACAAGTTGATGCAACCATTTTAGTGTGGAAATACTGCGTTTTGCAATGAAATTTATTTAATCACCTACCCTTTGCCTCAAGAACACAGCAATTAGAATTTAGACTGTAGATTCTCCTTATATAAATTCATATAAATTTGAGAATACTCATATAACCTAGGAGATATGTCAGTACTTGAGAAAGACTGAACTATCGTATGAACCAATAATGAGAAAGAATCATAACCTAGTGTTGTTGATAGGAAAATTGGACTTGTATGCACTGCTGGATTAAATCATCATTACATTCCTGCAGGGTAATTTCACCTTTAAGAAAGACTTAAGACAGACCTAGAAGTTTAACTGTTAGTTACCTATCGTAAGAAATATATTGGTTCAATATTCAAAGATTTAAGTACAAATGTGCCATTATAATATCAAGTATAATAGTTAGAAACTAAAAGCAAAAATAAGACAGTTAAATGAATTATGATAGATTACACCATTGAATTTTATGTAGTCATTAATAATAAATATTTATATAAATGAAAGGAAAGTGATAATACTTTGTAAAATAAGGGGGAAAAGTCACAAAACCATGTCTATACAAATCTCATGTGAAATACATATATATGTGTATATTGAAAACATATATATATTATATATAGAAATATATATTGAAAAAATATATATATGAAAACCTATGCCAAATTCTTTTATTGTTTGTTTTTTTAAAAATGTTTTTATTGATTTTTAGAGAGAGAGGAAGGGAGAGGGAGAGACAGAAACATCGATGAGAGAGTCACTGATCAGCTGTCTCCTGCACGCCCCCTGCTGGGGATCGAGCCCACAACCCGGGCATGTGCCCTGACTGGGAATCGAACCCCAGTCTCCTGGATCCTAGGCTGATGCTCAATCTCTGAGTCATGCTGGCCGGGCCCAAATTCTTGATAGATGACAATGGAACACTAAAAAAATTGTCTCGTGAATTCTCATCATCGACATCCATAAAGCCTATGTCCCTTCAGGACTCTCATAAATTTTTCACCTGGAGGATTTACCTGGTATATTATATTCCACAGAAGGACCTCCGAATAGACTGGAAAGCTGGGGCCCTTGGCATCATTATTTGCATAAATTTGACTTATCTCTGTTCAGAAATTGCTTCATACATTACCTAGAACATATTAGATTATCCATAAATGCTGAAAGAATTAGAGAAACGTCTAAGCCAGTCTCTCAGCTATTGTGACAGGCTTGTGTGCTTGCTTTATAGATGTGACAGATTGACAGTATACTTGTGTGGCTTCTTCACGGGAGGGTGTTGCATTTGATTTTAGCATGTGGCATAACTCAGTCCAGGATGACGTAACTGTCAAAACTTACTTTGCTTTAATATTTTAAAAAACTTGCATGCAACATTAAAGTTTATCAAAAAAAAAAATAATTTGAAGTGTGACAGGTTTACATTTATTAGCCCCATGCTACTTAATTGATTTTCAGTTTGTTCTGGATTTTCATGTATGTAACCTGTATCTATAAGCTGTCTAAAGAAAGTATAAAAAAGTTGCCTTTATATTACAAATTGCATCAAATCCTTGATCACCATGCCAGGTATCGCTTTATTGATTTTTATAGATGAATACACTGTTATTAATACAGTATTTGCATAATAGCTCTCAAATAATTTCTCAGTTTCCATAGGTAGAATCTTTTCTTTTGTATTAATTCTAAGTAATAGAATTCCTTCCCTCTCCTCTTTTAGTATCATGTTTGCTTTATAAAGATAGTTGAAAAACAGAAGTCTGAATATTTTTCTTGTTTGTTCTGTCACTGAAAGAAAAATATTGGTGTACTTAAAGATAAGCAATTGAATGCTGATACTTTGGAAGGGCCGTTTTAATCATTATGATTGTAGTGGAGCACTTAAAAGTGCATGTAATGGAATTTAAAAATAGATTAAAAATTACTTCAATAAATGCACTCATTCATTTGATTACTTTGTAGATGGAAATAAAACCATTCTTTCTGTAGGCTATGGTATTTCATTTTGGGCTAATTGCCGAATAAGATGAATTTAGTTTTTTACATTCAGTGTGAAGATTGATGTTTTATCAAGCATTTTAATAAATTTGACTTCAGTGAGTTATATTGTTTCCCATTGGGATTTTCCCATAGGCATATCCATTAGTACGAATTACTAAGCAGTAGCTCTGCTTGTTTGATAAGTGAAACCGCAGTGCGAGGAATCAGCATCGTCCTCATGTTGAGGTCTACCCGAGACATTCTCTGGCGTCTCTCCTGAGGAATACACGGAGGGACTCTTGGTATTTTGTTTGAGACACTCTTTGCAGAACTGAAATTTGTTGGTCTTTCTATGTGTTGTGTCACTAGCATCTGAAAACACGCATCATTTTAGTAAACTGCATTCAGCATTTGCCAGTTCCGCTAGGTGATAGTCTTATTTATTCATACGGTGAAAGGATTCCTGTTGTTTCAAAAGGACTTTCCCTGATCTTCTCATGTTACCGCTATATCTGTAGACTTTATGACGCTTGAAATTCCAATAGGTTGTTTTTTCTACAAAACCGGACCTATCCTATCTACCTATCCACTTTTAACCCTTAAATATACTAATCTATTTTGCCTTGAAGTTAAAAATAATGTGAATCTTTTATGTTCCCAGTTTTTGAAAGTGACATTTTAATCATCCAATCCATTTTGTATGAAAACCTTGATATTATTTTTACTCTTTACTTTTCTAGGTCTCTCTTAACCATTCATATTAAAATCTGCCCTCCCCAAAATGACTGTTAGCCTTGCCTCTCTCATCTGTTCTGTCCTTTCCGTCCACTTGTGAACTTGATTATTGCTGTTGCACTTACTATATAATCCCTGGCACCACTCACTCCCTTGTTCTTTCTCAAGACAGTACTCTTCTCTTATGGCCAAAATGACTCTTAAAAATTATGTATTTAGTTATTTTAATTTAATTTTTAAACACCATTGATGACTTTCATTGCCTATAAAGCTAGATGCATTTTTTTCTTTTGGTATTCAAGACTCAACTGTAATTCCCCAAGCTATATTTTGAGCTCTATAATTCACTTATATTTTCCAACTTGCCAACTCTCAGCTCTCAATATTTTTATATTGGTTTCAACCCCAGGTAATCATTTACTATTCTCTGAACATTTATTTTTTAAAGCACTGTTCTCACCAGCTTAAATGTTGTCCATAACTCAGATCATTATAATCAACTGTATGTATTTTTTGGTTTTCTAATTTTAATACTATCTTTTCCCTGAAGGTTTTGTGGGTTATTTCTAAAATGTTAGTTAATTTCTCTCTCGCCTATACTTGTACTTTTATTAATTTATTCAAATATTAATGTTCTTTAATATATGGTATTTGTATAATTCTGTTTTATATTATGGGTGAAAAACACCTCACTGTATGCAATATACACATAACGAGTAGTGTGTGGATATGTGATCGTGCATGCATTAGCATGTGTGTGTATTTGTGTAGGTGTGTATTTGTGTGTGTGTGCACTGAGGTAGAAGAATGAAGATTCCCTATGTTAGAGGAGGTAACCGTTGCCTATTTCACATTTGGTCATGGTCCACATCAGTCGCAGTTGCACATCAAGGATCTTAAATAACTTTCTTCTGCGGTTCTGACCTTTATTGTCTCACTTCAGCTCATCACCCAGCAGCTGCCTGAGCATTTTGCTTTAATCTTTTGCTACTCAGCTAATTTAGAAATACTATTTTAGATGAAAAGAGCATATAAGGAATCCCTGGTGGTTTAATTATCACTGATTTTTTTAGAAGCAATTTGAAATGGTCTACAATTGTGGTTAATTTAGCAATAAGTTTTCAGTGGGGTGGATGTGACAATAAGTGTTAAAATATTAAACAAGCCTTCTCAAGCTTAGGGTGGCTTTGATTGCCAAGTTTCCTTTACAGCAAAACTCATACAGCAGTCCTTAGAGTCATGGCTTCTTTACAAATCCAAACTTTTATTGAATGTGTGTGCGTTTGTTTGTGTTTAAGCTTACAATGGAAAAATAAGTCTCTTTGGGAAAAACCAAAGTTTGCAAACAGCTTAAATCCTTTCTATATACCCTTCATTCCTGAATCATGAGACACTTTCAGTAAAAGTGGCAAGCAGGCACTATCAGTGATCTTTAATACATCTGTTTGTTTACACACAGAAAGCAGATTTGAAGAATAAACTGGTACATTGGGTTCAGCCACTGAGTAGATAATCATAATTTTTATGGAAGACTATTTGACAACAGCTTAAGGGATACACAAAATAAGAGCATTAAACCATATAAAAGGATTAGGCTGGTGTTCTCTCAGTGATGGGCTGAGTTGCATAAATCTGGAACTTGAATGGGAAAAGAACTGTGTGCATCTTAATCCTAAACATGAAAAACACGTTCATCCTTAAGTATGCATTCAATATTTTAAACAATACACATGTTTTTGTAATATCCATATGGATTTTCTAAACTCTATTATTTCACAATGTAAGTCAAGCATGGTAAGACAAGTCCTTATCATTTAATGGAAGGGATTAGGCGAAAGTGTAAAAATATTTATAGTCACATTTCCCAAAGTTTTTTTGTATGGAAAAGAAGCCCTACAAGATATTTAATGAAAAAAATAAGTGTTTGTGAATACATGTTTTAAAAATATTGTGCATATTCTGTCATCCTAGATTGAAGTCAAGTCACTCATTAGCATATAAAGGCTGTGAGCATTTTGCAACACACTGGAAGCTAACTTTCCTCAAAATTATTTCAGGGCAAGATCCCTTCCTTCCCCAGCCAAACACATTTTCCCCCTCTCAAACCACCATATTGGTATTTGCCAAGACAAATGCTCTGGCATACCATTTAAAAATGTTATCAATTTAAAAAAATGAAGCAGGGATTGTTTCGAAATAGCCCAGAGCACATGCAATGGAACTGCGGGGCGGTGGCTGCTGTGGGGCGCGTTCCCTGCGCCCACCTTGGTGCGGTGCACTTGACCTCAGGGAACCTTCCCTTTGCCGTCTGCCGAAGAGCGACAGTGAGCGGCCTCGGTGTGTGACTGTGAGCACTGTATACAGAAATTTATCTTATCAGCCCGAAAGCGCTCCAAAAATCCCCGTGCTTTCCAACTTAATTTTGTTCCAGACTCTCCGGCAACCTCAGTTGTTCAAGTCAGTTAGGTTTCACTTCCAACTGAAACGACCATTTTAAAAATGTTGTGCTCCCTCCAGTCTCTGAGGACACCCCTCCAGCCGCTCTGCTCATTAAATGCCTTCACTTCTCTGTGAAAACGCAGATCTCAGGGGAGGCCCTCAGTGTCCGGCTGCCCAGCTCTGCACCGTCCCTGGCCTGCTTCTTGCCGGTGCTTTCCCTCCTGCTGAAGTAGTCACCTCCTTCCCTCACTCACAGGAGGTCTGAATCCAGCCCCTCCAACACCCCCAGAGCTCCAAGCGAATTTTCCTTCTTTAGCTCAGATTTTTATTGAGTTTATCTCCTTTAGATTTTTCCCATCAATATTTAAAAACAGGTTTTTGTTTCTATCAAAGCAAGAAGAACAGCATCCAAAACTTACAAAACAAAACAAAACAACAGCAAAACAGGCAAATCTTTATTCTATATATACCCTTCAGCTATCATCAGCATTCCTTCCTCCCATCTGGAGTCCAAGTTTTTGAAAGAATTGTCTATACTTGCTACCTTCTAGTCACTCTGAATAAATAAGTCATCAATCTGTCTCCTGAGCATACAATTTACTTTCAAATAGCTAGCCACTAGTTGTTTCTGTCTAATAGCTTTAATATTCTTTAGAAAATACTTCCAGAGAACTGATTTCAAATTTCTAAGTTTCTGTGATTTATATGACTTATAGTTTACCTACACATATGATCGCTATACTCACTGATAATTCAAAAAGGAATTCTCTAAAACATGTTAAATAGATTAAGCAAGATTTTATTTCCAAGATCAGAAATAAAGAGACAAGGTAATGTTCATGTTGCCTCTTAAAAATGCTAGTTTCTTCTCCCTCTGGTCCCATTTGAATATCCCAGAAGTCATAAAGTATCTCACCTGAACACCTTCATGTTTCTCTTATCTACCTAGATTATTTATTGATGGACCATAAATAAATTAGACATTTCTCAATGGATTATGAATATGCATTACTTTTCAAATGGCTTAGGTTGACTTTTTAAAAAAATAACTAATAACTTTGAATTTAACTATCTTTTGTTTATAAACATCATCCATTAAATTCTTAACCCTTATGGTCATATCCAGATTTAAGAAATTTTTCAACTTTTGACAAAGTATAATAAAGACTTCTCAGTGTACCATTGAGGTGTATTTAAAAGGCCAGAGTGTTTTGAATTAAAGTTCAAACTTTATCCTCAACTGTTCATTTTATTCCTATTCAGAACACTCTTAAAATCAGGGAATTACTTTGATAATTTCCTTTTTATATTCTAAAACAACTCACTGAATTCAAAATGAAAATTATTTTAATTACAGTGACAGAAAAGTTAATATAACTTCCTTTCTGGAAGTTTGTTCCATGAGTTCATTCAAGAAGTGAAAAGGTATTGGATTTAACTAATTACACATTAGGAGTTTGGGTATGTAAATGGTAGCTCAGATCATAATGGCAGCCCAATTTTATAAGCAGTATTTTAAAATAATGTATCTAGGTTCTCTATAAATAGAAAGGGTTACTAAAAATAGAGTATTCGTTTTCCGAATATTCTTTTTCCTAGTCTTTTTGCTATTTGCTTTGTCTTTTTCCATTCCCTTATGTTGATTATAGCATTTTCTTTTAAACTTTTCTTTCCAAAATACTTATCTCCAAGAACAGTTTTTGAGATAGGGGCAATAAACTTGGGCCAGTAGCATAAAGAACAAACTATGATTTGGAGAATATACCTGATATCTCACAAGTTAAATGGGTAGATTTTATTTAGTACTTTTTAAAGTATTTTCTCATTTAATCCTGACAGCATCCCTTTGAAACATACAATAAAATTATGCTGTTAATTTTCAAATGAAGAAACAGATTTAGATGCGTGTAAGCCAAATAACACCTATGTAGTCATAGAATTGGAACAGAAACCTGTCTTTGATTTCCTGACATTACTCAATGACATGCATCTAAATCTTTAGATAATCCAAAATTAATTTATTTTGGCTTTAGAATATTAATTTCCTTTTTATTTGGCCACTGTTAAATTCATCTATAATATCCAAACAGCAGCAAGTAATGGTGCTGTTGTTATAATTTGAACCAATAAGAATAAAAACCAATGCATTATAAAAAATGGGGTGAGCTTTATTTAAGAATATTATCTTAAATAATTAAAAGTTAATTCTAAAAGTTGAAGAAGGTTCTGTCCAATGTGATGCTTGTGAGATAAACTTTGTAAATATTGCAAGTAATAAGATTTTATATTTAGCTATGATTAAAGATTTATATTGGCAAATTTTTGAAAAGAAATGACCTCCATGATATATTTGTACTCTTAGATTAATGTTAGACATAACACAGTACTCAGTTTGTAACATTCTATTATAATTAATCAATACATAAAATGGATATTAACAGTACTAGTCATTTCTACACATTTGTTTTACATCAGAAGAGAACATTAAATCCTTATGCTTTCAAACTTTTTACATTTAGTATTAACTCCTGCCTCATGCAATGTCTGCCTTCAGAAAATAAACTACTTTTTTAATTAAAAATTATGGGCTGATTTCTATTCGTTCATTCTTGTTCACATTCCTAATGCTTGAAATTCTGCAGTGAACACTGATTTTTAAGAAAAAGCTGTCACATAATTATAACTATTTTCTAGGACCTGATATATGTCAAGAGAACACTTAGTGCATTATTCACATCCTCTGAAACATGGGTAGAATGTTTATTAGAAATTTTTCTTTGGATTTTCAACATTTTAACCACTTCACTGAAATTTTGTGGTAATTTCCTTTTTTATTAAATTTGCTCACTTTAATTTTACAATTTAATAATTTTAGTAAATTCACAGTTGTACGGCCATCAATCAGTACAATCCAACTGTAGAATATTGCCATCATCCCCCAAAGAAGGCCTATAATTATTATTAGTCAACCTCAGTTCTCACCTCCACTTCTAGGAAACAACAAAACTGCTCTCTATCTCTGTGTATTTGCCCATTCTAGACATTTTATGTAAAATACACAGGTAGGCAAAGTAGGTTTACAGTTGTAATACAAGTAAGTAAAACAACAATTACTAAATAATAATACAAGAATAAACTGTGTTTCATGTACTCACAACTGTAAACCCACTTTTGCTAACCCCTTGCACAGTCATGTAAGTTCTTTTATGTCTGGTTTATTTCGTGAAGCATGTTTTGATGTTCATTTATGGGTAATATTTATAAGTACTTCATTCCTTTTTATGGTGGAGTAATATTCATATTCATATGGCACATTTTAAAATATCTGTTTACTAGTTGATGGATAATTGGGCTTCTTTGGCTTTTTGGCTATTGAGAATAAAGCTTCTGTGAACATTCCTGTATAGGACTTTGTGTGGACATCTGTTTTCATTTCTCTTGGGTAGATACCTAGGAGCAGAGGTGCTGGGTATATATGGTAATTTTTATGTTCAGCATTTTGAGAAACTGGAAAGCTGTATCTAACATGCCTACACCATTTTGCATTTCTACCAGCAATGTTCGAGTGGTCCAATTTCTCCCATCATCACCATAACTTGTTACTCCCTGTCTTTTGATTATATTCTGATGAATGTGAAATCACATATTATCATAGTCTTTATTTGCATTTTCCTAATGACTAATACTCTTGAGAAAAAATGTTTTGTACTTATTAGCCATTTTTATATCTTCTATGGAAAAATGTCTACTCAATTTCTTTGCCCATTTTTAAAATTAACTATTATTGTGCCATATATATATATAATTGTGCCATATATATCCATCCATCCATCTTGTATACAAACCCCTCATCAGATATATGACTTGCAAATACTTTCACCCATTATGTGGTGTCTTTTGAAGCATAAAAGTTTTTAATTTTGATGAAGATCTATTTATCATTTTTAATCACTTATATTTTTGCTACAATCTAAGAAATCACTAATTAACCCATGATTCTGAAGATTTACTCCCATGTCTTCTTCTAAGAGTTTCATAGTTTTAACTCTTGCAATTAGGTATGTGATCCATTACTAGTTAATTTTTATGTATGACACAGGGATCAAAATTCATATTTTTTACACATGGATGTCTATACCATTTGTTGAAAAGACTATTCTTTCCCTTGTAAATTTCAAGACATCTTTGTTAAAACCAAATACGACCATAAATGTAAGGTTTTATTTCTGGGTTCTCAATTATAGTGCCTTTAGACAGATCATCAGCCCATGGTAGCTTCTTCACATGCATCCACTCTTCTCTACACTTTAGTGGTGACCATCTATATAGCTTGTATTTCTTCTAGACCAGAAGTCAGAAAACCTTTCCTTAAAGGACCAAATAGAAAATATTTTAAACTTGTGGCCATACAGTCTCTGATGCAACTACTCAACTCTGATACTGTAGCGCAAAAGCATTCACTGGCAATGTATAAAAAAATGAGTACAGCTGATTCAATACAACCTTATTACTAAAACAGGAAGATGGCCCATGACTCATGGTTTTCTGACCCCTTTTCTAGACTCAATCTTCTAGGCAACCATGGGTACTTAAACTTTTATGGAATTAAAGAAAAAATATCCTTCATATCCCACATTATTTCTGTTATACCCTCTTTTAGAAGCTCTTTTGTTCATCTATGGCTCTCTTAAATTATGATGTGGACAGAATGCTTTGATGTGTCTAAAGTATAGTGAGACTATTGACCTCTTTCTTCTGGAAAGCCATTATTCTTATTAATGCAACCTTAGTTTTTATGCAGTGACTTTGCAGTTCTGGCTTATACCAATTATATGGTCACCTAATCTCCCAGTTCTTTTTGATCATTACATTTTGTTGAATTGTGCTTCTCTCATATATCTTATGTACTTCCCATTTATTCTTTCTATATGTCATCACATTGACTTTATCCTGCAGTATTGCAGTTTTAAATAACATCTCCAGACTTTATCTAGAACTGGAATTAAATTACAAAGATTTTTTTTTTTTTTTTTTGCAGGGGGGAACTAAGCTAGCCTTCCAGGTGTACTCCATCCCTACAATTCCAAATCTCATACCAAATTTGCAATGGTGCTAATCTTGCTTGAACTGGCCCTACACTACCACAGAGCACAGTAGAGTCAGCTCTGCCAATGTTTGTCTATGATTTCAACCAAATACCACAAGTTCTGCAACACAAGAAGGCATTTTAGTCAATTCAGAAAGCAATGAACCTCAAGAATTTTACCATTATATCTCTAATTCTAATTTCCCACTGACTGTATATTTTTTGAATTTTCATATCCTACCATTATCATCTGTCGTATAAAAACAATAAAGCCAACTGTTGTGAATACTAAATTAGGCACTTAAGATGCTGTGACTTGTGAGCAAAACTTCCTAAATATAGAATACCCCATTGAGGGTCTAAAGGGTCAAAGCTTCCCCTCTGGTAAATTGAATGTGTATGGATTAAAAGAAATAAGCAGTAGTTATAAGTCTTTATATATGTGTCTTCAGATCTGGTCTGGCATACTTTGAAACAGTTATTGTCAAGGCAACCATAAAAGAATATTGAACTATAAAACAGAGGAGTAAGAAAGAATCTGTGCTTGGTTTTCCTTTCTTTTCTTTCTTTTTTTTTTCTTTCTGTTAAGTAATGACTTTATAGTTTCTAATTTATGATTCTAGGAATCAGCTGTCTTCAAGATGATAATGCATTTCTTGGCAATACAGATCTGAACACTGTCAATAAATTCTGTCATTTATTCCCATTGTTTTCATCATGCGCTAAAAGATAAAAGTATAAAGCCATATTTTAGAAGAATGACAGATTGTCCAGCCATATGCCATATCAGCTCCATAGTCAAATATATGTTTTGCAGAACGCAAGATATACAGTCTTTTTCAAAGCTACAAATTAAGATGCAAATCTTGTCACACTATCCAAACAACCTTCTTACTTGCCAATAAGACAGAAAAACTAAGGATATATCTCTGAGAGTATAGAAAATGAGGCCAGGTGTGAGATACAAGGAGAAAATAGGAATTGAGAGACAGAGCAAAATCTGAAATGGAACCTTGAGAACACCGAATGGCCAATCTCAGACTCATTTACTTGTAGCCATAGTCCCTGAATTTAGGAGGAGATGAAAGTATTCTCATCTTGGGAATAACTGAGGAGCTGACAGTAATTGTAGGAACAAAATGTTTAATGTGAACAGTAATTAGCTTACTTGAAAGTTTTTATTTTGCTTATTCATTTATTTACTCTATTTCATTTATCAGAATGAAATATTTTATAAATTCCAAGTCACATTGTTGTAAATTCCATGTAAAACGTAGGCGTTTACTTAAACATTGTGTCATGTGTAGCAAATTACCTAAGCTTTTCAAGTTATCAATACACAAATAACGATCGAAGAGAACATGAGAAAAGGCCATATTTTTTGGTTTGCATTGGTCTCATGTTGTAAGGAAAAGTTTGAGATATCTACCCTCTTCCGATACAGTTGCTTTTATACTGCAATGGTTTTGAGGAATGGACTTGTTGATGAGAGGTGATAAGGGAGGAATGACTTGGGTCTTGGCACACCCCTGATTGGCTCCCCAGTAGTGAGTAAACACAGGTCAGGAGAGTAAGAGGTCAGTCAGACCAAAGGGGAGGGGCAAAGGTTTTAGACACTCATCAACCCCCATAGCCATTTGCCTATGACCAGCCCTCATCTGAACTACAAAATTTCTAAGAAACCAAAATTTCTACTAAAAAATACTCCTAAATGACTTGTGTCTTTCTATATGTATGAGCTTGGACTTCAATCTCCTATCATGATTTGATTGTATAACTCAGGAATTTTCTGAGATAGCCAACTATTATTTTTTTTCAGGCATAATGTGAAAAAGAACAGTTTCTTTTGAGAAAAGTTAAAACAAGAACCTACCTTGATTTTGGAGACAAGGACAGTGATGAATACTTTTAATAATGGGTAAAAGAACCAGCATCTGATTCTCTAGGAGGAATAAGCTCAAGAATATTAATGATTTTATAAAAGTAGCAAAGGTATGAAGAGGAATAAAATATATAAACTATGATTATTCAGAGTTTAATTTGTATGCTTGTTATTCGGTGAATTATTCAGCCTCTCTCTCTCTCTCAATCTCTTTCTTTCTCTCTTTCTCATCTTAACACGTTTCTTTCACCACTTATCACTTCCAGAAAAAAGTGGGCTAAAAATGCAGGAACAGAAGGAAACCCTTAAATCATAGCTATTTCCATTTTCTCTCCACTATTCAGAATAATTGTTTTTAGAATTGCAAATTTGTAAAAGCTAGTACAACAGAAACTGAAATTACTATACAAGAAGTTGAAAGAATTCTGGGCAGCTATTTCAAAAGAATTGGTAGTCTTTTATCTCAGATGGATTTTACTCCCATGTACAAATACATAGGTATCTTTTTTCTGTATTAAATATATGTCTATAAAGTAGATATAGCTGTGTAATATCTGAATAAGTAGAAACAAGTAAATAACAGAAAATTTGAGTAAGCCAATAATTCCAGAAAAAGTAGGTACCCTACAAGTAAGAAAAACAGACAGATGACAATAAATAATCACCTATAATAATAACTACATAGGTCTCTTGGAGCATGACAAGATGATATATTGGAAAAGAATTATTACAGATCCCAGGCAGAGTAGCTTCCCCATCTCCAGAGAGTTGATAACTTAAGATGATCCTACTATAATGTAATGAGATAATAATAAATGGACAATTGTGATGATACCTTATGACAAAGATTTGATGGTCTTGTGTGCTAAGGGGGAAGGAAGGTACAGAGGTGAGAGAGGAGCAGAGAGGCAGATTTTCCTTTGAATTTTTTTATAAGGCACTGTTCACTGCTTTAGTCTCCTCCAAGAGACTGCAAGTAGCCTCGAGAGAGAGGAAAAACCCTGAATAATTCCAGAGGTTCCAACTGAGAGCCTGAGGTGCTCACTAGGTTGCTATCTCTAATCCTTTCTCCTAGCGCCACAGGACTTACTAAAAGCCTGTTCTGTTTTTCATTGGCTCTCCCTAACTTCTTAACGCCTAACCCTCAGCATCCTCGAATCAGAAAATTCCTTGAGGGGAAAACCATTGTCAAATATTGAGCTCACATCCCTGTGCCTTTCTTTTTTCCAATTTTTTTCACCTCTCAATTTTGGTTTCTTTTGCAGCCCTGAACTCCAATTTATTCTCTATAAATATTTATTGATTACCTATTGTAGACCAAGGACGGAGCTAGGAACGAGGGAGAGATTTTGAGTGCAAAACAGATGTGGTCTTTGCCCTCATACAATTTAAAATCTATTGTATGACTCAACGTAATCAAATAATTACATAAACGCAGGTAAAGTTGAAATTGGGTTGAGCGGAAGGAAGCACAAGGTGCTACAAAACCACGTATGAGGTGAATTTACGGAGGAGGTCAGGAGATGATGCTTCACCTCTGATTAAGGAAAGCTAAGGGCGGTTAGGGGAGGTGGAGGTTGCAGAGCATTCCTGGAAGGTGGAGCACAGAGGTGAAGGTCCTGTGCGGCTCAGTGGGAGTAAGAGATGAAGAGACTGATTTGCCTGAATGAGAGCTTTGGGAACTATGACTTGTGTAAAGACCATATATGATGCTGGAGGCCAATTCATGTAGTCTTTTAAGAAAAGCTAAGAAGCTTTATCTTTATTCTTAGAGCAATAAGAGGCCATTGAAAGATTTGGAAGCAAGGGAATAGCACAGTGGGAGGTGCTTATTGGAAATACTAGCTGGCTGCATTGTAGCTAATGGCCTGTACTTCATTAAATATAATGCTAATTGTACTGTAGAGGAGACTAAAATTCAAAGAGATTATCAGACATATTCATGGCCTTAGAGCTAATAAGTGATGGAGTTGGGACTGAAACGCAGAATTCTATTTCCTGGCCCGGTGCTCCTCCCTTTAATCCAAGTTCCTTATGTGAGCACACGTAGAAAGACCTTAAAGGTGAACACCCATGGTTTGGTTTGGTTGTCTCCTGGAGAGGAGAGATCAATCTGGGGCATTTTTTTCCCATTGCTTTAGCTGGGTCCTACAAATTTCAATGCACAGTGTTTTTATTACCTTTTAGTCCTAAATATTTTCTAAAATCCATTAGGAATTATATTTTAACCCATAGGTAATTTAGAAATGTGTTTTTAAACTTTTGAACATAAAATTACCTCTTAAATTTTTTTAGACTAAATTGTGCTATGGCTGGATAATATACTTTATATAATGCAGATTCTTTGAAATATCCTAAGCCTGGCTTTACAGACCAGCAGGTGGCCAGTTTTTACCACTGTTCCGTATGTGCTGGAAGAGTGTGTATTGTTTTTTGTGTCCATTACATCAAACTTGTGAACTCTATCATTCAGTCCTTCCATATCCATCAGACTGTCTGCCTGGTGTACCAATTCCTAAGAGATATCAAATGTCTCCTACTTTTGTTGTGAATTGTTGATTTCTCCCTGTAGTTGTGTCAGTTTCTGAAGCTGTGTTATTGGAGTACGTACTAGAACTGTTCCATCTTCTAGGTCAATTGAACCTCTTTGGAATATGTGGTGATATTCTTTATCACTAGCAGTGCTGAGCTTTTTATCTTAAAGTCTACTTTGTCTAATAATACAGTCACACCAGCTTCCTTTTGGTTATAATCTCTGTCTCTTAACTGGAGTCTAGTCAAAATAATTTTCATTAAACTTTATTGAACTATAATTCACATACCATAAAATTCATCTGAGTTCTGTCACTTTGCATTCATTTTGATTGCCTATATTTTCAAATTGGAAGGAAAAAGAAAGACCAAGTTGGTGGAGAAATTGATGTTATGACCTGTGAAGAATAGTTGAAGGAACTAGCTATGTTTATGCTAGAGAAAGTGTTGGTAGTTGGAGCATGTCAACTGTCATCAAATATTGCAGAGTATGAATTTATTTTGCAGGACTCCAGAGCTAACCAAGGCCAATGAGCATAATATACAAAGAAATACATTTGAGGTTCTTAGGATTCTCTGGTTATGGGGTTGTTGTAACTGCCGTGGAGTTTTCCTGTTTTGGAAAGTATCTAAGCAGAGTTGGATAACTACCTATTAATGACATTAAAGAAAACATCTTTTGGGTAGATAAATGAACCTTGCGATGTCTGAGAGTTCTCTTCCTACTCTGTAATTCTGTGATTCTCTGATATAAAGTTACATGTAATGCTTCTAATTTTTTTAAATGATGAAAGAACCCAAGTATCAAAATGCAGTAAAATACCTATAATACAAATAAACATACTTATAGTTCAAATGATTTCTTTTAATTTTAAAATACCCTTTTATAACAACAGTTATAATGCCGAAGGCACAGGTAGAGGCCAGGTTCTAGGTAGTGTGACAAGTTAGAAATGCCAGGTTATATAATAAAACATCAATCCCTTTGAAAGCTTTCTTGATATATATTGATCATTAATAAAAAAAATTGGACATGCTAGACATTGCTGTATATATAAAATAATTGGAGAATTATTATCAGGTTTTATGTCTAACTGGGTTGTTGATATAAAATTGATGGTTCCTGTGTAAGCATGAGGCATTATTAATGTGCTCAGCTTGCAGCTAGCAATGTTCCAAACAACCTCAGAGAGCACTGTCCTATTAAAAACAAAAACAAAAACAAAGCTGTAAATGTTGTAGTTTCTGAAGTAAAGGATGATCCTGCAGTCTGGAAGATAAATTTATGATTGCTCAATGAGACCCATTTTATAGCCTCGCTACCAATAATGAATATACCTTTTGCTTTTGCCACCAGATGGCAGAAGAAGGCATTACTTAAATAAGAGTTTGCAGTTAAAGTGATTTAATATTTTTTACATAGAGTAAATCAAAGTGGACTATTTGACTATTTTTAATAGTTCTTATAACAAGTTCAGTCATGGTAAAGATGGAAAATATTAGCTACAGTAAAATTTTAGATTTAAATTCACTACAATTTCTTAAGAATTCCCTTAGAATAGTATTTTTCTTTATTGAAAGAAATCTTACAAGGAGCCCCCACTGACATGTTTTAATGTATGAGGTAAATATTTCAATTATTATTATTTTAAAACACTATTCATTTATTTATTATTATTTTTTAAATATATATTTTTTATTGACTTTAGACAGAGAGGGAGGGAAAAAGAGACAGAAACATGGGTGAGTAAGAAGCATCGATCGGCTGCCTCCTGCATGCCCCTTACTGGGGATGGAGCCCACAACCCGGGCATGTGCCCTGACCGGGAATTGAACCAGTGACCTCACACCTGCCAGGCTCAATTATTTCTTTATATAATAATAATAATTGCTGTATCATCCTAAAGGTGGTCAGGAACACATCAATAGATATAAAATACAAACCAAAGAAGAAATGTAGAATATAGTTATTAAGACAGATAATTTTAAAAATAACTAGAAGTGTTACAAATAGAACATGAACAATCACATGTCCATTAATATAACACAACCTGTCTGGCTTTAAAAAGTTAAAAAAATAATAAAATTCATTCATATAGGTTGTAGGTATTTTTTAAAAGTCATTCCAAATGAATACGTATGTTTCTTTACATAAGTGCTAATGCTAATGAAGAAATGTTTTTAAAGATCAAGGATGTATTAAGCTGTTTTTCATATCAATTCATGTTTTTGTTCAGTCTTTCAAAATACTCCCTCCTTGTATCCCATTGACTGTTCAACCTTGTGCCTGATTTTTGACAGAGGGACGACTCATATCTGGTCAATTTGTCTGGTTTATGTTTCAATGAACAAGCTCTTCTTTGCCAAACCAACAGGCTGTTTTGGTGATAATCCCTCAGCAGCACATGACAGAGCTGACTGTGCTTTCCTTCCTAAAGCAGGATCTTGCCTTGACCCCTGAGAACACACCCCTCCCTGTTCCCCTTCCTTTCCCTTTCCCCCTCCCTGTGGGGTGCAGCAGTGCCTAGGCCCTGGTGGAGCAAGGGCTAGTTTGAAGATTGTGGAGCAACCATTTAGCTCTCTGGCTTATGTCTAATGTGGACGGCAAGGGAGAGGTAGGGCTGAAGCTAGACCATTCTGGAAATCTTGTTTTCCTACTTATTTTATGAGCTATGAAAAGCAGGCAGTAGTTAATGTACACACTTTTAAGAATAAAGAAAACATGCACTGATATTCAATGTTTACAGTTCTGCTTATTTTTAAACAAAGATTTCTTTCCTGGTTTAATAGTGTAAACGTTAAAGATTATCACTCAATATACCTCTTGGAAATGCAAAATCTCTTTTATCTACTAATGACTATAATTAAGGTACATGTCTTCTAAAAGACCAGTAATTAGGTTCCATAATAAACATGCCATGGTAACCATTAGCTTTGACGAGGGTTTGCTTCCTTCCTTTTTCTTCGCCTCCGGTTTAGACTCTCACAAAACCCTCCGTGCCAGGTGTGTCTGCATGTGTGTGCGTGTGCGCCTTTTGCACTAAGGTGGTCATGGCAGCCGGGGAGAGGCGGGCTTGCGGGGCAGCGCGGAGGGCCCGCAGGGAGCTTTCCTCCCTCCTGTGGTCACCGCCAGCAGTCAGGGCACGAGGTGGAGCGCGAAAGGGGACAGCCAGAAAAGCCACAAGCTGCAGATGTCCCAACTGCCTGCTAGGAGGAAGGACAGCCTCCCAGCGAAGGCGTTTAGTCAGGCAGGTGGTGGGAACCCAGATGACTCTGCACTGATAATTTGTGCATTTTCTTTACTAGCCTAACATAAAACCAGCTGCGACTGTCATGTGACTGCTGAGGGTGGGCCCCGGGGAGAGCTGAGCGGCGAGGGGCCAACCCTGGAAACGAGGGTGGCTGGGTGACATGGGTTGACTCGACTATAGGCTTCTGGAAGAAGTTGAGGCAGGCAGGCTGCGGGCTTAGGGCAAGGTCAACGAGAGCTGTGCCGTGGGTGTAACAGCAGGAGCCAGCGGCACAGCTCAGGGGAGATGGGAACAGGGATGGGGGCCATTAAGGGTCACAGGGCGAAAGGAACTAGGGTCCTTGGCACTTTCGCAAGGCAAAGCTCGGGGAAGGAGAGAAGAGGGGCCGAGTGACTGGAACAAGTGTGCAATAACGAGGGGGTGCCCCTTCGGTAGAGCTGCGAGGCCGCAGGGCCAGCGCTGCACGGAATTGCCTGTGCACCCGAAACCAGGGCTTGCCCCAGGGGCCCTTTTCCTCTGAGCTGACACAGACTGACTGCAGCTGGGGGCTAAGAGGCTCAGCTCTGGGTGACGGGCAAAAATGAGGACAGGAAATCTAGTAGGCTGTTACGACCAGAGAATCTCCAAGGAAGAACTGAGTTTGAGAGAAAAGTGATTCTTTCAGCTGTCAAAAAATTACCCAGCAGCAGAAGGGTGTTTGTTTTCAGGGAGTGGGTGCAGGGCATACTGAGAATTGGCTCTGGGAAGAAGAGGCTATCATTTTTATCTCAGAACATACTAGGAGGGTTTTTTATTTGTTTTTTGTTTTTTGTCTCTTGACATCTGTAATATTAGGTATCCAAATGGTTCTAATGCTGCTTAACCTAGTAGAGAACATTTGGTTCGTTCGTTCATTCATTCATTCACTCATTCATTCACACAACAGATATTTATTGTTTTGCCCTTTAATTATATGTAACCAGGCAAGTACTATCTGATCTTTAGGAAACTGTGATGAGTATTTAAAAATAAACCATATATTGTCTCTTTGCTTTGGCACATTATTTCTTATGTTATTAATTTTTGTGAATTTCAAATTATATAAATGAAGGTCATGAGATTTATTTGTTTAAAAAACAAAATTTGGATTTTTAAAAGATTGAAACACTTCCTGCAATTTATAGTTTCAAATTTGGTAAGCGAAAGAATAAAAATATCAGAGGTTTTAAAAATTGACTCCATTTAATGATTTAAAATTTATTTTGAGAAGTTCTGGCTCACCTTAAAAATTGCAGTTGTAGTGGGATGGTGTGATTTTGTCAAAACTCACTGAACTGTACATAGATAAGTTATACCTAAATAAATCTGATTTTTTAAAAATATTCCCTTGAGGCAAAAATTTTCAATTTTGGAAATTTTATACAGGTAGACTCCCATGAGACTTTTTAAAAAGTGAAACAAGAATGGATTATTTAGTACCTAGCTGGTACCAAGGACCAAAAAGCATCCCTTTAGGCTCCCTTTTTGAGAAACCTGACTTTTTCTTCCTTATACAAGTGCCTTCATGCATAAATGAGCATGTATGAATGAATGAATGAATGAGTGAATACGTATATTTATTCTTCTGTGTATTTATGCTTTCAAATAATACTGGTTATGCTTTATGTCTTAGTAACGTTATTTTTAATGAATAAAATAACTGGTGAAGTTCTTTGTAAAATTGAGTTTTACGATGTACGGAGACATTGAATACAATTGCTTTTTTATGCTCATGGTTTTTATTAAATCAGACCCTACAGTGCAATTGTATCTGAACTATCTATAAGGTAGTTTTGAATTTCTTTCTGTTTTCTGGAAAAGTCTATTTAGTGTATAACATGAAAAATGTTTGTTTCGAAGTCTGAAAGACTTCCCTGATAAAACTCACTGGCACTAAGCCCTAACATGGAGCTAATTACTAGTCAATGTTTTATCATATATCCATTTGTTTGTTTATTGTCTGTTTGCCTTCTCAGGAGGGAGGTGGAGACTATTTCCTGTTTGCCTTTGTGTTCTCAGTTCCTGGCACAGGTGTTCAATTCATATTTCTAATATCTACAAATAAAAGGACGAATGAACATGCCACTTTTAAAAACTAATTTTGAAAAGAGAAACTGACCTTTTTATGTTTCTACTTATTCCATTTTTGGTGATATATTTTTTTCAGGAAACATTTTTATTTCGTCAAAGTTTACAAATTCCTTTGGTGATGGACCCCAGAGATATGAATTAGCACCTGGATGATTTTTTGGCAGCCTTCTTAAGAATGGAGGCTTGAAAAATCCTCATTTTAGTTTCCATAGTCACTTGAGAAAAAGTGTAACCTTGTTTTCAGGGTATAAAGTGTGAGAAACTTTCTGAAGATATTATTTACGTATTTTTTTTGTCTAATCTGTTAATGACTAAGAGAGGTATAATAAAGTCCCCTAAATAGTTTTAAATTATATATATAAGTTTGATGCTGGCCCTTCAGATAAATAGATGTTTAAGACTATGTCATCATTATGGATTTTATCTTCTATCAATATTAAATGACTCACGTTACCAATTTTATCTTAAGTAATTGCTAATTTCGTAAAATTAGTACTATCAATCTTATTTTATTTTGCTTGCTTTTCATATGTATAATGTTTTTGTTTCTATTTCATATATAAATAATTATTAAATGTGTCCTAAGTTGGTCTACTGTGTGAGGATTTGGGCATAAAGCAGTAAACAAATACAGGAATTCCTTTCTGAATTCTGATAAATATTTAACCACCTCTTTTTTCTTAACATTTCCCTACTGAGTTTCTTATAAATAGAATACATGTAAGTTTTGTTGGGTCTGCTTTCTTTAACCCAGTCTGTAAATTCTTATTTTCTTAATAAGCTGTTTAAATCCCTCAAGTTCATACTGGCTTCTGCTTTTATGCATTCATACAAAGTATTGACTTTAGCTTCTAACTTCTGCTTTTTGAAGTGTTTTCTTACCTTTTTCTTCTCCAGTAAATTGGGAAGCTTATAGCTTCTTTCTAATTCTACTGGGAGTTACCTTTGCAGTTGTAGAACATTATTTGACCTATGTATTTTTAGCAAATAAAATGATCGAGTTTTAAATTTCATCTTTTCATTATAAAAAGGTATTGGACTTAGATTGTTATTAGTGAATTGCTCTTTTATCAGTAAATTCTTATTTATTGTAAAATGTACACACTCATTTTCAAAAATTATAATTTAATTTTTGTGTTTCACTTCAGATTCACATTAACAGCAATTACTTGACTTTATCTTATATTGATTTTATTCAGTACTCACTGTAATCTCTTTTACTTCTCTCAAGGCTCATTGTCTTGAAATTCCCCAAACCTGCCTTCTTAATTTTGATTCATATTTTGTTGGCTGCCAAATATTTTTCAATATTTCTTTCTAAGATGTTTATTATAAATGTTATGTTTTCTGAGACACTGAGTAGCTTAGACTGTCTTCTTCTGACCTTTATATGTGCGTGATATTGGGCAGAATAAGTGTCTGATTTGTAATTCCTTCCGCTCAAAATTCTTAGTTGTTACTTCATTTTATTCCAATTTATTGCTGAAAAGTGAAGCATGACTTCTCGTCTTTGATTACAACTGGTATTTTCCCCTGCCAACTGCCAATTTTTATTTTTATTTTTTAGATTTTTGGTTTAGCTTAGCTTTGTTTTGTTTAAAAAGTATTTTGAGAGAATTCCTTTGTTACATTCCTGTTGAGTTAGATACGTGCTGTTAGCCAACATGTGCAGTTCTTGTAGTTTTTTGTAGTTGTCTTTGCTGTGGTGGTAATTTTGGTTGTTTCATATTTGTTTTTTTGCTTATTTGCAGCTCAAGAAAATTTTCTTAATTTGTGTCTTTGATTTTTATTTTACTTCAACTCCACATTTCTCCTGCAGAACTTGTACGCCTTGAGCCTGATAACCGCGCCCCCGCCTTTTCTTGAACTCCCCTGGCTCCCGGGAGCGTTCGCATCCTCATGCCACATCAAGCTGCTATTAATAATAGCTAACATTCATCGTTTTAAAACTTCACGGCTTTTAATTTATTTCATCCTCCTAATAATTTTATATTGAAGATACTGTTATTATTTCCCCGTTGTATAGATGAGAAAACAGAGACATAAACAGGTTTTGAAATTTGCCCCACACCATATAACTAGCAAGGGGTGAAATCATTTTGCTCCGCCGTCCGTGCTCTGACTTGCAGATTTGGCTTTTAACTCTCTGTGAGACAGATTTTAATTCTGACATTAAAGATGTATGTACGTTTTAAATAACCCTTTTTGGTCCAAGTTCTCTCTGAATTTCACTCTTTGAATTATTGAGTTGCCTTATTTTTATTTTTCCATCTTGATGTATTTTCTCCTCATGACATTTTAATTCTTTTTCTTAGAGATTACATCTTTAGTACCTTCTTGTGTCCTAAATATCACTTTAATGCCTATAATATCATCTTCCCCTCTGTCCCCCAGAGATGTCCTTTCTCACCTCAAATACTGTTTCCTTTCTGTTTTAGCATTTCTGTTGTTGCTATTATTGCAATTGGTGTTTTTATTTTCTAAAGGTGAGAGATCCACCAGACTAACATGCAGAGTATGTGAATTGTATTAAGTAAATTCTCTAGCTCTCTGTGCCCTGGTATAACCTGATTTTCACACCTACTATTGGAGGGCAGGGGTGTGTGTGTGTGTGAGTGTGTAAGCAGCTCCTGGGCCTGATTTGTTCAGATGTCCTTTAACCATGTGGGATCTTCTAACCGCATGGCTTGCTTCTCAGAAATTTAAACCAATAGGCCACAAGAAAAACTACAGATTTTTTTTTTTTTTGGTCTCTCAACTTAAAGGTCCTCACTTCTGTATACATCGCCGGTGATAAACCTACCACAGGTACTTTCACTTTCTCCCCCTTGTAATAATTCAGACTTACGAGTTACTGAATCTGAACTAGTGTAGAAAATTCTTGTATATAAAGAAGTCATCCTATTCTGTTTGCATTCAGAAACTGTTTTTCCAGGGAAAGAACACTGATAGGCTTTACAGTTTGTTTAGATTTTCTGTCTGATTTAGGGGGCAGAGGGCTGGGTAGGCTGCACTATCTTCCCAGGTTCCTTGGGTCCTAGGCTTTCTCACTGGTACTGTTTCACACTGCAAAGCACATTCTAACACCTGCCCTCACCTCCAACCCAGACTTTCCTGGTCCCTGGTTATAGGTTGTTGTTAGATTTACAATAGAGTAATTTGGGCAGTTTCTATTTCTCTCATTTTATAGACTAAAATTTAGTGAGAGCTTTAGGAAATCAAGCTCAAAGAAATTTTATCTGGATACCAAAAAAAAGGCTTAGAGATATTAAATAACTTATAAGTCATAGTGTTGAACCAGGGTTGAACCCAGAACTACCTGATTCTAGTGCCATGTTGTGTCCACCCTGTGTCCATATTTATTTTTCCATTTAGAGTCTGAAAATTGCTTTTTTTCTGTATGGAAAACAAAGATCCAAGTAAATGACATAGCATTCTATTTTATAATCCAATAATGTTACACCACAGCCGCACCCAGCCAGCTTGTCTCATAACTGTTTGTTTTGAGTGGGATGGATCTTAGAGAACCCCAGGAACTACTCAGACCGTTGTTTTTCATTCTAAATAGCATTATAAAATTTACTTCTCAAACATGTTTTTTAGAATCTATGTTAACGTATTATGGTCTCTTCAAGTTAGGTATCCCATTTTTTTATCTTACTTTTCCAAAGATTTTATTGCACAATGCAGTATTTTCCTTTTTTTTTAAGAATTGCGATTGCATAATGAAACATATTAAAATGGGAGATCGATCCCCTAAAATTTTAACCTCTATATCTTATGAAATACACTAATTTGGCAGGTCAGTATTTTGTATTCTAATCGGAAAAACACTGACCGATTTGGATTATACCAACTCCGACCAGGTGAATTTTTCCATTTGCATTTTCTTTTACTATCAGAAGGTTATGATTTCTCATTTGAAGCAGAATGAAAATGGGTGGATGGGAGTGTTGCTGGCATTGGGCAGATTCCATTATTTATTCTGTGGTTTCAATAGTGCAACATTGAACCTGTGGCAGTTTTTACTACATGCTTTGAAAATAACTGTTTGTGTATTTTGAGAAATAGATATTTTTATGGAGACCAAATCCAGTGGAAATTGGGTCACTAAAATGATAACATTATCTGTTAGTTATCTGAGACAAACAACATCTAAATACTTAAGTGGATACAGTGAATTAGTAGCACTCGTTTTAGGTCTAGGAACAAATGCAAACTAAACACTGAAGGTGTTTTGCCTTTTTCCATGTCTGAGAGAATGAAGCTATGAAGTGTGATAATTACTCCTTGAATTTCTTTCTTTTTAGAAGCACACCCAAGGAATATATTAGCCAAAGGCAAAATTAATTTTCCAAAATTTTCTTAACTAAACATGAGAAATATGGATTAGTGGAAATTCTTGGTCTGTTTAAATTAGAAAAGTATTACTAAATTTTTATTTTTTTATCTAACTCGACAATTATAATAGAGAATATAAAACATTGCTGTTATTATTTTGCATTTATATTAGGTACTATATTGCTTCACAATGACTTTTTTATTAGTCCTTTATGATGGCAAACAGCTATCCAACTGCTCTTTCTGGAATTTCTCTATGCCTTCCAGCAACTCTGGTTTTTATTATGAGACTTTGTCTAAATATTAATATTTTTATTTCCCCATCAGTGCCTTCTCTCTGTGAAATGAAGAGGTTGACATTAACTCCACTAAATATGTATTTATTTTCTCTGAATCAGCCTCTGGATCTCCCTGATACTTTTATCAGCGACTCCTCATTTTAGCTTGTCTTGCTCTTGCCACCATCAATTCCTTTCTTCTGTCACCTTGTGCCTTCTTAGTGGCTCCCATCCTCTGTGAATACCATCTTATAGGAATGAACCATGAAACATATTTGTGTGCTCATGCAAAGTTCTTTCCTATTTATCTGGAGGAGCACCGTTGTAAATGATAGTTTAGTGTTGTGCTAGGGAGCTAAGCTAGAGAAAATTTGAATCTATTTACTCCATAGGACTTAAATGAAGAATAAAAAGAGTTATTTTTGTTATGTTCTAATACAGGTAAAAATAAGTATCATTTATAGCCTGACAGCTTCTATGCTCTTCCTAAATGAGAATCACAAATGAGTACCAATTATGCCAAATTGTATGTTTTATGCAAGAGTCACTTTTAAACATGCAAAAGTCACTTCTACCTCTCAGCATGTTTTATAGATTTTTAAAATCTACTTTTTCATATAGTGCTGGTATAATGTTGCTATTTGCAGCTAACGGCATTGGGTTGTTATCATGACAATGTTTAAATCACCAGTATTCTAATCTTTATTTTTGCTCAAAGTAATAAAGACTAGTGACAGGCAGAATAATATCCAGGTCCTAATCACCAGAACTGGGGAATTTTACTTTATGTGGCAAAAGGAATTTTGCAGATATGATTTAAGATCTTGAGATGGGGAGATTATTCTGGATCATCTGAGTGAGTCCAGTGTAATTTGCAAGGGTCCATCTAAAAGAAAGACGGTGGCAGGAAAGTCTGAGGAGACACAATGATGAAAAGTGAGTGTGAGAGGGAAATCTGAAGGTGCTACAGTGCTGGCCTGGAAGGTGGAGGGAGGGATCAGGAGCCGAGGCGTATAGGTGGCCTCGAAAGCTAGAAAAGGCAAGGAAAGGGAATCTCTCCTGGACGCTCCAGAAAGAGCCAGTTCTGGGAACATCTCGATATTAGCCCAGTGAAACCCATTCAAATTTCTGATCTATAGAACCATAAGATGATATCTGTGTGGTTTTAAGTCACTGAGTTTGTGGCAGTGGGTTACAACAGCGCTAGGAAATAACACCTCCATCGGCAACCCTGGAAGAATTTCTGTAGGCTCAGCCTCCATCAGTGATAGGTGGTGAGCGGTCTGTGCTTCTCTGAAAAGAGCTCTGTCCCCGGGCCCTGAAGAAGCAGCGGCTCCCTGCAGAAGGGACACGGCGGCCTGGAGGCTGAGCCTGTTTCATCGGCTGCTGCTGGTTCGAGGCTGTTCTGCGGCCTGGCCCGGGGCAGCCTCGTCTTCCTTACCTGCCGGTGCGGCTGAGCTGCCTGCAGGGAGGCGGTGGGAATGTGGGTCCTGAAGATCCCGCCACTCCAGGTGGAAGTTAGTCATTTAAAAAATGGAACGGGCCCCTAGTGTATACCCCCTGATGGGTCCTGTTGGCCAGTGCGTGGTCTGCATATAGCACATTTTTGAACTTGAACAAGTGTTTCACCAACACATTACCGAAGTTTATAACTTTTTAGCCTAAAATTCCTGGGTCTTCAGCATTTGGCCTCTTTGCTAGAGCAGCTCCACATTTTAGGCTTTGACAGCACAGCCACGCAGCCTTCACGCGCCGAGCTGAGTGCCAGGCTGCGCCCAGCCGGCAGGAGGCCAGATGACCCGCGCTCATTCAGGAACATAGAGTTTGCGTTCTGATCCCGCGCGGTGCGGGGCTGGCGGCCGCCTCAGCAACCACTGTGCGATCCCACGCCGTTTCCTTTCCCCGGCCTGTTATCCTTAGTGCGTGGCTCTTGTCCTCGTGGCTATAAAACACGTTTTCAGGCATCGAATCCATGGCAGGTGGGAAAATAGAAAGACAAAGGGCGAAAGCCAAAGGGCACAGGCCTCGTGCCTGTTGCTGCCTTTCCACGCGGGAGGGTTGTCCTTCCCCAGAACTTCAGCTGCTTCTCCCTGAGCAGCAGGGCCCTCGCATGGTTACTGTTGCTGTCAGGGTGGAATAGGACAGTGTTTTAGCTTCTAAGATCCACAGTAAGAAGAAGAAAAGAAAGGGAAATGCCATGTGAATGACTGGGGAGCCAATCCCCAGACCCTGCAAAGTACACATTTTAAGAAGCGATAGCTGTAAGGTGCTTGTTAAATCTGCTCTGGATGCCACAGTTCTTCAGCTGCCAGCCCACGTCAAATACTGAGCTCCGCGGAGCTTCCGGAGACCACGTGGAGAACGGTCACCAGTTTATTAATTATTAGTTGGGTCTTTTGCTCTTATTCTCCTTTAATTCAAAAAGAAAATACTTGCCTTGTAGAATTTTAATGGTTATTAATGTATTCTTTTCATACATATACATAATGAAACATTTTTCATGATCTTTTTCCCACTCAGAAAAAAAAGTATTAGATTCAGAAATAATTCCTAAGGAAATGTCTAATATCTCCATAGAGTTTCCTTACCAACATCTAGACATAAAAATGGTTTAGAATAAATGATCCTTGCACTCAGCAGGCTGATCAAGTCGCAAAGTTCTAAAACCGTTTGCCAGCTCTCTCACATATAGTATCTAGCCAAAACCAACAATTCTAAAATGAGATCTTTTTTTATGATGTACTGCAAGTTTCCTTAAAAGGGAACATATTTCACAACCTGGAATGTAACATTATTGTTGCACAGCAGTAAAGTTGATGTGTACAGTATGTGGCCTGCATCCAACCGCATCATCCATCCACAGAATTCAGGGGGTGATTATACTACAGCACAGGCCTATAGTGGAAAATCACCCACTTTCTCAAGAGCTACCATTTAAGACATCTTTTTGGAAATGAAATTTGTGACTTCCTGCTAACAGCTATAGAAAGGTGGTGAGGAGGGGAGGTATGGAGGGGAAGGCTCTTTTTATAATGAAAAGGAAGAGAGAAACAGAAAAAGTAGGGAAAAAAGCATTGAAATTGCCAATATCCATAAAGAGAAAGCCACATGCTCAGCAAGCTTTCCATATTCCAGTGTTGTAATGACTCTTGGGGTTCCTGAGAGTTTCTAAACCAGCCATTTAGGAAGGAGCGCATATTTTTGTTGTTTTAAATTTGGATAATCTTTACACTTAGAAATTAGAAATGCAGATTAAATTGTTGATAGAAAACTTAATAGAAAAGGAATTTATATTTTTTAATCACTAAAACTTGAATAATAACTATATTTAGGTAGATATCTATTACTCAGTGAAGAAAAAAATGGAAGCAATTACCTTGACAACTGAGACAAAAACCATCCAGAGGATATTATCCAGGTTGGTTAGCTGAATACTAGACAAGAGGCCCGAAATTGCTGGCGCTTATTCAGGAAACACTGGCTATCAAACTGAAATAGAAACTTTTTTTTTTTCAGTCTATGAAAACTCTTGCATTGGTTTTCCTTTTGGGAAGGTCATTTAAAAAAATGAATGAGAAATAAAACAGTGACTGTTCAACTTTGGAGTTTTACCTATAATTTTATAAAGAGGTTTGGTCAGTGTTCACTAATTTGGGAACGTAAGCTAATCAATTTAAGGCAGAATAAGATAAATCCCATACATGTCTATAATAAGCACCTTGGAGGTGCAAATGTGAAAGAGGAAATCCAGTTAGAGGAAAGCAGAAAGGCTTCTTGGAAGAGGTCATCTTCGTGATGGGATCTCTGTCTCAGATAGAACTAGGAGTGGTCTGTGGGAAGGGGGTACAGTAGTGTGCGTCTTATGGAGGAGCACACTCTGTCACTAAGTAGCCTTAGTGACAGCAGAAGCAAAACAGTAAGATTGAAAAGCGCATTGTATATATTACTGGGCCATGTTTGTAGATGGAAGAGTAAAGTGGTTCAGTAGAAGAATACTGGAAACTAAGATCAGAAGCTGTAATAAAGTCATTACAAATGAATACAGATGTGCTGAGACCCAAGCACATAGTAGGTCCTGAAATGTCTCTCAGTCGGAAAACATGCCCTTGCTAAGGTCTCAAATAGACTTTATGGCTCTGGTGACGTTCATTTGCTGCCAACTGACTTGCCGAGGCGTAACACTGTTATTAATTCCTGCAATGAGAGAGAGCTTTCTCACTTTTGTGCCACTACCATTTTTTTTTTTTCCTGATTGATTTCTGAGAGATAGAGAGAGATTTTTGTCTTGTCCCACCCCACACTAAACACATAAAAATTGCTTGAGTGTGACAATTGCAAATAAGAGGATAAGAGCAATGGACAGGTGAAGACAGACTTAGGTTGGCAAGATTGCTCTCACTCTTGTTGGGAAGCTGATGGGGCACGAGAGCATTTTAGACCTTTGGTCCACTGAATTGCTTGCCTGTTTGCTTGATGGATAGATTAATGTCATTTTTTTTTCTGAAGAAATCTCTTCTTTAATGTAATGAGTGAAATAATCACTTTTTAATGAAAATAGTCTTAAAATCTGAAAATCACCTAACTGTAATAATAATTTACATGGTTTAGCATTACTCTTTTCATGCTTGCGGTTTTGACTTAATTGTTGATGTGTTTTTAAGGATTTATTACTCTTTGGATTTAAAGTAGAGTTGCATTTTTAAGTTAATGAAATATAATGCAGCTTATTTGGTAACTGAAGACTTCTTTTTTTAAGTACAGAGAATACTCTTTCTTGTAGATTGCAATTATAGCTATGTTCATTGTGTCCAATTAAACATTCATTATTAGACCTTCAAACCCCATAATAAATTCTGTACATTACTGTTTGGGAGCTTTTACTTAATGGCACAATAATTTATGTAACCAAAATCTAAGTTATAGTTAAAAGAAAAAAACTTCCCTCAATCTCTACATTTTTTAAGATATACTTTTTCATAATAGAAGAGAGAGAGAATATTTTAAAGGCAAAAATGGGATGGAACATTATGAGTAAGTGATTTTAAAATTTATAATGAAGCGCTTATGTTCATGTTTATAGTTTTGCAAAATAGGTCTATATCATGTAACCCTTTTGTTAAGGCTAATGAAATATGAAAACATCATAATATTCCACATAATACCTGAATTAAGAATTCTGGATTTTGAATGATTTTATTCTAAAGATTATAAATTTATTTCTTTACTGAATTTACAAAGTTTTAGAATCTTATGACACGCAATTCTTTCATATGGAGAATCATCTACTAGATTAGTAATGCAAGCAAGGGACTAAGAACTTAATAACATTATTATTGTGGTATATATATATATATATATATATATATATACACACACACACACACACACACACACACACACACATATATATATATATATAATACGTATATTTTGTATAATTTGAAAGTAGATGTATTTTCTTGGCAATAGCCTCAGAAGTTTTTGGTGTTTATTTGTCTTTTGTTTTCTTGTTTTATGTTTTACTTTTTCTCATGATCAATTTAATAATAATAAGTTAAATATCTATATTTTTTACCAAAATAAATTATAGACACTGTATGTAAGCATTTTATTTCATTTCATATATCTTGCAACTTAGATAAGTTTATGAAGAAGTGAATTGTTAAAAATAGGAGATGAGTGTATTAGGTATATTTCATTGGTTGCCAAAGATTTATTTTATCATCATGTAAAGCTAGATATTGTGGAACATCAGTGCATTGAAAAATGAGTTGGCCCGGCCAGGCGTGTCAGTGGTTAAGCATCAACCTAGGATCCAGGCGATCAGGGTTCGATTCTGGGTCAGGGCACATGCCCGGGTTGTGGGCTGCAGCCGATCAATGACTCTCTCATCATTGATGTCTCTCTCTCTCTCCTTCTCCCTTCCTCTCTCTGAAATCAATAAAGATATATTTAAAAAAAAGAAAAGAAAAATGAGTTGTTAGTGTAGTATGTTAATCTCCTTCTGCATATGAATTGCCACTGAATAGGTAGACATTTCATGTTAACATGTAAGTTTTTTTGTGTGTGTTTCCAGAGAAAACTGAAAGGCAAAACTGATTTTCTAGAAAAAAAAATTCTTAAGTGACTTGGAGGTCATTAGAAATGATTATGTAGAATAGCATCACCACTCTTGACCACTGTCCTGTTAAGACCAGTAATTCTTGCCCTGCCAGGCGTGGCTCAGTGGTTGAGCTTCGACCTAGGATCCAGGGGATCGGGGTTCGATTCCCGGTCAGGGCACATGCCCGGGTTGTGGGCTCGATCCCCAGTGGGGGGGGGTGCAGGAGGCAGCCGATCCATGATTCTCATCATTGATGTTTCTCTCTCTCTCTCTCCTTTCCTCTCTCTGAAATCAATAAAGATATATTAAAAATAAATAAATAAAACCAGTAATTCTCATGATTAGCTATGACAAAGATAGAGAAATGTAGTATATATCACTGCTGTGAGAGGAAGGGGTAGAAAACCAACAATCCTGTGCTACATGCAGGTGGAAAAATACTGATCAATGGTTTGAATATAGCCTTTGCCTCTAACCTAACTTAGAAGGAAATCCATAGAGCTAGTCCTTTGAGTAGTTTAGTATGAAGAAAAGGTCCATCAGTCACTTCTTTACATTAGAGTCTATATTTTCAGTGAGCATTAAAGACTGAAAACATGAGGAGGTAACCATCTGAATTTTCTTCCTTTCCACATTAAACACTGTATATAGAATAACACTGTTGCATAAGTTTGAAGGATTTGGATATTAAAGAAATTGAAGAGATGTTTTAAACCCAATTATGTGGTTTAACATTAGGAATATATTTTTTTCTGAGAAACTTGAAATTTCCAAATTGGTTTATAAGTGTGGAAATAATGAAAAAATAATAACCAACATTTAATTGAGCACCTAATATGTGACAGGTGCTTTCTTAAGTGCTTGCTATGTAATTTAATTTAAATTATACTTAATTTCCCAACATTCATTTTCTACAAATGAGGAAGCAATGTACAGATAGGTAACCCAGGTGATTTGTTCAAAGTATGGAGACATTATTTTGAAGTCTTAAGAAAATTATGAAAGGAAAAGCCTTGCTTCTTATGTATATCAAGAAAGCTTATTTTTTATAAGCAATTTCTAGGAAAAATCTGAATTTTAGAGTTTAATGTTGTGTATTTTTTGAGAGATTGTTTCATGAAGCTAGTCATTGAGAATCACAATCCATGGTTACTAATCCATGGTTACTAATCCATGGTTACTAATCCATGCTCTTGGCCCACATTAGTCAGGCCATCTACAAGTCTGCATAACCAACAGCAAATCTAAAAGTATTAGGAATATTAGGAGCCACCCAAAACCACTGGGATCAAATTCAAAATGCCTGAGGATTCTATAAACCATGTTATTTTAGTCTTTCAAATGCTAGTGCTTGTCTTTTTCTCAAGATTTGGAATTCAGAGAGTCGATAAATAAGCACTCTCTCTCCTTGATCAAGTCAAGAATTCATTGTGAGCCAAACATTGGACTCTGAAAGATGGAGATAAAAGTTGGTTATTATTTTTACTGATAAAAGCTAGATTAGGCCCAGCCAGGCATGGCTCAGTGGTTGAGCATGGACCTGGGATCCAGGAGATTGAGTCTTGATTCCCGGGCAGGGCACATGCCCGGGTTGTGGGCTTGATCCCCAGTTGGGGACCTCCAGGAGGCAGCCGATCAATGACTCCATCATCATTTATGTTTCTCTCTCTCCTTCTCCCTTCCTCTCTCTGAAATCAATGAAGATATATATTTTTTTAAAAAGCTAAATTAGGGGGATATTTCCACATGTTGCCACAATGGACTTTCTACTACTCCACTCTTGCAAATATTGGAGCACAGGTCTGCTGAGTAATAGTTGGCCTGTCACAAAGGAGCCTGTCTTTGCAATGCACAACACAGAAGAGGTGAAAATGTGTTCACTGCAGCAAGGCTGATCTACAGAGGAGTCAGAAACTAGAAGTAGCTGAGCATTGCAAATCTGTGTATTGACTCCAAAGTTGACATACAGCCATGCAGATAAGTTTCCCAGCATTCTCAGGAGTGAATGATGGGGTGGAAAGAGGCCAACATTTTAACCTTTAAAGGAAATTCCACATTAAAAAGACACAAGGCCATGCCCTAGCTGGTGTGGCTCAGTTGGTTGGAGTATTCTCTGGTGCACTGAAGGGTCTCAGATTCAATTCTCAGTCAGGGCACTTGCACAAGTTGCCAGTTCAATCCCCAGTCGGGGTGCATGCAGGAGGCAACTGACTGGTGTTTCTCTCTCTCTCTCCTCCCTCCTCCCTTCCCCTCTCTGTAAAATCAATAAAAACATATCCTCGAGTGAGGATTATAAAGAAAAAAAAACACAAAGCAAGGACTTATCAAAGGCTTTCTTTTAATAATCTTTTATAATGATAATCATTATAATATATGAAAATTATAATAATTTTAATTATCTAGTGCCATTTGTAAAAGTTGTAGATTGTTCATAGTTCAGAGCAGCAGGTTGTGTGGCAGTGATATTAGAAATAAGAAAGCTAAGACCTAAAGGTCAAGGAGCTAGTTGCCTTCTAATTGCTGTCCTCCTGTCCTCAGACTGTCAGAAAACAGAGGGTCAGAACAGGGAGCAGTCATTTTACATAAAGATTTCCTACTTCTCTTGACATTTCCAACAAGTCAATAGCATGGCCAAATGAACCTGAATTAAGGGATGGGAAAAGTTAGGTGAGAGGAGACTCTAACGTAAGAGTTCTGTATCAGCTTAATTAATTTTCAAAGAACTGATGGAAAGGATGAATTCGAAAAGAAAGAACAAAAATTACAGGGAAATTATCCTAATTGATAAAGAAAAACTATGCTTGACAGAAGGAATACAAGCAGTGATTTTAGTCATCTTTGATTTCCAACAAGCCTGCCAGGACTTACAGCAAAATGTTTTGAAATTTCTAACAGGTAAAAGATGATTAGGTCAAAGAAAATAATATTTGAAAGTATATCATTTTATATAATATTCACAGTAAGAAAGCTACACTTGGAATAACATAGTGATTAATCAGATGATTTAAGGGAGGTAAATTCATGTGTCTTAATTATTTTTCTCAAGTTAAAATATAACAACTATCATAATATTAATAAAACATGGCTGTGATTCTTATAAAGGTTGAAAGTTATTTTAAAAATTAGTTTCAGATGTATTTTTTAGGAAAAGAGAACTTGTCACATATTATTTTTCTAATAATCTGATAATACCAATTGAATGCTGTTTGGAAAGAAAATTTAGAACATATATATTATGGTATAGGCTAAAATAATATGTAAATTATATAACAATATTATATACATGTATATGTATTTATCCATGCTAAAATTACCTGCCAAACTTTAACATTTCGCTGGGGAGGAATTTCAAGTAATTTGTTTTATATACCTTTCTTTATCCACAATTTTTTGGACTTAATTTTAATAATTTTGTATGGTTTAAGACTGATAAAAATATCACTAAGAAAATTAGCCCATGGCATAAAACACGTTTCATCTAGAATTGACACAAAATAACATAACTATACATAAGATATTAATGGATTTTTTATTGGAAACAATTGATCTAATACCATGAGATTCCTTTATATTAGATTTAAAATATTAGAAACTATAGTCTCGTATTCCACAAAAAAGACTACATATTTTGAATTAAATTTATTCTCCTTTAGTGCTCACTGTGAGACTATTAGTTTTCCATTGCTGCTATAACAAAATATCATGAATTTAGTGACTTAAACCAACATACATTTCTCATCTCACAGTTCTGTAGGTCAGAAAGCTGGGCAGGCTCAGTTCAGTCCTCTGCTTAGGATCTCCCTGGGCTAAAATCAGAGCCTCAGTAGGCCTGGGCTCTTTGTCTGGTGCCTGAGGCAGAATATGCTTCCAGGCTCATTCAGATGGTGGACAGAGTTCAGTTCTGGCTGGTTGTAGGACTGAGGTTCCTATTTCCTTGCTGGCTCTCAGGGTGGAGAGAGTTCTTATCTTCCAGAGGTCCTCTGTATTCCACAACTCATGCCCCACTTCACCTTCAAAGCCGGCAAGGTGGACTGGAGCTTTTCATGCTTTGAGTCTCTCAGGTGGATACTTCCACCTATTTTTCCTGCTTTTAATGGCTCCTGTGATTAGATTAGACTCACCCTCCAGGACGCCTTTCCTCCTTGATGCATATTCTGACTCCAGGGGTTTGGGCTTGGACATCTTTGGAAGGTAATTTGGCCTACCTCTAAGTATCAACTGTGTGAGAAAGAACTGTCAAAAATTATTTAAAATAATAATTGGAATAGTTAAACTTTACTGCATATCAGATGTTACACGAAGCACTGTTTATGAACTATCTCATTCAATCTCCTATGTGAGCTAAAGACACATATTACCTGGATTTTACACAATAGAAACTTTATACAACTGAAGCTTAAGTATGTTTTCCAAGTAACAGGTCCAGAGTCCATAAACCACAGAACCTGCAGAGTAACTGCTATCTCGAGCTCCATTGCTTAAATTTTTGCCGTGATTGTTTTAGCGCATATATATATATATATATATATATATATATATAGCAAATGTATATATATTTTATCATGACATCTGAAATCCTATCTATTTTTGTCAAACTAATAACCTATTTATAACAAAATAATTTCCTGTGGGAAAAAATGTTCCAGAATAAGAATGGTTTTTATTAACACATTTGCGACTTTGAGTTCAGCGTTGTCAGCGCTTCAGTTTCCCGCAGATGAGCCAAAGGACTATTCCCCGTGACTGTCTGCACACACCCTTCTTTCCCCAGATGGTCTGAACGTTGCTCCGGTGCACATTGACAGAGGCCTGGGTGAGGGCGGGGAGCAGCTGATCTGTCCTATAAGAGGGTGGGAAGATCCCAAGCAGAGTGAAAATAAAATAAACACAGTGTTGAACTGGCTGAAATGACCTCGCACTGAGAAGCGGTGGCCCGGGGCCCGGTGGCCCAGGGCCCAGCGGCCCAGACCCACAGGCCCCTGTGGTTCTCGCCCCTGCGACCTGAAGCCAGAGGCGGGCAGGGAGGCTCGGGCAGTTTAAACAGCGGGGTTAAGGGGCCAATACCCGCTGCAGCCAGCGGGGGCATTCCCTCTGCTTGCTGGGGACAACATGTTAAAGCACACACACACACACACACACACACACACACAACGCAGAGTGATGAGGCAGAGCCATGCGGTGGCGTCGGGGAAGCCTTGAGAAACTTCCGGAGGGCTGTGCTGCAGACGGGAGGTGCTGCGACAGGGAAAGTAACCTGGGTTATTATAAGAGGGGCTTGACTGAGCCGTGTGCCTGGGAGGGCCGGGGTGGCCTGTGCCTCTCATTCCGCCTGCGCTCCGCAGAGCCCAGGTGGACGTGAGCGTGGGCAGGTGCACGCGTGAGCTCCCGCTCTGCCTGGGACGCGCGGGGAGAGCCAGCGGGGTGCAGGCCCGAGCCAGCGGGGTGCAGGCCCGAGCCAGCGGGTGCAGGCCCGAGGCTGGAGCCGGCTGCGCTCGGCCGCGCCCCTGCCCTTTGCTTGCCCGGAGTGGAGGGCTGGGATTAGACAGCGAGGCAGCACATGCCTCGTGATTTCTGCTTTTTCCACACGGAGCAGGAGGAGGAAGGTTGGGCGGCATTCACCATGCGAGGCCGGGGCAGGGGATGAAAGGCAGGAGACGCATCCTGGTGCCGGCCAGTGACCAGGGCCCAGTCAGCCCTGCTCCTTGCTTTCCTCATGGTCACTGCTGGAATCCATTTCTTTCTCCCGTTTCCTTACGTCCCATTGTCTTAGGTGTTTATCGGTTTTCACCTTGGCCCACTTGGCCACCATATTCTGCCCCTTAAACTTACTCTTCTCGTTGTATTTATTCTGGCTGAGTGCATCTGGTTGCCAGCTCTGACTTCTACGTGTTTTTCTAAATAGCTTTCCGGAGTGTTTTTGCAGCTTCGGTTCTTACTCCTGCCCCCTTCATCCCACTGTTTCAGCTCCCCAGTTCCCTGGAAGCTTGCTGGGTCTCACTCGTAGCCCTCCAGCTTCTTCTCTCTGAAATCACCAGCTACCTGCCGTGAATGCCAAACTCAGGGATTAGTTTGCTTTTCTAGGCCCCATCGGTCCCACCATATGGCTTTTGATACAAATGAGGCAGGATGATGTAAACTCATTCGGTCTTAGCACATTTTAATATAGAAGCAGAGACTCAAAATGATTTATGTAACGTGATAATTTCAATATACATCTCTTAAATTCCAAAACTTACTTTTCAGAAAGTGCTGAATTAATAATTAATTTTGGCTTTCTAATTGATTTATCAAATAGGTACCAAAAATAGTTGTCAGAAGTTAAACATCATCACAATCATCACATTGGCTTGTTGGTGTCTCTTAAATTGGGCCGAGTTTAGAACAGAATTCTGTACTATACTTCAAGATATAAACTGACCTTAATTCCGTACCTTGAGTAGTAACACTTCCAGTTATTCCTAGATTATATATTGGTTATATCTCTAAATATCCTCCTGGAAGGAGATTGTCGTAATAGAGCTCTTACCTTGGGGAAGCTTGACTTCAACTTAAAATAGCATCTACTCTGTGTCACTGATATACTAAGGAGATGCGAAATGGAAAATTTCTATATTTGTAACTAAACAGAATTCTTGTAAATTGCTGAAACATGAAATAACCAAATAAACTTTATTATTGAAATGGGTTTCTTAAGAACATAAATGTGTAATGTAACTTTCCAAACTCGATAAACCCTAAAGAACTGCAGCGATTTCATAACGTGAAGTTCAATCTGGATGAAAGGATGTAGCATAAAATGTTCAGCTGCTAGGGTAGCAGGAAGGTTCCAGGAGATATTTTCATAAATCTGGAAGTAGTTAACCTGCTTGGTGGGTCTTCCTCATTCCATTTACCAAAATTGTGGGGCTGCCTCGCCCAGTCTTTGGAGTTTATAGTTTCATTTAATTGAATGTGTGTATCTTGGGAGGTCTTTCACATACTAGAAAGTTCAACAACTTCTGAAAGGTGATATTGTTGAAACTAAGAATATCCTATTCTAAGATTTTTTAAATTTAGTAAATAAAATAAGAATGCAGTAAAGGATACAGGATAAATGATATCACATTTTTTTTAATGTGAGGAAACAGAAACATAATAAAGTTAAATGACTTTTGCTCAAGGCCAGTGGTCCCCCACTGATAACGGCCTGGCTCATGTGCTCACTGTACTGGAAGTTTCCCCTACCCTGTGAAGCGAAGATATCCAGCTGTATAGATGAGGCCATGGTGCAATTAGAAAGATTATTAGGCTGCATATTTGCATATATGTTAGCTTTTCATCAATAACTTTGCAGTTGAGTTGTTGGTAGAAAACCTCTACATTTATATGTGTATTCGAGGAATTTTTTCCCTATGAAAATATAAATTTCAGTGACGCATTTACACTAGTATATAGAGAGGTAACAAAAAATGGTATTACCCTTATTTACAAATAGTTGACTTAATTATTAGCAAAAATTTGACTTTATTCAACCTGAGGACTTTTCCTGGAGAACTGATTATCTTTGGAATTAAACTAAAACTTTAGTTTAAAAGTACAAATTTGTGCTGCCTAATTTGGGAATAGATCATAGATTTTTGGAAAGTTGCGTGGAACTGCTCCTTTGCATGGGGCAAGAAAGACCAATTTACACCTTGTTAAAAAGGATTTGGCCAGGCCGGCGTGGCTCAGCTGTTGAGAGTCAACCTATGGTCCAGGAGATTGAGGTTCGATTCCCAGTCAGGGCATGTGCCCGGGTTGGGGACTCAGTCCCCAGTCGGGGGGCCTGCAGGAGGCACCCGATCAATGACTCTCTCATCATTGATGTTTCTTTCTCTCTCTGTCTCCCTTCCTCTCTCTGAAAGCAATAAAGACTTTTTTTTTTTTTAAAAAAAAAAAAGGATCTGGGTTGAGTCTGTAAATTAGTAATATGGATGATTTTGACGATGTTACATAGTGTGTGTCTGTGATTTTGCTCTTTTGATAAATGGCCTTTTGATTCACAATATCTATTATCTAAGACACTGCCTGAGGCCTCTCCCCACAGAAGAACCAGAACAGGATCCAGTATTGGATGCCTCCTACCATGTGGATAACTGAGATTAGCACTGCCAGCCAGGTAGGAAGGCAGGAGCAAATATTTGGTAGCCCACTCCAAATTTATTACACATGTGAGGCTGTAAGAACATCAGATTGGACCAGAAAAGTAAAAAGGGAACATTAGCCTTCACGACTATACTCCTGGGCATTATTAATAAATCTGCCACTAACGGATGAAAATATCTCACCTACTCAGTGAAAATGAAAGGAAGGTGCTGTTTTCCAGATCTGGACAATATAAACTCTGCTTAACTTGGAACAAAATCTACAATATCACAGTTTTAAACTTAAAGTACCAGGGAAGTATTAAAATTTCATCTTTTCCTGTTTTCTTAGCTGGCTTCTAAAAATGAATGAGACCTGATACCTTATTTTGACAGATTTCTAATTATTTAGTTTTGTGCACACATTTGTTTCATGACCTTTATTCCGTTTTTGCTTTGCCACTTTTTAAGGCACACTTAGTTATTTAATATTCTTTTTTGGTGAGAACAATTGTGAGTTGACTCTTCCCAAAGGCAATGGTGAGATTGTTAATATACTAAAGCGACACCGGTCATACCCAGTGAGGAGCTGTATGTTAAGTGGACCTAATGCCTTTATTCTTAGCTCACTACTGTTTACTCCTAGCTAATGTCCCAATTTCTTCTCTCTCTTCCCATTTTCTCACTTTCCACGCAGCAGCTAGGAAGATCTTTTAAGCGATTATCAATCACATAACAGTCTCCTACATAAAACCAGTCAATGATCTTAGGATAAATTTGTCTTCTTTGCTCAGCCACCGAGGCCCCACAGATCTGGCCTTCAGATCCCTCCTCCTCCTCACTCATCCTTAAACAACTCTCCTCGCCTGCTCTCTGCCGCCACCTTGGCCTTCCTCCTGTCCCCTAAGTGCACCAACTCTTCAGCACTAGCACTTTTGTACCTGCAGTCACCTGTGCTTGACCCCCTGTCCTTAAATCGTCCTAAAGATGCTCCTTCCTTCTTGCCATTATGATCTCAACTAGAATGTCACATCTTCAGTGAAGACTCCCCTAACCACCTCATTGAATATGACATTCCTCCCCACAGCGTTGTCATGTCACTTTATGTTTTTCGTATAGCTGGGTTATTTTGTTTATTTTAATGCTGTTGTTAGCTATCCTCCATTCATATGTAAGCCTCCCGAGAGGGATGCCTCTGTCTGTTTTGCAGGCTCTTTTTGTTGAAGGAAAAAAGTTACATGTTGACGAATGCTCTGTAAATCCTGATGCATATCCAAATATAAGGTGTAATTATTAGCTGAGCAACAGTCAGACTAGTATCTGTCCTGGTAAGCTGCATATAGGCATGCGTAATACGTGAGCGTGTGCTGTCATTCAGAATAGATAAATGGTCACCAAATGTTCATGGGGCACATATTTTGGTATTGATATATTTTCAGCCCACCGTGCATCTTCTGTGCCGAAAATAATTGGAGCCTGTGAACGGAAGTGAAGGAAGCATTCACAATGAAAGTGAAGATGGGGGTATCTAATTAGTCTTTCTTGTGACAATCTTTTTTTTTTTGGATTAATATTCATCTCTTTGAAAAGCCTAACAGTGGAGCTTATGTCACCGACTTTACTGATAATTAATAGTGTTCTCCATACACCTACACATATTCTCTGCAAAATATCCTTGTGTAATGCCACTACTGGAAAGAACAATTTCCATTAGAGAGGAGAGCTTTTGAAGTATATATCAGATGGTCTATTATAGGGAATGTGACCTATTCCAAAAGAGAGCAAAGCTTCGCTAGAACATAATATTTTATGTAACAGGCCGGGTATATTGTTTAACAAAACACTTCATGGATACTTCATCAGGACATGACTTGATTAAAGAGCAGGACTAGCACTCACCCACATTTTCTTTTTTTGAATCCGTAAGATGGTTCCTGTACTATTTCCACCCTAGTCACTAGCTTATTAACTCGGGAATGAGGTGACAGGGCCTTTGTCTTCTATCTTGTAATTATAATTAATAGTAAGTTAAGGGGAAGCAGAAAGCTTATATTCAAAGTTTAAAGTGAAATGACTCTGTGGCACTTAGGGCAGGTGCCAGGGAGACATTAAAAAAGAGCAAATTCTTATTAATTAGAACTTCGGGAAGACATCTCTGAGAAGGTAAGTCATTCTGTGGTGACAAGAGGGACACCTCTTTGTGGCCAGAGCCTGGGAGAGGCCCGTGCTGTCTTCGTTTCAGCATGCTCAGGCCCTCCCTGGCAGAGGCCTCTCTGTGCCAGCAGCTGCTTCCCGCCAGCTGCAGACATGAAGGCAGGGGTGGAGTGAGTGCGGACACACTGCCCACTGTTTCTCTGGATGCATTCCTGAAAACCATGTCATGGAAACCCCACCAAACCTCGTCATGTTCTTGTGTGGCAGTATTACATATGAGGGCTGCAATTCAGTCAGAGGATTTAACACCACATCAAGCCTAGCAATGTCCAGGGTTTAACTAAACCCCATGGGAACATCATCTCTCTCTAAATATCTCCAATTTTAAGTGCTAAACATACTGCCCATAATCTCTAAAAGAGGCACATGTGGATTATAGAAGTCGACTATTTGAAGGGCCAGTTACCGTTAAGTACAGTGGTGTTGATTAATAATAACAGCTAACTTGTATGGAGAGCTGACCTTGTTCTGATAGTGTTCCAACCACTCTATGTAGATTAACTTATTTTACCCTCACAGCATCCCTGTGCATCAGTTTTATCATTTCCTCCTTTCACAAATGAGGAGACGGATGGAGAAGTGGTGCGATGTAATCAGCTAATGAGCGTAAGAGGGAAGCTAATATTCAAGTCTAGGCAGGCTGGCCTCGGAGACCTTGTCTCTCGTACTGTGATAATGTCCGCTGAGCTTTCACTATGTGGCCAACCCTGTTCTAAGTCGCTTATATGTATAAACTTATTTAATTACCAGAACAAACCTATGAGATCAATAATATATTCTTCCCATTTTCCAGATGAGGGGCCCGAGGCAAAGGCTGGTGAAATCACTTATCCAAGGATGCCTCACAAGTCAACACTGGAGTAAGAGTTCAAACACATCTTACTCTGGAGCCCACACCCTTAAACACTAGTCTACTCCATGCCATGCAAGTGCTTTGGAACAGGTTGTAGGAAAAGTAGGGCCCAAAGGCCAAATCTGGCCCACCACCTGGTTTTGTAAATAAGGTTGTATTGGAACACAACCTTGTTCATCCATTTATATTTGGCTATTACTGCTTTCATGTGACAATGACAGATTTGAGTTGTTACAACAGAGACCATGAGACCCATAAATGTGGGTCCCATAAACAGTCGACTTCTATAATCCACACTATCTGGCCCTTTACAGAAAATGTTTGCCAGCCTCTGCTTTAGAACATAAGTACTTCTTTCTCAATCACCTTTCATCCATCACTCCACCACTCTGAACCCAGCCAGTGCGTAACTAATAGAAAATAACAAGCGACAATAGTTATAACCTTTCATACATCATTAGAAAATAACAGAAAAAAAAGATCATTTTTTTTAGAAACTTCAAGATGCATCTCACTAAATCCCCCGGGCATAACTAGGACAACATTTAGCTTGGCTTTTGCTCCTTGTGTCATCTTAAAAAGGAAAAGGCAGCTGAGGTTCTGAGCTCACTCTACAGAGAGACATGGACTCTGGGCACAGTCCACTCAAATTCGAGTCCTCGCTCTGCCACTTGCTGGCTTCATGACCTTGCACTGATCACTTAACCTCTATTAGTCCCAGGTCCACCATCTACAAAGTGAGGATAACAGTACACTTAACTCACAGGGGTGTCATGACCATTAAGTGAGTTAGTGTATTCAATTTTAAGATAAAGAACTAACTCCCATGGAGTGGTAGTTATTTTTCTTTCTCTTCAGGTTCTTTGAAACACGGATTCAGAGATAAATAGAATAATAAGAGTTGAGGGGCCTCAGTATACTAGGAGAATTATCAATGCTTATTAGATATTCCCCTACATTTATTATTTGTAGCATGCTCTGTAAATAGGTGAATAAAATGGCAGTGCTCTCTGACAATGTGAAGTATAATACAAAGCTCATAATTTTAGCAGAAAATGACAAATTAAATACCTTCTCAAGGGCCAAACACAGTATGTCAGCACAGAGCCTCATGTAGACAGGACTGCCAGGGGGCTGTCCCCTGGCTTCTTCTACCCCAGAGCATGTCAGCTATAAAGGGCAGGGCCCCGTGACTCCTTTAAGATCCCTTTATGTGGGGTGGCACCCAGTTCCAGTACATACCCTCATGGTTCCTAGGTGGCTTCTTTAACTTGGCGTTTATTAATGACTAAATGACTTAAGTATTTACTGGGAATGGTAATAACTATCTTCAATCTCTACAATAATAATTATTAATTATCATAATATAAATGATAAACTATGAAAAATTGATACTAAGTAGAAGTTACTGAAACCATGAGCCTGGAAATGAAACTGTCTTGAATTCATAGTCAGCCTCTATCCACTACAAAATGTGAACTTGAGCACTTTACATATCTTAACCTCATAAAATCACAAAACTAATAGTACCAAAGTCAATCACTCAGTCAGATATTTGACAAGCATTTGTTGAATTATTATGTGCCAGCATAGTGGGGTGGAGTGTACAGCAACCATATAGCAAACAAAACAACCCTGACCCCATGAGCTTTCATTCCACTTGTGAAAATTAAAAGCATTTAGTACAAGGTCAGGTGCACATTAAGTTTTCAGACAATATTAGATATCATTACCATTAATTGATGATGTAGGAGGAAGGCTTCAGACACTGGTACCTCATTGTGGAGCTGATAATAACACTGAACATCTGTATCTGGGAAATATTTCCGGTCCATGTGTTTGTTTCCATCATGATCGTCTCCCACGTGAAGTGACCTAATCAAGAGCAAGTGTTCATTGGCTGATGGTTGTGAAGCATTAAGTTCCTTCTGATATATGCTGGAAATATTTCTGCTCTCTTAAAGGCCATTTCATGAATGAAGTAAAATCCATTCTTAGAAGAACAGAATATCAGCATTAGACTGAAATTTGTGCAGAATGATTAGGCGATTAGAAAAAAACATTTATAACAAGAGATATTTTTTAAAAAGGGTCCATGTTAGGAAAGGATATATGGACAAAGACAAGAGAGAGTGGATCAGTCCCTGTGTAGAAGTAGGAGTTGCAGGTGGGATGGAGGAGGCCCCAAGTCAGAAGAGAAAAGAGGAGTCTGGAAAAATCGCTTCCAAGCTGATTAGCCACCAATGGGTTTGTGTTTATTTATATTTTTTCCTTAACTCTACAAATAGCTCCCCTCACAAAAGTCATTTGGGAAACTTATCTTTCAAAGTTCGTCAAGACATCAATGATTTAGTTATCTTCACTTAAAGAGGGTAATTTATCATCTAGTCGAATGTGCATGTGTCTGCCAGGAAAGCTGCGAGCCAACATACATCATACTCAGTAGCTTCAAGGATTTGGTCGGCCTTCTTATGTGTGTTTGAATACAGAATTCATTTCTGCCTGACATTTTTTACCTCTCATCATATTTTTCTTCTAATTAAGTTCTATAAATGTATCCTCTACCCAGTTTGAGCTGTAATAAATTCCTTTCCTGAATTGGCCTTCTGAAAATCACAAACCAACATTATGATGAATTGCAAAATGAAAAATTTCCCTTCCACTGTGTTTATTTTGAGCAGGGAAGCGCTGGAGAAAAGTGAAACAGTGCTTCACTGGAGAACGGCCCTGCTCATAGTGGCCACAAGCCTGTGAGTTGAATGTTTGCAGCGCTGGTTGACCCTAGCAGATTTCCAAAACTGTATAGGTCTAATGCAAGAAAGTGAATTTTCAGTTCAAAATTTTGAGGTTAAATGGTACTAATGGAAGGGATCCATAATGAGAAAAGTTTTAATCTGATGTTAGCCCTTGAGCTACCCATGTGGGTATAAACCAAGACCATTATTTCTTTGGGAAATTAATTTCCTAAAGTCTATATTGAAGAAGAAAGGAACAAGGCCTTTCAGAGAATGTACTATGGGAGAAATGAATGTATGATTTGTGTTTTAAGTCATTGCTTCACTTCACTATGTGGGCAAGCAAAAGCATTATGCCTTAGATTTGAGATGGCAGTGTTGAAATTGAACAATTTGTTGCTAATCTTTAGGCTGGTATTTTAATAGGTGCTTAACATTGGGCACATTTGTTCCCAGTACATTGTAAGGCATAGATGAAACTCTATATAAATAAGATTAGAGCATGGCCATAGATAAAATATCAGGCATTAACCTTGTAGACTCTTGATTTTGGAATGGTTTAGCTCCGGTATTTGAATAGCCACGACGACCATAGTCCGGTTCAAATAATACTGCTTAATGCATTAATGGTTAATTTTACATACTTCTTTCTCATTTCCCCCCATGCCTTTATAGAGTGGGAATTGCCTTATGCATCCTGAATTCATTACTGTAATTTGTGTACTGTGCATTGACTGAAGCCAGTTTAAGTGGCATATTAGCACAGAATTTGAGCTCCTTTGCTTTGTGTAGATAGTAGGCCATGGAGTTAATGTCTCATTTATAGTATTTATTAAAGACTGTGATAGTGGTTATGATTCATGATCTTTTCCTGGATTAATGCCTGATTAAAGATTACTATAATATGAAAAGAATTTTTATTTTTTTAATAATAACCATGGCTACTGTTCCAACTATCCTAACACCAAATTTTTATTGTCATCAAATTTTTCTTCCTAAAACAGCAACAACAGAATTATTGTTTTCAACCTATGGACACAGACATTGGTATGATGAAGGCCTGGGGGTGAGGTCAATGCAGGGTGGAGGGGATCAATGGGGGAAAAAGAGGGACATCTGTAATACTTTCAACGATAAAGATAAATTCAAAAAAAAAAACACACAACAAATTAGACATGAGCAATTACCTAAACCAACCATCACATTTGACACACAAGGAATCTGAGATCCAGTAAAGTTAATTAGACTGATGGCAGTCAGAAAGCGATTAGTCTTTGAGCTGTATCCAGGAGGTAAAGTCTGATTCCTCTGAGCTCCAGACCAGCACCCTATGAACCGCCCTGCCTTTCTGATGTGGGGCAGCCACTGCCATCTGACTTATTCCATGTGAAAGCATTCACTGTTATCGCCCCCTAATTCTCTCTTCCCCCCCTGCACAGCATCGTCATGCACCCCAGCAAAGACATCCTAGTCTCCTGCGGTGAGGACCACCTCTGGAAGGCAGTGGAGCTCCCCAAAGGCAACGTGCTCCTCACAGGAACCGGCCACACGGACTGGCTTTCCAACTGCTGCTTCCATCCCAGGTCGGTGCACATAGTCCCCCAACCAGCCTAATCTCTCCAGGGACTGCACTTGTCTATTGTTTCTTCACTCTCCTGGCTTTTTAAAAACAAAATCTGAGTAGTGGACAAAAACTGTACATGTTTATTGTATACAGCTTGATGAGTTTGGAGACAGGTATACATCCTTGAAACCATCATAACACATCTATGCTATAAATATTCTATCATCTCCAAAGGTTTCCTGCCACCCACTTCATTTATTATTATCATCATCATCAATAAAACACTTAACATAAGATCTACCCACTTAGCAAATTTTTAAGCATAAAGTACAACAGATCCCTAGGACTTACCTTGTATAAATGAAACTTTGTGCTTTGCTGGTTTTGATGACACTTTTTTTTCTCTGCAGCCTCACACCCCCACTGCATTTAGAAAAATGTAGATAAATGCTCCTTTGGCTTTCATTATATTGATTTTAGATTGATTGCCTTTGATATTTAGTACTTGTAAAAGTTACTCTCATGCTGATGCATTTAACAGAATAAAGGGCTTCCCAGAAGAAGCGTTGTTAATGCTTCTTGTATTCACGAGCTCTGACAAGACACATGATTCCTACTCAGTAATGCATGCTATAGTTTGCTTTGCCTCAGTTTATCATGCAGGTTTCTCTTTTAGAATTAAGCTATCTACCAAAAAGGATCAGAAGGGAGTGATCAATTTTGTTAAAAATTCAATGACACTCCAGATATTAAAGTGGAACCAAGATCTTTGAGTTCTGTAATTCTCAGAATTCATTGAATTTTTGTACTTCAAAGGCCAAGGGCACAGAAGGAAACATATTGTTAAACACACAGATACATTAAAGCTCTGTCCAGCGTTGTTTGTAGTCAACTCCTGCCGCTGTCCGGACTCTCTTCTCTTGCTGGTCACTGTACTCAACATTTGTAGACACTTGCACCTGCCTCTTTCTAACACTCTCTGGTCTTATTACTCTTGGTGACTCACAGTGCTGGTGCAATTTCTAAACCATTCCATTGGGAAATTGTGTTCTTAGGAGGACTCGGACTGATTTATTTCCATGTTTTCACAAAACTTTTTATAAAAAAAATTCTTATCTTCTTATGATTGTCAATGAAATTAGATAGGAATGAAGAAACTAAGTGAGTTAATGACAAGAGTGGACTAATTTTTTAGTTTTTGAAAAATTTTTCAAAGCCTAATTTATCTGTAGTGCTAGATGTTTGAATTTAACTTTTGAACATGTAGTGCATTCCATATCTGGTATGTAGAGAAACAGAGCCACACCACCCCTCATCTGTTAGGGACGTAAAGCTCATCTTGCCAGCAGAGACAACACAGTTAGAAGTGTAGCCCATCACTTACGGAGCTGCTGGGCATACTCATCAGATTTCCATAATGCCCTGTTACCATGGCAGCCGGTGACTCGGACATTGTCTCATTAGTGCTTGACCAGCACAGGGTTCTTTTAATAGATCTTCCTGTTTTCCCACTCAGTTAGTGAAATTAAAATGAGGTGAAATACATCATTATTCACTCATTGTGAATTTACATTCAGTACTTTCTTTGGCAGAATTGTCGTAAAATGCAGCTATACTGTTTGCTTTTTTCTAGTGCAGGAGATATAAATACTGGGAGAAAATACATTTAACCATAGTGTTTTTAAGTGAGTGATATTAAATAGTAAATCCTCTTTTGTAGAATTAATGAAAAGGAATAAATGATTATCAAAACAACAGTAAAAATTCTTTTTTATTTGGGGTGGAGATTAATTTGTTTTTATTTTATTTTATTTTTCAATTACAGTTTACATTCATCATTATTTTGTTTTAGTTTCAGATGTACAGCATAGTGGTTAGACAATTATATACTTTACAAAGTGATCCCCCTGATATTTCCCGTACCCACCTGACAACATACAGTTATTACATTATTATTGATTATATTCCCTATGCTGTATTTTATATCCCTGTGACTATTTTTTAACTACTAATTTGTACTTCTTAATCCCTTCACCTTTTTCACCCACCCCCTTAACCCCCCTCCCATCTGGCAACCATCAGTCTGAAATCAATTGTGAAAGAGTTTATAAATCAGACCTCATTTTATAATGCTTAGTGTGTGAAATCAACACTGAAGACCATATACATGTAACATAATATATGTAATATATGCATATAATATATATTTATACAATGCTTATGTCTTAAAAGTTGCCGAAATTCATGCTTTCTAAAAGTTATATTTGTGTCATTTGACTTTTTTTTGGCTTAAGTAATTTAGTCAGTAAAAAAATAATTTATTTGTGAAGATATAATTTTTTTCTATTTCTCTACATGTTTTTTCTATAATTTAAAAATCAAACAAAATGAATTTGATTCAAATATGATACTTTAATTTGTAGTTATTTCTTTAGCTAATGAATGCAATGACAGCTTTCCCTTGAGCCCATCTTTGCGATCTGCTTGGTTCTGCCCTCTTGGAAGAGGCCCAGAGTAGACACACTGCATACTGACATCTGCTCTTCACAATGAAAAATAAAATTATACATTTTCTTTATTTTATTTTGAATTGTAATTGCTCCTAGTTGAGTGTTTTCTATAACTTTCAATTGTATGCATTCTTGATTACTATGACATTAGAGCCATTTTCTCTTCTGCCACAATGACATAACCCAGACTTCTCTTTGGGGGGGTCAATCCTACTTGATATGACTATGGTACACCTTGACTGACCTGAATCAGTCTTCCTTGTCCTGTTTCCCTTGGCCTACGAGACATCCTTAGGACATGAACAACAAATACAACACTCATCATAATATTAATTTTGGAAAAAGAAGACTGGCAGGTAAAAACTAAACTGATAGGATAACTATCCACCAAGGATTTAGACAATATAATGTTAAATTATATAGAATAAGAGATCTTAAAAATATGTACAAGAAGATTCTGACAAAGCCATGGTCATCAAAGATTTCAAATTGTCTTTCTCAGTTTTTAATCTGTCAAATCAACAAAATTACAATGGAGTTAGAGGGATTAATAAACTAGTAAGTGTCCTTAATAGTATATGTGTTGGATTTTGTACTTTATAAAGAGAGAATACAAATTCTTTTAAATCACTCATTGTTAGATTTTTAAAAAAATGTATAAATCTCACACCAAAAATTTAGCATAAATGAATTCTTCATAACAGCAATTACATAAACTAATATTTGTGAACAAGAGTCATAATAAAAGAAAATGACGTATCAATTAATAAAATATAATAAAATATGAATTATTAAAAAGCGAATAAATGAATATTGGTCAAAGAGGAACTATAAACTGTTGTTACCTAGTTGGTAAACAATAACAACCACAATATTTATCAAACTTAAGATGTAACCAAAGCTGTATTCAGAGTAAAATTCATAGATTTAAATGCTGTATTATTAAACAAAAAATAAAAATAAGTGAATTGTGAATTCAAATTGAAAAGTACAAATGGTCAATGAAGTACAAAAAACAAAAGAATGAATAAATAAAAGCTATAAATGAATAAATTAGAATAAATATATTAAATATATATTAATCCAAAATTTATTTGAGAGGAAAAATAATAAAACAAGAAATTACAATAAAATAAGTAGATACCTCAAAAAACTTCTCAAAAAATAAAAGTGAGAAACATAAATATAAACATTAGCAATTTGAAATGAGTTAAAGCCACATACACAAAGACTAAAAAATATATATATTGGAATTTTTCATAAAATAATAGATTTCTGTAAAAATAAATATTCTGATATTGAATCAAGATGAAACACAAATCCAGAATAAATTATTAACATTGGGAAAAACTGAGTTTTGGAATTTCTACCTCGCATTCCCATCTTGAGCAGATATATGGCTGAGTTTTAAAAATTTTATTTTAAAAAAATCGTTCAATTTTTAGGTTTATTGAATTTTCAGGGGAAAAGAAAAATAAAAAGGAATTTTTAGTTCTTGTTTTACAAATATAGCATAAACATAATTCTAAACTAAACAAATGTAATACCCCTACCACAGCTGTAGTCGCATTTCACAATATAGTGCAAAACTTTTTAAAAGAATGTAGAAAATGTAAATGAAACAAATGTAATACCCCCACCACAGCTGTAGTCTCATTTCACAATAATAGATGCAAAAGTCTTTAAAGGGATTTAGAAAATATTACAGTTGTATGTTTAAAGGCAATTTACAATGATCAAGTAAATTTGCACTTGAAAAGCATGGGATATATAAGTGACCTAATTATGAAGATACCATAATATAAATTATATTAACAGATAGATATTGAAAGTTACTTTAAAATGGGGTTGTTAAGCCGCATGTTTTGAAATTGACAAGAAGCATGAATTTTGGTAGAATTGGGAACTAAGCAGACCTGGTAGGTGAAAGTAGACTCTGGGTGGAGTTAGATGGGTCAAAAGAGAAACGCGTGCTTACAGGTTTGTATCTAAGTTTGTCTGTACCTTAGTAGGATTTATGAATCGAGACACTTTTTAGGAATAACGTGGGTAACTCAATCACTGTGGAACTGGCTACTACTGAATACTTACCAGTAGAGGGTGTTCATACAATGGTAGGGTGGGGCACCCTGTGCATTTACTCAGTAGACTGAACTAGCTGTTGAAAGTTATCCATTAGCCACTGAATGTGATGAATGAGTGGAACAATGCAGAGGACATGCATTGGCACTAGCTTTGCACCGTTAAAAGAGCGAAATGCACAATGCTAAAAAGAAGGAACCTGAAGCACACTCCAGTGCAAGGGGGAGATATCTAAACAGTTAACACGTGTAGTCAGAGCTTCAGGTTCCCTTGTTAGAATCCTGGCTTTACTTCTGCTAGACCTGTCAGTTTTCTCATCTGTGAAATGAGTGTAATAAGGACACCTACTCTGAAGGTCGATTGTGAAGGCTAAATGCTATGATATATGAAAAGCACAAGTAATTTTTCCGGGCAATAAATGTCACCCACTATTTTCTTTTTGTTCATCCATAGGAACTTTGAGAACTTAGAGATAGCTCAAAAATTGCTATAAAACTGGTAGCCTTAAGTGCAATGGGCTAAAAAGGGAAAGAGCCCATTGTGATGCCTTGATTATTCCAAGCTCCATTAGAAGAATACTATCCATGAAACATTCATTGGTAACATCATGTCTCCAGTTCTTACCAAGTTAAACATGGAAAAAGAGGTATAATTACTGTGAAAAGAACTATGTTACCTATGTGTTCATAGCCCATAAAAACATAGATATTTCTTTAAAAATTATACCAATTATATATATATATGTATATAATTTAGATTATGTTTTAGAAGGAAAACATTTTGTCCAGAAACACCAAAAATACTTTTTAAAATAGCTTTTTCATTTGATTCTGGGTTTTGAAGAATCTAAGGCATATAGCAATTGACCTCCATTGTCCAAGGCATGTTTTATTATTGTTGGTCCATTTAGACTAGTTACATATTAGTCTCCAGGTTAATATTAATAGATCAATAAAAACATACTACACTAACTTAATCATGTATTATTTGGTCTTTACCCAAACCAAGTAAATGCTCAATGACAATAGCATGGTTTTGAATGTAAATATAATGTCAATTTTTATGACACTTAGAGTTGCATTTTTTTCTGTGTGACCACAGCTTATTATGTGAAACAGTATGTATCTTCCCAGATATCTCTACGAAATGAAAGAAGTTGGGATTAGTGGTTTAAACAATTTTACAGTGCATTCATTTTTCCTCTGAGTTCACTACCTGAGGCAGAAGTAGAGCTAACAGCATCCTGTTAAACATAAATCACCCTTATAAATGGATTTATGAATTGTGAATAAATAGGCCTCTCCCAAGTCCCTCATACTCTCCCTTCCCTGTACAAGCTACCTATTTATGTATTTATATAATGCCCAGAACCACAGTATGAAAGCTCCTTGGCAAGTATATCATTTAATTATTTAAGAAAAAAACAAACCAGAAGCATGGATAACCCTTCTATTTGCTACAAACATAAAGTCAAGAGTTCAGATTTCAACACATAATGAAGAGGTTGATGTACCATTTCCCAAAGCTTGTGATGTCCTGTTTCTTCCTGAGTTTCAGAGGTAGATGTTTTCATAATCTGAAACCCTCAGTAGATCTTTACCAAGATAGCTTTTAGATACACTTGCTAAATAATAACATTCTACTTTATATTTCTTGAAGAGGTGTATGTTGTGCTTCTGTTCTTAGTATAGTTTATCACTTTCAAGGGAAGGGGCTGAGCATGGAAAGTAACAGCGTACTTCTTTAAATATATTTCCTGTCTAATTCTAAAAGTAATACATGATCACTACAGAGAAAAGTGTTAGGAAAATATTTTCCATAGTCTCATAGCTCAGTGAAACTCGGAGAGACTGCCCAAGGGTCCTCCTTAGGCAAGTGACAGGCTCTGGTTATACATGAGAAGCAACTTCTAAAGTCAGAATTCTTTTCAAGTGTGGATATGACAAAGCAGCAGCTCTGTCATTTTATGGAACCTCTGAGCATCTCAGTTGCTCATTGTAAAATGGGAATAACCTATCTCGTAAGGTTTTCATGATGCCTGCATGGGAAAAATCTATGTAAATCATTAGCAGTCATGAGCTCAGAGCAACCACTTGCTAAGAGTAGCATTGTTGATATTTTTGGGCGGATTCTAGCCCAGATGTGGTTTGCTCTGAAACCAATACTGTCTCCACATCTATTAGCCTAGTAAGAAAAAACATATCTGAGAAATACTATAAATGTGTTAAGGGCAGGGTCTGTGTCTTACTCATCTTTGTGTTCTCGTGACACAGCAGAGCAATTGAAACATTATAGGGAATCAATAAATACTTCTTTAATTCAAATGAACAGAATTGAAGATGCTAGACCAGGAATGTGGCCACTTCCTCTCATACTCCTGGTAGGTATCATGTCATCATAAGGGTGTAGTGCTCACATACACTCACATATATACATACTCATCCACACCACTTGTTACTGCAGAGTTCACTTTACCAAAGGAACCCAAACCTACTGGAAGCCTTTCATTTGGCAAAAAAGCCCCCTAAAGTTTAAAATCTTCCCTGAATAATATTTTAAAGAGATTAAATTTTAGTCATAAGGAGAAGCACTTCCAGGCTGACAGAATAAGGCCTTCAAAAATTGCCAAAATCAACTTTTTCAGAGCTCTAGATCTTAGCCAACAGCCTGCATCAATCCAAAGAGCATTTATTTCAGAAAAATTGCTGAATATGAGTAAGAAGTGAAGTTTTTCATGTTTTAACTTGTCTCTTTCCCAGCCCCCTTCCTCAACTCTGCAGCAGCCTTGTAAACCAGCTGCCTCGAAGTCATGGTAGCTGTGCAGATCAGTATCAGGAGTAGAGTCAGCACAGGTTTCCAGATCCCTGCAAAGCCCATTCTCAGAGAGATGTGACTATTTGAACTTTCTGGAAGCCCCTTGGAAATTCCCACTTGCAGGGCTCGTTTCTATTTGACCTGAGTCAGGGCTTGTTCTGCCTAAATGGACTATTTGCTAGAACATTTGTAGCAAACAATTAAGAACAAGTGTTTAAAATTGCAACTGCCTAAGGCAGTATGGGCGAGCCACAGTGGTACTTGTTGAATTAGCTGAAAACATTTGAACACACATATAGCTGGTACTTTCAACTTAACAAAGTACATATTCAACATATAACAAAATTATTTATAGTTTAAAGTGCCTTCTGTGGGTGGGGTTGGTCATCCTGCATCCCATCTTTATAACCCCTCTCCCCATCTCATGTTTTCCTGCTTACTGTAACTTCATTCAAGCTAAGTTGTTTGATGCTGAGTCATGTTGACCCTTTTGGAAATATGACTCAGTAGTTTTCTAATTTTTCTCTCCTTCCTCTGTTGGTGAATAGATTTCAAAGGGAGCTATTTCCTCTGATTCTTTGAAACTGTCCCCTTCTCCTGACTTTTAGCACCATTTCAAAGATCTTATGGTTCTAGGAAAAACTGAGATGAAGAAGAAATAGTGTGATTGGAAACCGGTCTAAGTGTGCTGATTTCCACTTATTTCATAGACCCCTTCAGAAAGGAACCTGAAGGCTTAGTGAGCCTTCCAATTCTTTCAACCCTTTACCCAACTGTAAGGCCTGCTTCTGAGGTTTTGTGACCCATTCAAATCTAGAAGGATCTCCCCCTGGGTATTCTGCTTACATTTTGGACACTTGTTCCAGAAAAACACCCCTTGCTGCTATGACCCTCTGTGTACTGGGACAACTCATCTCATGAATTTCCCTCTCTTCTCTAAGGAGGTAATAGTGGGGTTTCCAGGCTCTTTTTCTGAATACTGCTTAGTGCTACTGTTCTTTCATAGAAGGGAAACTGCAAGTAAGGCCTTTGTGATTCTTGCAACCAATTTGGTGTACAGTATATTTAGCAGACGTTCCTTGAAATCTTTGGCACTTAATGACAAGTTTTGTAGTTTTCAGGCTTAGAGCATGCTGTTCGTTGTTTTCATCTTTTCCTGGTCATTCTTATAAACCCTGGGTGGGGGAAGTTAGAAGCCTGGGTCCGTGTCATCATCTTACTCAGAGGCCCATACTTATTTTTAATAGATGATTAAAATTGACCTTTAAGGTCATTTTTATTCTTGAGTTTTTATGTAAGCAAATTTTGCCCTAAGCCTATTTCTGTAGGCAAGAAGTTTCCCAGGTCAAACAGATGCTGTCAAAATAATGACTCCAGGAACTGTTAAATGTCATGAGGAACTAATATTTTGCCTCTAGTTGAACCAAAGATCATTCAACTGTATCTAAGCTCCAAAGAAATATTAGCTTGTATGACCTAACCTTGCTGATTGATGGCCTGATTAAATCCCACAGTTACTTGGCAAGTTACTACAGTTTTTAGAAAATTTTATTGCGGCACAAATATCAGTAGAGCTCACAATTCTTATCTTGGAAAGGCATCGTAATATATGCAAAAGCATCCTGATTGAGAGGATGCAACACCTTGACAGACAACACCAAGCCCTCAGGTCAAGAGTTGTCATTCTGGGCCCACCATGTGCTTTGATGTAAATGTACTTGAGGGCCACATCCATTGGGCAAACTAGCTTATGGCATGGCCATTCCATTTATTTTCAACTCTCTTCAAAGACAATATCAAATGCTCAGCACAGTCAGTGAGAGAGAGATAAAGACAGCAAGTTTTCATACTTAAGTATTATTACTGATACATAATGAGGTAAGCAATATAAAGGTATTAGTAATATAATAAACATACCATTTTTTAAATTTTGTTAATATCCTTGTCAGAGAGGATCTCACTTTTCTTGTATACAATTCACTCACAGATGAAAAACAGTGACAAAGGCTAGAGCACATCATAACTTAGGGAGGATTGATTAGAGGATGGCAAGGCTTATCAAGGTGGAAAAGCCATGTAGAACATCACAAGGTGCCCTCAAAAATGAGCAAGGCTGCCTTATACCTGGGTTCTTCAAGGGAATTAAACCCTATATAAAATTATTTGGGTGAACACTTTTATAATTCTCCAATTTTGGATGTATAGGAGATATTTAATGTATCACATTCAGTGGGTACATTAGAACATTAGGAGTTCTCTTGCAAGAGCCCTGATTGAGAAGGTCCAGTCAGGGCCCAGTGATTGGTGACAGAAGGAAACAATGATTTATAAAGATATATAAGAAATAGACTCCATAGGAATAGCTCTCCTATTGAAATTGGGAGAGAGAATTTAATATGGTCCTAGATTTTTAACTTGGAAAAATTGGATTTCTGAGATTAAGGAATATATAGATAAAGGAAACATTTGTGGGAAATTCTATAACTTTATTGTGGAATTCTGAATGCCTGTAGGTGATTCAGGTAAAGATATTTAGTATGTGAATATGGGTCTCAAGAGAGAGCTCGGAGCTAGTGTATGAGTTATCTACTGCCACAATAACATTGCATAATAAACCACCTCAAATATTTTTAGCTTAATATCAGAATTGTTTACTCAACTCATGATTTTCTGGGTTAGTAGTAAAAATCGGGCTTATCTGGGAAGATCTGATCTCAGCTGGGCTTTCATATATCTGTTTTCAGGCCTAGTCAGCTGGAGAACTCAGCTTCTGGTGGTGTCAACTGGCATGCTTTCAAAATCTCCCACATGCTCTGCATGCTTCTCACATCCCTCCCACAGGTTAGGCTCTGTGTTCTCAGAGGAGCTCAGGTGCAAAGACAAGCAAGAACATCTGTGCAAGAGAACCAGCAGAAGGGTGCACATTCTCTTGACGACTAGACTTGAACTGGAACGACCTTATTTCCTTCTCATTCTATTGGCCAAAGCCCAGAGTGAGAGAGGGTTGAGACTACAAAGTGGCAGGGTCAAGGGCTTGGATACAGGAGGAGGTAGAGAATGAAAAATATTTTTGCATTCTATCATTTCATACGGATGGGATGACCATGCATCTAGGTTTGCCCAGAAAAGTCTCAGGTTATTCCTATTACCCTTATAGAACTATTAATAAATAGCATCCCCTTCTTACTGTAAAAATTGTTTCAATTTGAGTGACAAATTATACAGGAGCCCTACATTTAGGAGGGTCTGACTAGGAATTGATGAACTCATTGAAACAGAATATGAGAAGTGAGTAAAAGAGTTTAAGAGTAGGAGATGAGCCAGGACAGACTGGAAAGGAGGAAGCTAGGAGAGAAGCGATGCATAAAGGAGGGCTAAATGTCAAGGTTAACGCCACTAAAGTGTGAATGAAACATGGAATGAATATGTCTATTGCATTTGACAACTAGAAGTATTTAATGAACACAATGAGAGGTTTCAGAAGAGTGGCTGCAGTGAATTAAGGAATGACCCTAGTTCTTGCTCTCACACTGATTTAACTCTGAAACTTTTTATTTTTTTATTCTGGGTCTTAAAAATAAAACAAAAAGGACTGGGCTCTGAGCAATGAGGTCCTTCAAGTGCTAACAACATTCTTGGGATCTGAATACTAAATACAGACTCCAGACTAAAACCAAATGTACAAGAACCAAGGCCTATAGCTTACATTTCTTTCCTTCTCATCATATTTAGCACTAAAGAAAATGTTCTGATGTGTGTTCATCAGGAATTATTCTAATTTTATTTATTTATTTATTTATTTATTTATTTATTTATTTATTTATTTATTTATTTATATCTTTATTGATTTCAGAGAGAGGAAGGGAGAGGGAGAGAGAAATAGAAACATCAGTGATGAGAGAGTCATTGATCGGCGGCCTCCTGCAGGCCCCTGACTGGGAATCAAGCCCACAACCCAGGCATGTGCCCTGACCGGGAATTGAACCTCGATCTCCTGGGTCATAGGCTGACTCTCAACTGCTGAGTCACGGCCAGCTGGGCCTAGTTTTATTTTATTATGACTATAAATTCCTTTTTCTCTGTGTACGTTCTGTCTTTGATTGACCCAAAACTCAATGAGACCTACTGTAGTTACATTCAGTATTAACCAGGACATTATTTGAGACATTTGGGAAGCTGTGATATCTCAGCCTGAACTGAAACCTTACTGAACATATTCAACAGACAGTTTTAAGGCTTGTCAAGATATTTTTGACAGTTTTCCTAAGTTAATGAAGCAAATAAGAAAATGCCAACTACTCTAGTACAGAGTTTGCCTTAAAAAGCTTTATGGATTTGATGTTGTGTGGAAGTTTCCAACTACAAGCAGATACAGCTTTAATGGTAGTAAATGACATTAAAAATTTTAACTAACAAAACCCTCGTTTGAAATTAGGAACATAGCTTTGGTAATTTGAAGCTTCAAGGATAACTAATTGGCTAACGCACAAAAGGACAAAAAACCTGACTAATATTGACTTTGCAACAAACAAGGGGGAAAAAAAAGAAAATTGAAAAGGAGAAACCCAAGCTGTCATACAGTTGAATCTTTTTCTTGGCTTCTCACACTTTATAAACCTATTTTGTGTGAGTGGACATCAAATTCCCTCTGGGATTCTCAATTTCATTTATTTTATCAATAAGAGAGCATTTTTGTGGAGAAAGGAATAAATCAGTTATAAGTGAAATATAAGAGATTACACCAGGGGCCCAGCTCTTACCTTGACTCATCCAATAGCTTTAGCCAAATATCTCAATGTCAAAAGCATTATAAGTATTCTGTAAGGTATGTCTGGCAAAGAGAAATCAATAGCAAAGTATTGGATTTGATTAAAATGTTTACTTTTCCCCTCCACCCTTCCCCTTCCCGAGCTAAATAGCCCTTTCCCTTACTAAGCTGATCTTCGTCATGGTTATCGGCTGGCCTTGTTTCTTGTCATAATGCCATATGCCTTAGAACTCATGTCTGAATCATATACTTTTCTGCCTCTCCAGAATTTCAGTATTGGAGTCCATGCTCTGATGTTACACTGTGTGTCTCTGAACTTAACAGACTTCAAAGAAACATCAGAAACTTATTTAACAAATTATTTTAATTCTAACAACTTCATAATTTGTACAGAAGAGAAAACATGCTTAGCAAGAGAATTCTGCCCACATTTGCTTGGCTCAGCTGAAGCTGTCTTTTCAATTATTCGGCATATTAGAGGCTCTTGGACATTATAGAAAATTCCAGAACACTGGTTATGATATTTACCTAGCACCTCAGGGCCTTTACATATTCTATTCTGAGGATACACTTCAAATTCTCCCCTTCCTTTGCCCTTTATGCAATTAACTCTCCATCTGTCTTCAGGGCTAGTGTCGTCAGTTTGGTTCTGCTATAACTAATTTTCATAGATTGTTTGGGTCAAACAACAAACACTTATTTCTTACCGTTCGGGAGGCTGAGGAGTCCCAGATTACGGAGCCAGAGGGGAGTGCGTGTGGTGAGGGCTCTTGCCCTGGCTTGCAGGTGGTCATCTTTTCATTGCATCCTCAAGGTGGAAAGCAGAGAAGAAGAAAGGTGCCCAGTGTCTCTTCAGATAAAGGCACTAATGTCATCAAGAGGGCTCCACCTTCATGATCTAGTTACTCCCAAAGGCCTCATCTCAAATACATTCGCATTAGAGGTTATAGTTTTGACATATGAATTTGTGGTGGAGGGTCGGGGGGGAGATACAAACTTGCAGTCTATAGCACTGAGCTTTCAAAGTCACTTTTAAAGGCGTCTTTCCCTGATCCTCCAAGATTAGGAACATTTCCCAGATGCACTTTTATACCTATCGCCTTCTTATTAGCATTCATCAAGGAAGAGATTTTTTAAAAAAGAATACCTGTTTTCTTAATTGGAATGAGAACTCTGGGATAGCAGGACTAGGAACAATAATGTTTACTTCTGTTTTCCCAACATCTGTGGCACTGAAAAATATTTGTCATCACGCTAACGGTCTGCTTGCTATTTTAAGACATCATGATCTCATTGATGGATTATGATGCAAACTGCCTCACTTTTTCGCTGCCTCTCAAGTCCATGCTGTCCAGCCCTGACTGATCTGTTCTTTTCAAACACTCTTTATCATGTTACACTCCAGTGCAACCACTCTATCACCATGTTATTTATGGAGAAAAGAAAAAATGATGCTCCTTAGAGTAATGTTCAAAACCCACCATAATTTTCTGATCGGTTTTTGGAGAGATCAATTAGGCATATTACTATTATCATGGACCAAGCCTCTGAAATCCCCAGAAGGGAGCCAATATTCTCAAGTGACAGGCTTCATTTACTTAGTACATCACTAGCTTTTTCTCTATATTGGGATGATCTTGAGAGAAGGGAAAGTTGTGGCCTATTATATTGAACTTCTGATGGCTAGTGCAGTAAAGGTGTTAGTTGATATTTATGGAATTGAATAGATAGCCTCTGCTAAACTCTGTACTTTGAAGAACGCAGCATGAATTTATTTAAAGGCACATATAAATAATTTCTTTTTCCTTTGGGAAATTTTAATATTCAGATGTTATTTAAGGCTTAAGAATATCACCACAGTACATCCCACATTTGAGAATTTCCGTGAAATCTCTTGCTAGATAAACAGAATTATCTTGTTAAAGTACAATCACCACCAACTGGACTAAAGCAAATCCTTTTGGAACCAAACTCAGGGCTTTTAACTTAAATAAATCAATTAGTTTGAATCTGCTGATGGAGATTTGGGAAAGGTTTGCCTGGAAAGTGATTAATGTAAAAAAAAAAAGCCAGTATAAATAAAGCAACCGTATCAAGTTCACTGTAACTTGTCTGGAGAACGTATATGTTAGTAGAAAAAAAAACCTTGTTCGTGGAAATAGTGGAACCAAAAGTGAGAATTTGTCAGGAACCTGTGTATCAGATATTAAAACAACCCATCACTGTTTGTCTAATTTCATGATCACCAAATGGTATTTTAACATAAATCAGTTTCCATTTCTGACTCTTAAGGGCGGCTAAGAAAATATAAGGATTTGAGCTACCAGCTATGTTTAGAAAATGCAGAACTACCAGCTCTGTTTCTTATTAGGAATTGCCATTATGCTTTAAGCTTAGAACATATAAGCCTTTTCTGCCTGTTCTACCCTTGGTCCACCATAGCATCTTCCCTGTCCCATCTCTAACCCCAAAGGATGCTGCATCGAGAAGCTCTGAGCAGCCTATCACGCTCTCTCTCACTGTACATAGTTTCCTCTCGGCAGACACCACAAGTCTGTGCTTGTCAGCATTAGCATGTGCCTGAGCTAAAATCTTTAAACCTTTCACTCAACTATTACCTTTTAATGTTGAACTTTTCAAGCATCCATTTTTCTGTCTTATATAAAATTTTCTGGTTAATCGATACCAAAGCTGAAAGCAAGGTTCTATGACTTGTCTTGAGCTATGTCTCTCTGAAGCAACAACACAGTATGGGGATTCTCCAGTCATTTTAAGCTCCATGAAATGCAAACTTCTTTGCGAAAATGGTCATGTGCTTCTTGGAGCCCTACCATTTTGTGTGTCTGTCTATTTCTTCCACTAGGTAAACTCAGGATAATCCATGATTTTTATATTTTTCCATGGGAGTTACTTAACAGTGCTTTTATTTTCTGCCAAAGCTCCTGCTGAGAGTGCTGTTTTTAAACAAAGTCTTTTCCATGTACTTAGATGTCTTCAAGGCAATTATTTAAATTTTAGTACTGTAATTATATATTTATTTGTGAGATATTAATGGAAGTATTTTATTATTTTGTCTTAGGGATTACATTTGCTAGTATATTATTGATTTGTCCCTCAGTTACATGTTAGAGCTTTCAGATATTTAGTTAGGAGTATCCACAACTTGGCCATTTCTCCATGCTTTTAAGAGCTGTTATGTGATTGTCATAATAAGAAAAGTTAAATTAGATTAAAAACTAGCTCAAAGTTGTACTCAGTTGAGGCTATTCTTTGATGACTGGCTATACAAGAGAATTATCTTAATCTTAGTTATTTAGACAAATAAATAAGTATTTAATGCCTATTTTATATTATGTATAGTATGCATTTTATAATTTTTTACTCACAGTTCTTAGTTAACATATACACAATAAATATAAATTGAATAATGAATATATGAATGCATATATGTATATGTAAATTATTTTTGGCATTTATCTAAATTATGTAAAGAGAAGGTTTGCTCTGAATTCTATATTAGGGAAATAGTTCATTTCAGGCAAACATTTTAAGATGTATTCAAATAGTCTATAAACCATAAAATCTAAAAATTAAATAACTTATGTTTAAAGGAAGGCAACGATTGAGAGTCAGGCAAGAGAGAGAATTGCTGAGAGTAGGGCTATTTATTCCTAATGATTCTAGTGAGATGCTCACTAGATGAGATTATGAAAGCAGATTTGGAGGGAAATACTTTCTTTCTTCATTCTTACAAGAGGAAAACATATTTCTGCATGTACAGAACAAAATTAAATCCACTTTGAAATACTATTTATATGAATGACCTTCGATGATATATACTATATTTCTGCTTTTAACATTTGTTCTTAATTAAAATTAAAGTTCCATGAAATATTTATAAAGAACTGTAAGGGGTTTAAAGAAGACCATACCTTAACTGTATTTTCACTGTAAAATCTCCAAGCAATATTTCCAATTACTGAACAATTTTGCAGTTTAATTACCATGTCAGGGCATTGCACTGTTCAAAGAGAAACCACTTGCATCCAAAATATAAATTAAAATTACCTCTAAAAATAAATAAAACATTTTAACTTTACATATAAAACAACAACTTAAATCACCTCTGTGTAGGATGTACCATAGAAAAGATACTTAAGCGCCCATGTAAACTATTTACTCTGCACATTTTATCACTCTGAGAAAACCTCAGAAGAATTATTCAGACGTGTAGTTATTATGTTAAACTACCAAGGAAAACTTATATTTATGGTTATGTTATTTCCTTGAGCAGTGAAATAGATATTTTTCCCCACTAAATATCTTTCCGGGTAGGGCAGACAGTAGTGCTGAGAACAAAATGTTGCCTCATAAAACATAATGGTTTTTGGAACATTTGACATCTACTTATGGGAAGTACTCCACCAAACCTGAAAGTTTGAGAAAAATGATAACATAGAAACCTTTTCATGGCAGGCTTCTAGTCTGTGAAGTATTTAGACTTTGTACCCAGAAGTAAAACTTCATGGCTGTAAAGCATTTCAGGTCCTCTGAATATAAAAACATTAAAAATCCCTACGCTATTATTTGAAAAAAGAAGTTGTCCTGGAGTCCTGTTATATGTGATAGGTGGTATATGCCGATGAGATTATTGTAATATGAAAGCATTGAGATCATTAATTTTCTTTGTAATTGTCTTCCTGAAAGTAGCATAATTGAGTTTAAGTTCAGCAGACCAACATCAGCCATAAATTGGCATCCTTCAAGCCACTTGAGCAGTTTCAAGCCTTATAAATATTGGCAAGTTTAGTGAGAGGGACACTTTTAAGAAAATTTCTAAATGAATGACTTCAGTGGCATTGTTAAATATTCACAGGTTGTTTGAGGGAGACCCTGAATATAGAAATGTATTTTTTTTTAATCCTTAACAGAGGGTATGTTTTTTATTGATTTTAGAGCGAGAAAGGGGGGGGAGAGAGAGAGAAAGAGAAACATCCATTGGTTGCCTCCCGTAGGTGCCCAGACTGGGGAGCAAACACACAGCCTAGGTTTGTGCCCTGCCCGGGAATCAGACCCGCAAGCTTTGGATGCACAGGACAGGGCTCCGACCAACAGCCATCTGGGCCAGGGCCAGAAATGTGAATTCAAATGGAAAAACTACCATGTTAAAGAGGAATCATTGTGTTAGTAAATGGCATTCTTCTTTCAGTGATCTTCCTGTGTTTCCCAATTATTTATTTGCACCAAGGAAGTGAGTAAATGTGTTGAAGCTAAAAAAAGCATAATTAGTTATTAGAAAACAGTCTGTTGTAAAACAGAAATCTCAAAAGTAGGCAGTGTATTCAAAATCATTTCCATTGTTTTCCTTCCAACTCAATATCTTCACAAAAAATGAAACAATTTAATCAAGAATAATAATTTAAAATGACTCTCATTTGTTATTTTGGCAGACAGAAAAGATTGTTTTATTTTTATTTATATTTCTCTCATTATTTCCTTGACCATTATTTTGTGTGTAGACAAGTTACATTTTCTCTTTTGTTAATTACCTGTTTACTCATTTTTCATGTGGAATTATTTTCAATTTGAATCAACCATTTATAATTCAAATATGTTTCTCTTTTTATGAAGTTTTAGTAGCATTTTGTTTTACTTGTCTATTTTTTCCTTTGGTTAAATTTTAGTATGTTGAACTTAGAAGGTTGTAGTGTTTGTCAACATTTTTGGACAGGATGGAGGGATTTTTTTCCGTGAACATATAGCTCAGAAAGTTCATCTTGAGTTAATATTTGTGAAGGCTGTGAGATCTGTGTCTGGATTCATTTTGGTATGTGGATGTCCAGTTGATCTAGCAATATTCCTTGAAGAGACTGACTTATTTTTTAAATATTTATTTATTTAAAGCAGCATGCTCTATGCAGTGGCAATGCTTTAAAGGCCATTATTATAAGTGCACACAAATTTCACTGCTTAGTGTCCACAGCTGCTTTGTGCGTTATGCTTCAGCAAACACCCTTAGTTTGATCCGCACTGAAGAGTCGCAGTAGAAAAGTGTGTCGTTTCTTCCTTTTATGACAGAACACTGACCTCCAAAAAGACTGCTCTGCAAGCCACAGAGCCTTTAACTGGCAATGATGTTGCTAGAACATGAGCTCTAACTTCTGCTAATACTCTAGTTTACCTTATTTCGAGAACAGTTAAGAGATATTGATGCCTGGCCAGTGTGGCTAGGTGGTTGAGTGTCAACCCATGGACCTGGAGGTCACAGTTTGGTTCCTGGTCAGGGCACATGCCTGGCCTGTGGTCTCGATCCCCAGTAGGGTGCTTGCAGGAGGCAGTGGATCAATGATTCTCTCTCATCACTGATGTTTCTGTCTTTCCCTCTCCCTTCCTCTCTCTGAAATCAGTAAAAACATATTAAAAACAAACTATTGAGTACTAATTTTAGTACACATAAGGGATCCGATTTAGTTATACTTGTAAAGCTTGAGGTGTAGAATTCACATTGTTGGAACATAAACTAATACCTACCCTGACTTCTGTGAATTCCTTGGTGAATGGCACAGCCTGGTAATGGATATCTAATCTATGAAGACTTGGCAAATTCAGGTGAAATCTGTGTTGTTTTTCTAGAGTTTATTAGAAATGTGATGAGAATCTGCTGAGATTATTGTTCCTCTCTCCACTCCACTGATTTTATGGTAGAACAGATGACAGTCTTAGAAAGACCAGCAAAGCATTTTAGTGATTATGAGATCTATGGCAGGAAATTAGAAGACTCGGGGATACATGGGCCGTTGCCATTACCTCTTTCTCTTATCTGCACTTGCAGGGATGGAGGGACAGGAAAGGTAAGCAGCTTGCTTTACACATGATTTAAGCAAATGGAGTCTGGATTTCTGAAAAGTGGCTTCATAGACTGAAGTGCTCATCTGGGTTCCTGGGTAGAAATACAGCTTAGGTCAGAATATTAGAAACAGCTTTGTTTGTCCTGAAACAAACTGATCTTATCAAGAGAACTTCAACCTAACTGTCAAGCTGGTCATTAGAAATAACAGGTCTGCTGTGGGAAGGAAAATAACAATTTGAAAATGAAACACAAGAGGCGATTAGTGAAAGAATAAGAGAGGGTAATGCCTCAGGGAGTGGAAACTAAGCAAAGTGAGTCTCATATTTTAATATGTGGGAGTACATATGATCTTATGTTTATTACCAAGGTTTAAAGAGACAGGCTACAAGATTGGAATATAGTAATGGAAATACGTGCCCTGTTCAACAGAAATGGACCAGCTATGAGTCACAGTAGAGCGGATGTGCAGATGCTTAGGTCCTGTGAACCTCTAAAGTGGAAGCAGCATAAAGGAGTGATAAAGGACATGAATAGATTGTCATTTCTAAGACATGATGGCTTTCCTCCTCTACTCTAAAGGCTTCTGAACAAAAGAGGGATAATTTGAACTCTGAATGATGCCAAGGATTAGGGGAAGTTTTATAAAGAAGAAAATAACCTCAACAAAAGGAAGACTTTCTAACAGAGCGACTCAGAACCAAATGAACTGGGTTTTGTTATTAGAAGTTCTGAGTAGAGAAATGGGCAATGAAATGACAGTGTATCAGTATAAAGAATCAAAATGAGGGATGTATGATTAGATTAGATGAATTCAAGTGCTCTTCCAGCCTAGAGATTCTAGAATTCTGTGATACATCAATTTACTTTTACCAAGCTAGTTTCAAATGTATCCCAGTTGTCATTATAATGCTGCCAATTATAAAAACTTCTTATAAAATACCAGGAACAGAAACACTGCTTGTTCTGGAACCACATAAATATTCTGCTAAGTCCATTATAAGGCTTTCAGACAGTGTTGCTTTAGCAAATGTGGAATATAGAAAAAAAAAAAAAAAATCTGAGCCTAAGATTGAATGCTCCTTCCTAAACATACAGGGAAAATTTTTCTAATTGCACTTTCCAGGCAGAGTGTAGAATAGTTATTTGGAAAATATTGTTCCAGGATCACTTGGAACTTTCTCAAGCCTGTGAAAAGCAGCCCCCTTCGCTGCACTTCTGTCTTACTGCAGCTTTGTGCAACAACTCTTAGTGTCAGAGAAGCAGCCGCTAAGAAAGTAATTCATTCTATGTTTAATCATTGGCTACAGGAGATGAAATATGTATCCTGCCTTTATTGACCTTGAATATTTTGTCATATCAATCCTCCTAAGACTTGAACTTTGCATCACGCCTGTGTATTTTGGTTACCACGTACTCCTGAAAGTCAGAGTAGTGTACATTGGAAAATTCTAAATTCCAGGTTTTCACCGAGTCGGATCAGAGGTTGGAAGAAGGTAGAGAAGCAGCAGCATCACAGCTGGGGGGCAGCTTTCTTCTGGAAGGAACGCACGTCCCACACTTGGCAATTTAGACTTGGAAATATTCTTTAGCTAAGTGAAAAAGACAAGTGTTATACTGAGACTTCCACTTGAGAATCATTTACCAAAATCTGGGAATAACTGTGATTAAACAAAGCATAGATCTCAAAATAATTAGGTTCAATAACTCAGTACAAGCCTAGAATAGAAATTGCATTTGCGGGAGGCCTACCTGATGTGTCTTTCTGTAAAGTCCCGAAGAAGGGGAGAGAACCAGTTCATTACTTTTCTGGTAAAGAACATTCCTGGAAGAAAGAACAGCAACACAGAGGCTCTGTGTAGCCGGAGTAGAGGCGGGGCGGGGCAGGAGGAGTGGAAGAAAAGATCAGAGCGCTAGCGAGATAGGTGGGAGGAAGGCCATGTAGGACCTTATATTGTCATTAGGACTTTAGTTTTTACTCAGGGAGATGAACCATTGGCGGGTTTTGAGCAGAGGAGCAGCATGAACCCTTTAAGCTTCTGCAGTGAAGAAAAGATTGTAGAAGGATTAGGGCAGAAGCAGTTAGGAGGCTACTGAGAAAATTCAGTGAGAACACTGTGACAGACAGTCCTGTTGAGTAGTCAGGCAGGGGTAGGTGAGACTACAGTCTAATGGGAGTAATGATTCTGTTCCACTCTTCATGAAAACATGGATATCATCAACTCCATATTAAAACTGAGCCAGAGATCACAAGATAATTTAAAAAAAAATAATTTTAAATCTGAGTAGTACCTAGAACTTACATGTGCTGTTGTAAGAAGTTCTTACGTGATCTTCAACACAGCGCTTTAAGTTATATTGAGCAGAGCTTATCCTTTATCTCAAATCAAGACAGTGAATTTCAGAGACGTTAAATGTAAGTGCTGAGTGGTCTGGCCGAGCTCACCTGGGTTGTCTGACAGAAGGGCGAGGAGGCAGAGAGGCCTCCTCGCCTCTACACTACCCACTCCCTGTTTTGTGGCACAAGAGGCCTGAGTCTTTCTACTCCACTGCTCTCTCCTGAAACACTTTAGCACATTTCTTTAAAAACAGGCAATTAGAGTAAATCTGGAACCTATATTGTATTTAATTCTGAAAACTGGTCATTTTCAGCAGTAACAAACTCTTAATACTTCTGCATTTCTGTGCTAAAGTCTGAAAATGTCAATAATTTGCATAGAGAACATGCAAAATATGAAATAAAGCAATTACAGGATATATGAAGTATTTCTAAATATAATTGATACATATTGTTTACTGTTGCAAAGTATAAATTGCTTGACCCAAACAGATTTGATGTGATTTATTTGTAGATTGTTCATAAGATACAAAACAATTAAAGATAATGACAGTATACTTTTGTAAAATCTCTTTAGTATCTGGCTTAATAGATTGTAATTTTGAGGGACTTTTTTTCCAGCCTTACAGAGATTTATTTATTTTATAAGTCTTCAACGAACCACTTTGGTCTTTATTGATCTTCCATTGTATTGTTTTATAGTACATTTTTTTCTAAATTTAGAGACCCATGTTTAGCAGAAAAATATTGAGGCTTATGTAATTTTATTAACCAATGTCACCCCAATAAATTCAATAAAAAAATAAAAAATGAAAAACCATAAAAGTAGACAGTGTATGGCAAAAGTAGGTTTACAGTTGTCAGTATGCTAAACAGTTTATTCTTGTATTATTACTTATTAACTATTGTATTATTTTCCATACAAACAACTGTAGACCTACTTTTTTTCTACCCTGCATGTAAAATAAAAAACAGCTACAAAGCAAAGGACAGTTTTTAATTTCTATCTATGAGTAAAGGACTACCTGTAATACAGCAATTTTTTTAACTCTGCTAATTTGAAAAATAAAATAGATAACCTTTTATAACTTTAATGAGGACTTTGCTCTGTAATTCACCTCTTCCTGCAACAGCTTTATTAAGCTCTCCCTCCACAGTTGTTGTTTTTCTTCTGTACATAAACATTTAAATCTTTCAGCACAAAAATAAGCACCCTCCTCATTACCCCCCCAAAAAAGCAAGCAAGCAAAACACTTGTCTTGATATTGCCATTTTATAGCATAACTTCATTCATTTATTCATTCAAATATTTACTCTGCAAACATTTATTTATCATAACGCTTGATACTGTAGAAACAGGGAGAGGAGACACAGTTCTCCATCAAAAACACAAGGAAGGAGACCCAATAAGCATTCTATTATATTCAGTGAGTGATGTTACTAAGAGAACACGTAGCAAGATAATCCAATGCAGGACACTGCAAAGATGATGATGGAACAGAAATCTTACAGTTGGTATTTTACCAAAAACAAATAAACCAACCCCTGGATGTTTCTGCTTATGTTATTGAAACTAGCTTGTGCGCCCACCACTTGAAAGTTACAGCTTTTTTTTTTTTTTTTTTTTTTAACATCTACTAATGATCTAAATGGAAAATACAATGACTCATCCTCAACCACCCAACACTTCAAATCTTTCATCTCTCAAGATGTAGCTCAAACACCCCCTCATTCCTGAGCCACTTCTTTCTTCATCATCCAGACTGTACTCCTGGAGAATATAATTAATACAAACACGAGCAATGCTGATCTACTGGTTTGTATTATGTTTTTGAAATTGTCTTCACCTGTGTCTAAACTTTCATCATTGTGAGGCTACATCATCCACAGAGCCTAACACATCTCCCTGAACCTAACTCATACTAAAAAAATACTGATTTAATGAATGAATCTAGAAGAATATAGAATTAATCTAGAAAGTGTGCCATTTTATCAACTTGAATTACTAAACAATATAAGGAAGCATCTAATTGTGTAGACTTAAGATAATAAGATTTAGGCATTTAGATATGCCATTATAAGTAAAATTACAATATGTATACACACACAAGGCACTCACAGAATACAAACATCTATAAAAAATTAATTGTAAATTGAGTTTTTAGCAAGTTACTTTTTTATGTTTTTGCACATAGAGGCAACATGTTGGCTACATCAAGTGGTGACACTACAGTTAAATTATGGGACCTGTGTAAAGGCGACTGCATCTTGACCTTTGAAGGACACAGACATGCAGTGTGGTCCTGCACATGGCATTCCTGTGGTGATTTTGTGGCGTCTTCTTCATTGGATACAACCAGCAAAGTCTGGGATATCAACAGGTAAGAAGTACTTTAAACATTATTAATCCTCTACGTTGATAAACATACATTGGTAATGTTTTTTCCCCCTCAATGCTACCACTGAGAAGCATTTTCTAAAAAACTGTTAACTGATAAAATTGTAGAAAACTACTTAAAATCTCTGTGAAATCCATTTCTAACTCCATTAGTCTTTGTTGATATAATTAGTCCTTTTGGAGTGTAGGTGTCGGGATCAAGCCTATGTAATAAGATTAGAATTGCTTCATTGGAAGGCTGTTTGTTTTAAGCAACACAGAAACAAATACTTGTTTTAAAGAGTTAGGTTGTTAATTCTTTCTTTCACAGGGTTATTATCTCTGTATTATCAAACTAACAATTTAATAGACATAACTATGGCAGAAATAATTACTTGCTTTATGCTTAATTTTAATAAAATATGTTTCCAAATTAAATGCTTCTTGGCAATTCAAAATTATAAGAATTAATGCAATTTATCATATGTAAAGTTCTATATAATATCATATGAATGTAGAAGTTTTTTCATTTTGCTTTTAACTCGAGAAAAACAAACTTGTTACGTTTAGTGTCAAAATACATGTGATTCATATGTTTGGATGATTACTACTTTCTGTTACGTATACAAATAAGATATAAAGCGCTACTCTCAAGTATCATGATTGCTCCAGCTGGCTAAGGTATTATAAATCATCCGTCAGACTTCCGATCACCTTAATTATTGAACAGTGCCCAGATTCTAAATATATAAGTCATAAGGATTCCTAAAAATTTAGGTAAACAGTTGTCACTGAGCCATTTAATTTATTTTGTACGAGGAAAATGGACTCATTTTAAAGGTGGACACTGTTGCTTTGAGGTCATGTGTAAACCTTGAAAAGACTTTCTCCATTCTTCCTTGACTCATGGGTGATATATTTAGAAGTGGGGTAAGTAAGGTGCTTGCAAAACGTCAGCAGATTTTCTGGGAGGATTCATTGAAAGTGTGTGCTCTGTCCTTTGAGTAATTTGATTGTCTCCGAATGCCGTGTGCCAGGTATTATGCTATTTTTTCTCAAGACCAAAATCACCCTTGTATATCTGTTCTGGTGATGCTGGGAATTGGAAATTTGCAAACCATGTTTTTGCTTTGCCAGCTGACGTGCTGTTAGGCTTTAGCAATAGGGGTCACTTGTAGAAGACTGCAGGGCTGGCGGAGGAAGAGGGGGCTTGCTCCTTCCTGTCTCCTTTCTGTGGACTTCTCCTGGACTTCCAGTTCCAGTGAGCATCGGTCTAGCAATACTTCACCCCAGCAGCAGCAGGCCGTTCTCATCACAGCAGCCGAATCCAGCTGGCAGTTTCTCCAACACTTGCACAAACAGGCGCATCATCAAAGACATTAGCCTTGGCAAGTAGGTGCCCTCTTTTCAGTGGCCCAAGTTTCCAGCTCTGCATGACCCCTCCTCTGAGTTGCAGGACACCAATATCAGCAGAAAAGTGCCTCCCCCCGCCCCCAGAGGGCTGAGTTTCAGCTCTGTAGGCCCCCCTTCCCAACGCTCTAAGTTTCAATAATTTACCCTATTCCCTTTGTTCACTCGTTCCTACAGATAGTAGCTCCTTTCTGCAGTTGCTTTCCCCATAATACCTTAATGTTTTCTTTTTCTCTTTTTAGTTACCTAGTTAACAACTTTATATAGTTTAAAAGCATGTATTAAATCCTTACTGTTAAAACGACGGGTGCAAATTCTGTGTCCTAACTAGACTATGACAGATACAGGGCAGTAATTAATGGGTGAAGAGCATCATCCACCACAAAGACTCAGGTAAATAATGTTGGAATATGCTGTGTGAGGAAACATGGCTGTGAATAATTCATTTTAGACTTAAAACAGTGACAATTTGAGATGTTTTAATTTTCAAATGGGTACCATTTGGTTATCTGGGATAACCAATCACACATAATTCTTAACTTTATGTTTCTAATTATGTGACCAGATTTCATAAATATTTCTTATAATAGATTAATGGAATTAAAAAAAAATACTTTACTGAGATATGATTGACATACAAAAAGCTGTAAATATTTAATGTAGACAACTTGATGAGTTTGGAGGAAAGTCTGCACTCATGAAATCATCACCAGTCTATGCCATAAATATATCTATCACCTCCGAAAATTTTCCCTGCCCTCTTTATCTAACCTCTTAGCAAATTTTTAAATATAAAATACAGTATTGTTAACTATAGGTGCTATGTTGTACAGCATATATCTCTAGGACTTAATCATCTTACATAACTGAAAATTTAATACTAGTATCTAATTTTAATTTTTATCACCTTTGGCTTAAATGAGGAGCCTAATAGAAGATTGTGGCTCATTCTCAAATATAACATATCTTCGAATGCCTTATTCAATCATAGTGTTTAAACCAAGCTATGGTTTGAAATGAATTCCCAAAAGACTCTGCCCTTCTTAGAATGATATCAAACACTTTGACTTGACACATTGTCTTTATGACCCTGATCCAAATGCTGTCCTCCAGCTGATCCCCAGTAGATATAGATATAACAGATGAAAATTTCTACTGATTGATGCCCAAAATGCTTTACATTTCAAAATTCCCATGACTGTCAAGAGCTCACTTTCATCATTAAAGACCAAAAACTTATACTAATTTTGAAGTAGACAAATTTTGACAGATAATGGAGAAATTGATTATTGATACATCTTTCAGAGTTTAAATCAAAGCACTGAACTGTAATTTATTGTTACTCATGAGTCAATGCTGTGTAGATATGTCTAAAACTAGTGTCTGATTCAAAAATTTCCTGGATTATTGGAACCAGCTTAGTGACTTAAAGGGAGAGGTTATTTGCTTTGGTAAGACTTTAGTAGTAGAAGCTGTTCTGTGCTGGGTCATATACTCTTATCTTGATGCCACATAGTTCTTAATAAGAAAAATGATATTGATAGACTGTTCTGTTCACCAAAGTAAGAAGAATTAGAACATATTTTTCTCTTTTACGCTCTGCCCTTCCCTAGAGCCCCTGGCTCTAGCTCTTCAACTGTTCCTGAATAGGACATCATCTACCAGGACCATCCAATTAGCTCCACACCAGAAAATTAGATAGCTATTAATTATAATTAATGTAAAAAATCCAGTTCAAGATCCACTTTTGCTAAATGCTAATAAGAGCAATATCTGTGGCACTTTTAGTCTGGATGCATCACACGCTGTAAGACTTCCATGAATAATTAACAGTAGTACTTCAATAATCTTCTGAATGATCATTTATATAAAGTGGAAATATATACATGTTTCAATTTGTAATAATTGATTTCTAGCTTAATTTTCAAATATATTCCTTAAAAATCAGTCTTAAAACACACCCACACTTACACCCACACTATTGTATCCTAAGCAGAGAGTGCTTGGCAAATGACAGTTTGTTTGCATGAATGATAAACAACCAAAAAATCAACACACATAGAAGAAAATGTTATCCTGTACTCAAACTATAATTTAATTATTGTCTTATTCTACATGAATCTATGACGTGATGAAAATAAGATAGGAGAATCAGAAGATATGTCAGTTGGCTATAAAAATAATTTGTATTTCTTTAAATCATAAGATTATCAATAAGTATTCATGAAATGAATTACCAGTATCTGGATATATTACAGACATTAGAAAATTCTCAGACTCCATTACTTCCTTCAGTCAGATTACAGGTAGTTTTAAAATGTAGCAGTTTTGAAGCAGTCAGAGAATATGCATTGCATCTGAAATTTATAATATCAGGTAGGGTGTTCTGGTTGACTTGTGGCAGCTTTTCTTCCAAGGTAGCTGGATATTTAGCTGAGTAGCTATATACACCGTCACTCTGATATTTGGAAGGCAGACCATGTGCCTGCTTTGTAGCTTGAGAGGAAGGCATTGGAGCCAAAGTTACTGAGTGTAGCTGCCCCCACTGCCTTTAACGAGATACTACACAGGGAAGAACTGAGTTGGTTGTAGCAAGGATGGAAGGAAAAAGAGAGTTTTGTAAAATCCAACAGCTTCTGCACCTCCAACAGTGGGAGATAAATCTGTTGCCCTCATATCCAAATGTATGGTTTCAGATGAACTCAAGATTAAGTTGAGAGAGAAAACGGAAGCAGTTTTAAAAACTTTGTTTAGAATGGTAATTTGTGATCACTGCTGCTCTGCATTGACTGTAAGCAAATATATCAGAAATCTTCCAAGTTTTTGAGAGAATTATATTGACAATGAAACCATGAACCTATCCTTAATATCCTCATGACTCTTCAAACTGTAAAACTGTCCTCAGGGTCCTTAACTTGCATCCAAAGGGGGTGGCCTTGGAGTGTTTTACAATCCGCAGTGAAGGCACAGGCCACAGCACCCACATCAGATGTGGCCAGAGAGGTAATGGACAAGAAAAGCCTTGGCCGTGGAATAAATCTAGAGGCCACGGAGAACAATGGACAGAGGGTCTCCCCTTAGGGAGAGGCGTGATCCAATCAAAGGGCTTTTTCAGTGCAACGGCCAAGTTCCTCATGATGCCGGCCCAGGATTCTGTCGCTGTTTGGACTGGTGACTCTCGTGTGTTTCCCATCTTTCTACTTTCCGTTTTGGGAGTTTGTGCTACAGTCGCTCTGTCTTTGCTGCACTGTTTCCCATTGTGCTTGTGGTGGTGGAGGAGCAGAAAGCTTGGCTTTCACTTTGTTGGTCACCAGAACACGAGTGACACCTCTGAGCCTGGTGGAGCGGATTGTGCCCCATGCAGAGACCACGGGCTGTGAAATCCACGCAGCAAACGATGGGACTTTGTGTGGTCTCCTCGTTGGGGATGGGTAGATCAGTGACTACTCTGAAAGTGAAAGGAGGGATGGCACAGAGATTTGGTGGGCAAAAGGCCGAACTGTGGCAGATTTTGTTAGCTGTTCGCCAGAATCCACTCTCCTTCATGGTAGTTGGGCACCTCACTGTCCATCTAAATGCTATGTTTTCATCTTCCCTTCGGTGTGTGGTTATGTCACTACGTTCTCTACAATAGAATATTAGTTGAGGTGATAGATGCCATTTCTACATTCTTTTTTTAAGTTTTATTTTTAATGGAATTTATTGGGGTCATTGATTAATAAAATTATATAGGTTTCAGGCGTACAGTTCTATAATATAGCACCTGTACACTGTATTGTGTGTTCACCACCCCAAGCCAAGTCTCCTTCCTTCACCATTTCTACATTCTTTCCCCTCGTGGTCTGATGGAATATCAATGGCAATGACCAGGGTAATCTTAGCAGCCCCTTATGGAAAATGACAGGGCGGTCGTCAACCTGCTTGAAGTAAAGCCACTCCTGCTCCCCACCCCTCACCTCCAGCTATCCTTCAACATTCTCCAGATTCTTTAGCACTAAGAAAGTAAATCTTATTTTATTTAAGACATTGTAGCTCTAGTCTCCTTGTTATAGCACTTGAGCCTGCCAAGTCCATTATAGGCACCTGGTAAATAGTTTTTAGGTGATGTTTTCCCCTCAAAACATATTAATAAGGCAAGAAAGACAAGCCCCGCGATATTCTCAAAGTTATTTGGATAGGGCAGTAACAAACATTCTGTGCTGATAATAGATGGCTATACAACCCCTGTAATTTTTTCCCTTCCCCTTCTCATTTTCCTTGATGTTTGCTCACAGTCCTGTTGGAGCTGTGGATTCGTACTTGCCAGTAATAATGCCTGTAAGTTGAATAACTGGCTTATGTTCAAGTGGATGCCTATTAGAGTAGCTGTAAATTATAAGAACATATGCAACTATAATGTATTACTTCTCCATTAGTGGAAATCTGATTCAATAATAATTATGTCATTTAAACAATAAAAAGCACCGAGGATCTCAATTTTATAGTAGCATTGACTATATTTACTGATGAGAATCAGTTTTTCTGATTGCAGTCAAGCTGTTGGAATACAAATAGTGCCTTCCATGTGGTTGCCCTAACAAGTTTTTTAAATTTAATTTTATTTATAGACCCAATATATACACATTTAGCACTTACTCTGTTATGTGCATTGTTTTAGTCACTAAGCTATAGCATTAAACAACAACAACAACAAAAACCCACAACAACTCCTGCCCTCATGTAGACAGCATTCTGTTGGGAATCAGAAAACAAGCCACATAAAAAAAATAATAATTATATGTACAGTATTTAGGAATGATGGGTAACGTAGAGAAAAAAATGTGGAAGGCGGAAAGGAATGGTGAGCACTGGAAGGAAGTACGATTTTAAACAGGATGGTCAGGGAAATTCTCAGTGTAAAGCTGACATGGGCCTAACCTGAAGCAGGGGGGGCAACAAGCCAAGGTGGCATCCACAAGGGGAACGTTCCCAGCCCCCTGGGTGGGCAGCTTCCTATGGTGGCAGCAGGGTTCACGCGGCCTAGAAACAGCGAGGAGGCCGGCGCGACTGAGTAGAACGGCCGGGTGAGTTAACGGTAGAGGCCAGGCCGCTGGTTACGTGGGTGCACCCGTGCGACACGCCTCACACCACACGCGAACGACTTTGACCCTAACTCTCAGTGAGGTGGGAAGCCACTGGAGAGCTTTGAACAGCAAAGCAACGCAGTGTTTTACATCTTAGCAGACAGACTCTGGTTACTGTCGAGGTTAGACTGTGGCGGGAAAGGGAAGGGGCCAAGGGTAAAGGCAGGAAGACAAGCCGGGAGCTATCTCAACAGTCCAGGCAAAAAGTCAGCGAAAGCTTGAGGCACAATGGGAACAGTAAAGGTAATAAGAATTTGTTTTATTCTGGATAGATTTGGAAGATAAAGCCCATAGGAATTGGTGACATATTGTGAGTTATGAGAAAATGAGAAAACAAATCACCGGTTACGTTTTGAGACACCTGAAAAGCAAAAGGTTTATTCTCTTTATACTAGGACACTAATGTAAACTTTACAGAAGGCTTTTCCCACCGGGCTCATCAGCAGGAATTCCAGAAACAGCTGTAGAAGGGGGAATGCCTTCACATTGTTCATCTAACATGTAATTTTCCATTGAAAATTACTTGAATGTCCCTTCCTGCCCATCAGCGTTGCTTTCTTTGTAATTTAAAATTTATTTCCCAGTCATAAGCCCTGAGCTGAGATGAAGCAAACAGAAAGCTATAGATAATGGGAACAGCTAAAATTTAGAAAAAAGAAATGTGAAATATTAAGATTCCCTAACGCTGAGTTATCGTCTCCTAATAATATGTAGTATAAATTTCTTCTGGGTAAATAATGCACCAAGCTGGACTCTAAAAATGGAAGAGATTTCTTTTTTTATTATAAAATTAGTAATAATAAGAAAGCACCAGATAAGTTATAAAAATGGAGTTTAGTATTTATAATAGGAAGCATTTCATTAATAATTCATTTCATGTCCTTTATGATTCATTTGCAAAGTTGGATACTTTAGAGATGAAGAACATATTGCACAATATTAATGGTTTTAAAACATAATGTAAGAAGCACGAAGACCCAAGGGCATAGATTATTGGTACATTAATACCTGTCTGGTAAAGACCCCCCCAGTTTGCCCTCTTACACTTGCAAAGACACCTGAGGTATCTGTAATGCCCGCTGAAGCAGTTCTTGAAACATAATTATGTTACATTAAAAGAAATGGTAATACCGAGATTGACCTCTTATGATCAATTTATCCTGTTCTAAGAAGAGTAAATCAATTCTTCCATCTCCTTGGGTCTTCATTTCTATCGAAGTTAATAGCTCCCCCTTGAAGTATAGACTGTAAGTTATGTCTGCGTATTATTGAAAGTAGCTCTATGGATAAGCACAAAAATGAGCACAAAGAAAACGGCATATACTTGTTTCCTGCCATCTTTCCTCCCAAGCGGTGCATAATTCATAAGCACTATCCGAGAAATACCTACATTAGGGAGAAAGCTGTGTGTTAAATCAAAGTTTAGATTTCATCTAACAAGTCTTACTGGGATCACAAAATCGGGAAGCTCCTGCCCCGGCTGGTGTGACTCAGTCGGTTGGGCGTCGTCTCATGCCCCAAAAGGTGCCAGTTTCACTCCGTCGGGCACAGGCCCGGGCCGCGGGCTCCATCCCTGGGAGGGGGCATGCAGGAGGCAGCCGATCGATGTTTTGCTCTCACATGGATCTTTCTCTCTCTCTCTCCCCCTTCCTCTCTCTATAAAAATCAATTAAAATATTTTTTAAAAGAGTAAAGAAAATTCTCAACATTACCTGATGATATGAATATCAATCTAGCAAATCTAAGGAAATCAATTTAAAAAATTGGGAAGCTATAAACCAATATGGCTTTGTGCATATGGATGAAAAGTGCTTTGAACAACAGTGTCCACTGTGATAATTTGCCCTGAACATTCTCAGTATGCATGGATTGATCAATAAAAGAATTACATATCATTAAGATTTTAAAATTCAGTCCTGCACATTCTATTTCATATAAATGAGTTATATAATTTGTATCTAACTTGCATTAAATAAAGTACAGTTATGTCACAAAACAGCTAAACTGTATATTAGAAATAATTTTGATGGGTATTGATGGAGCTATAGATATTCCAATAAGACTTAATATAGGCATTTTATGACATGTTATATTATTACTCTATTACCACCAATTAAACAAGCACTTTAACATATAAAAGTTGCAACACCCTTTTCCACCCCACCATAAGAATCTGGTCAATGTCTTAGTCTACCTTACTGCTAATAACTAAAAAGGTTTATCCTGTTTCTTCATTAATATATGTTAAAATGAAATATAGGTATAGTACAGATGAGGTAAAAAACTAAAATGTATAATATATTTTTATATTTAAGGTTTAATCATATATTTGTGTACATGTGTGTACATATTAAAATGGTGAAGTATATATGTATTAGTATTAATGCAGTGAGATTAAATATTCACCTCTAATTTTAGAGTGACATAAATATTTGACTATCTCAGTATGATAAATATCATCTAATCAAATGGTATTTTATTTATTAATTATGCTTTATCTATGACTCCAAAACCCAACTTGTTTTAAATCATTTATTTGAAACAGTAAAAACTAAGTGTTATCATGGCCCTGAAACATTGTTCTGGAATTACTGAAATGTTTTCATATAAAGACAACTCTGAGATTGGATTCGTTATTTAAATAAATTGAATGTCCAAGTGCATCAAATCAAAATAAAAGATATAAACTAGTTGATATAAAAATAGCAAGCAATAAAGTTTTAGGTGGAATTAAACTACTTTCATATGAAATCATGTTGTTAGATACAAAGTACTTCCTACTTAGATAATAAAGGTAAATTTGTTCTGTTCAATAAACCACTAGGGAATAAAATTTTCATAGAAATTTTAAATATTACTTCATACTCTCTGATATGAGTTTGTGCAAAATCCTAACATGTATCAATAAGGGCAGAACCTGTTAACATGCCCTGGGTAGAAAATGAGAGACTGACTTCAGTCAAGGAATATGGAGTGATTGATCCATGGGTCAGTCCTTACAACGTAGAATGTCCTGCAGGAAGCGATACCTCTAGAAGGATTTCACCTTTTTATTTGGCCTGTAATTTCTTGAAATATTTACTAGATTTGACCGCAGATTTACTAAAAATTCCCTTTTACTTAGAAATTGATTATTCATGACCTCAGTATTTACCAACTGCATACCTAGTCAACTGCTGGTAATCTACCCCTTTTCAATTAAATGAAATAAAAATTTTATTAGGTACCCAGACCACCTAGTTAAGGTATTTCAGTGCAGTTTTCACATGAAGAGTGAACTTGCCTGTGATGCTTCTGTTTCAGTTTGGTTTGGGGTTATTGTGTCAGGGTTTTGTTGTTGTTTGAGTAAGGAAGAATTCGATGAAATTTAGAATTGGCAAGAAGCAATCTGAAATGTTTATTCAATAGTTACAATTAGAAGTAATTATACTAAGATGTGTTGTATCCCACTGTGCTTATATTTAAATTTTCTACTACTGACTAGTAAAATGCATACCTAAATTATGTGCTTCCTAAGTGTACAGGCAGATTCAGAGGGATCTAAAAAACTGTTTTTTTCTTACTTAAACTAAGTAATGCAGACATTTAAAAATTATTCTTGAGATGTAGAATGAGTTAATTATAGTTATTTTATGTATTATTGTCTGAATACATGTCCAACTAAAATTCCTTAACCATAAATTTAAAATTTAAAGTTGCTGTTAGAAATTCATGGTGATTATGTAAGTGTACGTTTTAAAAGGTGAAGTGTTTTAGCCTAGAAACACAAAACATATCTTTATATATGAAAGCCATAACTACTGCAAAAAAAAGTGAGTACTTGACATTTTTTCTTGAATATCTTTGCCCAGATTTTTGACAAATTTATAAAAGCACTTTTTCGAAAATATTAATGTCAGCATCTCCAGAATAAATATAACTTTACTATTTTACATACATGAATTAATATATTATAGCTATATGCAAAACTGTAATAATAAATTATATCTCTGTACCCAAAGGTACTGGCTACATGCTTAATATTCATTATGAACTATAAATCTCTTACACAAATAACATTAACTAATAAATATGTGTTAATTATCTATGTGGTCATCTCTGCTCCCTGCTCTCATTCCCTCCTACTCATTTCTAAGCAGGCTGTGACGTCTTAGACTTGAAGCTTTCAGTGATAGATCCAACAATAAATTAACTCTTAGTTATATAAATATCATGGCTCTTATTATCTATGTTCGTATTCTACCTAGGAACCCTATCCCCAAATCAGGTCTGATTGTTTATCATCGCTTAAGAGGCCATTGGTATTAATACCATAAGACTAACAGCGGCTGTGTTTATTTGGATCACCACAGTGAAACCAGTCACCATATTCTAGATATTGTCCACATATCCACCAACCTGAATTGTTCTCTCACTCACCTCTCCTGGCCTTTCCACTGTAGAATTTGTGTCAGTAACCCCATACAAATTTAACTTTTCCATTGTACTTGTATGAATTAATATATCATAGATGTGCACAAAACTTGAAAATAAATTTTATATATGCACCTCAAGGACAGGGCCTACATGCTTAGTATTCACTGTGAGTTGTAAATATTCGGGGAAAAATTAAGTGGAGGAAGTTGCAGGCTCCATGGGAAAAGGGACTGAATTTCCGCATGGGATAGCTAGTTTAAGCAAGAAAACAGAGTATATTGAAGAGACTGGGGACATGGAATGTTTGGCTGATGACAAGCATTGAAGTCTAATGCATACAGTGGCTGTTCCAATTCCTTTGTCTTGCCAAACCCCCTCCCTTTATTGTTATCTAAAATAACTTCTGCCTGTTTTTTCTTGGCCAGTAAATTGTCATAATTCTTATCTAATTATATTTTTCATTCTGACCCTCACTGGTATCTTACTTACCTCTACTTTCCCCTGTGTTTTTTTTTTCATGCTACTGCTCAGAATTAAATTCTCTCTGGGCTGTTCTCCAATAATCCACCTATTTCCCCCCAAATTTGAGTTGAAGGCTATGCTGTTCTAAGAAGCCTACTGGCCTAACCTCAGTTTCTGTCTTTCCTATTTCCTTTTCCTGGTTAGGGTCAGCTTGTGAGTTTTTAAGGCCTTAAGCACACACAAAAAAACACCCCCCACACATATAATTAAAACCTAAAAAGTTAAAACAAACAATAAAATATTGAGTGTATGAAAGCCCATCAAAATTTGGTTTTTCCCTTGAGTCCTACCTTAGATGCTATTCTGTTTACTGATACTTTGGGATATTTAGTTGTTTTTAAAATTCTCTCTTTTTCTCTCTTTCCCATTTTCCCCCTCCCAGTTTGGTGCAGCTGCTTTGCTGGGGCCTTAGGCACAGGCTTTCATCTTTTGCCGGGTAACCCAGCCCAGGATTTGTGAATAATTTGTTCTGTGTCATAAAGCATTCATGTTTCTGCTCTAGTTCTCTTTGTCTTCTTGTCCTTCTGCCACACGGCAAGCTCCTGTTTTTGTTTACCTTTTAAAATACCCTATGCAGCCCTAATAGTTCACTAATGTCGTGTTATCTCAGGTTGCATCTCACACTTTCAGTTAGGATTTGTTCTTAAATCTTTACCCTTTTTCAAAGTAAACTTATTTTTATATTCTCTCATATGTATTTCTGTTCAAGTTGTTGCATAGGTGGCAAATAGTTAAATTGCTCCCCCACAACTCCTCTCTCTTTAGAAAGATAGATTCCTGCAGTGTCTGAGCTTGAATAAATGATTCCATAGAACTTTTCATCCATTGCCTTCTGCAACAGGGTATGTTTGGCTTTATCTTCACATAGCCACACTACATGTGAACTAAAGAAATCTGAGAAGCGATTGAAATTTTCCTCAGGTGGTTTACTAACATTACAAAATAAGGTGATGAGAGGAAACAAAATAGATGAAAATAGTACATATATATACTTCTTTTTTTTTCATATCTATATATTATTTCCTGGGAGCTGGATCACCACTCAACTATAACACTTCTTTTTAATTTTTACTCATCCAACACTAGATGACTGAATTCCCTAATGAATTAAAAGCATTTTGCCAAAATGATCAGCATTTCTTAGTTTTAAATATATATTTGTTTGCACTATGAAGTCTTTGGTACTCAGTCTTTCTTCTTAAAGCAAATAAGTTTTAACTTTAGAATTGAAAGAATATTCTCACTGAGTATTTAACTCTAAATATTGTTTACCATGTCTGCATGTGCCCATTATTATTATTTTTTTTGATGTTTCTATTGATTTCAGAGAAAGGAAGGGAGAGGGAGAGTGAGAAACATCAATGATGAGAGAGAGTCAGTGATCGGCTGCCTCCTGCACGCCCCCGACTGGGGATCGACCCCACAACCCAGGCATGTGCCCCGACCAGGAATCGAACCCTGACCTCCTGGTTCATAGGTCGACGCTCAACCACTAAAACACGCCGGCCGGGCATGCCCATTACTTTGATTACATAATCAGGTGTATAAAAGCAGGTGTGAGCCTGACAAAATTAAAGACACACAAAAACTGTGTACAGGTTATTTTCTAAGATTAATATTCATGTTAACTGTGATGATTTCTTTCTTTCTTTCCGCCTCTTTAGAAAATCTTTGCTGTATAACTCTACTTCATGGAGTACAAGCCTTACATGTGTGAACAAAATGTAGCCTTTATTCAGGTGGCACAAAATATATAATGTTGGATCAGAAGTAACTGAAGCTTCTTTCAGTGCGTATGTCTGTAGTTAGGTGACATGAACTGACACGTATTCCTTATTCATGAGTTCCTACCTCGGGAGGAAGATTCGCCTGAATCTTAACACTGTTATCAACCCCTAATATATTCTAGCCCAGAATTAAATAAGCTGATCATATTATATCAGAGCAAAGGTTCCTGCAATGGCTGCTTCATGCATCGGTGCTTCTCATTTGGATTCCAGTTCCCTTGGCCTGTGACAATCTTAGCAAATGATCTTTATTTCCCTTTCCTCTTCTAAGAATTAAGGTAAAAAATGAGATTTTGAAAAGAACTCACACTGTCGGTGACTTTTTCTCTTATGGTCACAGTTTCTTGTTGTTTTGTCCTAATATGTACGTGGACAAAAGAGGGTGGCTCCATGTGCACGAACACACTCGTTTTTAAGCCTTCCCCCTTCATCATTTTAGTTTAATATAAACTCAGGTCACATAGCCCTTTAAAAATGGCCTTTCCTGTTCAAAAGGTCTTCAGAGCATTCCAATAATGTCAGTGGCTTCTAAATCGCCTTTGTGTCTTCTTAAGGCATTTAAAAAATATCTTTAAGATGCCTCTCTTTTGCTTTAGAAATAAGGTGTTTCTCATGTCCCCTTTGACATAGTTTCTTTATAATACCTTTGGCATAAGTTGGTTAAGATTTAATTAATCTCAGAAACACTTTTAGTTTGATAACTAATATTTTTAAATTACAGTGCCCATATTCAAACATACAAGGTAATAGAGCTCAAATTCTGCTGTTCAAAATTCAAGAATTCATAATTTGGGGATGACCTGTAAACTCTCAATAAGTAAGAAAGTTGAACATTTCAGAAAATATAAAATCTACTGTCCTTTATATTTACAAAAACCTGTAGTATTTAAAATCTGGCCACTATGATGACACAAAATAGACATTCAAATGGAAATGTCAATTATAATAAATTGAATTTAGAAACTGTTCTAATTAGTGGAAACATAGAGTGTGCATGAATTGATGGTCACAATAGTAACGTGTTCCTTTAAGGTGGAGAAATGCTCAGAATCAAGGTAGCAACATAGCCACTATTTCTCCAGTTTCAAATGTAAGTAATTATAAACAAGCAAAAGATGTAAGTACACAAAACACAGAAAATAGGAACAAGAAGCCACGGTGTGCTTGACCCAGGCTGAATATCTACTCTTAACTTGGTTTATTTATAGTCTTACTTTTTTGCAGAAAATATTTAAACCCCAGTGTACACGGGTAAAGAAAATTAAGACAGAAGAATATAAATTAAAGTTGAAAGAAATAAGAGACAGTAAACATTGAGGAGTAAAAATGGAACCATGGATATACCAAAATTCATGCAGCGATAACTCACTTCATAATTCTGAGCAACACTTCAACTTTAAGCTTTCAAATAGCCGTGCAAAGGACACTTCATTCGTATAAACTGAAAATGTTTGAGATGCAATCAAACCAAGTACTAAAGAAAACATGCATGATCGTATTAGTAGGAGTAAAGGAGACCTTTCATCAGAGAATGTGGGCAGGACCATGAAATGATGATCTCGGCAGTATCTGGCACATGCTGCAGGAAGGCTGAAACTTTACGTGTACATCCCATAAAATAAGGTGAATCTACCCTCACCCCTCTTCCTTGAAGCTTGGACCCCGTGAACTCTTTTTGTAATTGGGTAAAATAAAAAAAAATTATTTTAAAATTGTCCGACAAAATGGGCCATGAGGAAAATGACACCGGCCTGGCCAGGTGCCCGGCTGGTGGGAGAGCCACGGTTGTGGGCTTGATCCTGCCTCAGGGCCCGTGCGAGTGTCAGTCTGAGTGCACAGGGCAGTGGAGCAGCAGGCGGGGGCTTCGCTCCCTCCCTTCTTTTCTCTCTCAAATCAATACATTAAAAAATTTTAATTCTTTTTTAAAGAAAGAAAAATGAAAAAAAGAATTCCATAATGGAAAGCAATAGAGTGGAACTTGACCTATTACATATTAAATATACAATGTGTTGAGCACATAAAAATGTATCTAAAGCTGTTATTAAAATAGGACCTTAGACGGTGAGTGAATGTTTGGGAAAAACCCTTAAGTTTAAATCCTAATTTTCCTGTGTAAACCAAAAATGTCAATGAATTAAAGAGTTAAAATTTTAAAATAAAATATGTATCACTTTGTGATAGATACAGAGGTGAGCAAAAGTAGGTTTCCAGTTGTGAGTACACAAAACACAGAATTTTCCTGTATTATTATTTATTTATTATTGTGTTATTTTCCATATGATTAACTGGAAACTTACTTTTGCCAACCCCTGTATAACCAAACTTTATTTTACAGCAAGGAAAGTGCCCCAATATTAGACTAGGTATAAAAGCAGAAACACAACATTATATACTGTATGATCCTTTCAAAAAGTAGTAATATAAACATAGCTGAAAGTAATACTTTTCTTTATACCAAAATGTTACAAATCATTTTTTCTAAGCTATGTGATTACAGGTGACTTTCTTTTCTTTGACACATCTTTACATATTTCCAAGTCTTCTACAATATACATTTATTTAGTTAATAATTAGAAAAAAAGCTATTAAAAAATAATAATGCCTTTCGTAGACCCTGGGCCATGTTTGAATGAATTTCGCTAAGTGCTTCTTGGCTGCTCGCTGGATCGGTTTTGCGGTCTCTGAGCACCTTTGCTTCTCCGTCTTGGCACCTTGTCTTGACTGATGCGGTGCGTGACCCGCTGTGGCCACCCCTGCCCCGCGCTCACTAAGGGGAGAGGAGGGAAGGGAGGGGACGTCACACGCGAGCAGTGACATCCTTTGCTCCCGGGGCTCCAAGCTGCTCACCGCCTGCGGGCCCCGGAGCTCGGGAGCTGCAGGTTCACCAGCGGGGGCTCTTAGCCGCTTCAGCTTTGAGCAGCTTAGCTCGGTCCAGGTCCAGCTTCTCTGCCTGTAAATCCAAGTCGTCCCCATCATGCTTGTGATTCTTTACATTAGAACCTGTTACGTCATCCCACATGCCTAAGGTAGCTGTTCTCTCTTGCTCTCCACTGCAAGAACATAAAAATGTACTAGATCCTAACACCTTTTGTTGTTGGTGTTGTTATTTCAGACAGTATTCTGTCTGCCACAGTCTCCCCTCAGCACCTTCTTTATGTGGAACTCAAATATGACAGTCATCAGATCTGTTTGTCTCCCCTTCAGTATTCACTAGGGAATTGATTTTCCTCTCACTTTGCGTTTTACCCAATAAAACTCCTTTAGTTCAGCAAAGCCAATCTCAAAGGTAAATAAAAAGATTAAAGGAAAGAGAGAACCAAAGAGAGACATGTTAAAGTCACAGATGGAATGATTTATAAGATTTTTAGACATTCAGGTACACCACAGTTATTTGGGGGGGGGATTGTCTTTATTTGTAATCCTAAAGTCAATTTTAAAAGTATATTTTAATACATAAAAATATAAAGACACAATAAAATACTTAAACTAAGCTTTTGTGAAAAGAACAAAAATGTAAATTTTACTCTAACCTCTGATATGATTACTAAAAAGTAAAGTAATTATAAAGTAAATTGTCATACTTTCTGTTGATTATAGCTAGCATCTTAGTTTTAAGTTAAATATATATTATAGAAGTATAGTGTTTTATCGCCTTTTGCACATTTTATTATACGCTGAGAGTGCGTAATCACTGTGTATACTACATTTAGGCCAATTTTATGGGACTTGAAAGATAACATTACTCTAAATGATAATAGGGGTTTACACTGGTTGTACTTCCTTCTATGGCATATCTGATTGATTTATTTAATAGCCAATTATTAATAGATTTCAATGTCTAAAGGTAGTCTACTTCTACGATGTCCAACATTATATGAAGCTGTCCACACAGTGGCCTCAACCCACTGATTTATCTACAATTTCAAAATATCAACTACTTTCTTTTAAGCCTGTAGTATTAGGTTTCTGCTGATAGAATAGAAAATTTATAGGCTTAGATTCAGAACTGAATTCAAATCTTAAGTCCTTGGGAAATGATTTAATTAAACTTTTTATTTCATTTCTCTTCTCTAATTTATATAAAACTATCAATTTTAAATTGATGGTCTTTGATTTAAATCCTGCCCCCATCCAGTGTTACTAGATGTTTGACATTGGACATATTTCTTTCCTTTTTTTTAAATATATCTTTATTGATTTCAGAGAGAGGAAGGGAGAGAGGGGGAGAGAGAGAGATATAAATATCATTGATGAGAGAGTCATTGATCGGCTGCCTCCTGCACGCCCCTGGCTGGGGATCAGGCCCGCAACCCAGGCATGTGCCCTGACCGGGAATCAAACCCGATCACCTGGATCCTAGATCGATGCTCAACCACTGAGCCACGCCCAGCTGGGCTAGACATATTTCTTGATTCCTATGAACGTTAGATCTGTTTTGTGAAATGGGAATCGTAATATCTATCGCCTTAAGAGAAGCAAATGAAATAATAAATATAAAAGTATTTTGCAAATTGCAGAACTTCATTCTAACTTTTGTATGTAGCACATATATATTTAGGGCCTATTTTTAGGTTGAGCTACCTTTCCCTGGAAGGGAACAAATACAAGTCCCGTTCACTCGAAGAGTCAGATGACTCACAGACATGAGGCACAGGAGGCCTGCAGCGGTACAGCTCCCTGAGTAAGCGTGGGAGACTTCACGGAAGTGGTGGCATCTGAGGTGCGGTTTAAAAAAAGAAGGAAGAAAGCTCCAGAAAGAGGGAAAATCATGGTCTTTGAACAGGACCAAGAACTACCCATGTGGTGAGTGGTGTGAGTGTGGGTTAGAGAGCAGGATAGAGGATATAGAGAAATGGGGTGGGAACTGAGGCTGGCAAAGCACTTTGACGCAGGAGGGCAGTCATGGAGGCAAGTTAGGAGTGTGGGCCTCCTCGCTAGTCCAGAGTGGAGCCATAGGAGCTCTTTAGTTATTCTTTTTTTTTTAAACAAATCTTTTTTATTCTTAAGTTGTTTTTCATTGATTTTTAGAGGGAGGGGAAGGGAGAAAGGAGGAGAGAGAGAGAGGAAGAGAGAGGAACATCAATCAGTTGCCTCTGCTACGCACCCGATGGGGGATTGAACCCTCAACCTGGGTATGTGCCCTGACTGGGAATCAAACCAGCGACCTTTCAGTGCGCTGGACAATGTTTCACCAACTGAGCCACACCGGCAGGGCGTTTAATGATTCTTTATGCAGATTATGGCTAAGTGATTCCTATGCCTTGTACATTTTTTACTTAAAATCTGATGTCAGTAGAAGATGCCAGGTAGTAAATTCCTAAGGCCTGAAACTTTGAACTCAAGGGGCACAGTTTAATGAACTGAGTGTGGGTAAAATTTAGAAGAAAATTACACAATTTAAGCAGTCTGCTTATAATTATTGAACAATACAAAAAATGGCACAGTTGTAAAATGTTGACAGTCAGGTCATGCTCAGCGTTTCTGACAGTGCACTGCTGATGAAAGTGGCCGCGGAACCTCTCAGTTAACAGGATCTGCAGGCCTAGTGCCTCGGAAAAAAGTGCATCGTGGCCTTGAAAATATTCGATAGATGTCCTTCCTCCAAGTATATACATGAATCTACACAGTTTATATAATATGTGCAGGCACGTTTTTCATACATATTTGATGCTTAGAAATGTATGTGCCGAATGATACATTTATCCATTAAGTTTATATAATTACCCCTTTTGCTCGTAACACTGACAGAACTGGCCTAATTTTCATTAAGCGTGACTGTAGTTTATCTGCACTAATCATATTAATGCCATACTTGTTTTGATACCCAAGAAAGTAATTAGGTTGTTTTGATGACAGTGAATATAATACTTATATTAACAAATTGATATATGTTTCATTTCATTTTTCATTTCAATTAAATGTAATCAACAGACAATAATCTTAGTCATCTAGCTAACAATTAAAATAAGCATCTTTTCCCAAAGCTCATTTAGTTTGTTATTTGAAAGCATTGTTTTAATAAATTTTCAAAGATTAGACACATTTAAGAAGAAAATAGATTGCTGATATTCTAAATCTAAGTATATTAAGAACACCTTTCCATCATAACCATTGCATCATTAATGCAAAGCTCCTTATTTCTAATTGAATTAAGTACTTTTTTTGCCTTCACATCGAATGAATATTTTAACACCCTTTTTAAAAATACTGATGATTTATGGAATATTTATATATGTGAAACTGAATTATGCAAGTCCTTAGAAATTATATCTGCCATCATCTGCTTATATAATGATTACATATATTAGTTGAATATGAAATTAATGCACAGTAATTTTTTTGTTATATATATATATAGGTATACAAATATATATAATGACATTGCCGTGTTAATCGTTTTTAAGTGCATGACTTGCAGTGGTACAGAAGGTGTGCAACCATCACCAGAATCTATTTCAAAACTTTTCAACATCCCAAACAAGGTGGTGCCTCAAAATGTTAGAACATAGAATTACCATGTGATCCAGCAATTCCACTTCTCGATATATATCCAAAGGAATTGAAAGCAGGACTCAGACAGATACCTGTCCCCATTCATATGTTAAACGTTTTAAGGAACCGCCACACTGGTCTCCACAACGCCCACACTATTGTGCGTCTCTGCCAACGACAGGCGAGGGTTCCATCTTTTCACATGCTCAGTGTCACGTGCAATGTCCTTGCTTTTTTATTACAGCCCATCTAGTAGGTGTATCTCCGGGGGGTTTTGATTTTCATTTTTCCTAATGATATTAATCACTTTTTCATGTGCTTATTGGCCATTGGTATAGCTTTTGGAGAAATACCTATTTAAGACCTTTCCCCATTTTTAAATTGGATTATTTGTCCTTTTGTCAAAGTGCTTAATCTATCCAGTTCTTCGGGTAGCCCCAGGCAGGTTAGAACAGACAAACACAGTAATGTGTTTACAAGGCCTGCCCTGCTCGCCTCCCTCCGCCCGGGAGCCCGGGTGGGTCTGGACAGGGGCACGTAGGAACGCTACAGCCTCGCCCTGTCATTTTTAAGGCGCCTTTTTCTTGATTCAGCGTTTGCTCAGTTGCTGTATCCCTTTGACTGTTACAGGGTTCTGAAAAGTTGGTTCTGACAGTTCCTGCTTGCTTTTCAGGGTTTTGTGAAGCGAGAGGCCTTTGAGCTGCCTGTTCTTCCATTTTGCTGATATCACACTCCTGTAGCATAGTTTTATATTCTAACGAGCCGGTGGAATTAATAAGTAACCTGAGAATTGTGAGACAGGCCCGGCACTAAGCACTGTGGGAGGTATCCGGGTGACGGACTGGCCCTCGAGGAATGTAGAGACTCAGGACGTGCATATCAATTTCTGTTAAACAGGGTACTTTATGCCCCGCTATAAACCAAAGGAGCTGGGAAAGGGTTAATAATGATAACTTTTAGGGTGGACTTTGGGGGTTATGTACAATTTTTATAGTTAGTGAAAATGGGGAGAAAGGTTCAGCTGTGCCAGCGTAAGTGTAATATAAGGAATGAGAAATGAAACAGAAGAGCCCGTTGTATAGGTACATGGCCTATTTGTAGAGTTGTGTGTGTTTTTTAATATGTTTTTATTGATTTCAGAGAGAAGAAGGGAGAGGGAGAGAGAGAGAAACATCAGTGATGAGAGAGAGTCATTGATCGGCTGCCTCCTGCGCGTCCCCTACTGGGGATGGAGCCCGCAACCAGGGCGTGAGCCCTGACCACGTTGAACCCCGCCCTCTAGGTTCACGGGTCAGCGCTCAACCACTGAGCAACACCGGCCGGATTATTTGTAGAGTTGTACTGGAAGATGGAGACAAATGATAATTATTTCTATATTCAGAAGGCAATGAAAATAAAAACAACAAGATTTAAGCAAAGAAATGCTGTGATTAAAGCTATTGCTTCAGAAGTTTAGTTTGGCTGTGATGTGTGGAATGAATTGAGAACACAAAAGTATGTGCTGATTTGAGATGGATATATTTTTCTCAGTAGCTGAATTCTTTTGTTTTATGTATGAGTAATTTCAAATTACATCTAATTTGAAAAATTTAAATAAATTAATGGCTTAAAAATCCACCACATTTTATAAAACAAATGAAAGCTATTCTTTAGAGTTTATTATCCATCTATTACAAATTTTTCATTTACAGCTAGAATGCTACAATATATAAAGACTATATTTTGCAATAAAAACTTAGATTCTCTGTTAATGAATAAAGATTGTTCTTCAGAGCAAGTGTTTTGTTTTGTTTTCTATTGTGAAACAATCTTTCATCTAATTAGTGTCTATTACACTGACTTTAAGGCAAACACTGAAGTGTAGATAGAATTTCAGTGCCTTCAGATTTTAATACGTTGACTCCCTATTTAGACATAGCTGGTATTTTCTATTTAAGAATATTCCAAAATATTAATTAATTCTATTACATAGGCCTTTCTCAGTTAATAACATACTTTATCTATCACATGACTTTTAATTTCCTTTTAATGCCCTGCCATGTTTTAACTTACATTGGATACTTAATAAATGTTGTTTTCTGACAATAAAATATTAAGCAACTTTGTTACAAAAAATTCCCCATGGTTGTAGTGAAAGTAATTTTCTGTACTTTGAATCTTTAATATTAATGAATACAAAGTACTCTCCAAACCATCCCTGCCCCAATCCTTCATGCACCAGGGTGCAACTACAGTGACAGAAATACCAAGTATTTTTTCCATGACCAGGGTTTGTTTTTTCTTTCTGCTTGTATTGTGTGGCTGCCTCTCACCTGCATTAGTTTGTTGTAGTACCTAATGAACACTAAAATAGAATAATCTGTCCCAGAACAGACTGAAAGAAAAGATAATTTCCAAGAAGTATAGAGAGTCAGCAAGGTTCATCTTCGCCATTTGAAACTGTTCCAACCAACTCAGTATTTAATTAAAATTAAGAATTCAAGAAAAATGTGGATGAAACAGTGAGTGATAGAAACAAAATAAAATAGGAGTAAATTCATATTAATTATTAGTGTGGGTATTAAATTTCAAGGAAATGTTAAGTACTCATAAGGAAATAAAAAGAGATTAAAATAATAATATAGATCAAATGTCCAAGATTATTGCTATGAAACCTGGGAGAGTTGGAGGGGCTTAGAGATTTAGATGTCAGACATAAAGTTATCCCATTCCACAAAGAGAAATCAATATATACTATTTTATTCTTTACCATTAGTTAAAGAAAGGTATAATTTATAATTTCTCAATTGTTGCTAGATCCCCAGTAGGGGGCGTGCAGGAGGCAGGCAATGGATGTTGCTTTCTCATGCACGTTTCTCTCTTTCCCTATCCCTTCCTCTCTAAAAATCAATAAAACCATATTAAAAAAACAAAAGAACATCTCTTAGAAGTCAATTGTCCAAGTATCTTAATTACATTTTCAATTTTGTCATGTTCACTAATGCGTTAACAATTGAAAACAAGTTGGAAGATGCTTTTGTATTTTAGACTTATTTACAACAAAGTTTTGAAGCACTTTTTAGCTCTGAAAGGAATTTATAAAAATAATTTTTTTTCTATGAAAGAGTAAAACATAAAAAAATTGTAAAAATAAATTTTAATAGTATCATTTTAACAATTTTGTTATTACTTACTATACTTTTACATAGTCATCTGGAACTCTAACAGTTTAAAATGCAATTCCTAACTTAAACTTATTTGTTGCTGTCTTACATTTACTTTAAATTACACTGTTTTCTATAATTCCAAGATTTTGTGAGCAGTGCTGTAGCCTGTATAATAAATGGTAGTTGCTGCGATTGAAAATTTTGCACATATGATAATAATTTTTTAAATAAAGGCTTAAGCTTGTAACTTTTTGCTTACGATTTTAAAGAAAGAACTATGGTATCCTGTTTAGTAGACTTAAGATTGGTAAAATTAGTTGGAAATGCTAAATATATCAATCATTTAAAGGTTACTTGAAGGTTTGATATTTTACTTTGAAGATCAAGTAACACATTTAGAATGAACCAGTTCATGCTTCATTGAGACAAGGTCTGAGGTAGTTTGATTTCCAACAATAATAATAATAATAGTAAGAATAACCCATTACAGTCTCAGATGCCACTTTATGCCAAACTGTTCCAGTTCTCCTTGGTCTCTAGGTAACGCTTTACCTATGACTTAGGTGCCTGTATTAAAAGACCTGCTTAACATCCTGAAAATCTAATAACGCCTCTTATGGTCTATGCCTTAGAACTGCATTTAACATAGTTGTAAAGACACTTTGAAAGGCCTGTGACATTCCGTGGCAGAAGAATCTGTGGGTGCCATTTATTCCACCCTCAGAAACAGAATGAGTTTTGAATCAGTATTTTCCAACTTTCCTTAAATGAAATGTATTTCTCTTGAGCACCAACAAAGCTTTATTCTGTCATTCACTTAGCTCATTTGTCATTAGTAAACAGTATTTATTGTGTGCCAGGACAGTAAGGGGAGTTGAGGAAGTACTTGACAAACAGTAGGTACCTCTTATTTGTGGTTTGGCCTTCCAGGGCTTCAGTTACCTGTGGTCAGCTGCAGCCCAAGAATATTAAATGGAGAATTCCAGACGTAAACAAGTCATTAGTTTGCATACATTCTGAGTGGCGTGATGAAACGGCTCCCCATCGTGGTCCGTCGCGGGCAGATGTGAATCACCCCTTTGTCCAGGGCATCCACCCTGTGTGTACTCCCTGCCCAGTAGTCACGTAGTAGCCCCCCCGGTTATTAGGGTGCCTGTTGTGATATAGAAGTGCTTGCATTCAAGTAATCCTTATTTTACTTAATAATGGCCCCAAAGCACCAGAGTAGTGATGCTGGCAATTTGGAAATGCCAACGGGAAGCCATGAAGTGCTTCTTTTAAGTGAAAGCATATAGATGTATGTATATATGTATGTATAGGAGAAATATAGTGTACATATGGTTCAGTACTGTCTGCAGCTTTCAGGCATCCACTGGGGGTCTTGGAGCATCCCCCTCAGGTAAGGGGGCTGCTGTATTGTTTTCATCCTCTGGTGTATAGATCATAATGTAGAATAAAAATGTATAAAGATGCCACCTTAGCTTCCTAAGAATAGGAATCAGAGTAATATCATTGTAGTGACATTGGGACAGATATAAATCTCACTGTAGGCTCCTGCCCAGATTACGTCAAAATAGAAGAGGGTTTGAAGTGAAAGGAATAACTACCCTGAGTGAGATTACCCTCAGGACTGGGAGGGTTGGGGAACTGGCATGGCTCTCTCCTCACGTTCCAGCTGCAATTCCCAGTGGAGAGTGAGTGAGACTTAATCATTGTTCACATGAATGAGCATGATTGAAATAACTGAGATGCTATTCTGTCAAATCCAATTATATGAATATTATCAACTGACTAATAAATCTAATTGCTTATTACAGAACTATTACGGGAGTTCTCATATGTTTCAAACCAATATTGTATACAGGACTATGTCTCAGCTGTGATTTATGGGAACTAAATGTTTGACAGTATTTATACGTACATACATGCACGGATATGTACATGTATATACATACACAAATATGTCCAGTATATAAAATTGTGTGCAATATATCAAAGCCTTCTTTGTGTCCTTGAAACTTGGATGACTGGAGAGCAGAGTTCACCGTAACTCTCCGGCTCCACTGGTTGCCACACGTCCAGCAGAACAGCCCCACCGTAGCCCCTGCCTCTCCTGTACAAAGCTGTGTCTCCAGATCCAGCCCATCACTCGGCTCACGGGAAGCAGTCAGGGCATCACCCTGGTGGGAGCATCTTCCACTGTGATTATCACCGTCAGACACTGGGGGCTCTGCTCCATCAGGCCCCTGGTGTTTGGAGGAGATTCCTTAGGCACAGCTTTGGTGAAGCAGATTGGGTGAGAAAGGTGCTCAGATTATTAACGTGGTTTCAGGCCTTAGGTGAGATGGCTCCCGCTCCATCCCTGACCTCATCTGCCACCACTATCCGCATCCCTAACCTCCATCCAGAAGCCACTGGCCTTTCTGCTGCTCCTTCAAATAAGCCTGAACCTCAGTGACCTTACTCCACCTGGAAATCACCTCCTCAGATGTCCACACGGCTCTTCTCATTTCATTTAAATCGCTGCTCTTGGGTCACCTCGTTAGTGAGGACTTCCCTGACTACCTACCCAAATAGAGCCTTACACTACTTTTCCTTTTCCTTGTTGAACTCACCACAGTGGGATATATTAAATATTTACATGCTTATTATCTCACCTACACAGGAATTAAAGCTTTTGAGAGAAGGGGTTTATCAGAATTATACTGATATGTCCTACTGCTCAGAAGAGAGTACAGGAAATAGGAGGACAGCCTCGAAAAATATTTGTTGACTGAACCAGTGAAGAAGTGAATCCCTCACATGCATGTCAGCCAGTTTTTGTTTTGTGTTTTGCCGTTGAGCACAAAGGGCTTTTAAGTGCACTTAAAATGTCACCAGAGGAGGACCTGGACAGAGCGGCTCTGCATCAGCGTGGCCTGGAAATAGTATTCTTCTGTGGTGCTGCAGGAAAGGACTTTCCGGGACACATGCATAGGGGGGTTTTGAGCAGCAGTGGCACGATTTATTAGAGTGAAGAGAGAGAGCACACCCTCGGAGAGGCACAGAGCGGGCAGGCGACAGAAGCGGCTGCTTCGAGGTCCTTGCTAAGCCTCCATATATTTTCTTGGGTTCAGAAAAGAGCAGGTTTTCTTTCAAACTGTCCAATCTCTTTCCTGGCTCCTCCCGGGGCTGTACTTGTGTGCTTATCCCACTGGATCACTCCCCAGGCTAGTCCCCTCCCTCTTTATGCTCTCTTGGCTGCTACCGCTCCTGCGACCAGTGAAAGGAATTTCTCCTCCCGGCCTTTCTCCCTCCCCATCACTCTGGCAGAGGGGTGCAGGTCACCCCTACCCAACATGGCTGTAAAACTATGCCACCTATTTGGCAAAGATAAACCTAGTTTTTATAGGATCTGTACAGTTTTGACGACAGTTTATATTACTTAGCAAGAGGCTCACGTAAACCTGAATCTGCGAGGTGAATCGCTTTCTCCAAGGAGAACTCCCCAGGGACCTGTGCGCAAAGGCCCCGGTGAGTTGGACAGAATCGGCAAGTTGGGCTGGCGCAGGGCTCTGGCCAGATGCCACCAGCCCTGCAGGGCGTGTGAGCAAACAGGGAGTGAGTATGAAGGGTCAGAGCGCCCAAACGAGACGCTCATTAGGAGAAATCATTCCACTCATCAGTTCTAACCTGTGCAGGAGAATGGAGAGCCAGGCGGGGAAGTGGCAGAGACTGCCGAGGCCGGGACAGACTGTCATATCTGCAGGAGCTTAGACTTAAGGGAAGAATGAAGTCACATACGGTTATGACCCTCCAACAAGCAGTGACCTACACAACGGTGAACTTGCTGTACCTCAGGTCATGCGTGCTGGTAAATCTCATCGGCAGCTTCTCTTTCTACATAGAGGAGTGAGGGAAAGGAGTTGCCTTTCTTCACTGAAACAACTGGGGCACAAAGTGTTAAACTATAACAATACAAGGGAGCAAGCACGAAAAGAAAATAGGCTCTATAGTCTTGTGGGAATATAGAGAAAAGGACCTCACCTTTTCTGGGGTGATTAGAGAAGGTAGGACTAGAGGGGGGCATCGAAGGTTGGGTAGAATTTGGATAGCCCAGGGGCTGGCGAGGCATCCTAAGATGAGCAAGTATTATGAGCTCTGGAACAGAAATATGCAAAGAACTGTTAAGTATATAAAGTTAGCTGGATTATATTGTTCTCACTATTTATTTTAGCTTTTTCTGACATGTTTTATATTAACTTATTTTAACAATAAGCGAGTCGATTCTATCTTGAATATTGCCAAGAGAAATACTTATTTAACGTACATTTAAATATGATGCTTTTAAAAGACCATGTTTTACAATTTGTTTATCTTTAAACCTTAGCTTGGAAGCATACTGAAATCCATGGAAAAAGCTATAATATTTTTTAGGGAAAGAATGAAATTAAAATTTTATGAAGTGCCTTATTTTAAAACCTATAAAACACTAGAGTGGCTACAAAAGAAACAAAATAATTTGTTAGAATGCTTCAGAGAAATAGTTCACACAGTTGGAGAGAAACCTTGCATTCAAACAGCTATTTTCATATTATTCTTAAATTTAAAAATGCTCAGGTTTTTATATTTCTTTAGGACATAGAACGGGTTTTAAACCATGCCTTATTACAACTTGTGAAATTGGGGAAAAAGAAATTGGACTGTGTATATAACTATAGCAGTTTAATAAAACATAATATAAGCTTTTGTCTTTTTTAATAATGCCAGTTAAATGAAAATAGTTTTTAGTCAATTTTTCTGCCCCAAGCTTTTACCAAAAAAAATCTAAGAAAGTCTCAAAAATATTTAAAACTTTATTTTAAGATGAAAGGGTAACAAAACAAAATGTCACGATGCATTTTTAAAAATCAATCCTGAGATCTGATCATACTTACCCTCTCTGGAAATCCCAGGGGGAGGAAATAGAACATCTAAAGTTCATCTGTTCAAGGTCATGATATTCTTGGTAATTGACATATGCTAGAATTACAGCTTGATATTCACTACTTTCACCCGACCTTATTTCTGCTCATGCACTGATACTTTCAAACTTCCCTGCCACAGCCACTGCCTACCTACTTCATCTTTAACTGAACTGGATCTGTACTTGGACCTCAGGGGCTCGCCAACCTACAGGAGAGGGAGAGGCTAAATTTTGGATCTAGTATTGTATTTAATGGCTCATGCTATGTTTTCAGTTTTACCCCGATTTTCTGATAAATTAAATTGACTTTAAAAAATACATATTTGATAAGTCAAGTTAGGTTGTGACTTCTACTTCTGAATTGAGTTCTCTAAATACTCATTCATAGACCAATATATCTCTCTTTGTATCCCTATCTTTGGGTTCTCTGGCTTCTGTCTGAGGTTAGAATCATAATTCTGGACAATTCTAGTTTCACACACGTGACTGATACTTAATTTCTCAATTAAGCATATATTTGACACTGTAGAGAAGGAAAAATATTGAATTCTGCACATATTTTTTTTAAATTAGCACATTTTTTAACCACAAAGTCTTTAAATTCTAATAAATTATGTTAACAACAATACACAAACAAGGAAGACTGCTAATGCTTTAAGAGAGGAACTAGATCTCTTTTGAGCAGATCATAAAAAGTTTTCTAGGATGAAGGGGATGCTTTTACGTACATACATTTTACACTGTCAAGAAGTAGCCAACTGAAATGGGAGAAGGAAGGGATTGTAAACCTAGGGAGCTGAGATGATTGTATAAGATACAACTAGATAATTCATTGGGTAAGTGCCTAAACTTTTCCAGAAGTGTACTCTAACCCATTTATATAAACCAAGGTTATCCACACAGAATCATGTTAAAGTACTTGATTGAACAAATAGATAGAAAATCAGTAAAAATATAGAAAACGTGAACATTATCAACCATATTTACCTAATTGAGGTTTATAGGGTACTCCACCCAACTACAGCAGAATATACATTCTTTTTAAATATACATGGAACATCACCAAGGTAGACTGTATGTTGGGCCCTAAAACAAGATCAATACATTTTAAATGATTTAAATCACACAGAGTGTTTCCTGTACGAAGCTGAATTAAATTAGAAATCAATAATGGAAAGATATCTGGCATATCTCCAAATATTTTGAAATTTTAAAAACACATTGTAAGTAACTCAAAGGTCAAAGAAGAAATCACATGGAAATTATAAACAATCTTATTGGATAAAAGCACCACATACTAAAATTGGTGGGATAAAGTCTAACAAGGTTGAAGAATATAAGGTCAATGAACAAAAACAATCTTATTTCTTCTATACACTAAAATGCACAATTTTATCAAAATATTTTTTAAAAACCTATTCATGATAGTTCCAAAAATGGAAATACTTAGGAACGGATTTTTAAAATACAAAATATTTATGCTAAAACTACAAAATACTAAAGAAAGAAATCCAAGAAGAACTTGATAAGTGAGAAACATATTGTTTATGGTTTAGGAGACTCAATATAGCAAAGATTTCAATTGTCAATACTTGATATACAAATATAATATAATTCCTATAGAAACACAGATATGGTTTTTTTGTGAATGTAGACAAATTATTCAATTGTGTAAAATATGCAGTCCTATTATTTCAGTTATTGAAATAGCCAGGGAAAGTGTTTGCAACTTAAATGCTATCAATTGTAGGAGTTTAATGCTGGATCCAAATCTGAGCTGAGTGCAAGGATGATTCTGGATTCCATAATGGGGCGAAACTACTCGAACAGTGAGAATGATTCTCCAGTTACTGCTTGTTTTGTGGGCCCAATTCTCTGTAGACTGGGCCTGGGGAAAATGAGGAAATAGTAACCCTCTGCTTATCTTCTCATTTCCCCAGAGAGAGTTTTCTAATATCGAGTTGGCTCTCTTCACCCTTTTCTCTATATCCTCTTAGGCCACCCTACCAAAGATAAGAGCTTTATCCAACCCACTTTTCAAGGAGCAAGAGCAAATGCCAATTGCATTATATCCACATTTGCATTATCACATGATAAGTTATGTGTTTTTTTTCATTTTAAAAAATTAACTCTATTTTTTAAAGCTCCTATTTAATACATTTATTTGAGCATGCTTTTAGTAGAAATAGCTATTCCACATGACCCAACTAATTTTCCTGTGCTTTTAACTGACCACAGCCAAGAAGAGCCATACTTGGACCACTATGACCAAGTAAGATATGACTTCTGGCAGACATCATTCCTGATGGGAATAATCACACTCATATCACATTAATAGGCAGATAAGGGGTGTTAATGTTATTGATTAATATTTAGCCAGACTTTTACAAATTTCAAATTGCTCTGATTTTTTTTTTTTTTTTTACTTTATACTGATTATACATAAATGTAGAGTGTATATGTGATTGACCTGTAGTCATGTATGGCAGAATTGGTTCATAATCCCAAACCTCAAGTCTAGTAAATACTCTGTCTAGGCCTTATATTGTGTCAGCAAATTAAGAACAAACACCTTGGATTTTAGAAGAGCTGTTTATTTCATATAGTTTTTCTTTGATTCCAAAGGCTAATAAGTGACTTTTTGCCTTATTTAAAAAATGATTCAATGTAGTTTGATTTTTTTTTTTTTTAATGTTTTTATTGAGTTCAGAGAGAGGAAGGGAGAGGGTGAGAGAGATAGAAGCATCAATGATGAGAGTCATTGATCAGCTGCCTCCTGCACGCCCCCACTGGGGAGCGAGCCCGCAACCTGGGCATGTGCCTGACTGGGAATGAAACCGTGACCTCTTGGTTTATAGGTCAATACTCAACCACTGAACCACACCGACCAAACTGTAGTGGATCTTTACATTTCCTAGAAAACTGTCAGATCTAAACTGAGCACTTTCCTATTTACATTTCTATGTCTTTATCTCTTGCTTTGTCATAAGGGTAATTAAAAATATATATGGTCCCAAATTAAAGATTATATTAAAAAAATATACTTAGTAATGCGATTTATATTTACATTTGAATATTATTGTATCTGAATATGGGTGATGTCTTTAGTCAAAATACTAGAATTACAGTGTGGGGAAAGACCATGTCCTACAATCTACCCATTGATAATCTGTTTGATAAGACAGTAAAAAAGATATCTGTATGGAATTTTAAAAACAGCTGTGGAATTTTGTCAGATGACCCATTTTCTTCATGATGAGTTTGAATGATGAAACAGCTAAAGCAGTGCCTCACAGGGTTGGCAGCAGGTGGAGAGTTCTCCTAGCTTCTTTCTTTTCAGAACCCTCTTTCTCCCCAATTTCTATGGTTTGGCATCTTCACATTCCATTTCATCTGACTCCATATATTCCTCATATCCTGGGCCTCCTGGGCCTCCCAGCCTGCTCACCTGTCTTATGCTACTTGGCCAACCTCTCCTGGCACTCCAACTACTGGAGGGGACTGGGACAGGCATGAGTCACAAACCCAACTGCATCCAGTTTATAGTTTAGATGGACTTAAAGGAGAGCAATAATAAATACAAAACTGGCTTTCCTGGAGCCTTCACTGGGTGAGTTTCAACATCTTCGTTTTGGGGCAGTGCATTGCTTGGTAAGAATAAATAGCAAAGTCAGTGTAATCAGTAAGTCAGTGGTGCACCAGGGTGGTGGGCAGCACCATGCCCAAAGGGATGTTTTGATAATTGAGCAAGTGTTTTTATTGTTTCAGTGATTCGTGGGCACTGCTGGCATGATGTGGCTGGGGCTAGGCATGTCATACATCTAGCTGAGCAGGGCAGTCCTGTACGATTAAAGCACTTTTTGTGCACTACATGACTTCCAAATGCCCCTATGTATATTCACGAAGTTGAAAGAGAAATCCTGTTGGTAATTCTTTTTAAAATTTTTTATTAGCAAGAACTCAATTTCATGATACAAATAAACACAAAGCATTGCTAAGCTTTAGTTATATACTGTCCTTTAGGAATGTAAATACTTTGTGAATTTTTACCAGATTTACCAAGAGTTGTTTACCATTGCAGAAAACTACCTCAGTGGCAGTAAGACCACTTGAATTTGAGTCTCCAATACAGTACCCCTTAATAGTTTGCATTTATAGCAACATAAACACGATGATTCTATCTCATAGGTGTGAGCCTCAGGCTCTAGCACTCTGTCTCCTAGTCCTGGGCCTGAGCATTTATATTTTGAAAAACACATTATTTTGTTACAAATTACTTAATTTGTATTTCTCTTTATACTGCAATTAGGCCAATATATTGATTTTTCTAAGTTATTATTTTCTATTAGTTTCATTTTGATATAGTAGATAGAGCTTTATATATTTGTTTTTCAGAGGGACCATTGGAGCTCATAGAATTATTGTGTACAGTAATTAAGCAGACTAGTACCAATGCAAAAATGGTGTAAGTTATTTAGCTGAACATATGAACTGCTAATTATATAGCCTGAAAAAAAGATTCACTGGGAATTATGGACACACTTACATACATTGATTGATATTTCCATTGTGCATAAGTGATGCCATATACAGATGATAGAACAAGGTCATATAAAAGTTGGCCTTATAATACAGATGTCTAATGGGCACATGAGTCATCCTTATCAACTTTCAGCCGTGCTGACCAGTCATGTAATGAAAATGGATGACACCTGAACAAGAAAACAATTATGTGACTATCCGAAGGAGGGTGGCCATACCCAAAGGATAGATGAAATACTTCAAGCAAAACTAACAGCGACATAATGAGCTAAGAAGTGACAGGCACGAGCCCAAGCAGATCGTGTGGGCCTGGAGCAAGCAGAGTCTGAGCTGCTTCACTGCCTCATTTAAACAGAAGAGTATGCTCAGCATGAAGCGAAGAGACAGCTTACAGAGAGTGACACCCTGCAGGCGACAGCTGCTCCTGACCCCAAAGGACAGACTATATAGGCAGCATATTTATTTATTTTTGCATTTTGTGAGGAAGCAATTGCCTGACAGCAACCTGTCCTTTTAAACCCACTCTTATGAACAGGAAACCTCAAGGTCAATAGCCCAGTCACACAGCGCAGAAGATATTGCCATATTTATATGACTCAGTGGAATAGCTGAAGTCTCAGTGGAATATTGAGAATAGGTTACTTGCATAAATATAAATAATGTACTGAGTATGGTTTCTTAAGAAAAATAGGCATTCAAAACTAAGCACCCTAAAGCATAGTTTTAATGGCACTGCCCTAGAGCCATATGCTATATTCAATTTCTGTTCTGGAAATTGTATCCTTATTGAGTCTAGGTCCAATCCCAGACCAGAAAGCAGGGGAAATCCAACTTTAAGTGGAATAAATACTCCATAAATATCTATGCCTAATAGGAAAACAACTTTTTCTCACATGAAATCTAGGCTTTGTTTAAAAAAAAAAAAAAAAAAAAATTGAATCCAAAGATAAAATATAGTGAACCAAAAAAAATATGTCTTTCTTTATTGAAATGCTGTTAGTTTTAAATTCTTGACATGAATAATTGGGTATGTCATATGTGCATCTACCAAGGAATAAAATAGAGGTCATAAAATGTAAAGACATGGTAGAAAATATTTATAACCTCATAAAATAAACTGGCATTTTAATATCTTAATCTGGTCATTTTACTGTTTTTGTATACGGGCCCTCACTACAAAGTTCTGCCCCTGATTTGAACACATCACATGTGAGAGATAAAAAGCACATGGTAGGTGGGGAATGCAAATGCCATTCTCTTTATGATCCTTATCTTTGGGTTGGTAACTATCAACATGACCAAGGTAATAATATACCTTTGTAATAATCTGTAAGATCCTGCAGAACTTTTCTAACAATATATTCAGATCCTCACAAATCAATTTGTGAGGCAAAAACAGCAGGTGGAAGTTAAGAAAAGCGAGTTCAATATGATATTATAAATATAAAGAAAAGTATGTGTGTCTTTTTTCAAACTTGGTTTAATGTATTTTTTACAGATGGTAGTTTTATTTAAACATTAATTAGCTCAGTGTTTGTGTGATTTTATGAGGATGAGGGATGAGTAGCCATCATGGTAGCAGTAAAATGCAGTGAGCCCTAATATATAATTCACTGTAATAATGGTGAGGAACACACATTAGGTGACATATTTTAATGGACTGGTAAATGAATGACCAAGAAAAGAGAGAACGGCAGTTTCAATATAAAAGGTAGAGGTCACTGAGTAAATAAAGTGGAGGCAGAAAAACAGATGCTTAAAATATTCTTTAAAATTTGCAATATCCAAATTATTCCTATGATAGTTAATTCTTTCTGATCAACAGAATGGTCAAAGTTTTATTCGCTGTCACATATCAAAAATGAGATCCTTTTAGAAGTCGTCTCTTACAGTCCAGCTATTACTTAGCCATTTCAAAGAGAGAAAATAATTTCCTGAAAGTTGTTTAGAAAACTAAGGTGCAGGAAGAAAATAATTACTATTATTACTATTAAGTGTCTGCTTCATTCACTGAGTCTGAGACAGATCTGACTGATTTGCCTACACATTCATGGCTGCTTTGTTAAGCGACCTCTATTTTAAATTTTGCTCTCCACATTACAGTCACAATATAAAGGAGATAAAATGGATATACTCTATTTAAAGATATCAGTGGAGCACAATTATTTTCATAATCAAGAAGAGATGCAAACACAGACAACTGACTTAGTCATGCAATTTAAGGGCTATTACAAGATCCTTTGTGACCAAATATCTATCTCCCTACCAGCTCTCTGTCTTATTTATTTCTTTTTTCTTGTATGGAGTAAGATTCCTAGAATTAGAGTGACTTCTCTTGGAAGAAGAATCGATAAATAGCTTTATTATGGTTTTTATGTAATATTTATGATGATATTCAGAAGGTAACTAGTAAAAATATTCTCTGGTGGAATGGGCCCAAGAGAAAAGGGAGGGTGAATGTTAGATCAAAGGAAGCCTTCTTATGCATGCTTCTCATTTCATTAGCATTAGGATTAATTTATTAAATTAGCTAGATGCTCACCAGTGCCTGAGGCAGAAAAGCTACTAAGTGTAAATATGTGTTAGAAACAGCAGCAAAAACCCTTCGGGAATTGGCGAGCAGACCGGACTATACTGTTGGTGGGTTTGCCTGGAGGAAGAGCCCAGAGAGGCCCCAGGAAGCATGAAGGAGTCAGGGAAAGCAGATCTGGGGTTCGAGAGGACCGTGGCGGTGCTCATGTTGTAGCATAGAAAAGACTGATTTCACCCCTCCTCACTTCTCTCTCCCCCTGCCATGAATAACATCTATGAATTACTTTAATTATGTGATGAATATATTTATAACCGCTGAGCATGAGACTCTGCTTACAAATCAGGTGTGGAAGAAATATTTCATTTCCTTGTTTTCTAGAAGCCAAGATAACTTGGGTTTGTGTCTCTTTCTCATCAGTCTAGCACAGAGTTCTAACTTAGGCATCCTTAGTGCCTCGGTTCCCCAGAACCGTGCCAATGACCCAGGCCCTTACTCACCACCAGTCATTTGTTATCAGCTTACTACTCAGTGACCCAGCTTCACGGTGATGTCTGTTACTTTGGCGTCATATATGAGAGTATTCTTGGACAAAGGGTGGGCCTTGGGACTGGGACTCAACCCCTCACATGAACCAGGTGGCCTGTCCCTCTGAGATCCGACCCCTTCTCCAGGCACTGCAGCGAGTGACACAAAATTCCTTCTCACAGAGCCTGACCAGCACCCATACACCCTCGCCTCTTCAAGGAAATCCCTCTCACTCTTTCTCCGCATCTTTAAGAGCTTCCCAGCAGCTTTCTCTCCTTCAGAGGTAACTTGCTTGAGTTTAGAGTTTTACAAAAGATGAGAAATCCCTTTGCCTCCACTCAGTTTCTGCTGTCTGTCCATCCAGCATTCCAGAGGCAAGGAATTACAAAGACTCTCTCCCTGCTTCAGCTCAGGGGTTGGGGAAAAATATGAAGAAAATAATGCAGATTAATATTTCAACAGAATATACTGTCAGAGAGGACCAGCCTCACACAGTAACATCACCAGGCTCACTGGTGATAAAGAAATTCATTCCAAAATACATTTTAAAACAAATACCTACTGGCTGAATTCTGACAAGTTTAGTCTGATTTGTGTATCATTCATGTAACTATTTCGAAGACACAGAAATTAAATATTTAAATATTTATATCTGATGTATCATGCTTATTGAGAAATAATAAAATTATACAAAATCAAGACGGTCAGGAAAATCTGGAATGTACAGTTACTGGACTCAGTATAGAGAGGTACTGAATAAAGGCAGATGTAAAGCCACTGGGTCTCTAACTGAAATGACAGAGAGGAAAGTAATGAGGAAGCTCTTCTCCCAGCGCTATTACCAAGCTATTTGCTCTTTCCGTTTTTGTCCTTTTGAAAAATGTTTTTCTATATTTTATATTCTTGTTTGGTGGGTAGGAAGCTCTGGGGTCTGGGAAGAAGGACATCCTTTGGGCCGATTGAGAGACGTGATGGGTGTTTAAGTTGCGTTTGCCGTTCCCAGCCTGTCCATTTCCAGGGCCCGCGTTCACAGGGGAACGTGTCCTGACTCAGGGCGGCCAAGCTGCGTTGAACCGTTTCCTCGGGGGCTTCGCGTCACCTCCGCAGCGGCCCTGCTCCCTCGCTCGGGCTCTCAGATGTTCCAGGATTTATTAAGGAGCAAGAGGAGAGGGCGACGGCCACACTCCAGGGACAGGCGGGTGCGGTGCTCGGACGGTTCCGCGCAATTTGTCTTTAGATGCTGAAAATTACTCCATCTGAAGTATTACTATAGACTTTGCTTTTTCCAACTCGGACGGGCGTTAGAAGTTTACAGCAGAGAGAGAGAGGCAACGGGGAGCTAAGGCTTTTCACTTCACTGTTTTGCATCATCAAGTCGCTCTGGGCAGATGATGGCAGTGACCAGGGGATAATCAGGTTGCGAGGAACATCGTACACCTGGCATGCTGTGGCAAAACTGAGGGCCCCTGACAGGCTTATTTTCCAACATTTTCGTCACCCATGTTTTTGTTCCCATTCACACATTTAAAAATGCTCATTTTTACTCACAGTTTAAAGTAATACAGTGGGAAAGTGGAACCACGATTGATTCCATCAAGGATGGGACTTAGGGTTTATCAATTTAATGCTCTAAGAAGGTTTTATTCCTAAGAATAAGCTTGTGAATGAAGATCAGAAGTTCAAGCTAAGGAGATTCTACTTTTAGATGAGAAAAAGACCTAAAATGCTGGCAGTTGCTACAGTTTCTTCAGGGGGAAACTAGTTCTTGCATCATTGGTGTTAATTATACAGTTCTTTCTCTTTTAAGCCAATTGAAACCCACATAAGGCTCAGTCAGTTTATTTTTAAACAATATATTCAGTATTTCAAGATGCAATCCAAAGGGAAGGAGACTGGACCGGGGGCTAAGTGCTGGGAAGTAGTGGCGCCCTCGCGGAGCTGGCGGGTGGGCGAGGCATCAAGGGCAGAGCCCAGCTGCCGTCACCCGTGATGGGCGCTGCGAAGGAAACAGACGGGTGATGTGACTGATGGGCGCTGGGCCCATTTTGCTTCCCATCTCTTTATGGTCAGAAGATGCTGCGGTTTTTTTTTTGTTTGTTTGTTTTAAATATATCTTTATTGAGAGAGGAAGGGAGAGGGAGAGAAGCACTGATGTGAGCAAAAAACATCGATTGGTTGCCTCCCATACGCACCCCAACTGGGGTCCGAACCTGCAACCTGGGAATCAAACCGGCGACCTCGTGGTGCACGTGAGGGTGCTCAAGCAGCTGAGCCACGCCAGGCAGGGCAGGATACGGAGCTCTGAACGGGGACTCTGAGCACGAGGGAAACCTAGATTGAAATCCCCCCTACAGTCCAGTCCCTGGATAGCCAAGGATGTTTTCCCCCTCCCTTCAGCCCTGCTTTCTCTCCTTTCTGCTGTGCTTGCTGGGCTCCCTCCTCTCCTCGCGCCCAGCTGCTGTGGCTAGAGATCTTGCCTCTTGTAATCACCCTTTTTCCTAATCCTGATATCTGTTTTCTGACTAGACTCTCTTTCAAGGGCTTGCCACGGAAAGGAAAAAAGGTATAAGATTCAAACATACCTATGTGGCCACTTCTGAGCATATTACATTAAAATATTTTGCAGAAAGAAGATTGAATAGAAGATTTCAGAAGTGGTTTTCTTGGATTTAAAGTATTAAATGTTACATCTCTTGGTCAATTTACAGTTAACAATAAGTCGATTGCAATTATCTTTAAAGCTAATTTATTTCCTGTTTTGTTTAAAGCTTTGTTTTCGAGAGAGATATTTCAAAACAACCCTGTTGATCTGTTTTGTATGTAAAAAACAAGACATTAAATGTTTGGTTGATAGTTTCAAATCGCAGAATTTTGAGAATCAAAAGTTCTTCAAAAACTCATCTAACTGCAGAACATAAAACAGCAGCAGCATGTGATTGAAGCAGATGAGCTTTCTCAGTCGGGTCTGAGGTCTGGGCCCATGAAGGATTGCCTTTCATGGTTCCACATCACAAGACACAGGTTCTATCTAAAGCATAAGTAACCATTTTGTTTAGTCTATTAACTTCAGACACCCAGACCGTGAGTCAGCCCAGCAATGTGACAGTCTCACTTCTAGCCTTTTCTGTCATTTATAATAATATTCAGGAAAAATAATATTTTAAATTTGTTTGGTAGGTACAAAACTACCCAGAAGATATGAATGGCCGGGCACAAACCTATGCTCTGAAAGTACAGGAAGAGTTAGGGAATTACTAAGGAAATAGTTTGATTTTGTGTTTTTAAGAACTGGATATAATCCAGTTCCATTTCAAATGTGGTCGATTATAAAATAAAGAAAACACACACACAAATTAAGTAGAACAAGTGATGCAAAGGAAATGCTTGTCAATACAGGCAAGGTGTGATCAGATGATAAATGAGATTTTTAAAGAAACCCGTAATTAAAATAAATTGGAAACGTAAATAAATTCTGGATAAACTAAGGATTTTAGGATCAGGCAGTGGTGTGCTTGTACACCCACTCTCGGAAAAAGAAAACCCTAATGTGTAGCGCTTGTCAGTTTCCACAGTCTAAATCTCCCACCATGACAATTTTCAGATTGCCCCAGTGAAGTCACTAAATTTGGAATTGGGGAGAGACGGGTACCATTGTCTTGTGAACCGGTACAAATTGACTGCAATGTACCACTATGTCAGACCAGATAACATTCATTTTACCTAAATTTAAAAATGTTTCTAATTCATAAAAGTTGATATGTCTGGCACTGTGGGAGGATAGGCTAACAGAAATTACTTTTCTAGATAATGTTTCACCTCAAGCACTGAAATATTTCAAATAGTAACTATTTCTTAAAGAAAATGTCTATGAAATGTATGTTACCTTGTTCTGCCTGCAGAGTGTAATTTCATCAATGACTGATGACCCAGGGCCCTCAATTGACATTATATTATGCTGCTTGGGAGGGGAAAGGTGCCTCCATCACTAACTACCTGTGTAATACTGAGCCAGTTTACTTAGATTCTGTATATTTAGGTTTTCTTATCTGTAAACTGGAAAATTTATCAGTGCAGTTGGTTCTTACTACTGAAGGTAGTTAAGTTCTATGAAGTCACTGCAAACACTGAATTTGTGAATAGTAAACCATTGTTCCTAAGAGAAGCATAGTGTTAGTTTCCTGCAAGCTGGTTCATTAATGAATCAATCAATATATAAACTTGTTCTGTTTGTGTTTCTGATTAAAGACACCTTGTTTCGTATATATTGTTGATTCATTAACCTTGAACTCACAGCCAAGGGCACTGTAGCTCACACGTGAGCAAAGCTTATCTAACACACTTATTTTCTCTGTAAGTCACATCATGGCCTCCCTTGCTCTTAGGAACACTAGATGACACTACACTTAAAGGCTCTTTTTAACAGAAAAATCACCAAACACACCATGAAAAGCATAAAAATGTGAAAACAGTGGCACTACGTAGACTTGCACAAAGGACCTGTTATAGTATGAGACTTAAACAAGAAGGCGGAGCGTCACCTGGTTTGACCTCAGCAGGGAATGTGTGCATCAAGTGACTAATTTTTGCCATTCTGTGCATGCGTGCATCTGGCAATGTCTGCGAAAGTATTGATCCGGGGGTGACCAATGACTGTTAGCCAGTAGGCAATTCACAGGTACGGGGTCTGCGAGGAATGAGGGCCAAGTGCCCTTCAGGGTGTTAACGTTTGTAACTTAGAACAGTAAGCACTCAGCAGGTGCCAGCTTACCCTACAGTGTTAAATGTGGGAGCTGTTGTGGTAGAAATAGTATTTTCTTTTGCCTTAACTAATTTTCCCCAGGTTGCCCCAATGTTTGGCCTTTTTATTTTATTTTTTCCATTTCCCAGTTTACGGCCACCGGCTGCTAAGCTTCGGCACGCGCTCACTGTCCTCAGTGTGCAGGGCTGCAGCCTCTTACCTCCTCTCTGCACCCACGCTCTTTGCAAAAACCATTCAGTTGCCTAACGAGCCTGAGTGACCACTGGGCGCTCTGAGTCGGCAGCCCTAATACAGTTACTTTATTTATTCACCTTTTGCTTTTATTCCCAACAACCTGGCTGCATCCCAGGTATTTGAGTTTACCAGGAATCTGCCCTTTCACATTTGTGGAGTTTTATTACCATTTCGAAGTAATGCTCAAACTGTATGTTTATTGTCTAGGGTTTTGGACAGGAACTTTCCTTGTCCAGGAGCTGTGATCTATTCGAGATCCTTCCTGGGAGAGACACTCAGAACACATCAGAGGTTATTGTTTCACCGTGGATTATGGTGACCTTCAAGGTAGAGCTTGTGGCACACTCCACGGTGAATTATATTTAAATATCACTTCCTCCACTAAATGGTCAACTGAATTCCATGGTCACAAACAAAAGAACTGTTGCGTGGTGAAGGATTTTATGTTAATCATGGTAATATAAAACAAACCAAGGGCTCTCGTTATTAACATGTTGTTAACTACTTGAAGTCAAAATGTGGGTCCCCTGAGGACTTTGCCTTGCTGAGATGAAAATTCTGGTTGGATTTAAAACTCGTGTATATATAAACTTTAAAAACAAACCCGGGGATGGGAGGGATCCCTCACTGAACTCGAATGTTATGAATTGCAGTAAGAGGATTTAAATAGTGTTCACTTATGTTTATTTTAACTTAGGTAGACTTAGGTATTTCATAAAGAATTTTTATTTCAGTTAAACCCCATGATAAATTTTATCATCGTATGTTGGTTCAATTATATAAATACTATTTAAAATCTAGGTCTTCCTAAGGGTTAATAAGATAGTGAATTCCAATTTGCTTTTTCAAAACCAGGATAGGCATTTTGGGCCCTTTTCTTCATATTTGCTTAAAAACATGTTGCTGCTGCCTTTTTCTAAATGCTCCATAACTCCATCAACCACATTTGGTTAATCTCTAAGTCCATACAAGGCTGAAGTTTAAAGGTACAATTTCATATTCAATATTATAGCGTTGAAACAAGCACACCAATAAAATAAAATAAAACCTCTAAAGTTGAGTGTCTCACAGAGGAGAACTGTGTTAAAATGGTGTCCTCTTACGAGTTAATGTATGCATGGGAAACACATTTTAAATGAAAATGTAACTGCTCTCGAAGAACAGATAGCTTTGTTTTACGGCTGAGTGGAAAGTTCAGAAAAATATCCATCACTCAGTTACTAGAATAATAAATTAAATCAAGGAGGCAGGGAAAGAAAATAGGGGAGACAAAAGGAAATAAAGGAAAAGCAGAAGGTGAGTTAGGAATGAGCTATTGCTCGTGAACTAACTGCTGCCTCCAAAAATGATAGGAAAGCAGCAGACAGGGCAACAGAGAGAAAATTGCATCAAGCTTCAGTGTTTATGTTTTTGATGGAAATGTACAAATCACGTCCATTCCTTACGGTGCTGTCATGCTCCATCACTTTAGTCCATTTGCACCTTGCAAAGGAATCCTGAGTGGGACTTCCTCCCCTGGCAGCTAATTAATCTCTCACAAGCCCGCTCTTGTAACTTGTCTGCCTGGAATGCCCCTCACCTGAAGCCGGCGACTCCTGAGCCGATTTCTTCCCCCCTGAGCAGTCCTTTCTTCCCTTAAGCTATACGGAGACCCATCTTTCCCTTTTCATTTGGGAAGCTACGTGAGCTTTAGTGTATAATTGAGAAATTGCTCCCTCTACTCCACCACCATAACTGGACACTCCCAAATAATTGGATTGGCTTTTAATGACAACAGACACAGCCGGAATATAAATTGTGAATATGCACCATTTTTTATCCCAATAGTGTATATAATATGTAAGGACGCACATTACTTAGATGATGCATTTTCTGTATATTTGTATTTCTTAGCTCTTTATTGTGATGAGACAAATATACTCATAATACTGTTGCATTTGCCTTAAAAATATTACCAAATTTTGCAAATAGGAGAATACTTAATTTAATGGCTAATTCTTTATGTAAAAAAATTAAGGTAAGAGTATAATTCTTTCTATGTTGAAATGCTTCAATTAAAAATAATACAAATCCTATTTAGTTTTATTCTATTTAATAAACATAGCCTTTTAATAAGTTACCACTAATCAACTACTTCCAAAGTATATTGCTTCATTTTGTCACAGGTGGAGCTTTTATTTCAGTAATGGCTCATAGGAGGTGAGAAATATGAGCCATACTTTAATATTTTCCTGATGCTGTTCACATGGCTTTCTTTTTTATTGCAATGATCTGTGTTGCTTTTACATTCTCTTGCATTTTTTTGTTCAATTTTTGTGAAATTTTGTCTGTCTTTACGTTTTCTTTTCATTTCCTTTTAATTAAACATAAAACACCTCCATCAGCTATGTATTTCATACCTTTAGAAAGCAGAAGATATATATCTTAATGGAATAGCTTTTCCAAATATTAAAGATTCTCCATCTACCTGTGAAGATGTATGTAACTTGGCCCATGCATGTACGGAAAACATACCTCACAAGAACAGGATCACTATAAATACTCAGTTATTCACAAAAATATATGTGGGTCACATTTCCAACCTCTTCACATGTATAGTGGCACCGACTAAAGGGGTCCATTTACCTGAGTGCATCAAAGCCCAATAAGACGGCAATAGGAGATTTCAGCAAAGGAAGTAGAAGTTTATTAGCTGAGGCAATGGCACCACACCCAGAGTCAAAGGTGAGCTATTGCTTAAAGATCTGGCTCCCCAGTGGCTTCTAGGGGATGGGTTATATAGGGGGAAAAATCATTAATCATGGTGCCTAAGGGAGTTAGGGGTCATGGTCAAGGTCATGGTCTCTACTGTTTGGTCAACATTAGGGTAGGGGTTGGTCAGTGCATCTGGTCCTGATGTTGGCCATGGTGTTGCTTCACCAAGTTTTGCAAGGATGTGGTCAGTGGGGTCATTCTGGAGCTGAAACACAACTGAGGCCTAGATGTTATCTCTAGTTTTATTAAAACTCTGTCTCTATGGTCCACGGACCCAAGGCTTTGTTCCTAAGATTATTTGATGCTGACCAGGACCTCATTACCCTGAGAGCTCAATGATTAAGGGAGTGGTTGTGTAAGGGAGGAGACAGGTGAGTCAGGGTGCTAGATGAGGCCAGTTTGGATCAAAAGGAAAGAAAGGAGCAAAGGTTAGATTAAGGAAATGAAGTTTCTGAGCAGTTACAGTAGTAATTGTTTAAAAATTATATGCTGAATGTGGTTAATGGCAAATTGTAGGGAGTCTGTATTAGGTGGTCTTTCTATAAAAGGTAGTGAATTCTGTTTTAGCAATCAGGTAAATTTTAGGATAATTATTTTTGTCCATTAGGCTTGGTTTCATTCTTTGGTAAGACAAGACTACTTTGGTTTTGAACTTAATTCATGAATTTGACGCTTACTTCTAGGATGGAACTTTCTGCAGTCCCAACTGACAGTCTGAGGTGCTCAGTAAGCTCTCTCCACTCTGGTTGGCCTTCAAGTCCAGTGTCTTCCATCAGTGACTGGCCTCTGGCATCGCTGTTCAGTTCTCCCCCACAGAGCAGGAAACATCATGTAGGCCTTTAGGAATCATACTCTGTAGAAATGCCCTCTAGACCTTGGCCAACAATTCACAGTAAATGCCCACACAAACTACTGCCATTTCCGGCGCAGCTCCCTTGTCTCAGGCACCCTGCACTGCAGGTTCAGGCATGTCAGCAACCCAGACTGTTCTCACTGCCCTTTGGCTCAGCACGACTTTAGTTCTACTCGGGTTCTGCTGCTGTAGCTCATGATAGCAGGGAAGGGCTTCCAAGCAGACACTGAGACTATGGGGCTCTTTTGAGTTTCTTCCTTCAACAGGGATTACCAAGCTGCACTGTGTTTAGTTCGATGCCAGCAGTAGTTGCCTTACACAGTTTGTATAATTTTATGGTTGGCTATGGTGAGAGGAGAAGTATAGTACTGATTACCCTATTATGATTAGAAATATAAATCCTAACAAGACATTTTTATTGTTAGACAAAGGAGATACAGTTTCCATAGGTGAGGCAAGTGGAGGGTGGTAAGAGACAGGGATCAGGAGCATTTACAATTAATATAGAGCCTGTGATTCAGGGGTTTTACAGCAGCTGTGTTTATACTTTAAGATACAAAAAGTGGAAGAGAGATGAACTTCAGGGAACAAGTCAGTAACATACTTGGTGATATGTCTTTGTGGGAGACAATAAATATGGTTAGAATCTAGTTATAACTTAAGTTCAACTTCCCTTCTTTTGTTTTTAATCTTTAGCAGATAGCTGTCCTTATACAAAGATAGCAGGGAAGGGCTATCTTTGTGTAAAGATAAGTCATGATAAAAAGGAACCTGAACTTAGGAAGAATTTCAAAAATTGAAGAATAATAATATAAAACAAATTCCCCTGAAGGACATACAGTGCATAAGAAATTATCTAATTAAAGTTATCAATAACTTAGACAAAAAGTATTTTACTGATCAGAGCTTAACTAACTGGTTACCACATTTTAAATGTACTTATACCGACTCATCTGTTCACAGTATTATTAGTTACCTTACTTCCACTCTTTGTCAATTTTTAAAATAGGTTTATAGATAAAGTTAATTAAAAGCAATCAAACGTTACCAACGAAGAGTGATACTGCTCTATCTACACCTTTTCATTAAGAAACAGCCCTTACATAAAATGGGAAAAAGGCAAAACTGCAGTTATCTTTTCTTTTCAGTTATTTCTGATAGTTTAGATCAGTGGTTCTTAAACTGTAGCCTGAGTCAGAATTATCTGGCGAGCTTGTTAAAACACAGGTCGCTGGGCCTCAACCCCAGACAACGAGTCTCGAGAATTTGCATTTTGATACGTTCCCAGGTGATGCTGCTGCTGCTGCTGGTCTCGGAAAAACCCTTTGCAAACCATTGGTTGAGATTCTCATCCCCACAGGCAAATTATAATCACCAACAGGAGACGTTAATTCACACTAATACTCAGGCTCCATCTCAGGCCATTGAAGCAGAATGTCTGGGGCTTGAGGCTTTTATGGGCTAAAAGTATCTCAGGTGATTCTAACATGCGGCCCAAGCTGAGACGGAAAAAACACACAGGATGACTTAGAGAAGTTTATCTGGTCTTAACGCATCGGTGGGAAGTTTTCTTTTCTCAGCATATTCCTTTGTCAGATGGGAACGATTTCTAGGTCGTCTTTCATGACACGCCGTCCTTTCATAAGGAATGAGGGAGGCAGTGTAAAGGTGGCTTTACCACGTGACTTTACAAACGAAAGGTAATTTAAATGTAGTCAATTTCATGCTACTAATTTATAAAGTGCTTAGAATATAAGGTAGTTTTAGAATTTTTAAAAAAGTATTGTTCTTGTACCTTTCGCCATTTATAAAACTACTTTATACCTCAGATATTTACTTTTATTAGCGTTGTTCTATACAATTAGGCAGCAAAAGAAACACTTAGGTGCCGACTCCTACAGCTTTAACTCTTAGTTCCTCCCTCTGCAGTGAAAGATGCCGATGTACTTTGTATGGACATACAGATTCCGTGAACAGCATCGAGTTCTTTCTTTGCTCCAACACCCTTCTCACAGCTTCTGCAGATAAGTCCCTGTCTATATGGGATGCAAGGACGGTAAGGAAACCCTTCAGTTTTTCCAAGTTTTAATAATCCCTTTAATAATCTTAATCGCCCTTCAGGTCATGGGTACGACTGATAAAGTAATTGTGCAAGGGCAGGTAGGGCAAAAGAATGGTATGAAGTTTTAATGTACAAGGTCCTGTCAAGGGGCTCTTATCTACCCTGCCTCCTAAATGTAAGGACTGTAAAAATAATGTCATTACTTCATTAAACATTACTTCAGTTATTTATAAATAGAAACTCTGCTGGTGCAGCGGCTATGACTGGGGAACGCATAGTGCCTCTCCTTAACTAGACAAGAAAGGGGGAAAGAAGAGATGGCGAGTGAGTGCTGGAGTGGAAGAACATGCCAGGTGCAGCAGGAAAGCAAGAAGAGCCCTCGTCTGCTTGGAAGGGGTGCCTGGCTTCCAGAGGAGGCGCTGCTTCCTCCGGCTGAGAGTTGGCCTGTGAGTAGAACACAGCAGCTAGTTTCCAGAAGGGTGGCTGCCAGGAAGCCAAGAAGATAAGGCTACAGTGGCATATGTGGGGGTAATAAAATGTTTGTAGAGAGCTTAAGGAGAAAGAAATGAGAGGCAAGGGCGTGCAGACAGCCACGCAGCACCGTGAGCCCCTACAGTTTCACACTGCCTTGGAGGCCAGCGTCATCGGGCTGGCCTTTCGGAAAGACTGATAGTGGGATGAGGGCATCGGCTCTGAGGAGGCTGGTACAGTAGGCTGGGGCGGATGGGAATTGAACCGGGAGACTGTGAAAATAAAAAGGATTTGACTGCATTGAAGATAACAGGTTTAACTCTCAGAATTTAAAGTGGCTGTGGATGGAGGTTACAGGAAGAGGAGGGATTTAGGGCAGGAGGAACAACTCCCCCAGCTTTTCTAGGCCTGGCGGTTTTCCTGGGCGGTGGGATTTTCAGAGCTAAAACGCGACGGTTTGGATTACTGTGGCTTTGAGAGAGATTTAGATGTGAAGAAATGGAGGTGAAATGTGGGGACTGCGTTTCCAAACAGTCTGTGTGTGAAGATGAAGAGAAGAGGCCGTAGCTCTCGGGTCAGATAAAGGCCCCTCCTGTGCTCATACAGAAGGCAGCGTGTTGGTTTGACTGGGGTAAGAGTAGCGGGAGAGGAAGGGGTTGAAAGTGCACAAAAGGGAGGAGATAATAGAAAACCTCACCGAACACAGATTTTAGTAATTTAAGGAATGCCAAGATATGCAAAACAGGATCTCCATATTCACCTTAGCAACATTTCATGAAGATAACGAAGAAAGCTAAGAATCCAGGAGACTGTACAAAAGGAAAGAAATATCCATAGTATCTGGCCCCTGGGTCAGTAAAGATTTGCAACTTTGACTTCTCCCATTCGTCTTCCCTTGTACAACATACGATTGACGTCAACAAGGGAACATGGTGATGACATACAGAGGGTGGGAGCAGGGACCCACGTTCAGTGGGAGGGGCTCTGTTTAGTCCACTAAGGCAGATTTATTTAGGACGAGCAGAGAACGGGCCCTTAGGCAGAGATGCAAGTGCCTTGGACAGCACCCTCGCATGTCGCAGAGCCTTAGACTTCCGAGGAGGCGGGAGTCAAGGAGTAAAATCACGGGGATTTGTTGGGGGTACAGAGTCCCACAGCCTGATGCCTGTTTCAGAACAGCTTGGACCTTATGCAGTGGAGTTCACTTCTGCTAATGGAGCATCAATGGAAAGGCAAGGCTTTCGATGCATTTAGTCCAAACACTTAGATGTGAAGTGCGCATGAAAGCAATCAGTAAAGGAAAACCGGTAGAGAAAATATTCATTTAGCACTGGCCTAGATTTTATTTTCATTTTCTCCTGATTTCCGGTTTTTCTTTCCTGTCTCTCAAAGTGCTTTAACTGAATGTTCTCAGGAAGCATGTCTCATGTATTTTCTCTCATGTGAAAAACTAATGCTCGGAAGTGCAACTGTCCTTATTACGAGAATTTGCTTCTCATAAGTCTGCCTTAAGTGCACGGCTTTGTTTATTGGCGGTGACCTTCTACCTGATTCTGCGAGCTCTCTTGTGCTGCTTTTATCCCCTGCAGTAGCTCTCAGAGCAGGAGAAAAGAGGGATTCGCCCCGCACGGGCCCTTAGCATACAGAAGCATATGCATATTGATGTATGTGCACAGAAAGATTGTGAATCCCAGGGACATTACTTTAATCAATATAAATATATATTTTAATTGGGTTAATTGCAAATTAAAATTTATATGGTTAATATTATTTTTGCAATTGTATTTTTAGTGTGCATAATATAGATTTAGCATGTATAATAGAGGGTTTTAGGTTATTAATAATTAGACACTGCAAAGTGTTAATTAAAATATTGATACAAAAATTTACAAATAATATATGAAAACAACTCTAGAATTAAACAGACTCATTTGACTAAAGTTGCATTAGGTACTTTTAGAAGTACCTTATTTGTTTAAAATACAAAACAGAAAACCTTTGATGTAACCAGATTTTTAAAAATTCATTTTATATACATAGTTTTAAAAAGATATATGTTATATGTCGTTTATATAATATGGAATTATTAGTTGTTTAATATCCCAATGGTTCATGAAAGAGTGAGTGTAAATTAATTTTCATAGTTGAATATTACGAGATTGAAAAGGGCAACCAGGATGGCTATCGCTCCTTCTATGTAATAATAAAAACTGTACAATATATTGATGTGGATGATGTTATCTGACTTGTAAGATTAACTGAACCCATAGTATGCTAATATTTTTTATAACTTTAAAATTATGTTAATTCTTCGATAAGTGATAAACTTTCAGGTTATGGTAAAAATCTGAACCTAAAAGGAGTTGAATGACTTTCTTCTCTTCTTAGTAAAGCAAGAAACAGTACATTTTGTTACCTTAATGTGATCAATTAGTATTGAGATATCCTCTAAAATATTTCTGATAAAACATGAAAATGACCAGTGGCTTATATTCCTATAAATTAGTTTTAAACCTCTGTCTCCCATTCCCAAACATATACTAGTCTTAAATCATTACCTAATCTAACAGCTTATTGTCAAAGATGATGAATGCGCCGACCTCTAAGTCAGTCTCTGACTCAGCCGGACAGATCAGCTCTGAATATTGTGGGAGATGAGGAGAGGGGTATAAATCTCTATAATTACCAAAGAGAGGCTATTAAGTAGCTTGCAGTTTGGAAACTCGTGAAATTACTCAGCTTTACAGGACTACATGCAGAGTATTTTCCCTCAAAGTTATGCAACAGTAAGATTATTTTATTAAAATTGAAATGTAAGATTTAATATTGCCAGAATATGGTGTATAATATAGCACATCTAATGAAAAGTTATAATGCCCTCTCAAAAAGCAAAATGAAAACCCCAGTATATGTCAGTGATTTGGAAGCCAATTTTAGAATAAATGCAATGAGATTATTAGTCATTCACAAGTCCAATGAAAATATTAAGGCTTTTGATATATATATTTTTAAAAGGTGTGCTTCACAGTACAGTAGAACACAGAATAGAATGACCAATACACCTTTGAGCTATTCAGAGCTGGGTTGGCAACTGTCAGAGTTGCTGACACGTGGTCTCTTGCGATGCGTCAGACGCAGTTCATGGCCTGGACTGGCCCTGGCGGTCATGCCTTGCTCCCTAGACTAAGTGCAGGCTCTTGTCCAACTTATGATGTTGTCCTGACTTAACTTTAGCCAATAGATCCAGTAACTGATCACTGTGAGCTTCCATAAAGCGGAACTAAGAACTCACCAAAGATGTTAAACTCTTGAGTCCTGCCTGGCGCCGAACCCACTGCCCACTTCATAGCTGTGCCAGCACCCTGCGCAGGCCTGCTGGTTTCCCGGGATGGGAGGCTGGGGAACTCTCGGAGGAGCCCGGCGTTATTCGTGAGCCAGAGTGTGGAAGCAGAGGCAGAGCTTGTGCCTTTCTCTGTAGGTTTATTCCTCAGGCACGTTCAGTTTGGTACCATTGAAGATCTCTGTGGCAGGCCACATAATGGCTTCTGTATTGTTGGCTGTGACAGAGTCCCTGCCCCCGATGAACATGTAGTCTATTAGTGAGCAGACATAAAGATCAATTATTTTAAGATAATGTAGTAATTGCTATATACTTAGTGTAACTATAGCTTTGGCTTTCTGAGCCAAAGCTCACTATTCCAAGAAGTGATTTTATGACTAACACTTATTTAACACCTACTATGTGGCATCCCTCTACCTATAACATCTATTTAACCCTTACCGGAATTACCGTTATTGTCTATACTAGAAATTGGAAAAACAAAGGCTTAGAAGAGTAAAATGAGTTGTCTAGGACTGGCCAACTGGCAGGTAGCAAAGTCAGGAAGCAGGCTGACTCTCCAACCTCAATCCTGTATTGTTATTTTATGGCCTCCAGTTCTTTGTTGGCTCTCACTGAAGAATTAAAAGTGTTGAAATGACATTTCAGTGGAAAAAAGATGATTCAATGTGATTATATTTTCAAAAATAGTGTTTTAACATTATAAATAAATGCTTTACGAATCAGATCTCTGCCTGTATTTAGCAACTATCAGAGCTACAAATGGTCCTTTGCAAAGATACAAAACTCTAAAGGGAAAAAAGAACATCATGGTCTATAGCTATCAATCAGATACCGGATTGTTGAATTTATTCACCAATTATGCAAAGGCATTTTTGTTAAAATGTTGCTAGGCATTTCTCTTATTCAGAAGTCAATCAGTTGGTCTTATAAACCAATCAGAAGTTGTTTTCAAATATTTTAAAACAAAGTAGAAAATCCTGTTCCTACATTTTTAAAAGAATTTGATTCAGAAGCTTTTAAAGGTGATTGCCCTTGCATAGATTTGGCAGAGGAAACACTTCCCAACAAATGTTCTGTAGAGCAAGTTTTTTTTGAAAATGGTTCCTTTTTTTTGTTTGGTTAAAATGTTAACTTTACTTTGATGGGATGATTAATTGTATTATTATTTTCAAAAATATCTGCTTATAGCACATGGCTGACAAATGTTTGTCATCACAAAAATGTCAACAAACTGGAATAACATGTTTTGTGGGGGAAAAACATAACTCATCTTTAAGGTCAACATTTAAAAACAAAATATTTTGCTGAAATGCAATGTGAAATTCTGTGAAACATTTTCTTGGTCATCCCCTGATTCATTACAAAAGATTCTGAATGTTATAACCATCAAAGGACTAGTTTGCATAAAATTAACCAGCTTAAAAATATTTAAAGTGCTCCAAATTGCAACAGTACATTGCAATATTTGAAGAAAGCCTCACTACACTGTTTTCCACATATTGAGATGCAGCTTGCTTTGGAGATATTGTTTCAATGACCTCCATATTCCAAAAATCCTCCTAGGAAGCTCCCTGCTCCCTCACTAAATAGGTGTCAGCTGCCATCAGTTATTAAACACCTTCTGCCCCAACTATGTGAAATTAACCAATATAAGCAAAGAACTTTTTTTTTGAAAAGGCTTTTCCTTTGCTATTTATCCACCTAACATACCTTTTCCCCCTTCAGCTGCTGAGTTTACTTCTATTCTTAGTCTTACTTCACCTTTTCCAAAAAGCTCTCCATATTTGCCACTTGGAATCAGATGGCCCAAGAGGCAGCAGAGAAAACTCTGTACAGCGTGGAGTTCGCTATTTTTCCAAATAAAATACTTAAAATATTGAACTTGACAAGTGAGGCTCTATTTTATTTTATATTTTATTTTATTATATATATATATTTTATTTTATTTTATTATTTTATTTTATTTTACAAAAAGACAAGCCTTACCAATTTTCTGTCTCTTTATGTAATAACTAATAGCTTCAATAATGTAGTACAAGTAAATATGTTTGAAAAATAAACAAACATAATTGTTTCTATAGAATCCTGGGCTTATATCCTGTTATCTTGTATTTATGTCAGAGATTACAGCACAGTAATAGTACACAGCCATTCTGTCTGAATTCAAACCCAAATTCTGACGCTTATGAGCAGTGTGGCCTTGGCACTCATTGTCTAAAATCTTTGTGTTTCAACTTCCTCACTTGTAAAGTGAGGATAGTAGTACTTATTACATAAGGATGCGATGGGATTAAATGACTAATCATATAAAGTATTCTCTAGTTCATTCAGCTCTGCTCTAATTGTTATTATTTCCTTTCTTCTGCTGACTTCAGGCTGCTTTTGTTTTCTTTTTCTAGCTCTTTAAGACGTAATGCTGTGTTGTTCACTTGAGACTTTTCTTACCTCTTGAGACAGGCCTGTAATGATATAAACGTCCCTCTTATTACTGCTTCCCGTGTGCTTCTAACTGAAACATGCAGATAGGTTAATTTTATGAGATTATTTCAGTTTATAAGAGTTAGAAATAATTACTTCATACTTCATGAAGTTTATTTCAATTTAATCCAATAAAGATGTAAAGTTGTGGTTGGAAGAGGGCATGAAAATAAGTAAAATTCCTAACCCCTGTCTTTTATACTGAATTGTATGGATTGAGTAGATTTTAGGATTGGAGGGAACAATCCAAAAGGAAATACTGTGATTAAAAATTTATCATTTAAATAAAAATAACATGGGCTAAATCTTCTAAAAAACTTTCCGCCTGTGCTTACCCAATGAAATGGGTTCTTTGTATCAGTTTGAGAACATTTATATTATTAGAAAATAAATGATCATCTAGAAAGCATTAAATGTAGATACTGTAGATACTGTAGTTCCTCTAATGTTCTTGAACACTAGCTGTAATAAAAATAGCTCGGATTTATTCTGTCAGGCACTTTAGACACATGATTATATTTAATTATCACAAGTAACATTTCAAGTTAGAGAATATGTTCACCATATTATAGAAAACATTGTATATTTTCACCGTCACATCTCTGAAGTTCAGAGATGTTTGAATAACTTTTTTATTTTAAAGATCTAAAGCTGTAAGTGGCAGTCTTGAGATTGCAACCCTGTTCCTTCCCGCCTCAAAGTCCGCTTCCCTTTACTGCTACGTGCCATCTCTATTTTAACATTTCATTAACTAACTGATCCTCAAAAGACATTTGTAAGCATCTGTCTACGATACTGGATTTGATACTGTCTCAAATAAAATAAAGCCCACTAAGTCTAGTTCGGCTTCACCACCTCGCCTTTATCATAATGTATGTTCTCAGGGAAGGGTCAAGACTGATGTAGGGTAAACATAACTAGTTAGTTTTATAACCGTGGAGATCACTTTTTTTGATGCGATAGGGCCTAGGTCTGGCCTCTTGGCAAAAATAAATTTTTGAGCCTATTTGAATGAAAATGATAGAGGATAATCATGTAAGAATATTGACTTAAAGGAAACCCGTGTGTTGCCTCCAGCCCTTTCTGCCTTGAGTACGGGGTAGAGAGCATAGATTTTGAAATCAGAAAGAATGGAGTTTGAATACAGGTTTTGTGACTTCCTGATTGTATGTAATAAGGCATGATATTTAATACCTGTGAAGTTCAGCATTCTCTTTTTAAATAGAAATAATAATTAAATCACAGTGTTAACACTGGGAGTATGTATTTGGAAGTCAAATTCCGTTTATTGGTAGCTGAGAATGCTAGTGGCAAGTCTGTTGATTTGTAGTTCTTTGCTTCGGTTGATGGGTTAAATGGTATATAATGAAATTGAACAATTCCGTTGCAGATTGCTTCACCCAGTGTTTTGACTGTTGCTGTCACTTTCGAGAACCCAGTGACTTTAATTCATTGCATCAACTTGCAATTCCACTGTCCCTATAAGTGTTTATTTGATCTATTTTGCTTATAGTCCTCTAATTTCAGTTCAACATATAGAAATTACTGTGAAATAATCTTGTCACTTGTTATTTATTCTTTTATACATTCAACCCATTAATGCTTCAGTAGTGATTACTTGGCTATACTTCAAGATAGTCTTCACTTTGAATCCATTTTAGCACTACGTGTTAATTATAATTTTTAGGTAGCATTAATGAAACTAGAAATTAACTGCAGCATTTTTTGGCAAGAGTCTCTGGTATCCTACGGTGGTTTTCATCAGCATAAGATGAGAGGCCACCTCTTGTTTTGTAGATCCCAACAGCAGAAAATTATTAACAATTAATTAAAGTGCATTTCTAATGGGTAATCATGAATGCTCCATGTACTTGTTTCTTTTGTTTGTTTGTTTTAACTAGCAAGTGTACACTCCTTTCCCCATGATATAACAGATCCCTGGATTTTAGGTAAACTGAAGTAAAATCAGACACATCAGTCTGTGGCACTTTTGCATTCTACATTTTTAAAGGCAAAAATTTCAAATTTAGTCATATAACAAAATGAAATTATAAACTGTAGTAAAAGATATAAAGAAATGGTCATCTGTTGTTTATCTGACTACCAAGCACCTAAGAAATATCCTCATTGGTGGAAAACCCTACAATGTACACATGAAACTTGGTGGGCAGTGAGACTAAAAAGGTCTGAGGCTTTTTGTTTGCTTGTTTTTGTTAAGTTTGTTTGTCTGTTTTTGTGGTTTCCAGGAAGATAGCACATAGACATGTTCATGTAGAACTATGAATTTGGGTGGAGTAATACAAAGACAGAGGATCAGGTAGGAAATTATTTGCAGTATTTGTGGAGCCAAAATTTACCAAAAGCATGGTACTGACCAGACTCTTCCTAGCAGGAGTTTGACATTGTCTAGTTAGTTTCCTTTGGTTCTTGGGTTTTTCCCCAAACCTTCTAAAATGTGTCTCTGTTTTTTGGGGGGAGGTGGGGAGTAGTAGTTAGCAAATATATTACTATGTAGATATTCCGGTTTTCATTATCAGTGGACACATTATATTTAATTATATAGGTGAATCATTGTTTGCTTGCACAGTCTCTTACAAATGGATATTTGGATGTTTCTCATATATTTGGTGCTCTAAACAGATTGCAAAAACGTCCTTGCAGGTGCTTTTTCACACCTGTCAACTAATTTCTTTGAGATACATTTATAGGTGGTGTAATCTACATTTTAAAAAAGCACTTAAATCATATTGACAAGGACTTTATCAAATGTTGACCATAGCTACTTAGGTACTACCTTGAGCAATCCAGAAGTGTGCCTACTCTTCATCTTAATGTTTTAATATGTAATCATTAAGGCTTTTGAGATGTTTTATATATTCATTAAGCATATGTTTGATATGCAAGCTACAATTAACTATTCTTATGTAATTTGAAATTGACATTTAAGTTATTTGACACAGAGTTTTGGACATTTGTTTTAAACTTAGTTTGTCTAATGGTTTTTGATTTTAAATTCAAACAGGTTGAATATTATTTTATTTTTTTCTGTCTTGAGAAATCTGTACTTCTTGAAACTTATTGTGATTCTCTTAATGGCACAATTCATGACTGTCTTTTTTTAGTTCACTAATTATAATGTATATGTATTTGTTGTGCTATCACCCTCCAGTTTTCCTGCTTTCTTCCCAGTTGTTTGCTGTGATTTGCAGCATCTGTTGGTGGTTGGATGATGGTGTGAGATCAGGGGAGGCAAGCCCACTATTGTACCTAAACTGCTCTACTTCAGTTCTCAGGTTACATCAAACCAGTCATGTCTCTGCCATATTTTCTATAGTTATTCTCTGGGCTTTGCCATTTTCATTGAAGGAAAATTGTGGTGAGTTTGTGAGGAACACAGAATAACATGAAAAGAATGAATAGAATAGAATAGAATAGAATAGAATAGAATAGAATAGAATAGAATAGAATAGAATAGAATAGAATAGAATAGAATAGTCTAGAGCACCAGAGAGCAGAGGCAGTGTATTTTCTATTTTGCCTCAGCTCATGGAACTTGAACCACAGTGTTGTCAATGTCTCAGTTCATAGAGGCCACAGGACTCAGGGTCAGTGGGCAGATGGTGGGACGTGTAGGAAATATCTTCTTTGCCTCTTCACAATCAATCAGTTCCATGAAGTAAAGCGATAGCCTGGCATGTGCTATAAAGCCTGAAAAGGATTCTCAGTTCAGGAGAATTAAGCAGTAGGTTGTCCGTTAGTATTTTTAATATGTTTGCTGCTTTAGTCTCCTCCTGCATCTTCGTGGATACTGCATGTGTCCTGATAGTCCTGTTGCAATTTTATATTAAGTGAATCAAACCAAGATTTTAAATTTAATGTGCATTTTATAAAATTTCAATATGTTAATGTTATTTAATATTCTTAAATAAGAATCCTCTATATATCTATACAGTGATATTAGAATCATTTGATCTGCGATCCTAAATAATTTAATTGTTTCTATATTATCTGTGAAATGACTTTTGTTATTTTTAAAAAATGTATATATACATGTATGTATATATATGTCTGTGTATACATATGTGTATATATGTATATGTGTATATATGTATATACGTGTATATATGTATATGTGTGTGTATATATAAATATATATAAAGAGAGAAGCTCCAAATCTTTACTACTTGACATAATTTAATCAACATGTAAATATTGAATGCCTAATATGCAGCAGGCACAATTCTAAGTTCTGTAGATACAATAATTAAAAAAAGGAAGAAAGAAAAATAACAAAAACAAGAATCCCTTTCTTTGGGGAGAGCTTTGTGGGTAGAGGCAGATAAAAAAAATAAGGAAAATTGTATTTTAAATGACAATACATGTTACAGCAAAAGAAATTAGGGAAATAAGAATAAAGGCCTTTGAGTGGTGGGGAAGGAGGGTGCTGCGGTTGCAGTTAAGACAGATGTGCACAGAGGCCTAAAGGGGAGTCGCGGGGAGCGCCCGGGAGCAGGCCTCGGCGGGCCCGGGGGCTGCAAGGGCGGGGCGGGCTCCGTGGCCCCGCAGCTGTTTCCACGACCGTGGGCTTTCCCGGGTGGTCCTGCAACATAATGGAGAGTTTGAGCGCAGGAATGGCTTCACCTTTGTCAGTCTAAAGTGTAGAGTTAGGGGGACGATGGTGGAAGAAGAAAAACCGTGTGTGGCGATCGTAATGCACCTACGAGAAAGACGACAGTAGCTCGGACCATGGAGAAAACAGAGAGGAGGTGTGGTTACAGGAGAGAAACCACACACACACACACACACACACACACACACAGGAAAGGAGTGTGGAGGAAAGAAGATGGGCAGGGGCGTGGGAAGTGTGGAACTGCCCCCCAGACAAGACTCCCTCAAATTGAAGTGTGGGCCTCTCACCCTAACCCAGCCTTCAGAAGGAACCAGATGGCTCAGTCACCCCGAAGGAAAAGTTGAAGGAACACAGACCTAATTTGAACACATCTATTTTTATTTATTATTTTGCCATTCTGTATTGACCCTCCAAATGACCATTGTTAATTGGTGTATTCTTTCATATGTATTATATAAAGAAGTGCCTGTGTTTTAGTGCCATAGTTATGCATTTGAGTCTATCTGAAATCAATACAAATAATGCACAGATTTCTATCAATGACTTAAACCTTTCAAGTAAATTCAATCCTGTAAGTGTTCACCGATTAGCTCTGTGTTCAGAGATGACACATATAAACTGGGTCTGCCACCAAAATAAAGCCAGAGGACTGTAGCTGATGCCATTGATGCTTCCTCGCCCCATACCCTGGGGTAGCCTTCTTTGCCCTTGTGGCTCCCACTTTGTTCAGCTTTACAGAAACAAAGGATCTTCAGAAGCGATAGAGCTCTTTATGGCCCCCTACCAAATGCACTCTTGGTGTAAGCACGTATTTTACAAATGGTGAATCTGGTGCCACTTTCGTGATTAATCATCTCTTGTCAATAGTCACAAACAAGGCCATGAAATGCAGGATGAGTAATAGGGAGCTGGAGACTTACGAGTGTACTGGGGGGATATAATGACCACTTGTATCTGTAGCAGAGAAGCAGCAATACAGCTGCTGGAGCCTGGGCCAGTTTAGGGGAAACAGGGAGTTTGCCAGAGGACTTTGTGTTTCTACCATCTAGAGTCAAGCTGGGGATTGTGCCACAGTCATCTGAAGGCACAATTAGATTCACAGGTCCACTGGATTTGGGGGAAATCACATGTTGTAAGCCCTTGGTAGAGATCAGGTCCTGAGAGTATAAGAAAATGAAGAATTTAGAAAAGCAAAATAAAATAAAACCCCTAATTCTATATTTACTTTTTATGTTAATGTCGTTTAGGGGGATAACAATGGTTTCTGGTTTAAGAAAGTTGAGATATAAGGACTGTGGATGGGTAAATAGTCAATGGTTCTTTTCTTTACCTCTCCTGGCATAATCCAAGTTTCCATAACAGAAATATCCGTGATGCAGGACACATTCTTTTCCGTTCTATGAAGAATCAGAAAGATACCACTTGTTTAGAGATCTGAGAACCTGTTAACAAAGAACACATTCTTGTGCCACAAAACCATTTTCAGGTAAATCAGGCAGCAGAGGGAGATGGGAAGTGGAAATTCAAGTCAGAGGCTCTGTATCATTTTCCTGCAATGATAGGAAAAGTGAAATGTTTTTAATCAAAACAGCATGAACCAAATTAAGGTGTTATTATGTAACAACTAATGAACTTGTTTAATAGGTGGAAACACAGCAAATGCACGATCATGTCTTTCCCCACGATTGATGCTAAATAGGTTAATTTCACAAAATAAGCATTTACAGAGTGCCAGCACTCTGCTGGCGCGTAGGTGTGGGCGAGAGGAAATGAGGCGAGCATAAACACTGCAGCTTTCCCTCGAGGCATTTACACGTTGGTGGCTAAATATATATACAAGGAAGTTATTTCAGCACAGTGTGAAAGGGCGTGGGCCCTCCACAGAGTGACATGTAAAGGACTGGCATCATCTGATTTATATTTTCCAAGAATTACCCTGGCTCTCTAGTTAAGAACAGACCGAGGGAGAAAGAGAGACAACAATCTGGTCAGAAGACCTTGGTGGGCTTGGAGCAAGGTGGTAGCAGTGGAGGTGACAAAAGGTTTATGTAAAAAGCTTCATTTGTTCATTCATTTGTTCATGTACTCAGTCATTCATTCGTTTAGACACAGGTGCGGTCTTACTGGGAAATTATGAGAATAATACACTATGCACGTTACCCAGGTTCTCGAAGTGCTGCGTTTTACCGTATTTGCTTTACCCTTCCCTCTTTCCGAATATACACATGCATGTATGCTTTTCCAAAACGTTTGAGAGTCAGATCTCTTAACCCATAAATTGTTTATTTTGTAATATCTGAAAACAAGGACACGCTCTTGAACAACCACAGAAAAAGCACCCAAGTCAGTAAATTGGCACTGATACAATTATCTGATCTACAGACCTTACTCAAATTTGTCCAGCTGCCCCAATAATGGGAAATCGAGGATTATGCGTTGCATTCAGTTGTTTCTTTTTTAAATTATATTTTCAATTAAGGTTTCAGTGACCATTATTTTGTATCGGTTTCCGATGGACAAGCATAGCAAATAGACAATCATATACTTTATAAAGGGACCCCCCTGCTGGTTCCCACCTGGCACCGTACACAGTTATGACAATATTGTCGGCTGCATTTCCGATGCTGTACTTTACACCCCATGACTGTTTTTTAACTACCAGTTTAGTACTTCTTAATCCATTGGTTGTTTCTTTAGCTCTCTTTAATCTGGAATAGGTCTTCAGTCTTTCTTTGTGTTTCCTTATGTTGACATTTGGCCAGCGACGTATAGAATGTCCCTCAGTTTGGGTTTGTCTAATGTTTGCTCTTGATTAGATTCAGCTCAGGCAACTTTAACAGAAGTGACAATCTTTTCTGGAAATTGTATCAGGAGACACATGTTGATCTATCTCATTACTGGTGATCACCTGGTTTTGGTAGACTGCTAAGTCTTTCTGCTGTAGAGCTGAATATTTCACCTTAATAAATATCTTGTTACTTCGAGACTATTAAATATCCTGTGTCTTCTCAGAATTTCACCTTCTCATTTTAGCATCCACTGATCATTGTCACCTTTACTGTCATTGCTGTTGTCCATGGTGAATTTCTAATTCTAATTCCATCATTTCTCCATTTATTAGTCTTTTTTTCCTACTGAAAGGAAGAGCTTTCCCTTCTCCCTCATTTTTTATTTATATCAAAATGACTTAATGTATTTCTATTTTATTCTGTTGTAATCCTTTATGCTATTATTTTAATACTCAAACTGTTCCATTCTTGGCCACAGTGTCCTTTTGAATTCTCTGAGTACTTTTCTCACTTCTAGCACAAGATGTTTCTGACCCCTCTTGTATTTTCCTTGCCCTAACACTGAAATCAGCCATTTCTCTAAGAAGCCCTGGGTCCTTGTAGTGGAGAATGCTATTGGAGGTCAAGGTCTGGATTCTACATGTTCGCATTGCCGCAGGGGAGTCTCTGCTTCTAGATCTTCTCAGTAGACACAGCTAGAAACACACATAGCCCGGCCGGGCGTGGCTCAGCGGTTGAGCGTTGACCTAGGATCCAGGTGATCAGGGTTCGATTCCCGGTCAGGGCACATGCCCTGGTTGCGGGCTGCAGCCGATCAATGACTCTCTCATCATTGATGTTTCTATCTCTCTCTCTCCCTCACCTTTCCTCTCTCTGAAGTCAATAAAGATACGTTTAAAAAAAAAGATTAAAAAAAAAAAAGAAACACACATAAAGATGAATATATTCTCACACTTCTATATCTACCTATACAGCTAACTAGCTGTGTTAAAAACTATGGATTTATGCTATATCTCTAATTCTAATCAATAACAGAATCCATTCTATTTTCTTTTTCATACTTAAAACTCTCTTCTGCCAATGACAATATCCCCCATTACCTGCAATATATTTACTTATATGTTCAATCTTATATGTACAGAACCTAGTTTTAGTATTGCTCACCCAGGTCTCTAAGAAAGGAAGTCTACTAATGAGCATCTAACATTTGTTTAGAATTCTTTTTGTCTTTAGCCTGAAGGCATATAGTCCAACTACAACTGTGCTCATCAGTTATTTGGGTACAATGTCTCCTGTCTCCCCGTTAGTTAACGTTATTTATTTGAAAAATGTTGGGTCATTGGTTTCTGTTTGTGTTCAATTTTAGGATTTGTCACCCTTCCTTTTCCGTTTTACTTAATTCCCCCCCCTTTTTTTTTTTTTGAGCCTGTAAAACATTAACATTCTAAAAGTCAGAACTATATTAAATTCTACTTACAGTGATATTATTTCCATCCTTGTGTTTTCTTTAGGTTTAGTTTCTTTTTTATATTTCTAGGTTTTTAAGCAGATAATTTAATTACTTCACGTATATTTTCTTTTATTTTGATTGGTAATATTTAAGGTTGTAGAATTTCCTTCAATCGCTGCTTTGTGTCAGATATATACAGATTCTGATATGTATATATAAATTCTGATACACATATACATGTATTCATTTTTATTCTTTTTAAATGTTCTTGAATTGTGTTTTCTGTTTCCACATTCACTCAAGATTTATTTAACAAAATATTTTTTATTTGTTATTTCCAGTCAAAATTACCTTTTAATTTTTTAAATAATTTCTAAGTGTTTATGTTATTAGAACTTTAATTGTAATATTTATAATTATGAAAAATCTTTGTGACTTATTATATGATTAAGTTTTATGATTGTCCCATGAGTGCTTGAGAAGATACATTCACTATTATCAGGGTATATTATATATAGGATATGTATATGTATATTATATCTACCTTATTCATTAGGTTTTTAGGACTTCCATATCCTGTCCTTGTGTCCAGTTGATTTATCTTGTACTAATTCTAATGTATTAAAATGTCCTATGGTCAATGTCTCTCTCTGTGTCTTTGCATCTCTTGTAGTTTTTGCTTACAAAAAGGTTTTCTGTATTATTCTGGTGCATGGCTTTTCATAATTGTTATATCTTTATTGGGAATTGAGTTTTCTAACATTAAAACAGTAATTTTTGCCATACTTAATGCATCTTAATTTGAAGTTTATTTCTTTTTGTCCATTTATTTTTTTAGAATAGACACCTCCAGACATGAGCTAAGATAGGAAGGGGGATTTATTTGCCTCTGTGAGCCTGGATTCTCTCAGCTGGAACTCCAGCTCCTTGCCCTCGGGCACATAGCCACCTTTCTGCTTGGCAACACTGGCCTAGCCTTGGAGTGAGACATGCAAGAAGCTCGCCCCCTGGAACTGCTCTTCTAGAAGACTGCAGGTTTTGGCATTCTTTTTCCTTTCTTCTGAATTTTCTTTGATCATTTTTGTTTAAAAGCTCCTATTCCTTAGGAACCAGCTTGGATCCCTTCTTGGGGCCCAGGGGCAATGTCTAGTGGGACTTATACTGCTGTTCATATGGTGTGATGTCAGTGGCAGAATGCGGTTCTTTTTTTTGTTGTTCTTTTTCTTTATTGTTGAGACCATTACAGATGTCCCCCTTTTAACCCTACTGATCCCCTCCACCCCACATCCATCCCACCCCCAGGCCCTCCCCACACCAGTGTCCCTGTCCATGGGCCATGCCCGTAAACATACAAGTTCCCTGATTAATCTCTCCCCACCCACCTCTCCCCGCCTTCCCTCTGAGATCCCTCAGTCTGTTCCATGCTTCTGTGTCTCTGGATCCACTTTGTTCATCAGTTTATTGTTTATTATATTCCACATATAAGCGAGACCATTTGGTACTTGACCTTCTCCGACTGGCTCGTTTCACTTAGCATAATAATCTCTAGTTCCCTCCATGCTGTGCCAAAGGCCAAAGGGTCCTTCTTCTTCACAGCCGCATAGTGCTCCATGGTGTAAACGGGCCACAGCTTTTTATCCACTCAGCTACTGATGGGCACGTGGGCTGTTTCCAGGTCTCAGCTATTGTAAACGGCGCTGCCACGAACATAGGGGTGCAGAAGTTTTTGCAGTTGGTTAGAGCATCAGCCCACAGACTGAGGATGCGGTTCTTTACCAGGGACTCGCTGAGGACCAGTTTGTTGTTGGGTGCATTGTAGGTAGCATCAGTAATCGTTGTTTTGTGTGTCCTACACTCAGAGCCCCCCATCCCATGCCTCAAGGACGGTCTAACTTTCCGTCTCCCCACACACGGGGACTGTGTGTATGCGACAGGGCCAGTCTTAGTGTTGGCAGCAAGGCGTCCAGCTGGTATTTTTGCTTCTTGTGGGCCTTGCCCCCCTCCCTACCCCCTCACCCCCAGCTGCCTTGTGGTGCTGAGAGGGGCCCATGGCTCGGCACCAGCTGGAAAGAACTGAGGTTTATTTTGCTTGATATCAGTGTGGCCCGGTAGGACTTTGCCCATCTCTTTATATTTTCTGAATCATTTGTGTGTGTCTTAAATATATTTGGGTTTTGTTGTATCAGTCAAATTGAAAATCATTTCCATTTAACAGATGAGTTAAGCCATTCATTCACATTTATTGATAAGTGTGAAAGGTTTGATTGCGACTGTCATTTTATGTAATAATTACCACCTTTTATTTTATATTGGCTTTATTTTTCTATATGAAGTGGGTTTTGACTCTTTTTAAAAAATTTATTTTGGTGTTTTGGAAAGACTTGTTTTGTTCTATGTGCTAATTTTTTACTTATTTTTAAAATTTCTTTATTTTCCTGATTACTTTTTTTAACATGTTACTTTGTTGTTTGTGGTTTTGAATGATGTGCCTTTAGTTCTAACCTAATGCCTACAAAACAATAACTTCCCTTTTTCTTCTGCCTTCTCTCATTTTCAGTTGCGTTATTTCTGCTTTGTAGAACATATAGCACACACTATGTAGCAGATTCCACCCTTCACCTCTTCTTTGTTCGTGTCTTAAATCTGCAATTAAATACATTCAAAGCTCACCATCAGCCTTACTGCTGAAATTTCTCAGTTCATCTCTTGGTTGGGTTCTGTGAGCACTTACAACTGTTTTACAATAGCATTGATCCTAGAATGACAGCGAAGAAGGAGCTGCGAAATCCTTGCTTAAATTTTCTGTCCTGGAATTACTTTAAAATGCTCTTTCACCGGTACGTTATTTTGTGTGTAGTTTGTTAGAAGTCAAATACCAATTAATTATTTTACATCATTATCAATCTATATAATGGAGTCTACATATTCTTCTTTATTTGTAAAATTTAGTGTTTTTGCCATGATGTCACTTTAATTGATCATTCCTGATCAATTTTCTGTTATGCAGTAAGCCTTTCAGTATATAGATTCAGAACTTCTTATATTTCTGTAAGGTTATCTTGGATTATCCTTTAAAAAGCAGTTCTTTTTAATTGTTTAATGACCTTTTCTAGGGACTCCAATTATACTAAATTGAATCTCACTTGCCCAGCTTTCATTTTAACCACTTTGCTTCAGACCGTTTTGATATCTTTCCTTGTTTATTTTCATTTTCTTTGTTGCTTTTCTATTATTTTTCAATGAACTTTATTATGTGCTCATTTGAGTCCATTCTTCCTTGAGTGTTGTGTAATTCACTTTCATGTATCTTTGTCTTTTAAAAAACTTTCTGTTATCTTTCTCTTAGTTTTTTCATTTCTGGCTCAAGCTTTTTGTTTTTTCTACGCATCTCAAAAGCTCATCATCAGTCTTGCTTGATAAAAGTAATTTAGTTTCCTGTTATAATTTTCTTCTTTTTCAGCGGGTTTTGGTTAGCCGGAAAACAGGAGGGTTGTATTCTTATTTTCTAATTTATTTCATAGCAGTTTTTAATAAATAAAGATGGTACTTCTGCAATTTTGTTTGCTCAGGCTGGTGATTTATTGTCAGTGTGAATAAAAACACAGTTTTTCATTGGGTGATTTCTTTTGCAGGGGGTGGGAGTGGGGGGTGAGAATGCTGTGAGAAGATGGGTTTTATTTATTTTTGTTTATTTTACAAAGTCCTAAATTTCTCCCTCTTGCGTTTTTATTCCCCCCCTTCACCACTCAATATCCAAAGGCTGGTTATTTCTTCTTTTTGATTTTTTTCTTGAAAACTGACTGCTTGTATCCTGTATATGTTTTCTCTTTTCTATAATCATTGCTCTGATCTACATGTTTTCAGAATTTTCACATATAGGAAGATATTTTCTGAAGTAGTTTTAGATGAAAAAAGTAGACTAAATTATAGGAGGTGTCATTCAATCCCATTCTATTCAAATAATATAAACAGACATATATAAGTATGTCAAAACGTATCAGCTGGAAGTCCTCTAAACCTCGGAGACCTAATGAAGCTTGCCTCAAATGTATAATTTAATTACCCAAAGAAGTAAAAAAGAAACAGATCCAAAACCTCTTTTCTCTTATTTGTATATTTTTCAGTCTTTATAGTTCTTCCTGTAGCCAAGCCCAGTTTCTCTATTTTTTCTCCATATCTCATCATAGGAAAGAATATTATCCCTTGGTTGAGTTCTTATAAGAAATACACTTAATAATTTATACTGATAATTATATAATAATATAATTACAACAATAATAATTTTCTGATGATTAGTAGACTTTGTTAAGATTTTAGCAGACTAGAGCAATACAGCACTAGCTTCACACTGTCTTCCTATTTTTGTACTTGTCGATTTGTGTTGCAGCATCCCCAGATCTTCTCGTTCTGATGTGGAAAACAATATAACTTTCCTGAGTTTCTTTTTCTAATTTATCTACCCAAGTTCATAAAGACGCTCAGTATTAAAAGGACCTTCCATAGTCACCTTTTTAGAGGAGAGTTATGATAAAATGTAGCCCATTTTTACTTTGTTAATATAGTGGGTGAAAAAAGTCTTAAATTCTATACTTGTTAATAGAAAAAAATCTCCTGAGGGTAGTAAGTTAACATAAAAGAGCGAATTTCTTAATTAGGCTTATGAGAATCGGAGATCTTACCTAGCGTGAAGCTCTACTAGATATGTCAAAAAGCTCAAAGTGGAGAGAGAGGGGTCTGGCGCACCAAAGACAGCTCCCCAGAGCCTGTCTTTCCATATCAGACACATACTTCTGGCCAAGAACTGCAGATGAGGTCTCTGCGTGAGGATCTTGGGGTAACCTCGCGCAGTGGAACATTTAAATTACGAAACACCTCTATTTAATACCTCCCACACTTGTATAGCTGACATTGCACTTTTCAGGGAGCTGAGCCTCATAGATTCTGGATTCTATAATTTCCCTTTAGCTAGAACATCCTGTGAGGTGCATTTTATAGGTAAGTTCTCTTTTTCCTAGAAAATATCAATAGTTTATATACCCAAATGTCCAGTTAACAAGAAGATAGGACTAGGTCACCTTCCAATATCCTTTTCCATAGGGGTCCTTAACCCCATAAAAGAATGTTTGTGTCCCCCTTCAGTTCATGTTGACGTCTTAACTTCCGAAAGTGATGGTGTGATTTAGATGGAGCCTTGGGGAGGTGCTTAGGTCTTGAGGGTGGAACCCTCATGCATGGGATTAGTGTTCTTATAAAAGAGACCCCACAGTGCTCCCCAGTCACTTCCATCGCACAAGGATACAGAAGCCCGAAAGCTGGAAGAGGGCCTGTACCTCACCACGCTGACCATCTGACATTGGACTTCCAGTCTCCAGACTGTGAGAAATAGATTCCTGGAGTTTATAAGCTGTCGTCTGTAGTATTTTATTATAGCAGCCGAATGGACTAAGGAGCAGATTATAGATGAGCTGCTTCCTTTAGCAGTTTGATGTGCCTTTACTTTTTTGTATCTTTCTAACTTATTTTTCTTATTAGATATTGAAAGGACAACCAGAGGGAAAAATAGTGTAATGGAAGGGGGGGGGGGGTGGAGAGCCTGGTCGTTCAAACCATGGAGTTAGAACTATTAACTTACCTGGTTGCAGCTCTGTCTGTGTTCATTTAAACAGCAGACTGACTTCATACCTGAAGGCTCCGTCATCTAAGAAGCAATGCAGTAGCCTAGCTACTTAAGTAATTGATGTAGCCCATGGTACAAGAGGCAGAATTTAGATTTTTATTAAGTCTCCTTGAAAATTAGAATACAGTATAGGTAGTTTATATATGTATAAAACTAAAACTGTATGTCCATGTGACACAGACATACGTATACATATGTTCATTTAGATTCCTTTATTGTCATTACAGTAAATCAATGTCCCAGATGTATATACTGCTCATCTGCACATACACACCTATCAATCTCCTCTGGGTTTTGTTCCTAATTCCATGTAGAATAAGGATTATGATACAGTGCTGTCCTGTCTTCTGAGCAGAGGGTGTGTTGCATTACTCTCAGGGTTTTGCCTTGTCTTCTCTGTGTCTTCTATTTCATGTCAATGATTTTGTGATGTTTTCTAATTTCTTTCACATGTGAAAAGTAGTATCAAGAAAATAACAATCCTTGTATATGTATACATTTTTAATTTATAAATCACTACAAAACTCTAGAAATTGCTCTAAATACTCTACAATTTCGAGTAATAAAATAATTTTGAGAAATGCTGCAAACATCATTAGTCATTTCAGTTTATAAAACATTATTTACTCTGATTTCTCTCTGCTACCAAGCTACAATTTCTCTCAATCAATACCAGGTGCTTGCTGTAGCTCTCTGAAATTACTACCACCCCTGGATAACTTGGTAGAGGGCTTTCAAGAAAGGAACAAACAACTCATCCATTATTCCCTGTTGGTAAAATCTGAGGAGAAGTCGTTTAACATGCCTCAAGTTACAAGGCAATGAAAAAAATCATACTTTAACTTACACATTTTATAGAAACATCATTTGAAAAATGTATAAAAGAGCTATATGTTCTGTATCACGAGACATATTTGATGAAAAAAAGAATATATAAGAGCTAGATTTTACTTGTATACATTTCAGGTAGAATTCTTTATTCTAAAGGGAACCAGCACAGTGACCATGCTCATATTTTTCACATTCTATATCCTCAGAACTTATAACTAATTACTTTATAGCATTTTGTTCCTTTTGGTAAGAGCAAAAGGACTGCCTTCCCCAGGGACAAAATGGCAGTGTGAGTCACCAAGACCCAGAGGTGAAAGAAATTCTAGTTTAACTGATTTTTAGCACCAGTGTGCTTAAGAAGATCTGATGCAGTTTTGTTTAAATGAAGAGTCCTGGGCTCAGCTTGAGAAATTCCAACTAACACATGTTCTTCATTTTCGTCTGATGACCTTGTCTTGAAGATCCCAGGAATGCATATTTTAACAAGTGTCACAAGTAGTTCTGATGAAGGTGATTCTCTGAGCACACAGGAAAGACCAGCTGAGGGCACAGAGGGCGGGAAGCCGTTTATCAGCCAGGGAGAGAGGCCTCAAAAGAAACCGATCCTGATGGCACCTTGTCTTGAACTTTCAGCTTTCAAAACTGTGAGAAAAATACAGTTCTCTTGTTTAAGACATCTAGTCTGTGATATTTTGTTATGGCAGCCTAGCAAATTAATATAGATTTCAGTAGCAAGAAGGGGATGCTGCTGTAGTAAATACCTAAAAATGTGGACGTGACTTTGGAACCAGGTAATGGGTGGAGACCTAAAGAATTTTGAGATGCCTGTTAGATAAAAACCTAGGTTGCCTTAAAGAGATTTTGGCAGGAATATGGATGTTGAAGGTGATTCTGATGAGGCTACAGACAAAAAACATGTGTTATCTTCTAATAAAAATGAAGAATGACTCTGAAGGCAGGCCTGTTTCCTCCTCAGTTCCAGAGAGTGTGGCCACCTCCTTAGTTATTACAGCGACAGTGTCTTGGTTAATCTGTTCATACACCATCTAATTGATGCCCACCTTTTCTTTATATTGTGGCCATAGTGTTTTTCTAAACTGTGCTCTGATCTGTGTAGTCATACCTCCCTCAATCCCATCCCTCTGCTCTAAGAACCATAAACTGCTTTATTTAGCTGTTAGGAAAAATGGAAACCTTTTAAGATGATCTATACCACCTCAGATGACCTCGCTTCTACCTCCTTCCCCAACCTCATATCACCCTCTCCCTCCATCCCTCCGGCCCAGCCCAACTCGTTTTCCCATAGGCCTCATACTCACAGGTATATACTCTGCAGGGCCTTCGCATAAGTTCTCTCTTCTTACAATGATCTTCCTACCTTTCTTAGCCTAGTTAACACCTACCAATCCTTTAGATCTCAGCACTAAAATCATTTCCTTACAGAAGTCTGACTATGTGAAATTCCACAGTTGTGGTCATTCATAGAGCTGCAAAGTCTTCTTCACGTAATACTGTAAGCTACTCAGAGAGAGGGAACGAGTGTGTTTGTGTTCACATTTGTACCTTTATGATGGGCACTTAATCGAGTGGAAACATAATAAGTATCTGAGTAAATGTACGCATGAATGCGTGAATGAATGAGTGAATTTTAAACCTCAAAGAGAATCTTGCTTCGGATTGCTCATTTCTGTCTGCTTTCATTCTATCTAGCTTTGTTTAATAATAATTGTTAAAACCCCATGCAAACACTGTTATGAGTGAATTGGTTAATTTTTATTTTCATAATCACAATAAATCTGTAAAAAGCCCCCACTTATTTATCTAGAATAAGGCAATTACTGTAAAAGTCATTTCCTGAACATGTTAAGAGGCACTGTCAACTCTTGCTGCTCACTTCAAGTTTGATAGTCTGTGCTGCTAAACATCTCCCTCCCCCCTTTTTCCTCCCTCTCTGTCACCAGATCATTTCTTCTAAATTATTCAACTAAATTCTTTCTCCAAAAAAATTATTATGGGCTTTGAAAAAAAAAAATTTAACCTACAAAAGAGATTATAGGGTGTGAGCCAAACCGTGACATTCACTGGTAGAACACTGTTACTCATTTTTACTCTAAAGCACTATTGTGAGTACTCAGAGCACAGAGGGTGAGCCATGCCAGAGAAGTGGGGTTGCTTGCTTCTCCGAGGACTAGTTATGACTGTACTCTTTGAAACATAAAATCACATGGTGTCTTACCCTTTAATATTGATGACACAACGGCTTGTTGTGTTTTAATTTAGCTCTGAGAATATCTCTGGCATTTAGTATTCCTTCTCCTGTGGCCTCCGCCCAGAAGGTCCCCTCGCAAGGACTCTGTGCAGTACTATTTTGCTAATGCCAGTGTTTTATATGCCAGCCTCTTAGTCACCTCATTGTGTGTGTGTGTTTTCCTCTCTGAAAATATTTTATGGCAAAGGAATAATATCTGAAAAAGAAAAGACATTTATCAAACTAAGGCAGAAAAAAGAAGACTGAGAAGAATTGCCAAGAAAAGCTTTGCTAATGCTCCTTGGAAGGGTCAGTCGCAGAGGCACATCTGAGGATGATGGAATGGCCAGATGCGGAGGCTCCAGCACCCCGCAGAGGCTAACGTTGTGGCCCCTTCCTTTGCTTTTTATTTGCTGTTCTCTCTCTCATCCCATTCTCTTCAAAGCTTGTTTTCCCCTCCCTTATGGGCGCTGACTTTCATTTCGCTTCTCTAAATGATGTGTACTATAGCTGCTGTAACATTCCAATTAGGCCCTTTCCAGTTGTACGTTGAATAGTGTAAAATCTCAAGAGAGCACTTCTCTTGCACCTAGAGAGTAGATGACCCGTGATGGGGAAGTTCAGAGAGATGCAGTTGAGCGGAATCAGCAAGAATTCTCACATAGCCGTGAGGGATCTGCCTTCCAGAGCCTGACAGATGACACTCCTCAGCCGATGAGCCCTAAGGGCTAATGCACTTTACTGTCCCTTTTCTTGGTAGTCTGTTCTCAAGCTGCAAGCAGCTGCATATCATAGGGTTTTTATCCTGTATCATTAGCTGTAATTGATACATTTTGCCCAAGAGGCAGACTTAGTTTTAACATATTCATATGTATTTAATGCATAACAGATTTCCCTTTTTTTCTACATGATTTATAATATGGCATGTTGATAGTGGATGAAACATACGTGTACACTGTTTTCAACATGCGAATGTGCTACATGAGCTCTAGTCATGTCAATTGAAACAATACTTTTCAATCATTTTATTATTGTGGAGTCATTTTATTGGTGGAACCATTTTTACATGGAGTAGAAATCCAACTTAAAAAGCTCCTTAAAATATAAACATTAGCATCATTCTCTACCGAGTTCCTCCTATAATCCTTCACAAGTGCTTGATTAATTACATTCAATTAACTGGTCCAACTTGCTAGACTGGACAAGGAGCTTGGTGACCAGTGTCAACCACCAGGTGACCTTCTTCAAAGCAGAAGAGGACCCTCTAGAAGTCTCATGACCTTTGTGGTAGTTTTCTGATTTAGCTCAGAGTGTGGTAGAGAATTACCAAGTCAAGGAAACACCTTGCCCCTGGGGCACAACTAATTCATTTCCATATATAGTAATTCAAATCGTAAACTCTGACTTGTCCGCTTCAGCCACAGACTCCAGTGCTGATTGCTCTGCTGCTTACAAATTATCTGGAGTCAAGGTCTAGTGCCTTCCTTCCAGATTTAGTTTTGAGGAGTTTTTCGTCTTTGCATCATATATTATAGTAACAAGAGCATGAATTCAATTCAGAAGAGGTGTTATTTTTTGAATAGTAAACTAAAATATCTTCTCTGACAATTTTAATTATACTTTGTTTTCACCTGTGTGTGCTGATACCGAATCTCCATGCAAGGCTTTTTTGTGTGTGTGTTTTCTTGTACCTCCTCTCTCCTTACAGCAGAGTTCCATCAAAAAACAAAACCCCAAAACCACCCCCCCCACACAAGTATGAATGAACTAAAAAAGTCCCTCATTCCCAACTGTGATGAGGTACCATCTGGGCTGTAATCCAAGTTCACAGGAAGCAAATCTATAGGCTTTAAGGAGCATTATTTTTTTCAATTAAACAGTCACATATAAGACCACCATCTAGCAGTATGTAATAAAAGTACTGTACACATTAAAAATAAAATAAAATACAAAAGGAAGAAAAAGGGGAAATGTCATAACTTAGCTGATTTCCTAGCATTCAAGCATGGGTAGGGATCCTGCAGGAAGTCTGGAAGACAGCTATTCCATTTGAACCAGGGATTCAAATTTAGTTCCATCCGAACAAAAATTAAATTTAGTTTTAATTTATGCCAGGAGGAATTTACAACAATTCGTGTTAAATCTTTTTAACTAGGCCACAACAAAGCAAAGTGAAAATTAGATATTCTTTAGTTATAATTAAGAACTGACCAAAATTATCTCTGATTAATGCTGCTTGAAAGCAAAGATGGGTTGCAGATGAGAACGGGCATGACTGTGTTCAGTGCATACTGCACGTCAGACCCTTCTGGAAGTGTTTCAACCTCTGCAGTCCCACCGCCTTTGACTTTCTCTTTATATGAGCCAGGGCATGGCAGAAAAGCACAAAGGAGGAACCTTATCTCTGGAACATAACCGGCTTACTTCTAGATCATTCATTCCTGGAAAACTGCCCCAGGGCACCAGCCTCGAACCCCAGGGCTGATTGCAGTATTGCTCACAAGTTATCAGGAGTCAAGGCCCAAGCTGCCACAGGTTTGCTCATGTAATGATCACAATACAAGTGATGAAGCAGAAACCCAGGGATAGAACTCTACCCAACTCACATGGGTAGGAAACTTAGATGAGAATCTCAGGCTATCAATACAAAGCTTGTTTTTTTCCATCATTCCACACTGTATACCTAGGTGAAGTTCAGAAATCCTTTTCAAACTTTGGGTTGTGTTAATACATGCCACAAGAGATAAAGCTGAATGTTTTATTGTGTTGAAAGTGCTAAATGGAACTCAAAGGTTAATAAGAAAACAATGGAATGGCTTATCTTTCCTTCCCCCTTTTTTTAATTCTCAAACCCTGTATCTCTTTGTTGCTCAATACAGACTAGTAATTAGAAAATCCATAGGGAAGTCTTAGTTCAAGGGTTTATTTATAAAATTATCCCTGTCAGAAAATTTTGAAGTGTTTCATGGATCATTAAAGAGAGTAAAAGAAAATATGAAAATAACATATTTCCTTTGCAAAACTTAACATATTTTTGAGGTTTAAGGGACCCTATTATTAATTAATCAATTAATTAATTAACTAACTAACTATTAACTAAAGCCATGGTATGGGAGCTGAAGAATCTAGTATATTTCTGTAACTTTTAGCTGGACATGACCTGCTTTGATGAACAGTAGCCTTGGACTCCTTACAAAGAATGCTTATGTCTAAGTCAGAATGCATTTGTGTTCCTCTCTGCTTACATATAGCTATGTACATATCATTTCAGTCCGAAGAGATCTTTTTGTTGTTGCTAATTTAAGGTGATTAAAATGGTTTTTATTGGCAGTAATTTTGCAATTCTATTTACAGTGTTTATTATCACGAGGAATTGAATATAAATACATGACAATTAGCAGTGTTCTATTGGGGAAGACAGAAAATTATTTGTCCTAATCTGGAACTTTTCTGAGATCCATAATATGCATACACTAATCCCTTTTGCCCTAACAATAGCCCTGTGTGAAGTAGCTCTAGGGATTTACAAAGGTTAAAGAGGTAGTCACAGCAGGAGAGTGACAAAGCATATAGAGGAAACCTAAATTCTGCAGCCATTTAGCAGTTTTCCCCCATTAAATCACAGTAGCATAAAATTAGATATATAAAATCACCTCATTGCATTTATTTTTCAACTAGAGTTTATATATTTTCAAAGTGCCAGGAAAAACTCCCCAAATCTCTCTTCTTGTTTTCTGCTATACTGGAAATCCTATGAGAACTTCCAATTACATATTGGCAATTTCCATTTTGATGGACAATTTAGGTACAGAACTTTAAAAACATCACTCCTGAAAATAATTCTACTGAATGAGTGGAGATACTTTATCCATTAGCCACCCTGTGTTACTAAATGGATTACTCTTCTTAATTAACTTGGCGCTTCTCAGTATATAAAGAAACAAACAATGATTTTTAAAAATATTTCTGATTTTCAAGCCTTTATTTCACTTTCTCAGTTTTAACCTGCCAAAAATGAAACAAATGCCTATGGAAAGGTAATTACTTTTCTTCTTCTTTAACTTATTTTTAATTAACTTTTAATCTATGCTGTTACACAGGGAATATCTCTTAATACTAAATGTGTCTAAAATATAGGAGACAGAGATTTAAATGATTTGGATAAACATCTGCCTAACACAGAGGCATAAAAATTACAAAATTAGGAGATGGGTGGCTGAGTGCCAGTTGTAGCTGTGAATGAAAGATATTGCCTTCAATTTTTTAAATATTTTGCTTATAAACAAAGCAACTTAATAAATGCCTTCTAACCATACCATACTTATTCTGGGGACTATTTCTTGGTTTATCCTACAGAAAATTGTAAAAAATCTTTTGGAGGCGATATTGCAGAAAAAACAACTATGCAATCATTTATGAGATGCATGTTTTCATAGAGAAAAATCAATAAGCTGAAAAGTTTAACTATAAAGTGAATCACTATTGTTGAGTTGGAGTGCATTCTGTCTACAGTAATTTAAAATAATCAGTTCAATGATATGATTCCTGGTTGGTGTTCAGATAATTACTATACTTATGTCCAGTAATTTTCATCTATTAAATGGATTACAGAGTGGCAAGTAAAGACAGGAAGCTTCGACTCTGAATACCTCCTCACTATTTGTGTGTAATTTGTCTTCTAATAACTAAAAGAATGTGACAATAAACTCCATATATACAAAATAAGCACCATCCTACATTCTTTATGCATGCCCAGCTAACCGAAATGTCTTGAATGGTTTTGCACAGGATATAGATGATTAAAACACCTTGGGGCACACACATACACACCGGGGGGGGGGGGGGGGGGGGGGGGTGTGCAAGCCCTGATCTTTCTTTTGTTTCCAGATCCCATTGAAGTAAAGGAAGAACAGGCAAACTCATGACTATATTTATGGAAATCCTGTGGGGAGTAGATGGGGGACGTCACAGATCAGAGATTTCCTCTAACTTCTCTTATCTCTGGATCTCTCCTCCACTTTTTTTCTTTCCCATACGATTCTCATTTTCTTGTATTTTTTTCTCTCTGTTCTAAGTTATTTCTTACCCTTGATCTTATCATTACAAATAACATCTTGAGCTATACCTGGCCTTTGACTTCCTTCAAATCCTTATCAGCTTTACTTTGGGGAAATGTTTATGGGATTTTGGCTCACTCGCCATCCCTCAGGTGGCTAATACCCTTTAGGTATATATTTTTCTTTGCCCGAGCTTCCTCGCTCTTGGCCTCCCTGCGCGTGGGGGCACCGTGGGCTCTGAGTCACGGCATACTTTCGGCGTGGCGAGGGGTGGGGAAAAAGGAAGGCACCATCTTTTTGCTCTTGGAGTTAGGCTGCTTTATCTGCCAAGCGGGTTGTTCTCTCTTAAAGCATGAAAGTGTAGCTTCCTAATTCTCATTTTATCTGGGTATAAGTAAGGGCCCTCTGTCGGTCACAGGAACTTGTGACATTGGGCTTCCTCCAAGTCTGAGAGAGTGACTGGGTCAGGCGGCCTTCCAAAGACCACACATAGCCGCTGTATGCCCGCAGCAAGGGAGTTTGCAGGCTTCTTTTAACTGATTCTTCTTAAGGGGGATCCCCCCCCATTCCCAGAACATGTGATGCATCCTCCAGGTCTCGCCTGTTCATATGCCCTGGCTTCTCAGTTACTCTAGGCAGAACTGGGTGGGGTAAAGAGCCAGGGATGAGAGCTTAAGTTTCCATTCTTTGTTTTGAAAAGTAGGATGCAAAATATTGTTAAATGTGGTTGTATACCTCTAAAACCCAAGAAAATAAATTGAAATGCTTTTTTTGTAAATAATAAGGGAATTCAATTAGATGACAGGTTACTACATGTCCAAAAATCAAACAGAAAAACATAACAAAACAAAAAGGACCATTAACAATTACAATGAAACAATAAAACTCTTGGAGTGGAATCATTAAGCAGTGTTTATAATAATAAAACTATAAAATTTTCTTGAGGAACAAAAAAGGACTTTTTAAAAGAGAGGTTATCATTTTCCTAGATTGAAATATTTAACATTGTAAACAGGTCAGATCTCCCCAAATACTTCTATGAAATCAGAAAAACTGTTCAAAATTGCAACAGGATTCCTTTTTTGAGGCGTGGGGATGGGGCAGAGAGTTGGAATGGTATAATGTGAAATGAATCTCTCATATCAAATACAGTCCATATGAGAAGAGTCAGAAAATTCTTTCCAAATATAAAATATACTGTAAAACTATGACAATTAAAATGTGAGATACGTAAAGGAATACATGACAGAAACAATGGTTTTCAAGACACTGGACGTCAGGCAATGGACAACTTTGATAACTGAGTGATGGGAACGAATTAGGGGAGCCCCAAGAGGAGTGCCTATGTCAGTAATATATTTACCACAGTGAAACCAACAACTTCTGATTATCTGTAAAAATAAACAGTTCTAAAATTACAAAGGAATTTTGATTAAAATTTATTATAAGTCAGTTACATGAAACTGACCTATAATTATTGTATCACAACACTTAGAACAACAACTAGAACACAGTAGGTACACAATCAATAATTTTGAACTAATGAAATTGGGGGGAATTTTGTCATTCTAAATATTTATAATGAAGAAAAATAACTTATAAGGAGGAAAGGACAGAAGCAAATGACATGGAGAACTGTTAGCATTTAAGAATAAAAGGAATTAAAATTTACTAGACTGTAATCAGGTAGGGACAATTGATAAAGAAAAGGCTGGAAAGTGCCAGAATATTCCATGATATGCCTATTTGAGGTGTCACTACATAGTGATATATTTTGAATGCATAGATAATAATACAGCTCTGTTTGTTAACAAGTTAGATCACCTAAGTTTATATAACTAATAGAAAATATTTTCTCAGGTAATTTTGTGCATCTTGAAATATTTGAGGGTCTAGTTAAAATATGAAACACTTTCTTAAGGCCAGACATAACAAGTTACTGATCCTTCTCCGTTAAATTAGGGGACTTTGCTTTGCCTTTGAAATATCACTCTGGCCCGAGTCAAGCAAACAAATAATACTTCACTTTCTCTTTGAAGCCACTCCCTCTCCAAACCTTGCCACCCACTTTCAAAGTATCATGTCACGTTGGACTCTGTGTATATAATGTCCTCTGGTTCACCTCATCTTTTCATTCTTTCTACCAGTTAGTTCACTAGTGCAGATCGTCATCTGCTGAACTGATGAAATCCCCTTCAAATACTCTCCTTCTGCTTGAAGTCCACTTGACTGATCCCCCTTCCTGGCGTCATCAGCTCTGTCTTCCTAGAACTAGGATCTGTTCATAAGTCTTGCTAATTCCACGTCACTTACGTTCAAAGCTTCCTCATAAAATTAAAGAATCCCAGAATCTTGCCGCAGCAACCTTTCCTGGCTCACCTTCCCCACAACCCTAGAATACACCTGAACTATAATCATAAGGAACGTTTTATGACTGCCCCCAAATGCCAAGCACCATCTCACACTAACCCTGTTTTTAAAATGTTGTTATCTCCTTCATCATCAAAATCCTCAAGCACCAAGACTCAGAAAAATGCTGTCTTCTTCACGATGCTTTCCCTGGTCTCCCCACTTACAGTGAACCATTCCCATCCATCTTTATTCACACCTCTATTTGCTGCATACCCACCCCCCATCATTTTTTAGGTGGCATCATGGGTTTCCTTATTGAGCCTGAATCCTTTGTGGACAAATACAATGGATTATTTATGTTTTTCTCCTTCACCACCTATGATAGGGCAATATTTACAGAAAAAATCTCCAATACAATAAATATATGTTGTTTGCTGAAATATCACATACCCTAAAAAAAACCAGAATAAAGTATTTTTAAACCTGCAGAATAAAGATAGCACAAGGGAGAAACATAATCTCTATATTATAGAAATGGAACGTGATAAAACTTGTATTGATAACTGGGTAAATTTAGGTGGATTTCATATTGGAAATAAGAAATAGAAAAGCTGAAAGGCAAATAAATCAAAATTATTTTTTGATCTCAGGTTTTCACAGAAAAATTATTTTCAGGTACTCAGCTTGTCTGCATTGGAAAGGAGTGATTTTGTTATTTCCAGAACTGTCATCCTTTGTTACAACATTGTCCTTCACCTACTGTGATCTCCGGGGGGTTTCATGGATCGCACACCAGGAGCTGTGGACACAATGGCAGGGAGGTCTTGCAGCAGAGGAAGGCCTGGTAATCAATCCCCCGCTTCCAGGCGGTGCAGTTTGGCTCCTTTCGCATTAGCTTTTCAGTGCTCTGTGTGAAGAAAGCCTCCAGACAGTGCAGAGGGAGGAAGAGCAATAAGACCAGTGATTACACATCAATCACTTTTATTGCTGCCAGAGCCGGTAGCAGAACACAGATGATAGACAAAGCGATGGTTTTGTTCAATAATTGAGTTGTTTCTTAGGGGAGAAAAGGAAGTCTTTTCAATATTCCACTCTTTTAGAAAATATGTACATTGTTTCAAACATTAAGTGGCACCAAATAGAATTATAAGTTTAATAGAGGATTTTATTGAATTCTATAAGGCAGATTTGATTAGGTTTGAGAGAGGATCAGCTCTGCTGCAGGTACAGAGCCAAAAACATCTGTGAAACCTGTACACAGGAAAAAGAAAGGTGCACATTTCCTAAATTAGGGGTAATTCATGTAAGGCACTATTATTGGGTAAATTTAGAAAATGCACTTAAAACTTGAGCAGAGATAAGAGAGAAATTTTGTGCACATAGATCTGTGTGTATATTTCTTTCTGAAAAGCACAGCAGTTATGACAGTGCTATCAGAATGATGTAAAAGTCAAAAAGCTATTTGGATTTGAATACAGAAGAGTCTCTTCAAGGTGGACCTTGCTAGGACTTTGTTGAAATACCTTTTTATACTAGCAAATGTTTCTAAATAAAGACCATTTTGGTGTTTTTGTTTGTTTTATGGGGCCCTGCATCCCCCTCATTCTCTTACACCATTACCACCCAAGTAAACTCATATTAGTGGTAAGTAGGAAAAAGGAATAGTATAAAACAGCCTTCAGGGGCCAGACAGTATTTACCTGGAGAAGGGGATGCAAAGCTACAAAATAATGTAATTTTTTTAAGTAGAATTCAAATTACAGATTAATTCTCAATTTTTTTTTGAAAAGTGATGAGAGAATATTCTGTCTGTGTAGAACCCCCGCGGTGTAAGGGAGAGCGCCCCATGGCACAAGGCTGGAATTTATTCCCACAGCCTCCCTTGGCTTCTGTGACATTAGAGCTAGTCGCTTGATTTCTGGAGTCTTCTGATCATATTATCAAAAGCAGAAACAATGACACAGATTTTTGCCAGGAGACCATGAAAATATTGGAATGGTAAACCACATGTGACTATATTTTAGTTGTTCAGTATTCCAGCTTTGTTATTTTCCTGGAAAGATCCACGCCCAAAAGGAAATTACAGAAAATGAGCACCATTGCTGTGCACTGTGCTATTAGATATTTTCACACAAATCATTATGCTGAACTCTCGGAAAGAGCATATTTAAATGGGCGCAGGGCCTTTATTTGTTCTAATAAAACCCTAATTTGCCTAAGTTCTATCAGTAACCATGGTTTCCACACAGAACTCATGGAGGTGGCCGTAGTTTTTATTTCAAAATAAGACTCACTGTGGCACAGGGTCTGACTCAGAGCTTTTCCTAGGTATACAAAGAGGATAAATAAAAATGTAAAAGGAAAATCACTAAACTGTTCCTTGATAACTAAATGGTTGATCATAAATTGGAGTGTCTATGCAAATGAAGTAAATAATTAAAAACTCCAAGAACAGCATGGACTAGGTGGTTGATGACTGGCAATTATAAAAGCTGCATTTTTAATATGCATACATCTAAGGAGCCAGTAAAAATTAGCTCCCAGACTAATGGACTTGCCTTTCTTCTGAGGCAGAATTTTAATGAGAGCATTATTTATAACAGAGGCCCAAGAATCAGGGTATTCTTGCTCAGTCTCATTTTTTTTACTCCCTGACACCTTATCCATTAAACTATGAACTTCTTTCCAGAAGAATAATACTTATGCTCTAGGAAGTAAAGGTCAAAATTACATCGGAATTTAGTCACACTATATGTACTCTGAAGATGTGCCACTTAGGAGAAAAGAAATTATAAAGCCTGTTTCTAAATATCTAAGTAGTATGTGCTTCTTTTATATATATTCCACATTAATTAATTGCATTCCATGTAGTGTTGCTCTTGATGCTACATAAATTGCTATTCTTCCACAAATTTTCTGTGTGATGAGGTTATTTCCTACATAAGATGACTGGCAATTAAAATTCCTTGATACTAATATTATTTAGCTGTTGAATTCTTTAAGACCATTGAAAGTGTTGCATTTTTCCTTTGACATGCCTTTTTTAAATTATTATTTTTTATTTGCAAGAGAGAGAAACATTGATTTGCTGTCCCGCTTAGCTGTGCATTCATTGGTTGATTCTTGTATATCCCTGCCCTGAGAGCAACCTTGATGTATCAGGACAACGCTTTAACCAACCGAGCTACCTGGACGGGGCTGACACACTGTTTTATTATTGGCAGCCTGTATTATAAGCATCACAGAATTATTCCGTGCTCATAAATTTAGATTACCACTTTCTGGTCCTAGAATTTTAATCAGAGCTACCTCTGATCTTGCTTCCACAGCCCTTTCCCACAGAGCTGTGACTAAGCAAGAAATGTTTGGCAGACAGTGTCCCTGGAGATGTTATTGGCTGTGTGACCTCCCACCAAAACTATGAGTCAGGCAAAAGCCAAGTCCAAAGATGAGCCAGAAGAGTGGTTTACTCAGAGCAACTTTAAACAGAAATTCTCCAGTCCCCTAGCAATTCCATCCCTTCACCTTCATCCCAGCATGGACCTAAAATCTTAAGGCCAAGGGACAGGGGTAGAGGAAGCACTGTCAGAGGGAATGTGATAAACAGGCCCTCATTCGTCCTTCTATTTTCTTTTTTTTTAAGCCCTTCAGCATTTTATAACTTCTGTATACATTCTTACATAAATGTCAGTTTTTATTCTCAGGATTGTGGGTCCCTCTTTGATGTTCGACATCAGCCAGCAGGCAAATGCCCAGGCTGTCCTGGATTCTTCATATCAACCAGAGCAAACCCAGGGTGTTCTCACTGGGCGTCTCTGTTGAATTCCCTAAACTGTACCAGTAGCATTGCTTTCTAACATTGGATTGTGAATATAGTTAAGTTTTCATATATGTCCGCAGTTTTTTTTAATTGCCTGTTTTGTTTTGTTTCCTTTGCATACTTTCCTATTGGGTTTATTTCTCAGATTGATCTAAAAGAATTCTTCATATATTAGGACTATTACTTCTTTCCCCTCTGCAAATATTTTCCAGCTTATCACTTGCCTTTCAATTTTTATGTTCTTAGTGCATAGATGGTTTGTTCTTCTGTATGACTAATATATCCATATTTTCCTTAATGTTTTCTTCCATATTTTTATATTTAGTAAAACTATCCCTACTCTGATATCAGAGAAATATTTACTTATATTTTTCTGAAGTTCTGGTTTGTTGTTTTTATAGCAAATGAAATTTATTTGATGTATCGTATAGGGTAGATCTGTATTTATTATTTGCCAAGTACTTAAGCAATTGTTCAAAGACCATTTATCAACTAAAAGTATTTCTCTTCTGCTTTGACAGTTATATATAATATATTTATATATTATAAATAAATATATATTATTTATAACCTAGTAAATAACTACAATACACTATATATGAATCTATTATTAGGATTCTTAGTCTGTTCAAGTCATTTGTTTTTATTCCAATATCAGGAAATGTTATATTCTGAGAATACTACAGAATTATCAGACAATAAGTATTCAGTTTTTTCAACTGTCTTTTTAGCATCAATTGAGCTGATAATATAGTTTCTATCTTTTAACATATCAATATAATCATGTGATTTTTTAAAAAATATATCTTTATTGATTTCAGAGAGAGGAAGGGAGAGGGAGAGAGAGCTAGTAACATCAATGATGAGAGAGTCTTCATTGGTCAGCTGCCTCCTGAACACCCAGACTGGGGATGGAGCCCACAACCTGGGCATGTGCCCTGACCGGGCATCGAACCGCGATGGCCTAGATCCTAGGTTGAAGCTCAACCGCTGAGCCACGCCAGCTGGGCTAATCGTGTGATTTTTAAAATAGAATTTCTAATATTTAACTGTTCTTGCTTTTCTAAAATAAATCCTACCTGGTTATGGTTCTATTACATTAACATATTACTAATATTCTTTGGATTTCTGTGCATGTAGTATAACTGAGAATGTCCTATAGTTTTCTTTTTGATCTGTCATTGCCCAGGGTTTTATAAGTTCTTTCTTCTTGATTCATGAAATGAATTGGAAAAGTAGCTGAGTCAATGTAGACATTTGGTGCTTCCCTTTCATCTGCCTACTCAGAATCTGCAGAAATAGCCCAAGAGTGAGAGCGGCAGGGAAAGTAAAGGCTGGGAACCAGGAGAGGACCGGTCCGCATCCAGGAGGCCTGGAGTAATCTCTGCCCTACGTGGTGCATATGGCAACGAAGGAAAGAACTTCATGACCAATAACTCTCAACTCTATGCCCAAGAGAACAGAGTGATATCTCAGGGAGAGAGTAAAGAATATGCAGGCAGGGCGCGAATGAAACCCCTCACTTGAACGGCTGAGGCGTGAAAGAACAGGGCTGTGGGCAGGTGGCCCTGCAAACTTTTACCACCGCTGCAAGAGTGTGGCTCTGCCCAGCACGTTAAATCGGAATGCAGCCAGGTTAGACCAAAGCCTCGGACAGCTGAACTTGCCCCCGCGTGGGATGAAAAGCTACAAAGAATTAAAAATACCGTAAATTATATGAGGGATGTGGAAGGTGAACTGGAGACGATCGCGGGGACGCAGGGCAGAGAGGAAATGTAATGGAGACGGCCGACAAAGGTCGCCTGCCCCGTAAGTGTCGTGGGAAGCTAAGGCTCTGATTTTCCCACGGTGACCCACTGTGAGCCCCTGCAGGAAGCTGGGAGAAGTTGACAGATGTCTCCATGTTTACTGCGCTTACTACACTGCCAGTCAGTCAGTCACTTCCCTTTATTGCCATAATGGACTGTAAAACTTCTCTAAGATTTTTTTGTAAGTGAATGGTATCTTTCCCTCATTTTCAGTTTTCCCTTTTTACATGTAAGATGAAGAACCTAGTTGCTGCCTTTGCTCATCATATCCTTGTATTTATACCTTATATTTTAAGGCAAAAACACAGTCACTTAGTTAAAAATTCAACCAGTTGTCTCAAAGATAAATTATAACTAATATTAAAATTCTTTAGATTAGATTTTAAAAGTTAGTGAGATTTTTTCTTTGGCAAAGTTACAAATTATAATGATAATCATTGGCCCTTTATACATTTTACAAAAGTTGCTGAATATGAGGTCAATATGCAAAAATAAATGTTCATCTATAAACTAGCAACAAATTATAAAATTAAATTTAAAGTCAGCTATCACTTAAAGTAGCATTAAAATAAACCCAAGTACCTAGCAATGAACTTAATGAAGGATATGCTTACCCTATACACTAAAAACTACAATATATCATAAGAAATTTTAAAATAACTGAATGTAGGTAGGAATATGCCATGTACATGCATTGGGAGAACTCAGTATCATAAAGATGTGAATCCTTCCCAATTTATAAATTCAGTGCAATAGCAATAAAATAAAACCATCAGTTTATTTTATGGAAAGAGAAGCTGATTCTAAAATTCATATGGAAATTCAAAGGGTCAAAGGGCACACATTTTCAGTTATATGATGAATAATTTCTAGGGATCTATGTACAGCATGGTGACTTTGGTTAGTAACACTGTATTTATACTTGAAATTTTCTAAGAGAGTATATCAGCATTATCACCAAAAAAAGTAACTGTGAGCTGATGGATGTGTTAATTAGCTTGTTTTTGATAATTGTTTTACAGTGTATATGTATATCAAACCATAACATTGTATACCTTAAATATATACAATTTTGTTTGTTTGATTACATCCCAATAAATTGGGAAAATAAGTGACACTGAGGTACAGTGGGAGAAAGGATGTTTTCATAAGTGGTGCAGGACCAAATTTATATCTGTGTAGAAAATAATGAATTATTACTCCAAACTTATACAATACACAGAAATTAATTTCAGATAAATTATAGACCTAAAATGAAATGTAAGGCAATACATTTTCTAGAAGATAAAAAAGGATATTCTAATTATCTGTGACTTTTAGCTAGGTGAAGATTTATTAAACAGACCACAAAACATATTACTACTAAAAGAATAAATTGATAAATTGGATATTATAAACATCAAGAAATTCTATTCATTAAGAACACCACTAGAAAGAAAAGACAACCAGAGTGTGAGAGAATATCTGAAAAGAAAAAATAACACCTAGCATACAGAAAAATAAAGTACTCCTATAAATCATAAGAAGACAATTTCCAATTGAAAAGAAAATTAAGAGATTTGAAGAGGACATTTATAGAAGATATTCAGGAGGCTAATAAATATGTTTAAAAGTATTTAACATCTTTAGTCATCATGAAATGCAAACTAAAAACATGAGATACATACCACTGTACAACCACTACAAAGCCTAAAACTAAGAAAATGGAAAATACCAACTGTTGGCAAGAATGTAGGCAAAGTGGGAAAAAAATATTCATATAGCATTATTTGTAATAGCCATTACCTAAAATAACTTATAATGTTCATCAACAGTAGAATCTATAAATAAATAGGGTAGTGTCATATATTGGAATACCATCAAACACTGAAAAGTAATGGAATACAAAACATGGATGAATCTTATAAGCGTAAATTTAAACATAGAAGAGTACATAAGTAGTAAGTCCATTTATTTAAAATTTAGAACCAAAAAAAACACCTCATGTGTACAGATAAAAATCAAAATAGTAATTACATTGTGGGGAGATCGTGATCAGGAGGGGCATGAGGAAGGCTTCTGAGTGCCAGAAAGGACCTATTAGTTCATCTATGTGTTTTCACGTGGCATAAACTCATCAGTTTAAACATTTATGACTCAGCACTTGATGTGTGCATATTATATACGTCAATAAAAGTACTTTCTTACAAAATAAAATAGAAGTACTTTGTGTGCAGAAAGATACTGCACATCCTCAGCAGAGAAATAAAGCACACATCCTTACGACAAGAGTAAAAATTCAAATGCAGCCCCTCTCGTTAAGTCCAAAACAAGGAAATACAAACATGATGATAACTAAGTGAAAATGATTTATTTTTATCTCAATGTACATTATCATAACTCTGTATATCTTTATGTATTGTGCTTAAGGAAAACTGCTTTCTGATGTCTGCGGAGGGAAAAACAGATTGTAAATTCAAGAACTGTGCTTGAGTTTAGACTTTTCAAAAGTAATTGTTAATTTTCTTAAGTAGAGATCTGTGCCTTGATTACAACTGATTAGTCAAAGAAAATTTCTTTCAGTTGTATTTCCTTATATGGAATAAAAAGCTTATGAAAATAAGTTAAGCACATATCTACATTTGGATGTATTTTTATGTATTTAAATATGTATTTTACATAGGAAAGTATAAATTAAAAACAGTCACACAAAAACATATATTCAGCCTTAAATGAATGGAAAAGGCTGGTATGGATAATCTAAGAATCATATTCATTTCTATTTGAATTTAGAATATCTTACATGATTCTTAAGGCATATTTATCATCTTGATTAGAGTTTGTTTAGCCCAATATTAAAATTAGTCTGCACTACTTGAAGACACAGCTCTTGATCTTGCAGAATTATATCTGCACTATATTGGATAACAGAAAGAAACTATCTGGGGATTAAGGATTTTATACTAATATTCATCCAAAAATATCAGCAACGTACTGGTAAATGAGAATTTGCTGTAAATTAAAATCAATCACTAAAATAAGGACATGCCTGAAGTTAAATGCAATTACAAAATTAGCCCAAAGTGCAAATTAGGATAGCTCAATTAATTTTAATCCTTCTTAGTTTATTCCTGTGTGCGTGTGTGTGTGTTGAGAGAGTGTGCTATAAAAAAAGATCACGGCTTCAGATTCTGGCAAACAAGTGTTCAAACTCTGTATCTGTTACTTTAAGGTGTTAGCGAGTTACTAGGCCTCTCCAGTTCTTGTAATAGCATGTGCCTTGGACTACAATTGTGGGAATTTTACCACAATGGCAAATTAGGTCTTAGTTTGCTTTTGGTGGGGCAAACTTACCAAGTAAGCAGGGGTCATATCTAGAGGTGGGGATGTGTGTGCTGGAAGATGATGAATTCAGTGTACGATACAGTCGTGTAATGGGAGCGTGAACTCGTTCTATGATCAATAGCAAGTTGAACCTAGAGAGATCTGGGCTGGAAATGTAAGCTAAAGGGTTGTCCTGCCTCCATGACAAAGGCATGGGCATGATCCGAGGGCCCTCGAATGAGGGTGTGTTGTGAGAAAAGAGGAGACCCTAGAGTGTAGAGACCTGGTAACGTTTAAGGGAGTCCGAGAAGAAATTTGTTTGGGGTCTTATAATCTGATGGTATGTCCCATCCATACCATTTGCTTCCATGTACAAATAAACAGGAACAAAATTTGAGCAACGAGGGAAAAATTGTTTAATAAAAAGAATGAGTCACACAGTCTCTGGTACGGAAAGTCTGGGTGCCCAGAGGCAGGATCGCATTGTCCTTCGTAAGGGACTGAGACCAAGGACGAGAAGCCTTCGGGGGCGCTCTCGGCCTCGCCCCTGCCGCCTCTGTGTCGGTTTCAGCGTCTACGCAGCGCCGCTCCGCGTGGTTTCAGGTCGGGCACAGCGCCGGCCCCCCGCGCTTAGAGCGCCCCCGGCCCCGGCCCCGGCCCCGGCACCTGCGCGCCCCGCGCTCGCCCGCCGCCTCCCGGGCGCTCGGCCGGCTCCCCACCGCGCCCGCGCCCGCCCTGCTCTGCGCGCGCTTAGCTCTGCCCCGTGCGTGGGACCGAGTCTGCCCCGCAGACTCCGGGCTCCACCTCTCCCCAGCCGGGGGGCCAGTCCGGCGTAAAAGTAGAATCCAGGTTGGGGAGCCGAGTTTGGGAAACGGGCTTTATGTGAGACACCCCCCCAACCCCCCCCGCAGCTTCCCGGGTGGCCCCGTCCCACCGCCCGCGCCCAGCCACGGCCGCTCACCCCGGTGCGCGAGAACCGCAGGTTTCTGCTGCCCCTGCCCCGCCTCTCCTGCCCCTGCCCCGCCCCGCCTCTCCTGCCCCTGCCCCGCCCCGCCTCTCCTGCCCCTGCCCCGCCCCGCCTCTCCTGTCCCTGCCCCGCCTCTCCTGCCCCCGCCCCGCCCCGCCTCTCCTGCCCCGGCCCCACCCCGCCTCTCCTGCCCCCGCCCCGCCTCTCCTGCCCCGGCCCCACCCCGCCTCTCCTGCCCCCGCCCCGCCTCTCCTGCCCCGGCCCCACCCCGCCTCTCCTGTCCCTGCCCCGCCTCTCTTGTCCCTGCCCCGCCTCTCCTGCCCCGGCCCCGCCCCGCCTCTCCTGCCCCCGCCCCGCCTCTCCTGCCCTTGCCCCGCCTGGGCCGCCCCACCCGGGACACGGGCACCCGCGCTCTGAGCCCGCAGGGAGCACGCGCTGGGCCGCAGTCCGCCTGCCGCAGGCGCCCGCGCTCCCGCTGCGCCCTCCGAAGCGCCGGGACGTGGCTTCCAAGGGGCAAACTGTAGCCGGGCCCACGCCCTCCTGCCTCGTGGACACTCGGTCACGGTTTCCCCTGGCTCCGGGGCTCGGGAGCCCTGCGTGCCAGGGCACAGCTGCCGAGCAGCCTGCGGTCGGCGTGCGCGGGGTGGTGGGGGGGGGGGGGTGGGGAGGTGCCAGGCGCGCCCCCTCGGCCCTTGGGCCCTCCCCCGCCTCCCGTCCAGCCGCAGCCTGGGGCTCGCACCCTCGGAGCAGCACCCGCGCGGTCACTCACCCGGGTGACATCGGTGTTCAGATCTTTCGGGCCCCTGACATTTGCCCTTCCATTGTTTCTTACAGGCCTTACGCAGATCTAACCATAGTCCAGAGTAAAGGTAGTCATAACAAGACAGAAATCAATAGTTAAAAAAACCTCATGAATATACTTCAAAATTAGATCTTTCAACCACTGAGAAAAAAGTAAATAAATCACTGTGTAACTTTTCTCCATGTCACCTCGCCATCAGAAGGCTCTGTTAACTGCCTTCCTTCCCCTTTAAGGTCCTCAGCGAACTGTACGCAGCATATGATGTGCAGAGCACCATAGAGGGACTATAAATATTAACCAAATTATATATCGCTGCCCTTGGCAACGATCAGCTTGCAATCTGGTAGGGAAATCTTTCTATTTGAATAATTCCTTATGTTCTTGCCGGCCGGGCGTGGCTCAGTGGCTGAGCATTGACCTGGGATCTCGGAGAACCCGGTTCGATTCCCCATCAGGGCACATGCCCGGGTTGCGGGCTCCATCCCCCGTCAGGGGCGTGCAGGAGGCGGCAGATCAATGACTCTCATCACTGATGATTCTATCTCTCTCTCCCCCTCTCCTTTCCTCTCTGAGATCAATAAAGATATATTTAAAATAAATAAATAAAAACCTTTAAAAAATAAATAATTCCTTAATTCTGGATTCATGGTATTTAAGATGCTAAGTTTTACTACACTTATAATGTTCTCTTCCTCAGAGCAATTCTTAAATGAACAAGTTAAAAAGCTAGAATTCCAGAGAAAGCACTACTGCAAAAACTTAATCATCCTGTTTAAATTCTCAATAAAATTCAGGCAATACCTAGGATCCGGCAATTCCTGTTGAAAAGGAATGCTTGGGGCAAATTGGAAAAGTAGCTAAGAAGTTTCCTGTTAGCTAGATGAAAAATAATATGGGGTCTCATGTAAATCATAGGTTTTTGTTGCCTATTTTATTAATTGCCTTCTTTTAGGAGTTAGGTTTCAGGCTCATTAGAATCTAGGAGCTGGAAACCGGAGAGAGGGTGCTGATTCTTTCAGCCCCAACCAAGACCCTGATCTTTGTTCCTGTTTTAGATGAGAAAAGAGAGTTTAGAAAAGCAAACTAATTCTTAGTTCAAGCAGTTATTTAGGTCTCTAAATTGAAGCAAAGTAGTGCAGTTGAAGAAAGATGGGGTTTGCAGGCAGTCAAATTGGATTTGTAATCTATTTTTTTGTCACACCTCGCTGTGTATATGTGGCAATTTACTTAACCTCTTGGTGTCTCTGTTTTTTTCATTCTTAAAAGGCTGGTAATATCTATGACAAGACTCGTGTAAGAAATCAAAGACATCACGTAATATTTGAGACGTAAAGTACACCTGGCACATTTATGTATTTTTGTACATAAAATACATGTTAAACAAAAGTGAGGCCAAGCAGTTATTGGAACAGGCTTATCTGGAGTTTTGGAGCATTAAAACCACCAACAGACTTTAGTAAGAGATCTTAGCCCCAGAAGTTTCTCAAATAAGTTCTACAGAACCTTTAAAAGAATGCTAACCACATACAAGATTTAAAATATTTATGAATAACAGAGTAACATTGTTATGCTAATGCTCTTTATTAATCAAACTCTGCAAGACACAAGTTCTTCCGGCCAAAATACTGGAGCCAAAACCAATGCAACCCTCACCAAACAGCTACTTTCCCTAACAGCGGCAAGTTTCTCTAAGCAGAATCACCCCATTTCTAAAACCAGACTCACCAGGGAGGGCTCAGGAAAACACAGATGACTGGACAAGCCCCCAGAGTTCTGATTCACTGGGTCTGGAGAAGATTTCACACAAGTTTCCAGGTCATGTTGATGCACCTGGACTGTTGATCACGCTGTGGGAACTACTGTATTAGGAAATCATCTTTTAGATGCTTTCAAATACAAAGCTATAAAGTAACATAACATAAAGGGGAAAGGGGAACATATTTATGTACATAAAATTAAATAATATAAAGGCATAAATATATATATATTTAGAGTAACCAACAGTCTCCTTCTCCAGCTCCTCACTAAAAAACACAAACTGAGACATCATTAAAATTAGGATCCTTCCAGAAGTAGAACCATACCAAGACTCCAAGATACATAGTGTTTTAAATCTTTTTATTAACTAAATTTTAACTAACACCAAACCCTCTGCTTATTGAATTGCGTCCCTCAAAAGGATATGTTCAAGGCCTGACCCCCAGTACATGCGAATGGTCCTGGATAGTAATATTCTTTGCGGCTGCGATTAGGGGAGGTGAGGTCATCTAGGAGCAGGGGGGGTCCTTGTTCAACGTGACTGGTGTCCTCATAAGAGGAGGAGACAGAGACTCAGAGGGAGAGTCCGTGGCAGACCAATGACTGTTAAAGGCTGCCAGCCATCACCATAAGCTAAGAGGGTGACAAGGAACAGGTTCTTCCTCAAAGCCCTCAGAGCGCACCACCACCGTGGACCCCCCGATTTCAGACTCCTGGTCTCCAGGGCTGCGAGCTAATCACTTGCTGCTGCTTTAGGCCACCGGGTGGTTCATGGCAACCTTAAATAATTCACCTTCCTCACCCCAGTACCTACAGGATTCTCAGCCTACCCTCAAATTTACTTCACCTCTCAACCTTTTTAGTGTATGTTCTCCGCCACTAATTTTGTTTTCTTATCTTTATGAGGCCCGAGTTAAAGAAAGAAAGGATTGAGAAGGGGGGGCAAGTCTGACCCTCTCAGCCTGAAATCACTAGACCTCAAGGAACCTGTACCACGTGGAAAGGCTCTTCTCACCACTTCCCTCTGGCTCCACGTGAGGTTTCTCGAGCTCTGGGCCTTTATTTGTTCTCTCCCCCTAGCTTCAGTTGTCTTGCACGGATAGAGGAACACATTGGCAGGCCTGTAAATCCAGTAGCACTGGAAGATGCACGCCCATAGTACACACAAACACAAAATAAAGGACAGAAAATACCAGCGTAGGACTAGATCTTTGATATGTTTAATATTAATAGTTTAAAATATTTCAAATGAGAACTAAAATTGACAACATAACCACAGCAACTAGACCAGTGCCTAGCAGAATAACACTCATTTAATATTTGTTGCAATAATTAATGTTCTAGACAATTATAAATTTAAAAATTAAAACAAACAAAAGACAAAAGAAGTCGATTACCTGAATAGAGCTTGATAATAGTTCCTGGAAAGAACTTGATAATAGCTACATTGATCTAACATCTCAAACAGGTGCTAGGAGCAGATGAGTTGATGAATAAGTCAGTCCTCTCACCGTCCTTCCAGGGACAGGTGAGACCAATGCTCTTCAAAGTAGTCCAGGACATGAAAAAAATAGAAAGATACTCTGGCCATCTTGTGAAACTGGAATAACAATTATATTGAAATATGGCAAAAAAATACAAGAAAAACGCAGACCAATTTTACTTTAGAATATAGATATGAAAATAATAAAATATTTGCAAACTGAAATCCAGCAGTATATTAAAATATCAGAATCAAGCACGTTACAGAATAGCAATGATTGCTTCTTAGTAGGAAATACATTAGTATTCCTATCTTCTCAAACCCTTCAACTGGGCCACCTCTAATCCTGCGTCTATCTCAGTACCTTGCCAGAGTGATCCATCTATCTAATCTGTAGAAAATTGAATGGAGAGGTTGTTGGAGAATGACAAGAGACATTAGCAATAGGTCCAAACGAAATCTGACAACTAAAAAAAATGAGTCCATTATTAACTTGAAGGAGGGAAAAATACGAAAACAAACCTAATTTTGATATATTACTTTAGTTATGCAGTGATCATTATGAACATAGTCCTAATAATGTAAACACAGAGTGTTCATTTGACTATATATGTTATATTAGAAGCATGGGGTGAGGGGAGATGGGATGCTGTTTTAAGATAGTTTAATAATTATCCATAACAAATAGAAAATCAAGAGATAGCATCTAATATGTATGCATCAGTTAATAGCAGTTTATAATTTCATTCAGAGACATGGAGGTGAATACTAAGATTATGTAAAATAAAACCACTAAAGAAGTTCCAATTTAGTTGTCTCTAGGGAGTGAAATCCCTGAGGAATGGTCAGGTGGCTACTGTTTTTAGTATTATAGTCATTCTTTGGTATTATAAATAAAATCTTCAATGCTTAAATGACTTCAAAGTACTGTTTGAAGTATTTAAACTTTGATTGTATATTTGACGATAGAAGAACTTATAAATAAATTTAATCCGGGTGTGACAGCATTAATTTTAAAATGATATTAATTGGGGACAAAGGTAGAAGACTGGTCTTCAACTAAACTTACTGTGGAATTAAAATAGATACATTTGATCAATAGGTTATTTTTATATTATGTATTAAAAGCATTAGGAATCTATAATTTTTGCTCTGATAACTTCTATTCTTAGAATTTATTCTCAAGAAATAGTCAATATTATATACAAACATTTTTATCATTTGCCTTGTTCGTGCTTTCTTTTGCCACTGAAAAGATTTTCTTTTTCAGTTTTGGTTATTAGCCGATTCACATTTCATACTTAGGCCAATTATTAAGCTGTTTCCTATAGTTATTACCTTTAGGATACTTTAGGGCTGTCTTTGAACCATTTCAGCTACCTGGTTAGCAAATTTATACTTATAACATTTTTCCTCTTAAATTCTCTTTTTGAATAAATGCTATGCTTTCTAAGTCCTGACTTTATCTTGATAAAATAAGGGTAAATCCCATGTTATGTTTTCTTCATATTTGTACCACAGTTGAAGTACATTTATTTATTTTGTAGATTTCAATATCTCCTTCAAAAAACCTTGAAAAAAGAACTCTTTTCCACTAGAAAAAAACATTCTTTATTAAAAATAACAGTAAATTCTCCAAGTGCCCATCAGTAGTTGAGTGGGTAAAAAAGCTGTGGTATACTTGCACAATGGAATACTACACGGCTATGAAAAAGAAGGAGCTCTTACCCTTTGCGATAGCATGAACGGACCTGGAGATTATTATGCTAAGTAATATAAACCAGTCAGAGAAAGACAAATACCATATTATCTCACTTATACGTGAAATCTAATGAGCAAAATAAACTGATGAGCAAAATAGAACCAGAGTCATGGAGCATAGAAACAGACCTACGGATGTCAGAAGGGAGGGGTAGGAGGGACTGGATGAAAGAGGGTGAAGAGATTAGCCAAAGAGCATATGTGCAGAGCTCACGGTCACAGACAGCAGTGTGGTGAAGGCGGGGGGGGGGGGGGGACTGGGAGGAGGTGAGCAAAGGGGGGGGGAGAATGGGGTACACCTGTAAAGGGTCAATAAAAAAAATAAATTTTTAAAAAATTAAAAATTTCAGCAACAAAGTTCTAATTAAAAAAAAAACAGCAACCAGTAAATCCTTAAGCAAGCAATCAAATAAATAATAATGTAAAAAAATTTGGGAATTTTGGAAACTTGAATTATGGGGTACACTGGTGAGACAGTGAAATAGATAACACAAAGAGATTTGTGGAAATTTAAAATCTGTTTCCCCTGAGATGTGATTTGTGTTTCTCTCTTGTTCTTATCAGGAAAGAGCTAGTGAAACTGACTGTGAACTGTAATAGTTGTGTTTCCCTCTGACCTATCCACTGTATTTCCGTGGCATTGTTTCCAATAACTATGCTTCTTGTAAATGCCTCACTTAATGTCTTCCACATGAATTACATGAGGCTGGTGGCTTTGCACAGAGAGGTTTGTTTTGTTTTGTTAATGCGGGGGAACTGAGATGTTTTGTCAAGGAAAGGCACCTCTCGAGAGGACTTTTTGGTTCATTAGATGGTGCCCACTCCACCCAGCCTCTGCATTCTACTTAATTACTATGTTGGACATGTTGTGACAAAATGCTTGTCTTCACTGAAAGAAATTCCCAGTGGGGTTACAGCTTTGATGAAATTGAGTTAATTAAATATAACCTAAATGAAAGTGGTTGGAAAAATATATATAACGATTTGGTCGGTTTTTATGCTACTGGGATCGTTTTTAAAAAACCTTTTTTCTAAATGGCACCCAGATCCCAGGTGAAAGGTTTCCCTTCTCCTGGAAAAAGCTCGTTTCTTCAGCGATTCAACCTAGAACAAAGAAATCAGAAATGCCATGCGCTGAAAAAAATCACAGCAGAGATTTTGTAGAGGCAAGGCAAACTAACATTAATAAATGAAGCTCATTAGGCTTGATTTGCATATTTAACTCATCTTAATTACACGTGGATTCAGCAAATATTTTAAAAGCTGCAATCAGTCTTTCACAGACATGGTTAGTTATTTATATGAAATAAAATAAAAAACAGGAGCCTTGTTAATGATTATGCTTTCAATTTACATGCCAGTGAGAATATTTCAGCAACAGTAATAGAGTATATTTTTCTTTAACAATATATAAACCCGTTAGGTTAAACTTCTGTGGTTTTACAAAGTTATTTTTTTTAAAAGACTTACGTAAACTATAAGTGTTACATAAATTATTATATGAAATATTTGACCCTGTTCAATTAAAAAAGAATCTTCATAAAATTCTTTGACATTAATATTTAAAATTGCTAACTAAGGTAATATCTATAATAGAAATAAGCTACAGGTAATGAGTAGGAGAATGTTTTTCTCGCAGCTGGTATAAAGCTTTAATTCTGCTCACCCTTGGGCATGGTTTGCTTTCTTTTCTGTACCAGTACTTTTAATTGATTATAAAATTTGAAGTAAAAATGCCTAGGACACAATTGCACAGTATAATTCTCTTTAATAAGTTTTATTTAAAAAATTTTTAAGAAGTTTTTAAAATAAGCAGTTATTTTAAGTCTGTACTATAAACAATTACTTTCTAAAAATATGCACAGGAATACTACTTTGGGGGGACATGCCTCTGTAGTGCAATGTGGGTGCTGGCAGGACTACTGAGGTGGGAAGTACCAGGGTGCTGAGCACAGGGAAAAACAGTGCACGTGCACAACTGCATTCTGTGAAACTATCAAGCAGGTGTGAAATTCAATTATTAGGGCTCCATTTCCTAGAGTTTCTCTCCCTGAGGATTCTTTTATAAAACCAAAAATCCTGAGAGGTTAGCACATTTGCTTGAATTAACTTGAAAAAGCAGAGTTTACATGGTAAAGAAAAGAAAGTTGATGAAGGACAAACTTACAAACCTTGCTTAATAGCTTTCCTAGGAATGACCCTGGGAGTGTGTGTGTTTTACTACTTCAAAAATATTTGTAAAATACCTCGCTTGAGCCAGCTCATCTCTGCAGTTATAGTTATGAAGTGATAAAGATAACAGAAGTCATCCCTGCTGTGGCAGAGCTTGCAATCTGATCTGCATATCATTACTCAAAATTAATATTTACTGAGCACTTGCTATGTCCCAGGCAGCAATTTAAGTACTTTCCACGAATTACTTGAATCCTCACAATGATGCCATCATGTAGATACTCTTTTTTAAATCCTCACCTGAGGATATTTTTTCCATTGCTTTTCAGAGAGAGTGGAGGGGCGGGGGAGAGAGGAACGTAGATGTGAGAGAGACAGGTCAATTGGTTGCCTCCCAAACACAATGAGCCTGCAACCAAGGTCCATGCCTTTGGCCAGAATCGAACCATACCCTTCAGTCCTCGGGGCAGTGCCCTATCCACTGAGCCAATCTCGCAGGGCCACCAGGTAGATACTCTTATTATTCCTATTTTACAGGTGATAAAATGGAGGCTCATGGTGTTCCCAAGGACAAGACAAAGCCCAAATTCAAATTCAAGCAGTATTACTCCGGACCCTGCGCTCTTAGTCTGTCTATTTAAATACATGCCCAAATATGTCATAAAAATAAATTTTTCATTTTGAGATTGCACTTAGCTCAAGGTGTATTAACGTAATGTATGTAAATTCTCTATATAATACAATAAACACTGTAAGGTAATATCACAGTTTAACTCTTGCAACTAACTAGTGCCCTAATGGCTATTGCACTCTAAGATATTTTGTGAGTAGTGGAATATAGATCTGTCCAGCCCTTTATTATGGGCTGAATTGTGTCCTCCGAATTCATATGTTGAAGACCTACCCCCCAGTCCCTCAGAATCTGACTGTATTTGGAGATAGGGTCTATAAAAAGGTAGTTAAGGTTAACAGAGGTCCTCGAGACGGGCCCTGGCCCAATCTGCCCGGTTCCCTTGTAAGAAGAAGTGATTAGAACAGATACCCAGAGGGACGGCCGGGACCCTGCGAAGAGGGAAGAAGATGGCTTACAGGCCGAGGAGAGGCTTCCAGTGAAACCAGCCCTGCCAGCATCTCCATCTTGTACTTTCAGCCTCCAGAACAGTGAGAAGATAAATGTTTGTTGTTTGAGCCACACTGGCTGTGGTACTCCGTCACAGCAGCCCCAAACCAGCATGTCTTTAAGCCTCTCTGTGGTGTCAAAGGATGAGACCACCACTCGCTATCTGGAACAGACAAAAAGCCCTGAATTTATCACATACTTAAGTGGGGAAGTTACACTAGTCAGAGTTGCACTCATTGAGCAAAGCCGATTGCTGACTTCTCTTCAGTTTTTGGAAGCGTTTGCTTTGGATGGTGTTGGTTGTAGAGGCAGGCGTGGGTTGGGTCGGGTTGGAAGAGTAGCTGTGCTGGCTGTTGAGGCCGGCTTTCCGTCTCTTACAGAAGTGGAAGAAGGTTAATATCAGGCTTACAAACATGTTCACTGTATTGAATCTTTGGCCAATTGGCTGACTTTCAAATTCTGAGTCTGATGCTATTTGGTTTTTCGAGAAGTGTTAAGTGATTTGTCATTGATTAATTATATAGGTTTAAAATAAGTTCTGGTTGTTTACTTGTAAGCAGGGCTATGGAACTGTTACTAATTGATTGGACAAGTTATAACTAGTTCTAGTGTTTGCTACCATGGCTAGAGGGCAGTGGGGCTTTTCCTGGGAGTGTGGTTATTTTTTATTCCCAGTAGCCAACAAAAATTGAAAAGTGGAACAAGGAATAGAAAAGAAGACTACCAACTAATCTATAAACAGTAATACCTTTTACTTGGGTAGGCACTATGCTAATTACTTTTCAAAAAGTTCTCCAAGTCTAAATAAGAATTTAATATATTACCAATTTCAGATGATAGAAATTAAAAGTTACATACTATATTTAAAGTACTTAGCATAGTATTTATACAAATGAGAAATATTACCAATAACTTTCCAATGAGCTGAGTTCCAAATACTATAATGTCCCTACAGTATCACATTTTTCCACCAGCATGATATACTGACTCTCATTCTAAAATTCACAAGTAATATGATTTCATTTATGCGGGAACTGAGGTAGATAACATGTCAGTAAAGAAAAGTGAATGTATGTGCACAGACTGTACCAAGAAATAAACAAAAGACACTATTTACATTAGTTGCATTTAGGCATGACTTGCAACGGGAGGCTAACTTTTCATTGGATAGTCTTCTGTGATATTTGTTTTTTTCAACCATGTCCCTATATTTCTTTTCTCCAATAAAGTATAGTTAATAAAAAAAAAAAAAAATGTGGGGATCTTTTTCCTGAGAAGGGCATGAAGAAACATTCTGGAGTGACGGAAATGTTCTGTATCTTAATGTGAGTGGCAGTTACACAGATAAAAATTCATTAAGCTAAGTCCCCAGGATTTGTGCATTGTACTATAAGTTATATATTGAAGTCTGTTAAATTTTTTCGAAAGAATATTGAATCCATTGGTTAAATAAATAAGTCATTAAAATTAAAATGAAATTTGTGAACATTAGTTCTTTAATGATTTTGAGGGTGGTATGTTTGGTTACTTGTTTTATGATTTTTTATGATTTTATATTTTATGATTATTTTACAATTTTGTAGTAGGCTTAATTTTTAAGAGTTTTTAAACATTTGTCTTGAGTATTAGGCTCCTGATATGCACTATTTCAATATCTGTCAGCTTTTCATAGTACACTATTTTTGTTGTTTTGTTTTGTTAATCCCCACCTGAGGATATTTTTTCCATTGATTTTTTTTAGAGAGAGTGGAAGGGAGGGAAAGAAGAGGGGGTGAGAGACAGACAGAGAGAAAGAGAGAGGTATCATTTGTTTTGAAATATAAATAAATCCTCTCTGGGAAGAGGAGGGGAAGGCTTCTAGGCTTGTAAACTCCTGGAATGTAAACAAAACCCACAAATGCCTCAGGGAGAGATGCCCTTAAATCTCCCCAAATATCTGTATCTTTAGGGGTGCTATTAATCACCCCTTCACTCGGGTGTAGCACTGTTTGCGCAGAAAGCCCTGACCGTGTAGATACAGGAACATATTCGTGAACACACAGTGCCTGAGAAGGGAGAATGGCAAAGGGTGAGGTCAGGTAGCCAGACAGGAGACAAACAGTGCAGAGCCTTTGGACCTAATTTTAAAGAATTCAGAATTTATTTGGAGTACAGCGGTAATTGTTTGGATGTCTGTAAGCTGGGGCTTGGCATGATCTAATTTAAGTTTCATTGATCAGTCTTGTGGCCATGAGAGACATGGATGGGGAGCGGGGGAGAGGAGGGCACGTAGATCGATAAGGGTGCTCGAGCTGTCACTGTGCTCCATATGACCGCGTCCTGCGCCAGAGTGGTCATGATGGAGGGCGACAGAGGCGGCCCAGCCGGGACCCGGGTGGGCAGGGGCGAGGGATTCTGATTCTCAGGTGTTTGATGGCCTAGGACTTTTGTCTGAACGCCTGTGATGCCATTTACTCGGAGTAAGGATGAAGGTCGGCAGTTGGGAGGCAGTGAGTCCGAGTCTGCTTTAGCATATTATGTGTGACATGCTGTATCGGACACGTCACCAGCAGGAAACAGATGACACCTGAGGAACACTCCAGTTGGATGTCTATAGAAATGTGAACAGGGTTCAGGGCCCGGACACAGCACTCAAGGGCTGGCCACCGTGGGAAGCCAGTTCTACCCTCGGCCTGGTGGGCCAGGGGAAGGAGAGCATTGCTGGGCACGCGTGAGCTCTGGCTGTGGAATCAGGGAGATGACAGGGCCACTGGCAAAATCACAGCCCACAAAGGGGGGGTTTACCTGCCCCCTCTCTCTTTCTGCTCTCCACACCCTGCTGGTGCTTTCCTCTGGCTGAGTCCAGTCGGAGGACAGAGGCCCGAGCGCCCAAGGCGACGTGGTTAGCGGAGAGCAGGGCACGAAGCAGGGCAGGGCCACCTGGGGAATGACTGAGGGACAAACAGGAGGAACTGCACTGATGCCTCTAAGGCTCCTTCCTTCAAGGCCGCAGGTAGATGCTAAGGGCAGAGATGTTGATTTGGAAGTCATCCGCATTTCCGATGGTTTATGTCTCAAGTTGGAAGCTAATATTTGTCAAGCTCCTATTTTGTCTAAGCACTCTGCCAACATCTCACGTGCATTATCTCATTTAACTTTCAAAACAAAACCATGGATTAAATCTCACCCCATTGCGCACGGGTAATGGTATCTTTGAGTTGGTTTTGAGAATTAAACAAGATAACTGAAGTACAGTGGAGTGAAGCACATTTGTTTAAGATTACGTGCCTATTAGGAAGCAGTTCTAAGAATTAAGTCCCAGACGTTTCTATCTCCAGGGCCAGGGATAGGAACCCTTATACCATTATTGCACAGGGGTTCCCTCGCAGAATCAAGTGCTGGAGCAATGACATGTTAGGTCACATGACTTCTTTTTATATGACTCTTCCCTCTTTTTCATTTTTTTTCACTCCTTTGAAAGAAAACAATTCTGACAAGATTTCATCAAAGAAGTTATTCCAAGTTTTAGTGTCCCGGTCTGGGTATTGCTTTTGATTAAGGCTGTTTGCAGACTAGCATATTAGTAACCCACATATTCCCCATACCACTGAAAGAGCAGATTCACTTTTATCTTGGGAACAAAGCTGGAGAGAAAAAGCTTTTTTAACTTTTCTTAATTCATGAAACATTTATCTTCCAGTCAGGTTTTGTTACAGCAGCACAAATGTGGCCCGTCAGCGTTTCCATTATTTCCCCATATTTCCAGGGCTTTTCAAGAGCGCCTTAGAGATTCTACTTTGAATTAAAACTTGGCATTCAGGATTTGCGTCAGAAAACTCCATTTTCCTTACTAATTAATCAAATAGTTTAGGGGCTCGCGATTTAGAAGAGCACCAGATGTAAAACTTTTATTAATGCAAAAACTATTTTAAGCAAATTTGCTACTTTAAATATTTAAAAAATATTAACACTCACTCTACAAGCATAATGTTTTATGACTGTATGATACTAGTTCTCAAACAAAATGAACGATAAAAGTCCCTAAGATGATAATATATGAAAGCTAATTATAACATTTTATACTTCACCTTTTTGGCTTTGTAAGTACTTATTTCCACTTTAGGAATTTAGATGAATTGAAGTTCTCAGCATAATTGATGTTATAACAGTATCAAGATACTGAACCAGGGTGGCACAGGCAGGGGGATCCTGTGAGAGTGCCAAGGTGTTTCAACATATTTTTATGAAATTTAGATTCATGTGGGTAAATTTTGCGGTCTGTGAAAACGGATTAATAGCATGCCTCAATTCTGTAAATAAATATTTGAAAGTTAATTTGCTGGATGCAATGGTGAGGGCTGATTAGAGCCTAGCAGTAAAGCCTTTCTAACTTTGCCTAACTCCAAAATAGCGCATGGATGTCGGATGACAGCAAAGGGCGTGCTGGTGACCCTCTGTGTCTAGTGTCTCTCTTCTGTAGTCTTTTCTGTAGCCGGTCTTCCAGCCTTAGACTGAGGAAGACTAAGGAAGCACAAGGCAGTGAGTGAGAGCTCTGCCCTTTGCCCCTCAATCCCCAAACTCATGATACCCCTTACCCTGCCTGACTTGCCTTATTTTCACAATACCTAGTATCTTCTAACGTACTGTGTACCTATTTATCCCCTAGAATGAAAGGTCAACGGGGACAAGGGTCTTTGTTTTATTCTTGACATATCCTAAGCACCTAGAATTGTGCCTGACGTGTGTTAATTGCTCAACAACAAAACTTGTTGAATGAATATATTGTTGAATTAAATCTGAATTTCAGACCATAGCAAGAATCTACCAACAATATTCCAGATATATCTTTCTCTGGTTCTTCTACAGAACTTGTATTATTTCCCTCAGCTAGTTAAGAGTGCCCTTTGAACATCGGTGGAAAAATGAAAGTCCCCCTCCCCCATCAAAATCTTCTTTGTAATGTGATATGGGCCATTTTTCCTGGAATTATTTAAACTAAAACATGGAAATGTTTGTAGTTAATTTTAGCTTTGTTTAGAAATGATGATCTGACTGGGTAGATGTGAAGTATGGTTTTCACAAAGCAAATGTGTATCTTGTGTTAAAAATACTACTGTACAAGTTTTATAACATTTTTATACTTGTAATGATTTTAATGACAAAATTTGAAAATTCAGAAATTAAAAAATGATCTTATAGCTAAAAACAAAAAAGAAGAAAGGACCCCAAGAACCCCACACCTCCAGCAGTGGTAGAAACCATGGGCTTCACTACTTGACCCCACGGTGTCAAAACTACTAATTGTAAAATGGAGTCATTTGGTGAGAGTTCACCACCAGTTCAATGGTGTAAAAGCAAGGACACTAGAATGTCAGTGTGGATACCAACCCTGGTGGCACACTCATTAGCACGGCCCTGTTTGATTCTGAATGGAGCTGATAGCAAAAGCTAATATTTTCCATCATGACAGTGTATTAATTTTATTATTGGACTAAAACATTGCTTGAAAACAAATAAAATTAATTACCCTTCAATTTCTTTACAAATGTTGAATGGGATTTATTTGACTTTATTTCTGCTTTGTCTTCCTAGGGAAAATGTGAGCAGTCGCTTTATGGTCACATGCATTCTATCAATGATGCCACCTTTACTCCTAGGGTGAGTTGAGTTCTCCCAATTTTTTTAACTCTTTATATATACAAATTCATTTTAATAAAAGAAAATCCCAGAGGGAAATGGAGGTTAAAAGGGTGAGTAGGAGAACAAATTTGGGACTAAATTATGACAATGGAAAAGACATAGAGATAGAATAGGGTTGCAGAAGTGTCAAACACAGACACATAGAGTACACAGTGGTAGAAACGATGAGGAACTCGCCTATTGAACTTAAGGCCACGGAAGCACATTTTTGAAAGCTTCTTGCCCAATCTGGACTTCAAGAAAGTAAGTGTGATATAGACTTGTAAATATTAATGCAGAATCAAAAAAATAACAAAAATGATTGAAAGGAAACACAAGAATAAACACCGTTAAAGAAACAGGGACTTTTTCGGTTAGAACACAGCAGCCTTTAATGGACAGCTTTCCAATTCCTCATGGAACGATTTTACATATTTCTTCATATGAACTGAGGACACACCAACAGTGTTTTTCTGCAGCTTGAGATTTTTAGATATCAGGATAATTTCTCCAACGATGAAAATTGTTAGCACATTGCTTTGTGTTGCTGAGCTAATTGGAGTTATCCTTAAAAGGGTTCAGATAGTAATCATGGAAGAGTGATTTAAGTTTGCTCCTTCTCAGATGAAAGCGATTTGACAAGATAGATGACCTCTCAAGTCCTTTCAAACTCTATGATTTAATTATATCTAACATTTTAATTTGTCTCTAAGTTCACAGTGAAGTGTGAATCTTTTTTTTTTTTAAATATATTTTTATTGATTTCAGACAGAGGAAGGGAGAGGGAGAGAGAGAGATAGAAACATCAGTGATGAGAGAGAGTCATTAATGAGCTGCCTCCCTTATGGCCCCTGCTGGGGATGGAGCCCACAGCCCGGGCATGTGCCCCGACCTGGCATCGAGCTGCGATCTCCTGGATGCTAGGTCGATGCTCAACTGCTTTGCCATGCCAGCTGGGCCAGAGTGTGAATCTTAATTCCATATCCCTCTTCCAATTAGCTAAAAAAAGACATCTGATAGATTCTCTACATCTAATTTCAAAATGACACACAGTAAAATTCAGTCACTATTGTGCTGTTAGTCTTTTAGAAAGAGGCAAACTGCAAACTAAAAGTTGTTTCTACTAAAGGAAGGTTGTTTGCTCCACCTGCAATTATGCCAGTGTCACTATCAACCCTGGAATGTTAATGAGCAGCTCAACTACAATTACATTCTAACAAAGGCATCTTAGTGAGGAATTCCTATTTGATTGACTCTATTGAGCCAATATATTATGGATTAGTTCTAGATACCAAGCAAAATTTTATGTCTGGCATATTATAAAGCCATTTAAGCACTATGGACCCATATAATTTGGATATTTATGCCAAAAATCTATTAAGTGGCTTACAACTTTATGTACCCTAGGAAAATTAAATGGAAGCTAAAATGAAGTAAACTAATATTTTGTAAGTTAGGCATTTTAGTTTGGTAAGCACTATCATAGCTGAAAAAGACACACCATTTACCATCTTAAATAGTAAAATGTAATAAATATGGAAATAGCCAAGTGAGATTTATTGAATCAGCAATCAAGGGAGACATACATTAATTATACATATTTCAAAGGCAAAAGGAGCAGTCTGAGGTTCACTCTCCAGCATCAAGGCGCCTAACCTGGTTTTGTTACAACTTGTTCAGACCAAAATGACTTCTACAGCGCAGTTCCAAGTCAACATACCAGGGCCTCACTGAACTTCGCCATCAATTTCTCTCTTCTTTGCTGTAAATATTTAATAACTATTCAGGAAATAATATTTCATTATGATAACTGATACTCCTAAGTGAAATTTACACTTACTATGTCAATTGATTTGAAAACTGTTTTATTTCACATATCTGCTGAGGAATTGTCAAGAGATTAGGAGGCAGCAGTGACTGAAAGAGCAAAAAGACTTCTAGGGATTTCTTGAGGATGTGGCATTGTGACACATTTCACATTCAAGCAAACTATCAGACAAAGTTGTGATAATACATAGCTTATAAGGTACATATATATCAGGCAGCAATCTGAATTACTTAGTATTAGACTTACTAATTGTTTGATGCCTTTAGGATGTGCAATTATATCAGTTAAAAATGCATTCAGCTATTTATGTAGACATAACTTTAGGAAAATTCTACAATTTTAGATTTGTAAGCAGAAATCACAAATGTAAAATTCAGTGTTATCTAGCTAGCAACCAAGAATCACAGAAACAAATATACAATATACAATATTTATGTATGGTCCTAAAAGCTATGTAAGTTTAATTTTTATGTTATATAGTATTAGGGCTCTGATGTCTTTATTTCTTACTGATATTTCTAATGGAAGTAGATATTTATTTAAAACCTCTTTTTGTAGTAATATGTTAATGAAACATTTTAAGGAACTATGAAAGCTTTTTACTAAAAAGCTTTTTTGTAAACTAAATTGAAGAATAAAAAGAGAGTTGACATTAAATGCTGGAAAAATATTAATAGATATGGACAATTCAATGAATTAAAAGAGAAACAAAACTGTGTAAAAATACATAGCAAGCAAATGAGCAGATACCTATCAGAGAGAGTCTCCATGTCTTCAGTTTTCCAAGAAGCTGACTGATAGTCTGACCAGGGTGGAGATTCCATCAGACCTTGTAGTAGCTCTTGCTGGTCCTCTCCTAGAGGGCTTGCGTGGTGAGGCGGGTGTCCTTACCTCTCCGGGGACATTCACAACTGTCCTAAGTGTCACATAGTCAGAATGGCTACACTCTGCCTGCCTGGTGAAGTCAGGTACAAACTTTAAATCAACTCTATTAAAATACCATTTCATCTTTTGAGAGTATTTGCCTCCATCTTACACATTTAAGCTAGAAATTTAGTCTCAACGCATTGATTGTTGAACAAAATTAGAAGACTGTGTAAGATTGATGATATTCTAGAAGCTCTAAGGTTCTGACCAACTTGTGAAAAAGGGTGTTTCAGACCTACCTCAAGTCCTGTTCTCACTTCCGATTGACCTGTTGTATTCAAATAGCGTTTTATTGATTTTTTAAATGTAGATGTATGTACACTTATTGCAACTAGTTATATAAAATATGGATATTCTGATTCCAAAATGGATCACAAATCTATATTCTGTGGCCTGTGCCAGAACAGATTAAAAAATGCTAGCGGAAACTATACAATCAAACTGTTTTTAATTTAATTAACTTTAAATTTGTGACTCTGAAGTACAAATGGCCAGTCACTGTTGCCCACCATTTAAACTATATTTCTCTAGTGTGTTTACTTTTCCGTTCATTTAGATTACTTTTATACCTTCTTCTTAAATATTCTCATATTCTAGCTTCTCTTTCATCCACAAACTCTCCTCTTACATCCTCAACTTATTCTTTAATGAGAAAACAGAAGTAATCAGGGAAGAAGTCTCACATCTTTCTACTCTACACCTAAACACACAGCCACCTCCAGCAGCTTCTGTGCGACGCTCCAGTCGCCATGGGAGGAGCGTGTCGGCTCCTAAGGCACTTTGATATCCCAGGCTGTCCTCTAAACCGCTTGTTCTTTCACTCTCTTCATTACATTTTCAGTTATTTCTTGTTCTTTCCCTTCTATGGGATTATTTTTATCTGTATTTAAACAGATAAAATGCTCCAAAATTTTCTGTATTTAAAAAGTTTGACATTCCATCTCTCAGTCACTTGCTATCTCACTTTTCTTCATTTCATATACTCTTGATTTTTTCTGTCAATTTGGACTTATTTAAAATTGCTTTTGGTTCCCAATCTGTGAAATATATATGAGAACGTTGAGGCTCTCTTCAAGTTGCTGGTTTAATATTAGATTACGTACTTGTCAGTAAAATTATCTTTATGATGTCAGCTTTAGAGAGTTAGTAGGACTTGTTTGCTGCTTTGTACATAAGCATTTTTTAAATGTCCTGTATAGGCTTAGAAAGAATGTATGTTCTTTTTGGGGGCATCTAGTTTTTTACTAAGATAAAGATTGCTATAACTTATTATTGTGAAAAATCATATGAAACCTGATGTTTTGTTTAATCTTTCACATTATGAGAGGGGGATGTTAAAATCTTCCAGCAGTATTATGGATTTTCAATTTTCAATTAAAAAAAACACATTATTTTAGATTTTCACATTTTCTATTTTCAGGTGCCATTTTATATACGTTGAGACTAAATTGTTAGAGCATATAAGCTTATGACTCATATCTTCCTTTCGAATGCTTCCTTTTAGATGTATGTAATTGCCCTCTTTGACACAATTAAAACATTTTGCCTTAAATTATTTACTTTGATTGTATTTATACGGTATATCTTTTATCATCACTCAATTTCCTTTCTTTTCATAGGTTCATTGGAGTTATTTCTCTTGTAAGCAGTACATACTGTATTAGTTCATGTTTTCAATAAAATCTAAGTCATATAATAGCTGATTTTAACTCATTTACATTTCTTGTGATTACTAATATATTTAAACTCACTTTTACAGTCTTATTTTGTATTCTATTGATTATGAGATTTCCTTGATTTTTCCTTCTTGTGCATGTCTATTTTTAATAATTATCTCATCATAAATTCAAGATAGGTATAGTTAAACCATATTTCTATTCTCCCCAGAACAGCACAAACAACTTAAAACACTAAAACTCTTTTCTAGACTTTTCTTTTCCATATTCCATGTTATTTTCATTTTGCACTTTGGTCCCACCTTGAAATTAGTCATGCAAACAGTTAATACAGTGGTACCTTGGTTTTCGAACGTCTCCGTTGATGAACATTTCTGTTTACGAACACCCTAAACCAGGAATTCAATGCTTCAGTTTTCGAACACACCTCGGAAGTCGAACATTCTACACGGCCCCCACTGAGGGCAAGACCCTGAGGCCCAGCTGTGGGCTGTGGATCCCTCGGTTTTAGAACGTTGCAGACCTCAAATGGTCTCCGGAACAGATCACATTTGAAAACTGAGGTACCACTGTATTTATTAGTGCTACCAATGTTTTGTTTTATTTTTTTGCCTATGATTGACATTTATTTTCCCTTCTTCTTTCAAGGCTTCATTTTCTTCTTTACTGTTTTCATTTTTATTTTTTGAGAATGAATAGACAGGAAACGTTGGTCTTTGTGCTTTTTATTTTCATTCTTCTATTGTTTCTGGAACTATTTTTACCAATCAAAGTCTGCTCTCAGTCTAGTAGTTGATCCTATGTAGGTAATCTGTCTGATATTTCTCTGATACATTTTAATATATTTAATATTTTATTCTTAATATCTACATGTGAATTGATCTTATTTTTGTCTTTCTTAAAACTTAGTGATACACTTCCTCAATGTGTGCACCCTTGTCTTTCTGCAGTGCTGGAGAATCTCCAGTCATGATTTCTTTATTGTTTCTTGCCTGTTGTTCCCTCAAGTCTCTCTCTCCTTTTGACTCTCCTTTTACATTGAAACTTACATTGAAACTTTTCAGTGCTCTGAGTTTAACTTTCCTTTGTATTTCCTATGCTCTAGTTCTTTATGTTGCATTTCAATGGAGTTCTTCAGGTTTGTCTTATGATTTACTAAATTTTATTGGTTAAATCTAGTTTACTGCTTAATCTTTCTATTGAGTTTTTATATTTCTATTACTACATTTATCATTTATAGAATTTCTTTTTGATTCTTTAAATGTTACCTGCCCTTGTTTATTATGTATTGTTTGAGTTCAGATACATATTAATTTTTAACCTTTTAATCCATAATCTCAATTTCAAGTGGTAGTGTTATTTCTGTATTATCTTTTTCCTCCAGAAATTTCCAAAAGCACTTTCTTAGCCATTCATATATGACCTCCAAGTGAACACCACCACTGAAATTGCTCTGGATTTTCATATCGTTGCTTCCATTGATCATTCCTCCATTATTATTAGCCTTTCCTCTCCTAATCACTTAAAACATTCTTCTTGAATCCTGAGAAGTAGTCCTGGTCACTGTTTCTCAAACTACTGTGCTGGATCCTCTTTTACTACCTTACTGCTAAGTATTAACTTGTATCGAGACTCAAAGTTAAATCGTGTTCTCTAGCGGACTCTTCTTATTCAATCTGTCATCTCATTCAATCTGTCACTTTTAATTCAATCTACATGTGATGATTTTAAAATTAATCCCACTCTGATCTGCTATTTAGCATCTCAGCCAAAATTTCTGTAAGAGATATCATTTTAATATGCTAAATATGGAACTCTTTTTTGTTTTTTGTTTTTTCATTCTAACTGGTTATTGTCTCCATCTTGTCATCTTAGTCAGTGTTACCCTGTTTATTGCACTACAGAAGCAAGAGGATCACAATTCACAACTGTCTTTGGATTTTTGTTTGTTCATTTTATTTAAAAAATCTCTTTACACTGGAATGCAGTGAAAAGAAATGAGGGAAAGGGTATTTTAAATGTTTGACTCAGTATCTTTAGCATATAATGTAGTTTAAATTATATATTCACTATTCAAAAAATGTGATGAATGAATGCAGAGTTCTGAACAAATGAAAGAACAACCATTTCATTACAGCATTGTATGACCGCATCTTATTTCACCTTTACCGACCTTCTAAATTCTGTGGATACTGAATTTCAAGCTAAAATTATTTAATTCTCAGGATACATTAGTTGCTCCTTAGAAAGCTTGTATAGCATCATAGTGTCCCATGACTTTGGAGCACTGGAAAATTGCCCAACTTCAGTTATACTTGTCTCCTCCTAGTACCTTTGGATTCTGGCTTTACCATTCATAAGATATATAATCTTGAGGAAATCATTCTGGTTGTCTATAAAAATGAATGATAAAAAGACAGTGAGTATTAGATAATACATGTAATGTGTTTAGCATAGTGCCTGGCAATTAGAAAATGCTATTACTACCACTTCTACTTCTTCCATTCCTATTATTATTGTTATTTTTATTATGATTATAGTCAAGCTAATGTTTTTCAATGATTTGTGTTCAAATAAGTAGAAACAAAAGAACACACAAATATATAAGATGAATATCTTATTTCCATAATTTTATTTCATTTAATGTAATATCAATTTTATAAACATAAAGTTGCAGAGCTTATTTTGTTCTTTAACAGAGATAAGAAAATGGAATTCTAAAACTATATTAAATAAGAAATGAGGCAATTGCATTACACTTGAGCTAAATTCTACTAAAAAATGGATATCAGCCTCCATAGGAATATTTTTTCATTTTTACCTTTAGAATATGCCATTAATAATTAGGCAGTTAAGAGCTTTAAATTTGATCAGAGATAGGTTAATTGCTTTTTCTAATTTGGTTGTATGTGGACATAAATGAATTATTTCATATTATCTTTTCTTTAAATCACAGATAAGCTATTACTTGCAATTAATTACCTACCTAGAAAAGTTATCCTCACTCCATTTTAGCAAAGGAAACTCAAGTTCTGATTTTTTTTGGAATTGTGTTTGTTCTTCAATCTCAAACAGAAAGTACTTAGCATCTCTCTCTGGCCACTTTATATAAAGCAATACAAACAACAACATTTAGGTCATACAGCTATTGATCCTCTGAAGGACAAATGATGTCAGGCAGTACTTATACACCAAAATAATTTCAATTTTGTTTACTTCTTCAGCAATCCAACTTGATGTCAACTACCATTTAGCTGGACCAATATTGATATTTCCTGTCAGTTCTTATTCATTATTGCACCTGGATAATGCATAAGTCATAAATTTTAGGTATGTGGTAAAAAACACCAAAGCAGGTTCTGTCTCTTTGAGGAAACTGGAAACAACAACAGAATAAAATATTAGGAGGCATGTAACATGATTATTTTATTTTATATAGTATTTGAATTATTTCAGTGTTCCTACGTACGTAAAAATCAATTTTATGTCTTTTAAATTAATCTTATACTACGATACCCTTAAACTAATATTTTATGACACAACCTTGCCTGAACTTAAGAAAATCATTTCTGATAGAAAAATTAAAGAAAAGTAAAATAAAAAAAGAATGTGTACAAACAGAAAATAAAAATTAATTCGTAATTACTTTTAAATGTAATAAATTGATAGAGATCTTTTCCCTTTATTTCTACTTTGTTTTGTTCTTAGAAATGTAACAATGTAAATGACAAAGAACAGTATATTTCAGATTATATCGCCCTGCCCCTAAGTTTAACCTTTGGTAACTCTACAAGTGGATAAAGATGCGTTCAAGCATTTGTAGTTTTCTCGATGGTTCCATGAAAATTAGAAGTGAAATGATTATGTCATATTTCTTGATAATTCCTCTTTAACTATAAAACTAATCATTTGTTTTTCTATATGTACAGCCTTTGAGTGACTATTTTTGGCATATATGAAAAATTCAGTATGGCTTTAACTAAGCAACTCTTTACTGAGCACCTACTATGTCTCAGGCACTGCTCTATATATTGAAGGTGCAGCGATGAACAATCGAAGTCCTGTCCTTATGGACTTTATATTTTAGTAAGAACCAGAGACAATAAGCACACAAACAAATGAATAACCTCAAGAATAACAAATGTTATCTAACCAGAATAAACTAGGGTAGAAAAGAGTAATGAGGTGAGAATTGGGGCTTATAATAGAATGGTCAGGGAGGGACCCTGAGAGAAGAATGTTTAAGAAAACCCTGCAATGATCTTAAGAAAAATTCAAACAGAGGCATCAGCAAAGACCAAGTTCCTGAGGTGGTACAAGAGTGGCCTGATGGAGCAACGGGACACATGGAGCCCGCTAGGGTCAGAGGAAGCACGTAGATACTTTACATGTAAGAGATAACTCTTACCCTAGGTTGTTACTGATTAAAATGCGGCATGGTTGAGGCCATGTTAAAGTAACCCCATAGCATTATCTGTGGCTTCAAAAATGTTTATTCCTAAAAAAATAAATGCCCCACTATGGCCAATATAATAGATGTTTTTGGCTGAGTAATACCTTAACTTTTTTTTACCCCGTAGCTATTGGCACAATTCTTGGCACAGAAGGTAATCAATAAGTAGTTATTGATTAGGAACTATCAGAAAGTCACTGCGGGTCAGACTCAAGGGGTATTAAAAGAAGACATAGTGAAGACAACGTTTGCTGTGACAGGATTAAATTTATTTTATACTATTGATCTTAAAATATTATTTTAAAGTTTAATACACTTTGCGGACTTCCTATGTTTATTCTGAGCATAGAGCTGCCAAAAATAGTTCAACATATATATTTGTTACTTTTATAAGAAACAATGTCACTGCTCAGAACATTTGGCCATTTAAGCAAGTGGTCTTGCAATACAACTGTCTCATTTAAACAGTTTTCAGAGGACAAAAAATGTTCTAAATAAGATCATAATACCAATATAAAATTTCACATTTTTCTCTAGTCATAATTAACTGTAGTCAGTCTAAACTTTCATGTGATTTAAGAAGTTTTTTAATAAGAGGTTGTTTTACATGTAGATATAACGTCTAATGTACCATCCATTAACTCTGAGTCACATAATTAGAGCACAAAGAATTGTCACACCAATTTACTCAAAAGCGTAATTACAAGATAACTTGATTATCCCCTTTAATGTAATTTTCCCCACTTAATTGCACGTTCCTGGGTGAATGTGACCCTGCGAATCCGTACTTCAAGGAGTGACTGCTCGTTAACATGAAAACTGCAGGCAGGGCAGAAGGATCTGTCCTTCCCCTTCAGAAGTTTAATTTGTATACTCAGAGTGGCCCTGCAGGGAAAATGTTTTCAGAGTTACATCTCCCCACAGATGGTGTGGAATTTCCTGCAGTAGGTGTAACAGTGGTCTCAGGGCCCAGCATGTCAATCAGAACCATGGCTCCGCCTCTCACCCCACCCTCATTCAACAGCTGTTACCAAAAAACTCAAGTTTTCTAACTAAAGAAATGTAAGCTGCTATATTCAGATTGCATTCAGAGACCTAAATGTATTCTATGTTTAGACCTAAACGTATTCTATGTTTCCTAAAGTATTCTTGTTTTCATAATCATTTATTTTAAGAATTGGGAATATGCCTTGACTTGTACTTGGGTGGTTGGGAAGCAAAAGATCCTTTTGTTTCTAACTTACATGCTGGTTGCTTGGACATCTGTTACTCCACCTGAGCTAGAGAAAGTTGAGACCGCAAAGATGGGGCTTGATATTCGAACTGAACAAAGGTGTCCAAAATTTCTCTTAGGTGGACAGGTAGAGGTTTTTCTTAGAAATAGTTGTTTTTCGGTTTGATAACCAAATACAAAATTACAAAAGAAACCAAATCGTTAAATTATCCCTATTATGTTAGGTTTTGCATATCTAAAAATAGACTGTGCCTTTTTGAGTTTGTAACTTTTCTTTCTCCAAAAGGCATTCTGTAGATATAATTTCATATCTTCCAGAAAATATTGTTTCTTTAGTGGAAAAAAAATCTAGCTTCTGAAACATTCTGTGCAAACAGAAGCACAGCCTGAAATAATAGTTCTTAAAAAAGCTATGAATTTTAGTTAAATATATATATATATCTTAACCCTCTAATCTATTTTTATAAATCAAACTATGGATTTGAGAACATTTTACCTAATCATTTCAATATGGCTACAGCCGAATATAGCCTATCATCATAAACTCAAACCTTAGTAATATAAACATTATGATGACACAAACCAATGCATAAATTATCATTTTTATGCATATAGGACTGCTCTGATTTTATGCAACTGCACTTATGTACATATTAAAAGAAAATAAATTTATTGCAGGTTATCCCAGCAATGTTATTAACAGTGAACACTGTATTAATCAATAATAATTGGCCACTTTAAAAGAGACTTCTGCCAAATAGAGTAACACCTTAGGTTGCTATCACAATAAATAAAACAGATTTAACAGAATTTGTGTGGATCCACATATAGCATCTTCTGCAATGAGTAAAGAGCAGGAGGGCAGAGAGAAAAGGAACTGCAATTAAGAACGGTCATTAAGGTGGTGCTGCTATCTTTTCTAGATGATTTTATTTCACCATGAAGAGGTAAAAATACATATGTATATGTGGGTATATATATATTTAGAGCTTTAGCTAAGCACTTTAGAAATGATTATTTTGAAATTACTGGCAATATGCATTTGTACCCTGTTCATAGTAAGCACTCTATAAATATTTGTGGGACTGACGTAAGTAAATAGAAAAAAAATCAGAACTTTTTCCAGCCAGGAAAGAAACAGATTTGACTGGGTATTTTGTGTGTATCCATGTCAGCTGCTCATGTGGACATGCCCAGAAGACTAGTTAAGTTAGTGCTTCTCTAATTTTCATCCCCTGTCCTGCCCCCTTCACCGCTCTAGGGATATGAAAGGACTAATTTTCTCCCCTGATAAAAGACAACAGATGAATGGATTTAAGTGCCTGTATCATTAAAATTGTCATCCCCGGTATACTGTTTAAAGTGCAGTAGCAATTGTGGCTAGCTTTTACTCTTCAGGGGGTCCTGTGATCTCCAGCTTTTTTATGTAAATTAATGCAAAAGCTTCTCCAACAATATCACATGCTGTTCACTTCAAACTCCAGAAAGAATGTTCTATTCCTTGATTTAGTAAATGGAAAGAGCAGAGTGGCGTGTGCTGGGCTACAAGTTAACAAACAAGAATGATGGTCCAACCCGGGAAGAAGGGTGTTGGGAAGAGTTCTGTGTATTTGCAAGTGTGTTGAAGAGGAGATTCACTTACATCTACCTTATTCTTATATATAAATATTTCTAAAATGTAAAGTAACATGACAGTACATTTCGTTTCACTTAGGAGGTTCACAAATTACTTTGAACAAGATGACTCTATAGCTCATTTAGGTCTAGGATCATATCTTACCCATTTCTTACTTTGAACAAGATGACTCTATAGCTCATTTAGGCCTAAGATCATATCTTAGCCACCTCTGTATTGCATCTTTCCTTTCCTCCCTCCCCTCCCCACCCTCCATCACCTGGCACTAGGCCACTCTAACAGGGAATGCTTGCCTGGTCAATATCTAATGAACGACAAATAATTCTGTCAGAGTCCTTAAAAAAGGAAATTTCATCATCTTTTAAAATCATGTACAAATTTCTTTGTTCAGCTCACCATAACAAAAAGAAATTAAGTGGAGGGATAGAGAGGTGCTATTCTAGAAAAGGGATGGGTTATAGCAGCTTGATTAAACAGATCAAAGAGTGGAAGTTTATCATTAGAAACATTGGTTCTTAAAATCACTTGAATGTCCTTCAGTTCTCAAGTTGGATCACCCATTATTGAAGAGTTTTTTAGGATGTAAGATCATCAGTCCAGACTTCTTTCAAATATAAATATTTACAACATCCATGCTTTATTTAAAGATGGTTGTTTAGAAGAAAATCAGTTGATAATCAGTTGATATGCAGAGGCAAAGACCTTTCCAGTTATAATCATTTTAGGAAAATCCGTGCCCTGTGTGCGTGTATGTGTGTATGAATTACTCAGTTGGGTGACTGCATTAATTGTGTACATGTGTCATATTATAATTGCTTAAAGACTGGGTGGGAAGTCTATTGTTGTGTTTTAGTTAAATCTGATATTTCCCAGTTTAACATGGAAAGTGTCAAGAAAAATTATAAAACTCCAAGCTCTCCTCAGACTTTTAATTGTGTGGCCATGTTCACTAATGAGCTACATCCCCACCCTTGCTGTCTCCTAACATCTCCGATATTCACCTTTGACTTCTGCTAGTTCCAAGGTCACTATGCCAAAATCAAGTAATAATGTGCACCAAAATTAAATGTAAAAGCTTTGAATAAAAACCTTCCATCTAATTGACATGTGAATTTATCCCTGACTTTCCTCTTGTTTATGGATTTGAAGTCAGATTGAGTTTCAGGGGCCTTTGATCTAACCCTTCCCTCTCCCTGGCTCGGTCTTCTTTAGCACAGCTTTTCCCCACAAATCTTTTTGCTCTTAACTCAAAGGTCTATACCTAGTGAGCCCCTACCTGGTCAAGCTATTTGCATTTCAACACTCTTCCTGCCAGGGAGTCCTTGTCTACAATTTCTTATGCTCTGTGGCTCCTAACATCTAATATATCACATATTTCACTGATTTACTTAATTTATTGTATGAGTCCCCAGAAGTATACAAGTTCCGTGAGGCCGTGACTTCTGTTTCGTTTCCTCCCATATATTCACCACATAAATCAGTGCCTACTACTAGGTAGTAGGCCCAGTCAGTATTTGTTTGATGAATGAAGGAATAGGTTTTCCAGTGGCCCAGACAAATTTGCCTGGTTCCTAACTCTTGCTTAGACTTAAGGCGCAAACTAGAAAACCTCAGGAAAGTAATGTTCACTTGCTTTTCAGGGCCTCACAGACACAGTTTTGCACTCAACAGTACCTGCTTAACTCACCGAGACGACTGGCCTTCCAACATTCTTTTTAACATATCAATATCTATGTTCCAAACACATAAGAATGTTTTACATTACATATAAAATTCACATTTCTCAGTGTGAGCTCCAAAACTCTTTAGAATTTTAACACATTAACTTCATCATAAATTTACAATATTCCCCACAGTGAAATATGTTCAGTTCTGCTTCTGTCTCCATCATGGTGCTATTTTATCGCTAACGATTCCTTCCTTCCTTTCTTCACTGATACCTGTTTGTAATCTGACTGTATGTAAAACGTCATCATTTCCAGAAAGCTGCATTCGCTTGATGGACGTATCCTAGGGCGGTGCTCCTAGAAGAAGCCTCTGATCCCACAGGCTTAAGCCAGGTGCTCAGTTTTTAATACGAACCACCCTGTACCTACTTCCAGCATTTAACTTTGTAGTAATTGCTTGACTGTCCCTGTGTGTTGACAATTATCTATAAGCCCCTTTTGGATTTACATCCATTATATCTCTGGCTCTTAGTCCCAAGCCAGGGACAAAGTATAGCTCAGTAAACACCGTTTCCTTGATATACATCGTCTTCATCTGTTTCTAATTATTCTTCTGCCTTATGAATACAATGACCGCTTTTTCAGTTTGTCCTTTGCTAATACATATGTGTTGATGTTTCGTTAAAGTTCTATTAGCTCTTTCGGTGGCTCTGCTTTAATAACAGAATATTCTCCTGAAGCACCTAAGTGCTGCTTCATGGCTTCCGTTCCCCAAAGCATCTGACTCAAGGCCTGCCTCGTGGGTTCCTTGTTAAGCTGAAGAGCTTGGACTCTTAATTTAGGTTGACTGGGTTTGAATCCCAGGGCTCTGCTTTGCTAACGAAATGGCTTTGGGCAAGCTTTATAACATTGCAAGTCTTGTTTTTCCCATCTGAATAATAGGACCGTATAATCTAACCATAAAGGGGAACGATTGAACAAGATAACAAATATGAATCACTTTGAACAAGTTATTGTGACTGTGTAGTGAAGTGCTGTGTGCTGCAGATGAGTAATTATTTTTGAGATGTTCAGCTTCCATGTACCTGGGGCGTGATTGGTGATACAAATTATTCATGCCTAACATACTGACAATGGCATAGGGAAGAAGTATGTACTGGCATCAGCAGTCTCCTCTACACCTTTCCAGGGCTTTATATTCCCTTCTCCTTTAGCCTTGACCTTGAGCATTCCCAAGTTTTTACCTCCTATTTCCGTTCTAATTCCATAATTCCTTTGCCTTATTTGTGCCATTAGGGTACCGAGGAAATGGTGTGATGAGCTCATGCTTAACACTGCACAAGCCTGTCCTAAGAGACACACTAATGTATCAGTATACTAAAAATGTTTGAAATACTAATTTTTCTCCTAATGAGCCTAAACGTTTTATTAGAGTTATACCTTAATACCAAGTTGCAGGTCATTACCTTCACATATTGAAAGCAGCTGATGTTTTAGGGCTTAATGTTTCTGCCATTTGCTTGATGGACCCTCTTTCTTGCCCATTTTACACAGTAGAATTTTAAGTTATGAACGTTAGATCACTTGACAGGTATTGTGTGTGATGTTTGGATTTCATTATTTATTTATTAAAAATGATTTCTGATAACAATGAGCACATGCTAATTCCATTAAATTTGAATTTTTAAAATGCTAAAAGGAGCAAATAAAATAAAAATGATTTATCCTACTACCTAAAGATAGTCATTTCTGATTTAGTTCCTATTGCTACGTTTTTCAGCATGTGCTTGGTATCTCAGACAGTGTAAACAATTATTCGCTGCTCGTTTCACTGAACTGCATATGTATGTTTTCCCTGGTATTAACGATTTTTGAAAAGGCCATTATAATAATTAAAATAATAATTTAGTTATGTGATTATATATTACAGTTTTAAATATGTATGTATATATATGCACATATATTTATCTGTTTATGCATCCATCGAGAATTATTTTCTTACATTTGCACTGCTTTGTCTTATAAATAATATTGTAAGAATCATCTTTGTGATAAATATTGATCTGACTTATTGACCTATTTAAATGTATCCTAACAGGGAATATAATCAACATGTATAAACATTTGTGATATATTATGGTATATGTTCAAGGAATAGAATGGAATATATTGGTTAAAATCTCAGACTCTGAGGTCAGCCAGACCTCTGCTTGAATGCTCCTCCAAATCATTCTCTCTAGGTAATTTTAGAAAAGCCATTTGACCTCTTTAAACCTCATTTTCTCCATCTGTAAAATGGGATGATTGCACATAATGAAATATCTCTAAAAAACATTTTCTTTGAAATCTATCTTTCTTCATTTAGGGTAGCACCTAACTATAGCTAACCACTGTTTTTCTTACCTACTCAGTTTTAGATAAATAATATGTTTTTCCTGTGATCAGCTAATCCCTTCCCCACATCTCCCATCTCCAGATCCCTCAAAACTCGCACTGTGCTGTTCGGGTTAGCAGTGTTCTAGTGTCTGCGAATGGCCCGTGGAAGGAGACTGACTGGCAGATGGGCTTCCATTTTGCATGACAGAGAAGAGAAGGGACATCGGGTCTGGAGGAAACTCCAGTTTTTAGTTCTATATTCTCTGCATCACTGATCTCTTCATTTTTTTGTAAGTGATTCAGAACCATCAGGGTGAGAATATCTACCTCAAGGCTGCTATGGAAGGACTTGGGCTGAAGCAGACCTTCTAGGTAAACGCCACTGAGGCATCCGCCCTCCGCTGGTTTAACCAGTACTTTCTGAGGCCTCTGTGCCCCAGGCACTGCCATAGGTGCCGCATCTGCTCATCCGCCAGCTGGAAGGGCAGCCAAGCTCTTTCACTACTAAGTATCTCTTGGTTATCAAATCTGAACACAAACTTCTTTCTATCACTTGATAACTTATTGTATTTATTTTACTTAATGCATACTTTGCCATGGCTTCTGACTATCTTGGGAAATGGAAAAATCTGGCTAAATGGTATTATTCGAAATTGTCTAAAACAACATCTACTATTTTATTAATAAAGCACTTAGCACAGTACTTGATTCTTTGAAAACACTTAAGGATTGACTATTATTTTAATATTATAAAACAATTAGTTACACATAGGCCATTTGATAGCAGTAAAAGTTAAATGTAAAAATATTAAAAGTATTTAAATACTTCTTTTCATCCCAAAAGTGATTGAAATATTTGTAAGTGTATTTCCTCAAATTTTGATACTCAGTGATATAAAGTACATGTTAAGATTATCTTTGGTTCATAGCATCCAAACAAGTAAAGTCTATCAAGTCCATAACCTACCTTAAAGTAAACCATCTAAATTAAATTCTGATTAAAATGTATTCTGTTCTCAGAATTGAAGAAAGATCCTATTGTTTTGTTGTTGTTGTTTTTACTTCTGAAAGATGTTTAAAAGCCCTTATATCTGGAAAGACTTCTTTCTAATTTCTAACATTAATATTCCCTGATAATCCTGAGAACTTCCCTTTTCTGAAAATTAAATTCACTGATTCTTCACAATTCTTACATGTTTACATATTTGAAAACAGTCCAAGTCCTCCATGTTCCTTTTAAGTCATAAAAAAGATTAAACATCCCATTTATGAAATTGGGGACAAGGTTTTATATTGTTTCACCTGCGACTACAGCTACAGAATTTTAAAACTAATGACATTTGTTGCGTTACTAGTGTGTTTGGAGAAAAACAAAGTCCACTTGGAGTGTAACACAAGGAGCACATTTTTGACAGAAAGCATAGAAATCAAGGAGTACGTGAGAAAAATGACGTGAGCTAGCTAAAAACGACAAGAAGGAAAAGTATACAATAATTATTATCTTTAACATTTTAGGATATTTAGGAAGAAAACTAGAGTATGATTTTTGATTTGACATTAAAACATTAAGCCAGAGCTGAAAGAGATGCTGTATATTGAATGGAAAACAGCGCAATGACTTCTAAGCATCACTGGTAGGCCTGATGTGGCTCACCCTGGGCAGTGGGCACAGAGAGGAAGTGAAGGGATGATGCGGGTGAGGGCAGACGGGCCGCTGGAGCAGGGACCCCCGCTCATGCCGCACCCTGGCCCCTGGCCTGAAGCGGGCTCAGGAAGCCGCTGAGGGGCCAGCGCGGGCGTGGCCAGGCCTGGAGCCCGAGCCGGGGAACAGCGCCCCGGGCCCTCGCCCTGGACCCCCTGCGCCCCTCCTTGGGCCTCACCCCTGCCTCCAGCTACCCTGTCTGTGTCCTGCCCCATGTAACCCCAGAGCCCCGAAGAGTTCTAGTAACTTCGTCTAACGCAATAGGCGCTGCTTCCCTGTCCCCGTTTCCCCTGGCCCTGCTGATCCTGCCTTCTGTGGTCAAAAACTCGTCTTTCCTCGTGTTCATTTGTTGTCCTACCTCTGTTTTTATTTTTATTTTACCCGAGCATAACTTATCAATAGTAACTAATTATGGCATATAAAGTAAGATGCCCACTTAGTGCAATGTTTTCACGTATAGAGTTTTTATGTGTAGATCACATATATCACACAGGGTGCGGCAAAAGCAGGTTTACAGTTGTGAGTACTAGAAATAAAGTACTTTTTGTATTATTATCTATTAATTATTGTATTATTTCCCTACGAACAACTGTAAACCTACTTTTGCCCCTGTGTATACGCTGTGTATATGTACATAGATAATTGCATGGGTGTGTGTATTTTTGTTTTAGTACATCTTCTAATACAATAAAATTAATCAAAATGAATGATTTCCTGAAAAATAATATTCCCAAATCTGTAGAATTTCATATATTAAAATTACCATTTTATAACAACTTTATGTTTAAGACAAAGGTATAATGAATACCTTTTAGTTTAGAGGAGTGCATTCTTGTGGCTTTAATAAAATCGTAACATATCTTTTTTTGTGTGTGGGTTACTACCTATTTTTATATATATGTATATACATTTCTTTTTTTTAATATTCTTTAAAGGGCCACATAATAGCATCCTGCGATTCCTGTGGAGTCACAAAACTGTGGGACTTTCGGAAACTCTTACCGATTGTGTCCATTGATGTAGGTCCAAGTCCTGGCAATGAAGTGAACTTTGATTCAACAGGTAGGATTTTGTTTAATATCTGTGACCAGTCTGACAACTTTAATAATTGTTCTGAAACAATTTTCTGTTTCCATTTTAGTTCTCTGGTGCTTTCTCCTATGTAAATCTCTGTTCTTACTATTATATTAGAATATATTACATTATATTTCATTATATTTTATATCATGTGTCATATTATGAAAGCATTATATTTATTCTGTATGTGAAGAAAGAAAAATAGAAGGTAAGTGTGTGTTAATGTATACAACACAAGTTCCCAGCAGCGCCATGCAAAACCTTGGAGCCTATAGCCCTTAGAATCACCATCCGAGGTAAGTAAGTTGTTTTTTCTGAAGGCAAAATGGCTGAGAGTAAAAAAGACAAAAGTTTGGCAACATAAAATTGATACATTTTTAATGGAATAACTTGGTCGTGTAAAAATTTGATAAATTACCCCAGATTCTCTAGATTTTACAAATTCTTTGAAATATAATTCATCTTATTGTTGCAATTATGTGCTCTGTGCAATTATTTGATTGTGTTTAGCATTTTATACAATAATATAAACATTATCATTCTGAAGTTTGTCCTTGCTGATGATGAATAGATTAACAACTGATATTAACAACCACACAGTGATTCCAGTTGTCTATTTAGAAGGTTGAAATTGCAGTTATATCTTTATCTTTAATGATAGCCTTTTCTAAGTAAAAAATGTGTATCTGTTACTGGACAATATAACTTTTCTTTGCTAATGTGACACATTTTAAACTTTTTTAAGTTTTGAATATTTTTAAAATCTTTGATAGTAATTTGTGGTAGATAGACCAAGCTGTCAAGAGAGCTGTTTTAGATGAATTAGTGTATATAATGTGTCGTTTAAAAATAGTCCGTATTAATCTTGTAGTCCAGAAAGTTTGTAGTAATTATAGAGACATGAGACAATTGTGTGTTTTGTGAGGCTGGTTTTATGATATTGCCATCAAATAACTGAAATTTAGAATGCAGTGAGTTTGCCTTCTTGAAATAAACTTCAGGTTGTGATCCTGTTACAGATTAGTATATGAATCATATTAACAGCAGTGGCTTCTTTAAAAATTTTTTAGACATTAAGACATTTATGGCCCACTAGGATTCGAAAATAATTTTTTAAAGTTCTATACAGAATAAAAGATCCCAACTATGAGAATTTCATTGTATAATGTGACAGCCTATTAATTTCAGTTTGTATACCTTTGATATACAAAATGCACCATGACATCATAGTGCTAAAGGAGTTTTAATTTGGTTCTCATAAACCTCTCCACATCCTTAAGTCTCTTTTTGTTATCTTGAGCTGGTGTCTAAGTATTTAGTCTAAGTATTTATGTCCTTGTATTTTGAACCCTGAAATTTCAAAATTTTTAGCTTTACTTCCTAATAATATAAGTGAAAGGTGTTTTAAAATTCTGTACGACGAATAATAGATATATATTTCACTGTCATTATTAAACATGTTGCCACTGGCATTTTACTGTCTTTGTCATACAGCCCAAAATGTCTTCTCTCTGTTTAGTCGGGCAAATAAATAAATGCAGCACCTCTCATACCAGTCAATATCATCTTAAAGTCCTTGGTGCAACAAACCTATCTTTTCTCTCCATGACTGTTACATTCTTGGTAATTAACTAACATTAAAGCATGAGAATCAAGGGCAGAACAATAGGAAACATAAAAGACAAAAGAGTAGACATCAGGGACCCTGTTAATAAAACCACTGCATCACTTTGAGGGCATATACTTTCTTTTCTTTAATTAAATTCACTGGGGTGACACTGGTTAATAAGATTATATAGGCTTCAGCTGTACAGTTCTGACACCTGGTCTGTATCCGAAGTCCAATCACCTTTCCTCGCCATGTATTTGGCCCCTTTCCCCCGACTCTCCCCCCGCCCCCGCCCTCTGGTCGCCACCCGACTCTTGTCCGTGTTGATGAGTTTCAGCTTTATATCCCATATGTGAGTGAAGTCATGTGGTTCTTAGCTTTTTCTGACTTATTTCGCTTAGCACCATCTTCTCAAGGCCCACCCATGTTGTTGCACACGGCAGCGTTGCGTCTTTTCTTGGTCTGACTGGTATCCGTAGCACAGATGTACCGGTGTTCTTCGCCCAGTGCTCTGCCGCAGGGCACTCCGGTTGTTTCCATGCCGTGGCCGCTGTGAGCAGAGCGGCAGTGAGCACAGGGGTGCGTATTCGAAACATTGAAAAGCTGAGGGCATCCAGCTTCCACCTGACCTTCCCATCCCTTTGATTATCTCTTTAAGAGACATACTATATTTCATTTTAATTCTGTTTGACAAATTAATGTCATAAGCCTTTTTCTTATTTAAAAATGAGAAATGTGTGCTTCCGTAGAAGTGTCATTTTAAAAGGTTGAAATATACCAGAAGTTGAAGGAACGAGGGAGACCAAGCGCAGGCCTGACAGGGCAGGGACAGAGACGTGAAAATCGCAAACAAAAACCGAAGCGCAATCACGAAGAAATTATGTTCATCTTAATGAAGTAAAGGAGTGCAACTCAGGAGCAAAACAAAATCAAAATAAGGATAGGAATGACTAGACCTCTTCTAACCTGCATTTATTCAGGAAAAGATCATTTGAAAGGAAAGTACAACAAAGTTACATGAAAATATTTGGTCTTTGGGGATAAAATCAGGTGGAACTTTATGAGCTCAAAATGCACATTTATTTGACGTACTTTTATTTATTCCCAGCGGCAAGCCAATACAAGCATATGTGATACAATCATTTTTCAAAAATGCAGAAGTATATTGACACTATTGACAATAATAACCATTTATTGAAGGCTCGCATTAGTTAAGTTGTGCTAGCTCAGGTTTCCAGGCTGGAGTGCTGGGACAGAATTAAATTGTGCAGTTAAATATACCTAGGACATTATATGTCACAACTTAACTACTGTAAGACAGACTCCGGTCTGTTGCCTCAGCTGTGTCCTTGGACCTGAGCAAAAGTCATTGAACACATGCATGTAATGTCATCATAATATCATAAAATACATATGGAAATACTGATAGCATTCTGAGATATTTAATATCAGGAATGTGAGTTGTTTAATGTTCTAAATTAACATCATATAAACAAAAATTCGAATTATATTTTATGTTTCTGGATCAATGTAATTGAAGAGCATCTTGAGATTATGAGGTATTCTGTTTAAAAGAACTGCTTCCATATACAATGACTTATCTTTATAAATAAGGGATTTCTTGTCATTGCAAATTCAACACAGTATAGAAATAAATTGGGGTAAAGATAGCTAAAAGGCTGAAACTGTTGTCCATGACATTTGACTTCACATTTTTATGTATACCAAAATTGCCTCATTAATTTTTAACCTCATAAGTAAATATTTTCATTTTGAATTTATAAAAGTAAATATGTACCAATAAAAATACTACTTTATCGGCTTTTTAAATTGTGATTTCTTGTAGTGTCTCATTTGAAAAATGTGTCTCTGATAAAGATATTTGAAAATGAATGGTGTAATAAAAGAATATATATTATAATTCAGGGCCTTAGGTCTTCGGCATCTTTTAGACTTTAAGCAAATTATTTAATCTCCCCAAACTAAGGTTTCCCATGAAGGAGATAATTTTTTATAGCATTCTAATGTGTTTGGAAGGGATAATGTATATCCTAGAATGTGGAAACCCTAGTATAATCACCTACCATGTGATAACCTAGATAGAGGGGATCTTAGAAAGTCATTCCATTCACTTTGGGAATGAGAAAAACATGTAAATATTGATGTGCAAATAAGATACCTAAGGTCAGGAGCTGGTGTAGGAGCTTTCTAGTGAAAGCATAAACACCGATGGATAAATATTCAAGAAACAAGGCTCAAACCTCACCTTCATGGAATAGTAAAAATAATTTAAATGGTTAACTAAGAAGTAAGGTCGTCTATATCATTACATATACAATATACTAAAATCAGAAGATTTAAACTTGTATGAATTACCATCCAGAGTTTAGCTTTTATGTTGCTATAAGAAATCTGTTTCTTGAACATTTAAAAGAGGAGTTGCATATTGCATAGCATTATTTACATAATGTTTTATTTGCAAATACATTGCTTGTGACAAACAGATTATCAGTGTTTACAGATATATACATATATTAGTATGTATTTATAACTCATGTATTTGTAAAAGGATAAGTGTTCCTTTCTCATTAAATAGAGAGCCTCCTGGTAATATAATGATACACATTTTTGCAAATATTCGCTATCTAAACAGTATCTCTCTTGGCATACTCAAATGCCATATGGTTTATCATTCAACAATTTATTACAATTTCAGAAAATGTTAAATGGAATTGCGCAAAGTAATAAAAATGAACTGAGAGAATTTATACTTACACTTATGCATTTCTCACCTCCTCATGTTTATGTAGTTTAGCGATGCCTGCATTTGCCTCCTCTGTCAAAGACAATTTCAGTACGTTTGCAAAGTTACATACCTAGACGATGCAGGAGCTGACGTGTGAGCCAGATGAGGACTTTCAGTAGAAAGCGTATCAGTATCAGATCATCAAAAGGGTCAAGGTTTCCCACTATTCGGAGAAAAACCTAAATATTCTCCACGAGCAAAACTGCAATAAAAATGCTAAAATGGGGGAGGGGAGTGATCCCATTGGAAAATATGAAAAGTATAAGATCCCTCCATAATTTTTCAAAATATAGTAAGATAATCCCAAAATCATTGGTTCAAATTGAATTTATTGGTATGGGTTTGTTGTTTTCTGGTTAGAAAAGGCTATAATTTATTGTTGTGTGTTTAAAAGGCAGACTGTAAATTCTTTCCGATGGAGGCAGTATAGCTTAATGGGGAAAATACTCATTTAGAAATTAGAGAAGCCCTGGTTTTGAATTTTTCCCCCACTGCTTACTAGCTGAATGGGCTTGGTGACATTTCTAAACATTTCCAAGCCTCAGTTCCTTGTATGTTAAATAATAAAAACCTATTAGGGTTTCTATTTCCAAGATAACGTAAAAGGGACTGGATTACCCTACTAGATAAAAAAACAAAACAAAGCAAAGAAAACACAGACAAAATATATGAAATGGTGGTTTTTCAGACATCAAATATTGGTCAATGAGACAGTGGTACCTGGGAGAGGGGAAGTCAGTGAGACAAGCCCTGTGACAGCCCCAGCATACTGCTTAGAGGAAGTTTCTAGGTTTCAGCTCAGGATGGATGGAAACAACAGGGAAACCCAGCAGGTCCCAGAGCTGAGGAGACAGAGTGGGCAGCCCAGGGAGACTGAGGCAGCTAGAATCTGTAGCTTAGACTACAAGACGGGAGAGAGCAACTCAGAGAGCGCTCTGGAAATTTGCAGAAGATCCCATCCCATCTTTATCTGAATAGGAATCAGTGTTTGAGGAGTCAAAAGGAAAATTCCCCAGAGCTTACCCAAGCCTAGGAATAGTTTGTGTTCCCACCAACCAGAGTGGAAAAAAAACACACCTTGCAATTCAAAAGGACAGTAGGTAGAGCAAGGATTGCCAACTACTGCCCAAGGGCCAGCTTGGCCTGTGCTCAGATACAGCTTTAAGGGAACACAACCCACAGCCACACCCACCATTTGCATAGTGTCTGAGCCTGTTTCACACAACAGCAGCAGAATTGGGTATTTGCAACAGAGACCATATGGCCTGTGAAGCCTAAAATATTTAACATCTGACTCTTTACAGAGAAAACATTGCCAAAGTAGGGTGCTCAGAAGGGAATGACCTCAGTTCTCAGGCAACCTAAGCCCACACCCTGGATCTGGTCCCTTCACTAATGTCTATTGAACTATCTAAGTTGGCTCATGTAAAAACCTACTTAATCTTCAGTTCAGTGAGATTGTTAGCTTGTCTCCTTTCCACAGATGAGGAAACTGGGACAAAAAGTTTACACCAAGCACAGTGACACCTCTATGATCAAATGCGATGTCAGAACTCAAAGCCAGGCTAAGTCCAAAGACTAGAATGTAAACTTTATGACATTCTGACTCTCATTTTACTAACAGTATTCAGTTTTGTAATGACATATGACCTGTTAGGAGAAATGATCTATTTTCTTTGACTATTGAAATAATCCCATTGATGACCCCTTGGCAGTGTTTGACTTAAAGCTAAGACACAGAATCCCATCACTAGGGGTCAGTTAGTTGTCTCTGGAAGAAGGAAGGAGAAGACGCTATCCCTGCTGTCATCTCTCAGGTTTCTGATGTGTCCTTTGCCCAAGGGGTTATCCTAAGTGCCTGTATGTTCTGATGGGATCTGGAACTCCAACCTTACACCTCAGTATAAATTTATCAGAGCGATCAGGGCTGGATTATGTGGGCACCTGCAGGGCCTCTCTTTCTGCCATTTATTTTAAGGCCCATCCTGATTAGAAACTGAAATAAGAATAGAAGGACCAAGCTAATCCGTCTCTTATCATCTAAGGCGTATGACAGAGACAATCTAAGCTGCTTCTCCTAAAAGCAAGTCCTTTCTACTGCATCAGTCTCCTGAGAAAGAAAGCCACAAAATATAAGGGAAAAAAGATGACCAGGCGACCCTGCCCGATCATTTATAATCCCATCATTTACCCCCACTTTGAGTGGCTCTATTATGTAAGCAAAGCTGATTTGTTCTGGGGTAGAATATGGGTCTCTCTGATAGTGGAGAAAGGAACTGGGAAACTAAAGGAGATCAGATTATGTCTCTCCCTAGAGAGCATTATGCTAAGTGAAAAGGCCAGTCAGAGAGACACAAATACCGTAAGATCTCACTCATGTGTGGAATCTAATGAACCAAATAAACTACAAAAAAAATAGAAAAGACTCATAGATAGAGAATAGACTGACAGCTGTCAGAGGGGAGGGGTATTTAGGGACTGGTTAAAAGGGTGAAGGAATTGAGATAGAAGCATGGCAATTGCCAGAAGGGAAGGAGGGCGGGGGGCGGGGGGGGAGGAAGGTAGAAGAAGGTATGGGGGGAAAATGGTGATTGAAGAAGACTTGACTTGGGTGTTGACCACACAGTACAATATACAGATGATGTATTATAGAATTGCAAACCTGAAACCTATATCATTTTATTAACCAATGTCACCCCAATAAATTCAATTAAAAGTAAAATAAAGTTTAAATGCTTTTTATAGTATATAAAACTTGAAAATAAAATGTCAAATGTAAGTAAAACAGTCTACTTTTTCTTGATTCAGAAAGGAAATACAATTTGATATAAAAATCAAGATTATTTAAAAATTGAGCCTCAAATACAAATGACAGCTGTATTGTTCAGCAACACCAAACTTTTATTCTTGCACGCCTAGCAACACATTCAGTCTCTGTTTCAATAGGAGTTTTGATCAAAAATAGCAGGAGTTCCAACATATGAATAAGTTAATGACTCGATCAAACTCTTCTTATAGTACCATATGAGATAGTAGGAATCTGACCCATTCTGGTTAAATCAGAGCAGAAAATAACTGCTAATTTTCCAAATTATAGCATTATGCAGGTGCAATCAAATACTGCAAGTGCAATTACCTGGATGATACCTAGGAAAAAAGTTGCACTCGTGTTGTTATTTTCTCAATTTTATGTAGCATTTTTTAATCAAGTGCAGTTTTAATTGTTGTTTAGCTCTCTAATGTAGCTGTGCTACACAGAATCATATTTTTAACATTATAGACATAGTTGAGCAAAAGGTGCTTGGAAATATTTTCAGTATATAAATGAAATATCTCCTTGGAAGTCCATTACAAAGTTTATATTCATCATTATATACAAACAATTTAAATCTAGAAAATGTCCAAATAATAGCAAATTCTAAATTAATGCCATCATATTTAATGAAGATTTATTTTATATAGTGTTAATGCAATATAAACATTTTCTAATGTATTTACAATAGTTATGTGCATATAACAATATGCTAATGCCTAATTATTTTTTCAACACATTAAAAATTTCAAAAATATTTTTACCTATATACCAAGTATGAGAAATAAGTTGCATGACTAGCAGCTAGGCAATAAAATGTTTCAATGCTTATAATTTGCTATGCCTGTATGTTTGCAGATATAATAAAAATTGCATGTACATGTTTAGCCTAAATCATTTTGAAATATCACAATGACATTTTTATGCATATATTAATCAAGAAAAATGCATTTGTATAAAGAAATAAGACATAATCAAACCTTTGAGTTTTTCTAAGGTATGTACAGTTATGGTATTAAGAGGAAGGTGTTATTTTAACCTAATAGCATATAATAATTTATTAGATTTTAAATTAATATGGTTAAAATCTGCAGTCCACACACACACTTCATAGCCTGAAGTCAAATAGCCCAAGCATTTGTCTTCTTTTTAAAAGACTGTATATACAAAATTAAAGAGATAATCATCCTTAATCTGCCAAGCTGATACTTTTAAATAGGATAATCCTTTAAGGGAGATTGCAGTTCAACAGATGTGCAAATCAACCCAGAACAAGTAGCACGCCACTGCCGAAGATGGAGCCTGCACAGTTGGCTCTTGTGATAACTTGCAGTTATACTTATCTAAAATTAAATTTCAAGCAATATTCAAATATGATTTACTCAAATATGATTGAGCTCAGAAGTATCTTTTCACACTTGTAATATAAGAAGAGTATAAATAAAAATAGTTTAAAATCCTCTTTATACAACATCCCTTACCCTGTACTCCACTACAAAAGAAAAAAAAAATAAAACATTTGAAAGGAGAAATAGTGTGGTATCGGTATTCTGAAAATCAATACTCTGTATAAGTTTTAAATAATGAGTTTGATACACATCTCTGAATGATGGATATGCATTTCAGGCCATGCCTTCTACCCAAGAATTTTATCATTCTCTCTTTTGTACTTTTGCTGGTCTAATGGTGGAAATTATGTTAATTCAGTTGACAAGTATTTAGTGTCAGACTCTCTTCCAGGTACTTTTCTAAATTCTGGGGTTTAGTGATATGAAGATAGATAAAATTTTATTTACAAACTGAATTGAAGCAGTAGACGTGAATCTGAAGGTAATAACTGGGAACACTGTAAATTGAACTGTTCCGCATGTAATGTGCTCTCTATATTATCAGAGCGTAATTTACATTAGACCAAGTCAACAAGTTAAAAAGCATGTTGACCACTATATAGACCACCGCTCCATCCAGGGCAAGAGTGGAAGCAGAGAGAACATTGAGGATGTTCATATGATGACCCGGAATTACAGAGCTTGGACCACCCGGCCAGCGTTGCTCAGTGGTTGAGTGTCTATCCATGAACCAGGAGGTCAGGGTTCGATTCCCAGCCATGGCACATGCCCGGGTTTCGGGCTCGATCCCCAGTAGGGGGCGTGCAAGAGGCAGCCGATCAATGACTCTTTCATCGTTGATGTTTCTCTCACTCCCTCTCCCTTACTCTCTGTGAAATTCATAAAAACATGTTAAAAATAAATAAATAAATAAATAAATAAATAAATAAATAAATAGTTTGGACCAGGGCAGTGACATACCAAGAGTGGGCTTTCAGAGACTCATTTTTGGGGTGCACTGTCTGCAGAGAATTTAAAACAATAATAATACCATCGTAAAGAAGTTCTGCTTTTTATAATCACTATACTTTCAGCAATTCTAAATATCAGCGATCAAATACTTGTCCCCAAAGGGGCAAATGCTTCAATTGCATCCCCCACCCTGTTTATGCCAGTGGACATGGTTGACAACTGAGAAGCTGTTAAAAACGCCATCATGTATTTGAAGGCAGTCAGCAGAATTTGCTGATGATTGGGACCTAGTATGTGAGAAAATGCAATCTCAAACATATTTCCTGCAGCGTTTAGGTGAAATACAGCGCTGTTGTGGTAACTCTTTACTCTATGCCATGTAATATGCATGTAGTCACTTGACATGTGGTCTAGGATTTGGTGGGAGGTTATGTACCTCACTCCACTGATTTTTCTTTCAGTTAGTTTGCCAGTTCTGCACTGTATTAATTGTGTTTCTTTGTCATATGTTTTAATACTAGGTAAATTAAGTTCCATTTAATTATTAGTATTTTTCCAAGAGTTCTTGATTATTACTTATGGATTAATATATTTATTGATTATGGTATTAGTTAAGGTGCTTTTGACGACAAGTATCAGGAACCCCAACTGGAACTGACAATGGGGAACCTTTTTTATCTCACTTAAGAGAAAGTCCACAGACAAAGCCAACTTCAGATTTGGTTGATTCGGCAAATCTAAGATGTTTTCAAGGACTCAGGCTCTTTCTCCCTGTTTTGCCATCATCAGTGCTGGCAATGAGGTGGCCTGGCATCCCCGCAGATCGTAATGCAACGAGACAACCCGGGAAGTGGGGAGACTGTCTCTTCCTGTGGCTCTCAGGCTTTTTCTTCAAGTCCCCGAGTAGACGTCCCTCAAGTTTTTTGGGCCAGAACTGGGTCATGTGCACAATTCAGAATGAGGCCCTAGAGAGGGGATTGATTACTTTTATATCCTGTGGTGTGTCAGCTTCCCCTTGGGTACATGTATGTGTGGGGGGTAGGGGGAGGGAGGGAGGGAGGGAATATAAGTGAGAAGGAAGGCCAGGAGAAAAGAAAGGAACCAGGCAGTCGGGGAAGGTCTAACTACCCAGGGCAACAAGAAAGGAACTCGGGAATCAGAGGGAATCTACCCCGGAAATTATTTTGAGGGAGGCTAGAGTAACATTGCTTTGTATAGGAAAGAGAAAACCAAAACATCAGAAAAAATTTGAACTAAAGCAGTGACTTTAGAAATTTATTACAAGGACAACCCATGGTAGGAAATTCATTTTATATCACAACCCTAAAACACAATCTTATATATTATGAGTGTGGCCATGTGTGTGCATATATATTTATATATATTATATATACTACAAATTATATTTATATTACATATAAATATACACAATTTTATTCTAAGGAAGTAAATCAAATTTTAAAGTGTTGAGCTTAGAAGTGAGTTGGTGAATGTTTATTTTAACTTTTGAGAATTTCTGTCTCAAAGGCAGGCAGTATTTTGCATTTTGGTCATTTTTCTTTTGTTGAGATAATGAGGGTGGGGACTCTTTACAACTGCAGGCAATCGCTTTGAGCTCTGAGCACTTTGAAGAGATTAGCTCCATTGATATTCTCTTCATTTTTTAGAGAGAAATGCTGCCTTCCCCAGGGTATAAGAAGATGGACAGCTATTGAGTAGAAACTGCTTTTGTCTAACAGACAGTATGGCATTAAACATTCTCTTCTCAAAGACATATATGCAACATTAGAGAGTTCTCTAAGATGACCGGGAGCCTCATTACACTGACTTGTTAATTCTGTCTGAACCTGCGGAGTTAAATTGGTTATCATTTGCCTGGAATATACCCTTAAAGGGGTTAGAGACTGGATTGTATTGTTATTAGCCCAACCAATTTGGTGATGAACAAGTTAATCATCTTGGGGATAAAAAGGTAAAAAATTGGCATGATTTCTGCCAGCAGTGCAATGAAAAAAGATGCAAATGAACTGTTTGGAGGTCTGCCCACGCAGTAGGTCCTCACTGGACAGTGACCTCTCTCTCCTGCCTGAGTTCAAAGATGTGTCCTTTTGATTTACAAATGTTACACTTTGCTAGAATTCAGATAAAGCCATATAAATAATATGTTTTATGCCAGATGATTTCACATGCATTATGTAATTGTTGTTTCAGAGGTTCAATCAGCAAATATCTCGATTCAAATGGCTTTCTGTCACTAAAAAGAAGTCTTCTGTGGGAGAGGGATATAAACATATACATATATATGTGTGTATGAGAAATATATATTCATATATTATAAATAACTAGATATGTTATTAAATATATATTTTTAAATTCCAGTGCTGCAGTTCTATCCAGTGTCTGGCTTAAATACAAGAGCTTCATCTACTGATTAGCTTGTCCCTTCAAGCAATCAGTTAGACACTGAAACCTTTTGAAGGTCACTGTGCTCTTCCCTCTCTGAAAGCATCCCTTGAAGTTTAACAGCGTAGCATGTTTCTGTTGCTTTTGTTTTCCTTGCTCTGTTATATACATGCATAAAAAGGGATGTTACTTTTATTCAGAGAAGGTCATAAAAATCTTTGATTTAGGAAACAAGGTTATCATCTAATAGGCCTTTTATTTTTGCTATTCAGACCATCTTCAGGATATCACAAGTATTGATTCATTTCAGGTCAGCCGGATGTGTGAAATAGAAGTGACATGCTATAAGCCCGTGATTATATCCCATGGTTTGAAACAGTGGATTTGATGGCATGCCATGTGGCTGTACCCTCTTTGGTCTTACTGCCAACGCATTTGAGAAAATCTACCTGTGCCAACTCTAAGAGCCAGCTTACTAGGAAAGGACCTGTGATGTAATTTTATGTGCCTCTTCACGGTGTTAGAAATGAAAAACTCCTGCCACCTCCATCCCGACAACATCATAATTCCAGTCCCAGTATCATGAAATCAGAGATCCCGGGCACGCACAGTGTGGCACTGGGGCAGAGTAGTAGGGACGGGTGTGGGATTTCCTGAAAGATGTCTAGGGTGAGAAAATTGCTATTCTGCCTTTATCTCCAAGAGCACTGCAAGGATCCCAATATTCCGCGGCTCCTTGGCCCTTGACACTAGAGTCAATGAGATTTTTCCAAGATCAATACAACTTTCAAGGTAATAAGATAATGTAAGAAAATTCTTATCTCTAAGCCTCGTCACTTTTGCTTAGGGCCACTGCCTTAGTTATGTTGGACCTTAATGGTAATGGCCAAACCTTGGAAGAGCAGCCTTGGCTCCTTTGCATTGAGCTAGGTTGTGGACAGGTGCTTAGAATGAACGTTCAAGGGCTCCTTTGCCAGTGCGCTTTTCTCCACCTTACAGAATATGCTTTGTTCTTTCGTTGCACTTTGCTGAGTTACTTGCATTCCCCTTGTAAATAATAGAAATCATAATTATTTCAATAAATATTTTTTGATTGATGACGACAGTGAAAATGTTCATTGAGGGCCATTAATCCTAGTCGTTATCAGTGACTAGGGCTTTTTCCTGAGCTTTTCAGATGATTTTTGAAAAGCACCCATTAAACGCTTTTAATGTTTAAATTTGAGCATATGTTTCTGCAGTTTTGCCTGGCTTTTCAAAGAGAACTTTGGCTCCCCGCACTAATAACATGCACCAGTACAATAGCTCTACTCCGATGTTGTGAAAAGATTTTATCTTATTTCAGAGATTTAGTGGGTCCATAAATTGCTAGTGGAAGAATCAGTTTTGAAAATATTGATTTGTAACTGATACCAGTGTATCAAGTGTTAACTGAGGTTCTCAAGTGTTAACTTAAGTTCTTAAATAAATATTGCATATTCTAAGTGAAAAATTATTAATGTTGAAAAAAATTCAGTTTTTGTTACCTGCACATATTAATTCGTATAATGATAAGTGATTAAATAAAATCAGTCCAAAAATGCTAACTTCTCACTCCCATCAGTCCAGGGTGAGGAGAGCTCTCCTCCAGGCAGCCGTGGCCCAGGGTGACCAGGGCTCTTTCGTTTTCAGCACCCAGTCTCAAAGGTCACCCTGGGTGTCAACGTCTAGCCAGCAGACAAGAGAAGGAAGGGAAAAACGAAAAGCCTGCTCTTTATCAACCTTTGCACAGATGTACAAATAAGTATTTTCTGCTACCAGGGCCAGTTGCTATAGATAGTCCTTCAACACAAATACAAGGTTGAAAAATTACAGGATAGACCTGTGGAAAATTGTAAAAATGACAATGACAGAGTTCTCCTAACAGATCTTGATGTGCCCCTCTTGTCAGATCACTCTACCCCTTAGTTGTAGTTTTCTGAGTAGGCTACTAAGTTGTCTCTCAAAGGTTTATTGTAGTGACTGGCTATTCCATCTATGCACAAAGAAAGTGAAATAACCCTATAATTTTGTGGATTTTTTAAAAAGTAAGCTAACAAGAAGATTCTTCTTTTCCCTTGTTTCTTTGGGAGCACAATAAGACAGTCTTCCCCTGAATCTTTCAAGTGTCTCATGTAACAATGGAAGTACAGTAATGGTCATTTTTTTTTTAAAAAAGCTTCCAGGGCTGGCTTGCTCTCCCAAGAGAGGCTCTTGTGGATTTACTGTGTGTGTGTGTATGTGTTTATACATATGTTTTAAAAAAATAGTTCTTTAAAAAATATATGTCTATCTTTGAAGTTAGTGTTTTGTTCTAGACTTTATTAGCAGATATCTGGGGCTAGAATTCTATGCTAGATTATTTTTTTTAATTTATGTTTTTGGAATATTTCTTATTTATTTATAATTAGTGCCAAACCCTAACTCCAGGAATGCTCATAAATATGGGACACTTATTAGAAAATTAATTGAGATCTAATTTTAAGGATAGTGTTGGCAATACCACCCTGCTAGTTACAACTCTCGGGATGTAAGTATTATATTTATTTATATATATATATATATATATATATATATATATATATATATATATATATATATATATATATACTAAAACCACCTTTCTTGCCAAGGGATGTGAAGTTATGGTTCTTCTGTTGGTCAGGTTATACCCTATTTTTGCTTAAGCTCAAAAACCCTGAATTTTTTTTTTTTTACTTCTTTTTCTTAGCATGCAGACTGTCACCTAGCGCTATTTTGCTCGAGAAAGAGCTGCCGAATGTTCCCCCTAGAACTGTCTGAAAAGACTGACCCGCTCATGCAGATCCTGTCTTGAAAACCCTTCGTGGGAGCTACTGTTCTACCAGCCATTTCTTTAGCACAGTCAGGAGTCTTCATCTTTGCTCTGTGGATTCTTATCTCTTTTTATGAGTGGAAAAATCTTTATTCGTTCTTTAATGCTATATTGAAATAGCACTTTTTCTAATATCACTCTCTCACTTCTACCCAACTCCATTCCCTGGAGCAGAATAAATTCCTTTCTCATCTATGCTCTTATTGCACTTCGAACAGATCTCTATTACTCACCAAATTGTAGTAGCATTAATTTGTGTTTCACCTGCCATCTCCCTTGCAGGGTTGAATTCCTGGAGAAAGGCATACTTATTCACCCTTCTGGTCCACATCTTTGTCATTGTGCCTGGCTTATTCTGGCTGCCTAATAAATGTCTATGGAATTACGTTGAAGTTAATTTTAGGCTGAAATAGATTATGTTAAAGCAGAAAGGATTTTGGAGCAATCTTTGGCCTGAGGTATTTGCATATAATAATTTAGTTTACATATAATAATTATATTATAAAGTTTATAATCAGAATTGCAAAACCTAAAACATGAGGACACTGATTCTTCAATTTCAGAACTTCTCACTTAGCCTCTCCTTAAAGAGAAATAAGAGTTTTTGGATCTAAGAAAGCCAGATTATTGAGAACACAACAAAAATTATACCAAAGGCCTTTTATAAGAACAGCAACAACAAACAAGAAAACCCTGTTTATAACAGTCATTGCATTTGCTTCCCAGTTTGAGTTGATGTGTTTATAATATGACTAAATATTAATATTGTGCTTTATTGAGTATTGATAATACTTCTGCTAATGTCAAATTAACATTATAATGAAGTTTCACAATAGTCAGAAATTTAATGGCTTAATAATTTCCTAATTGTAGAGAGTGTTTGAAATATATTTTAAGTGAAAAAAAGGAGCCCGGCCAAACGTGGCTCAGCGGTTGAGCATTGACCTGGGATCCAGGCGATCGGGGTTCGATTCCCGGTCAGGGCACATGCCCGGGTTGCGGGCTCAATCAATGACTCTCTCATCATTGATGTTTCTATCCCTCTCTCTCCCTCTCCTTTCCTCTCTCTGAAATCAATAAAGATATATTTTAAAAAAACAACAAAAAAAGTGAAAAAAAGGCTATATATGTGTGTATATCCCAGTTTTATAAATTATATATACTTATATATATCATAATATATATCACATATACTTAAGCTTATATATTTGCATATGCACACATATAGAAGAAGAAACAGAGAGGGAATGTAGCTGACTACCTTTTCTAAATTTCCTATAATGATCGCATTTAATTTATGTTACCCAAAAAGTCTTATTTAAAAATGCTATTAAATCTAATATAGTTAGACGTAATTTGGATATTTTTGGAATAAAAAGTTCTTGCTTAACTGATTTATTTTTCTTTAGACAGGAGATGTTAGATTTCTGAAAACATTGTGGTATATTTTTATAATAAACTAATCTAGAAAATTGGAATGTAGGAGTCTTGAGGTTGCTACATTATGTAGTTTGTAAAATAATGAAAGTGATGGTAATCACTGTAGAAGACTGCATATATAAAATTGGAAACAGATGCTAATACACAGGTGGTTGAACAAAAAATAATACAGCCCTGGTTCAGCAGTCTTGTGCAGAAGGAACATCTGGATATGTGTTTTATCCCTAAGCTAGAACTAGCTAACAAGAAATAAAATCAGGAAATTTCTTGAGTGAATAGAGTTGACTGAAAAAGTGACTTTTAAGGTGATCTTTAAGTCTGCATTTCTTTTGAATGCCTATAAGGTAATGAGGCTGAGTCTCATGAGCCATGCCTGAAGATAAATTGCTAACAAGTATCTCATAGATATTCACGTGTACATACAACTAACTTTGTTTATAGCACATAGGTTTTTAAATATTTAAGTAATGTCAGCTTTATTTAATGTGAGCGTGCATATTATAAATGCACCAGAGCCTACTGTACCTACATTGCTTACAGTTGGAGAGTAATTTAGGGGGACATTGGGAATTTACCCAGCGGTCTGCGCCCGAGGTAATGTTTTGTACACATATTGAGGGAAGAATAAAACAGGTTTGACATTTCTGCATATTTCATATTATTCAGGAAATTTGTCCAGAGCAGAGTGGAAATGTTTGTTCCAATCCTCTTTTCTCATATGATAACAGAGCAGTCTGCAGTGAGTGAAGAAGTAATGGCTGTGGCATCTCAGTATAAAGGACAGCTGACCATAAAAATTACCTAGAATTTGCAATTAGTATATAGCCCTGTTATACTCCCTGGACTAGCACTCAGAGTTAAGGTATTTCCAAATTAAATGTTAACTAACTTAAATAGATGGTAATGTCCGTCCAATTTGATTACCAACCAATTTTGTCTAAGATGTGAGCATTCATCCTTCCTCTGGAGGACCAGTTAGTTCAGTAAGAACAACATGGCATTCAGGCAACCAGCGTGCGCGGTAACGTTATAAATTAATCACAAAACTAAGAAAAGATGTCTGATACTTGGGAGCCAGCCAGCCAGCCACGTATTGTTGTAATAAGGTACAAATCGTGAATGATGGCTTTGTAGTGTAGGCTCTGATGGTGGTTCTACAATTAGATTTTTCTTTTACCTAAAGAAATTTCCTGGAATAATTAATAACTCAGGCTGAATGTGAAAGTTCTAATATTAGACTCATACAAAATGACCTTTGACCTTTGCCTGCCTATAAGTCAAGCTAAAACTACCTGGGGCCACTTTTGGCCTTGAATGGATTTTGCATTTAAAAACCCATGTTCTCCGTCATCCCTGATTGGTTTTGTTATCAGTTTTATTAAAGATACAAGTATTCTGTGCTATCCGCAAGTAAAGAAGACTTCTAGCTAATTTTATTTACTTAGTTTATGTTTTCCAACTAAATTTAGAAATAACTTATGAAACATGACGGAAATACTCTTTGTAAGGCATTAAATTAGCAATAGTCAGAATCTAGATTAACGGCGGACATCTGGGAAGGAGGAAAAGCAATAAAGGAGAGCGGATGTAACACGGGCCTATGGAAAATGAGAAATGTGGTTTTGCATTTTACATTTATGTGCTTATAACACATCCCTCTCCTTAACGCGAAGCTGACAGAAGCATGTCAGCCCAACATGACAGAAGGAGCAGAGACAGGAGGGAAGCCATTCTTCTCGGCTAAACGAAATGGTACAACAGGCAGGCCCCTGATCGACAGGCCAGGAAGTGCCGGGTGCTTCTCTCCAGCAGGGCGAGCCCAGGCCGGGGTGGCTGATGGAGGTCCCTGCTTTATAAGCAGCCTTTCTTCTCTTCTCCTGCTCTGCCGGCTCCCGAGCCCGCCCTCGGCGTGAACACAGCGGGGAGCGTGGGACACTGCGCCGCTCTGGGCGTCCCCGGTGAGGGCCGCACCCGGCCTGAGCAGGGCTCCAGCTCCGCCTGCCTTTTCAGCTTCCCTCCCGTCACTTTCACTTCCTCTCTTTACATGCCTAGGTTCAAATTTTACCAAACAAAGTCTTATCATTTTCTGCCACTGTCACTTTCATAAGATGTAGAATTGTATATTTTAGTCTGGGCTTGACTCCCCAGGAGTCAAGCCGATGGGTTTAATTTTTGAGTTGGCATATAAACCATAGGAAATGTCTAGAAGACGGTTCCGATCTAGTCAAGGCTGTGATGAACAGCTCCTCCCACCACTGTGCCTCTTGCAGCACAGGGACTTGAAGTACATTTTATTTTATTTATTTGTTTGTTTGCTTATTTATTTTCAATCTTCACCAGAGGATATATATATTTTTTTGTTTTTCTGATGGAGTGGAAAGTGGGGAGAGAGAGAGGAACATCGATGTGAGAGAGACACATTGATTGGTTGCCTCCCTCTGGAGCGCCGACCTGGGCTGGGGATCGAGCCTGCAATTGAGGTACGTGCTCTTGGCTGGAATCAAACCAGGGGATCCTTCAGTTCACAGGCTGATGCTGTAACCACTGAGCTAAACCGGCTAGGGCTTGAAGCACATTTAGACGGCCCCTAAAATCTCAACTGCATGCTCTTAAATTCTACCTGCCACCAGCACACACTCCTCATACACACAAAAAGCCATTGAGTACAGGAAATGTAGCAGTGATTTAAAACCCTAAGTTATCGAAAAGTTTCGTGGTCTTTAATCTTCTATATATTTTTCACTAGATTGATCATGGAGTAAAATGAACTGACAGTTTATCTCTTTCTCTTTTGTACCTTTTGCTGGAATAAAAAAAAAAAACTCTAACAAAAGAAGAGGGAAATTAAACTTAAGAATGTAGACATATTTTACACTAGATAATAAGCTCTATAGTTATCAGGAGTTTACTTATTTTATTATTCTCATTTTTGAGCATATGGGTGATCTGTTTCTTCATTTTAAAAGTAAACATACCGGTGATTCTAGTAGGATACTGGACATTCACAAATATGGCCTATACCTTTTCAGAGAGTGTAATCTAAAAGAGATGTGATAATTAACAGGTAGACTATTTAACAGGTAGAGTAATGTGTGCATTATGCAACTGAGATGAACAGATAATAGCCTGTCTTGCAGTTCTTTCTTCCGCTCAGTGCCGGCATCACAGGATGGCAAGCAAGTGCATTAGGCATATGTATTTCATGAGAAGGGTGAAAAAGGCTGGTTTTTTTTACTTTCAGTCTTTTTACAGCTACTGCATAATTGTGTAAGCTATAAGGGTGCAGATTTACAAGATATTTAAGTATTAATTTGATATAGTGGCACCAAGACTGAATCAAGTGCTTCATTCGATTCTGGAATTTTCCCATTTTCTTTGCATTTTAGCCATTTTAAGGGACATTTCTCTTTCTAAGGTGCCAGGATTATATCAATTTATTGTATGTAAACAATAAACTGATATAGTCCATCGACCAGATCCTTTCCAAACTTCCTTACAAAAATTTTGAAAAATGAATAAAATATATACTTTAAAATTTAAGTTATTTTAGCACTATGGCCATTGGTTGTATACTTCTCCTATCTCAAATTATCAGCAACTCTATAAAAAATCATAGCAATGAAGTGCTTGCATATAGTAAACTTTCAAATACTTGTCGGAGAAGTAAATGACTCTAACCTTTGGGTATTTTTCTAATGGTGCTGTTTGGTGGAAATCTTCAGTTTCATTATGCTTTCTCTTTCAAAAACACTGTTTGGGCCCAGCTGGGGTGGCTCAGTGGTTGAGCGTGGACCTAGGATCCAGGTGATCGGGGCCCGATTCTGGGTCAGGGCACATGCCCGGGTTGCGGGCTCGATCCCCAGTCGGGGGCGTGCAGGAGGCAGCCGATCCATGACTCTCTCATCATTGATGTTTCTCTCTCTCTCTCCCCCTCTCCCTCCCTCTCTGTGAAATCAATAAAGACATATTTAGAAAAACAAAAACAAAGCACTGTTTGGGGTTTCTAGATGGACCATTCCTGTTTGAATTGCTGCCTGTTTCTCTCAATTTGAAAATGGAAACGTCTACTACATTATTTCCCAATTGCTGTTCTCTGAGCTCAGGTTTAGTCATATATGCAGATCCATTTCTGTCTCCATTTGTTGCCTAAATTTTCTTCTTGGGATTACTGTGCCCTGTTATCAAAAAGAAATCCACTTCGGGACAAATAGCAGACTATCTGACGGAGAGACTTGTGAACGAATAGCAGCCCTTTCTCTGCAGTAGCTGGCATTTGGGAGACAAGTGGTTACTAGTGTTGGTGTAGAGCTCGGTGTTGGAAGGTGTGCTCCTCTCCCAGCCTCTCAGCCTTTCTCTCTCGCTGTGTAGGGGAGGAAGGCTTTCCCCCTCTTCCCTTCTAGGTTCTCTGGCTGTTCCAATAATTAAACTGGCATAAAACAGATTAACAACGGGAAAACAATTTAACTTCATACATGTAGGAGCCCATAGAAATATGAAACTCAATGAGGTGACCAGGGCAGGCAGCTTTTATACCTTTTAGACAAGGAAACAATACATTTGTGAAGAACTGACAAGACAAAGGAGTTTTGGCTCGGGGTAGCAAATAAGTGAGGAAATAAAAAGATTTCTCGATGCAGCCTTCCCAGCCCTAAATTTCCCATCTCTGGTGTTAAGGCGGCCTCCACCCTTCTGGTGCAGGGACGGTACCTTTCGCCTGGGGGATTTATTTCCTGCTTTCAGAGGGACAAAGGAGGTCAGAGTGTCCTTCTGGCCCGCGGTTTTTCTTATGTAACTTTAATTTAATATAATATGCCAAAGTGGCATAGTTTGCTCCCAGTCAGCTGAAAGGTGCCTGCTGCAGCTCTAGGCTTATTCAAGTCACAAAGGAGAGGGCAAAGAGGAGGCTTGAGCAGCTTCTTTCCTTCAATAAAGAAAGCAGAAGCCCTAACAGACTTCTGTTCATTCTTCATTGACTTGAGCCTTGTCACTCAGCAAGGCAGAGACAGGGTGGAGGGGACAGGCCAGCCCTCCAGTCTGCCTGCACTTCTGCTCCCTCCATGCAGTCAGAGGTAATAGTGTCAGCTCTCAATGTGTAACTTTGTTTTTATTCTAAGGGATAGAGCCTCTGGTCATTTCCCCAAATGTACTTTCATGAAGCCCAACAGTTTCATTGACCCTCCATGGATAGATTATGCCATCTGAGATTGTAAAGAAGCAATCGCAAGTGGCTGAGGTATGTTTAAACCACAGGAGAAGTACCTCTCTTCAAACACTTGAGGGTTTCAACAAAAAGACTGTCACGTTAATTCAATATAGTCCAGGTCCGTTCCTATTCTAGTGTGGTATTTACTATACATTTATTTGCAGAACAAAGTCTTAAATGCTTACTTTCATTTCTTATGTCATATGGACCAATAACAAAAATTGACATATCAGTACCAGTTCTCCAACCACATGTCACCTAAAATAAATGTGTTTGTATGGTAGACCCCCCCTTATCTATGGGGGATATGTTTCAAGGCCCCCAGGGGATTCCTGAGACCTCAAATAGTACTGAGTCCTATATAAACTGTTATTTCCTATACATACTCACCTCTGATAAAGTTTAATCATAAATTAGGCACAGTAAGAGATTAACAATAATAAAACAGTACAATTATAATATACTGTAATTAAAGTTCTATGAAGGTGTCATTAGCAAGTAAAATAAAGATTACTTGAACTCAAGCAATGCCACCGCATGAGGTACTGTGACAGCCGATATAGTAGGCAAGCGAGCTGCTAAGTGACTCCTGGGCGAGTAGTGTACACATCATGGATACACTGGACAGAGGGAGGGTCCAGGCCCCGGACTGGGCAAAGCTGCATGGTGAGAGAGTTCATCATGGTGCTCCAGACTGTGCGCAACTGCAAATTTCTGAATTGTTTATTTCTGGAATTTTTCATTTGATATTTTCAGACTGCAGTTGACTACAAGTAGCTGAGACCGCAGATAAGGAAGGATGCTTTTCTGATATTTTGCTCCTCACTTTACTTTCACATATTTTAACTATCTCTCTCTGTTTCTTTCCCCTAGATGACAAAATGCATGCTTCCTGGTATACCATTTAAATATAATCTGATCAGAGTTATCTGATATAAAAGCCACCAAGGCTTATTTATGTCACATAAAGTTGTTTGAAACCTTTTCAAGCTTTATGCATGACGCTAACAGCCACTCGCCTCAAAATATTTTCTCTGTAATTGCTAATCTTTACTAGTTTTCTGTGAACAGAGTTGGGATAACAGATTAGCGTTTGGACTTGCTTCCTTGCCTTCCATAACACAGGAAATGTAAGCATCTCTTTCCACCCTGCAGTGTTCTCCAGAACTGCAGTGTATCACAAGGCCAGCTATTGGTTGAATATTACCTGTACATTTCTTAAGGGTGAATTTGCAACCAGCTTTAGAGCCAAAAACAAAAGGGCATAATTTGATAAAAATCTTATTGCCTGATAGCTCGCAGATATCTGTCAGCAGTTTTGGTTTCTTTTAAAGGCCAGCACATGGCTGACTGATCTCATAGTAGGATTTATATGTGTGATTATTACCATATAATTCAACAAATCACTTTTATCACCGAAATCCTAAAGCTTTCAGTTTTTTGCATTTTAGTCATTGAGTTCTTAAGGGAGATAGGCTACTACAAAATGTATTTTAATTCCATTAGAAAGCCTTCATTAAAATTTAAGTAACTTAATGACAAAATAGATCTAATGATTTCCAGTCTTTAAAAGAAATCTAGTTTTTGCTTTAGCATTTAGAATAATACTATATATATAAAATGAAAGGCCGCTGGACCTTTTAGGATCACATTGCTTATTAACATCAATAATTAGTTGTGCTTATTAATATCAAAAAATTAACAGGCATACTGATTGACAATTAAGGTAGATTTACACATAAAAAAATTGACATGCAGAGGTTGAAAATGCTTCAGAAAGTGCTCATTTTAGAGGCAACGCTGCTTTCTGAGCACATTCCACTGTAATCCAGCATGTACAAGCAGGTCAAGGAAGTAACCTCTGAGCTTGGGTCTGCCTCTCTTATAAGGTTATTATATGCATAAAATGAGATGATTTATGTAAATTAGCGAGTACAATTCCTGCCACATAATATGCACCTAATAACTTCTGGTTATTGTAGAGAAGCTTATTTCTTAGTTACTCAGTGGAAGCACTTTGTGTTTAGAAATGAGAATACTAATTTTGAGGAAAAGAACAAAAAGAACCAAGCATCCTAGCATAAACAGATATACCTGTATTAAAGGTCCTCGAACTAATCCCTGTCTAATAAGAGGAGTTTACAGAATGATGATAATATTAACTGCATATGGAGACCAGAACTAGAGAAATTGCTAAGAGGTATTTCCTTAAATATTAAACGGATATATAAAAAGCACATGTATTATTTTATTCCAAAGAATGGAGAGCTGTCCATGAACTGGATTGGTTTGAGAAGTTTTCACAGAGCAGGGAAACTCACAGAATGAAGGGAGAGCAAGTTAGTGGAGATCTGACTGTGTGCCTCGGCACCCCAGCACTAAGAGACGCGGGGCTGGAGGGGGCAGGGGCAGAGCTACGTGGGATCGGGGAACGGAGGACCTGACCATTGCATGCAGGGTGGCCCACAACACACACACCATCACCCCTTTGTCTCTTCATTCTGTTTCTTCCTTCACGTCCACTTTCACAACCTGTAATTATATTTTCCCTCTTTATTTAATTTGCAATCTCTCTCACCCCACTACATGTAAATTCTGTTAAGTCAGCCTTTGCCTTCTTCAGCACTCATCCTGATCCACCTAGCGTTGTACCAGGCATAAAATAAAATAGTCACTATCTTCAAAATAAAAATTAACGAAGTCATGAATAAGAGCTGAAAATTAAAGGATTCATTCCTTTAATGGCGTTCGTGGGGTAAACTGTGGGTGACACTGTCGGGGATTAATCACAGAACCCCGGCCTCCTCCCCGCCACAGGGGCCTTCACTCTGGAACAGTCTCGGTGAGCTCTCACCGCCACAGGGGTTCTCGCAGCTCGTGGGGAAGCCAGAGGATAGAGCAGTAGATTCTCGCCTTTCAAGCTTAAATTCATGTTCTGAGAGTAAGAACAACAAACTTGTGAGAGTCTAATTATTTTGGATATTTCCCTCTTCTAAGCTAAATAAATAATCCGTGGGCTGGGGTGGAGGCGAGAGAGTTAAGAGGAAACAGGTTATGGGGCGAGACCAGCAGGGAGTGGCGACGATTAAGTGATTTCGTTGACTCTGGTCCTCAGTCCATGGCAGGGAATGAAGGGATTTTCAGATGCATCAGTAGATGTTCCGTGGAGGAGTGACAGTGACCTAGAACCACGCCGTTTCCGTTCCTCCCACTGCCACAGCCTTAGGCAAGCGCTCTGGAACATGTGGGCCACGTGGAAGAGATGGAAGACGGAGGGATGGAGCACTAAGCTGACTAGGGTACTTCGGGTTGTCGAAACGAGGTTCTTCTTATGGGGTGGGAAGAGCAAAATGTCAATAGTTTCAAAGGAGGAGCCAATGGAAGTATTTCAAAGTTACTCTTTCAGGAAGAACTCTATATAGCCATAAATAGTTATATTTTAAATACGTGTGCATTCAGCAATATACAATCCCCTTCCCACACATAAAATGTTTCATTATATTTATGTTTTATTCCATAAAAATCTTCTCTTGTTTTAAATACCTCTCAGTTATTCCTTGACCTTGATCAAGCTGCTTAGCAGACGAGAGGCATCACGGTGTAAGTTGCCCATCAGCGCTTTATACTCGAGTGTTAGTGTTTAAATCGCTGCAAATTGGCAAAATAGAATCCTGGCAACCTGATTTTATCACCTCTTCTGGTTATGAAAAACAAGCACTCCTCCATCCACCCATCATTTGTTCAACAAATATTTGTCACTTTTACCAGAAAGCAAGAGCTTTTCCAGAAAATATCAGCAACTTAAGTTTCCTTCTCATTGTCCAGATATGATGACTGTGTCTTTCCTACCAGCAAGGGGACTGGGAAAGAGGGTGTCCCATCCTCTATAGAAGGCAGCATGGCATAGGGAGGTGGGGACTGTCATGTAAACAGTGTCTGCCATAATAAATAGCCTCAGGTTAAGATAAATCTGCCTAGCCAAATGCTAGCTGTCTAGTTCTTTGTGATTACTCTTGTGACTTCATATTTCTTAGCCTCCCCAGTCTCCTGGACAGAGGGAAAAAATGTAGAGAGAAAATAAAATGAGAATGATTTGGTTTCCAAACTTTTGTACAGAGTCATACTGTGAGCTATTTCCTCTATCCTGAGCTTCTCTAATTTATTATCCAAGTGCATTTTTCTCTCTTTAAGAGATTTTCAGGTTGGAGAGACCTTTAGAATATATATGACTTTAAAAGCAGAGGGTCTACTCCAGCAACTGCACCTACAACTATGAGAAGCCCAAGTGATGAGGAGCTGACCAGGTCAGTGTGTGCTCTGCGACCTCTGCACAGATCACACCTTTCTTATGTGTCTCCACTTGTCCCTGAATATCTGCCTCTCACATGGCTCAGTCTCCAACCTGACCATGTGCAACTGGCCCACTACAGACAGAGAATTAAAGTTTGCAATTGAAATTTGAGAGACACTGCCAATATAACATTAATTAATTATATTTGAAAGTATCATGAGGATCTATAAGGAGACTTATTTTTGTCCCATACAATCTTTCAGAAACATTATGTATTCAGTCATTCAACACATACTTATAAGGCAGGTACTGTTTGTCAAGCACTGCATGACAAAGTATGTGTCCCCTGTACTCGGTCTTTGTTAGGGTACAGCCATAATGCAGTGTCGGAAATTAAGTCTAGATGCAGTTGTTTAAATTATCTGTGATTCTTCAAGTCATCAATGAAAACAATTGAAATTCCATATTTTAGAATGAAAGGGGGCTCCTTAAACTAGACATCTGGATTTTATTTTCTTCATATTTCAAAAACTAGACATTCTTTGCTATCTAATCCACATAGACTATTTCTTCATGTTCATAAACATGCAAACTCTTTGTGGATGTAATTGCTCAGTCCTCAGAGGTGAGAAAGCTCTGCGTCCAAGCCTCTCCTTAGCCTGATGTTCACCTGCTATGGACCTGAACACTAACTTTAGGAATAGTGAACTCCTGTTAGTTACCACTGTCCAAATGTGAAAATCTGTTAATGCAATTAATTCCATACTTCTTAAATACCACATCTATCTTTGTAACCTGTCTTTTATTCATCTCAGAATTGTAAAATAATTTCATGATAGTCATTGATTCAAATGTGGGAGTCCTCAGCTCTCTCTGTGTTTCAGTTCTAGCTGGTTATGCAAGTCTGGGTGCAATTTAGGAGAAAATGAGTAGTATTTTATACTCAGCAAAATTGCTTGACCAGGATAGAGCTCAAATTTTTACACAAAAATTATGGCTTTTTCTCTTTTAGTCCTATAAGTTTTTACTTTCAGAAGTCAATTCATATAATTGCCTTCTCTTGCTTAAATTTGTATGGTACTTCTCACACAGATTTTTCTGACTCCTCTGAGCTTTTGGCTGGGGAATGACAGATTCACAGCTCTTCTGCTTGTTAGATTAACATGAGAAAACAGAATTTGCATCTGGCCACCAGGCCTTTACTCATCAAATCAGCAAATGGAGCTAATGTGGAATAATAATGGGAGAGCTGTTTTTTGAGAACAGAAGACTAAAAAGGATTTTTATAAAACATGCAGTTCACATTAAAAAAAAAAACCCACAAAAGCCATTAAACACTGAGTGCATCTTATTTTTCATGTCAGCTAAGGTTGTCGTCGTCTCTTCGAGGACACTCATGATTTTCATGCTACAAGTCATGTTGTTGAGAATTTTTAACTGTTTTAAATGCCAGTCATGTAAACAGCCTTCCTTGTCTTTGGATAAAATCCTACACTAGACTGTGCGTTTTGCACATTTTAAAACATGGGGCTTAAATTGACGAATTTTTAAAAACTAAAGTAAAATGTGTTCCTAGGAGACTATCACAAGACTAGCAAATGCAAAATATAATTTTTCTGTGTTGAATGCATAAACACCTTTTTTAAAAAAACATTTTCCTCCATGATATTTTGATAGAGTGATTGAAAATGCTCCAGGGAAGAGAGAGGTTTTAAAGAAGGTCTTTAAAAAAAAAAAAAATGAACTTAATTACATAGTTAACTCCTTTACATGTAAATCCACTTATGTGCTATTAAAAGTAGACTTGCACCCTTCTCTTTTTATAAAAAACTGAGCGAACATGGTTTATCTTTTGAATTATAAGCATTACCAACAATCTTCTTTAAAAGCTAGTTAATGCCACTTACAATTTTTATAAAATTTTGATTATATAGTTGGAAATGATAAAATGATTAAGAATTTTAGTTGAGTTACTCGATCTTCAAAATGACTGTCATAGCCTAAAGTTACCTTCCCGTTCCCTGTCTCATGCATATAGAGGTATGTTGTCAGATACCAGTCGTTCTCAAAACATTGGCACTGTAACTAGTGTCACTGGATTTTCTCCAGGTCTTTCCTCTGTGTTTGTCTCAGTACAGACACTCTCTGGCACACTTCTTGGATTAAAGAGTAGGTAAGAAAAATTAAAAGGGAACACAAGTGGTTCCTGGCCTGTGAGGCTCAGCTGGTTGGGCTTCGTCCCACACACCAGAAGGTTGGGGTTCAACTCCTGTTAGCACACATGCCTAGGTTGCAGGTTTGATCCCTGCTAGGGGCATTAAGGAAGGCAAACAATCAGTGTTCTCTCTTATGTCTCCCCCCTCCCCTTCCTCTAAAATCAATAAGCACACCCTCAGGTGAGGATTTAAAGAAAAAAAGAGAATATGAGTGAGGAGCAGATTCCCTCTGTTCCTCACTCACCATATTGCACTGTTTGCTTTGGAATTTTTCTAAGAAATGGCTTGAAAATTTTAGAGCTGAGTGCTTCTGTTCCCTCATGTATGCCTGAAAATTAAAAAATATATATATGTTCACACAAAGTTGATGCCTACTATTATCCTATAAATTTAAATGATCACAAAGGATGTTATCCTCCAGCCTTTTGTGTATTATATAAGTGCTTTAAATACATTTTTTTCAAAAGTTTATAGCTGCAGATTTAAGTGAATCAATTTATGATAAATAGTCAAAGGCCAGTTCTTATTCTCAAACCAATCAGCCAAATCAGGCTGACTCCATTATCAATTCAAATAAAAATATTAGCATAAATCCTCAAAATGGTCATCTTTTGTAGTTCTAGATAGGGAGATAAAATAGTAGAATGATAGACAGACAGACAGACAGATAGGTACATATGAAAAAGAGGTGGTCTAACAGAATCCTGGGACTTGCCCTGATTTGATGGGAAACAGGCACAGCCACCTCTGACGTCTCTTGGCAACGCCCTGCTGGCTTCCCCGTAAGACTCCTGTTAGGAGACAAGCACTTTCCAACCGCCCCTTGGTTTACGGGGCTGACTTGGTTGTACGCAGGGCGCCTGAACCAGAATGATGGGAACCAATTTTAGGAAGGAGTTCCTGTGTCAACTGAGATAATTGCAAATGGTTATCATATAGCTCTGTGGTCATGTACCCGCTGGGCATTCCTCGTGACTCCTAAGGGTACCTCATACCAATTTGCTCCTGAATAGCTTTACCATCTGGGAAAGCACTCTACTTGTTATTCCACAAGGAGAAATGGAGACTTGTATCTTCTATTAAAGATGCTTTTGCCATCTGCAGGGGCAAAAAGCAAGGAGAAAATAGTATTTTGTTTGCACAGTATATTTAGCTATAGTTTAGTGGCATTGTACAATCCCTTATATCTTTTCTCTTTTACTTTTCCAAAGAGGCAGTTCTAATATTTTATGCCATTTTGGATGGTTTTGTTTTCCTTAAGTATTTTTTTCATGTAATATTTCTCTGGTTAACAAGGACCCATGAGTAAGTAAAAATACTCCATTTTCCAGGTTGTACCTACATGAAATTGTTCTTCCATTGCCAAAATGCATTAAAAAAAGAAAATAGTGAAACTGCAATAAGTTTCTGTCATATATCTGATTCCTCTAGAAAAGCTTGACCCCTTGAGACAGGAATTCTCATGCAAGGGCTGCCTTTAGGAGCAATTTAAAGTGTAGTGAGATGAAGATAGGCAGCTGGTACTGGATGACGTCTCTGTTCAAGTCTAGCATCAGCCTGACACATGGGGAGCTCTGTGGAGTTGTCCCACCCAGAGGCAAAATCACCAGGCTTTGTGCCCCTGTATCATTCAGTGAGTGGCTGCAGAGGGCCACCTGGGGGTAGAGAGTGAGCTATAATTTCACAAACACTTCCAGGCAATATGACATTGAGCAAAAGATGATTTTTAAAAAAAAGAAAATATCACCTATGAACATTTAGCAGCCAACACTCCCAGCAACTGGGGGATGGATGCTTCACTGGCTTCAGAAAGGGGACCTGGCTGAAGTCCCAACAGTCTGCTAGGCCAGTCACATATTCTTGTGTAATTAAAATGCTATGAGCTTTCATTAAAACTCATTAACATTCAATCCAAAGTAATCTTTCTTCTGCGTGTCTGGCAGGGGTGTGGGGTGGGGGAGGTATCAATGGGTTGGTTTGGGAAAGCTCAGGACTACTACTGCCAAGGTTTCAGGCGGAGCAGTTCAGTTAGAAAATGAAGTTCTCTGTCAGTAATAGATTTGTTGTGATTTATTTCCTCTGTGACCTTGAGTAGTTACCGAGCTTTTCTGATCCTGTCCATAATCTCCGCAGTTGCAGTCGTAATACCTATCTGTGGCCTATCGTGAGAACATGTGCGCAGGGTTGCTGACCAGAGGGAGATACTCAATAGTGGCTCCTTTTATATACATAGTAAGGTTATTTTACTGTGCTCAGTTTCATGACCTCAGACGCTTTACTGAAAACCAAATATATACAAAGGGAGCAAGTGTTGCTGTATCAGTACAAGTGGTATCTTACTGGGGGGAAATGCTCAATACTCAGTATCATTTCTATGTAAAAAATCAGAACATTTAGTTTAGTAATTTTATTTTCAATAATAAATTTCTCAGACACTACTGAGGTGCATAAAGTGATGCACCATTCAAATGTATCGCTGTGTCAGCAAAATTGTGGTAGGCATTCTGTAGAGGTTTCTAAAGAAAGTTACTCTTTATATAATACTCAGATACGATAGTCAGCAAATGGGAAACACAATTTGGGCAGGCAAGATATTTAAGACTGTCGCTGACACATTCCAAAGCAGTGTGTTATTATATAACCTGTAAGTATGAAGGGGCTTTTCTTTTTTCTGCTGGCCACCACTAGGTGGTGATATATGAAATGTCCGCTTCAGACTTGATTAAAGATAAAAGTCATGCCTTAGGTCTCGAAAATCAGCTACAGGCAGATCTATCTCCAGTACCTGGATCACAAGTAGTCACAAAGCACATGCACTAATACACATATATTCACATATATATTACTAGAGTACTCATTAAATCCCCTCCCTCGCTCTCTTTCAGAGACCCTGCACTCTTATTTTACAAACTGTCATAGTAAGCTTCAGGTATCTGGTATCTAAAACTATGGGGAAATGAGATAGAAGAAAGGGACCACAATAAAACTACACACTATTTTCAAATTCACATCTAACAGCCTTAGAGCCATAGTTCTTCAAATTTGTGTGTATTTTACCAGCATAAGATACATCTGTGATCCTTATAATATACTATAGGGTTTGCTGGTCAGGTAAATATTCTCATTTCACATGTGGAGAATGACCTGGCATGTTTTTTACTTTTGCAAAGTCACAAAGTTAGTCAATGACAATCATTTCAGATCCATATATTAGATCCACAAGGCTGCATGCTTATCATATTGCTAGATTTTAACAAAGAAGGCTCCTTTAACCCTGCTTCGGAATCCATTTGATACAGGGGGAAAAATCTACACACTTACTATGAGGACTGAAATACATGACCATATATGTTAGTCAATGCCTATTTATCTACACAGCCCCTCCATGTGGTAGCCACTGCGCTAGACCCTGGGGACTGAGTGATGAATAAAACGATCGTGCCCTGCCCCTCGTAAAACTTACGGTCTAACGTGGCGGGCAGACACTAGGCAACTGGATGCAAAACTAACTGTAGCATATTTTGATTGCTATGAAGTTAAAGGACAGAGGATAGAAGAGAAAACCTGGCAGAACCTACAGGGATGGCCTCTTAAAGAAATAACTTAGGAGTAGGCCCGCTGAACTGGTAGCCTTCCTGGCCCAATGGGTGACTTGTAGGAAGGCCCTGAGGGCAGAAAATACTCTGCAAGTTTTAAGAAGAGTCAGAAATGAAGAGTAAGAGGAGCAGAGTGGCCAGTGATGGATGCTAACATGGAGAGATGAAGATAAAAGTATAGACAAGTGCCACACTAAAGAGTTAAATTGTATTCCACATTCAAATGAAGGCCTGGTCGATCTCCAGCAGGGGAAAGTATTATAATCAAATTTACATTTTAAAAGAAAGATTATTCTACCAACTGTGTAAGAAAAGAACTGGAGGGGGGTGGGAGGGAAGAGGAGAGACCCCTGATGGGGCCACGAGAGACACACGTGCAATGGAGGAAGAGAGAAGTGAATAATTTATAGTAGAAAAACATTGGAGGTAGAAGTGATAGCATACAGGCATGGACTTAGGTGGAAATAGGGGATGGAATGAGTGAGGACGGGCCCTGGCCTTGTCCCGGTCACTCAGCGGTGTGCGGGCCGTCGCCGAGGCGAAGGAGGTTGGGGAAGCCTGGAAACAGACTCAGGAGAGAAAGCAGCAGTTCCCGTTCACACCTGATGAGCTGGGGGTTCTTAGGAGCGCAAATGAAGATCCGAGGAGAAAAGGAGCTGTGTATGTCTGAATTCTGAAGGGGAGTTCCAAGCTGCAGTTAAGAGTTTGAAGTCACCAACATTAAGATTTTATTGAAAGTCAAATAAATTAATAGTAACTTCTAGGATAGCAGAGAGAGAGAGAGAGAGAAAAATTAACAAAACTGCCCAGGACGGAGGCTGAAGAGCATCCGTGTCTTGGGGTCTTTCTGCTATGTCAACTGCTTTACCATTAAAATTTTCAAAATAAGCCTAAAAGGTTACCAGGGCCCGAATCACCCATGTCTAGTAATAGCGATACTTCTGGGCTCTGAAAGAAAGATTTTCACTGCTTCCCCAGTTTTAACTCCACATTGAATATCGTAATCCAGCAGTGTACACGCAGGGAAGGTACATCAATAGGAGAGAGGGAAGGGACTGTGTCAGAAGGGACCAAAAATGCCATGCCCGGCACTCTCCCTTCCCCTTTGTCTTTCACACCCCTCCACCCTTTTCTCCTGGTGAGACCTTGACGTCGCATCATCTTCAGCATCAGGACTTGAGCATGAAAGGATGTGACATCTTGATGCCATTTTTCTACCACACTTAGACAAGCTTCGTGACGGTTTGGAGACCACTTAGGTAGGATCAAAAGGAAAACTGTCCTAAGGTCGTGGACACAGGTTCTGTTCCTAGGTGACTGTGTAATGGTTAAGGAAATGCAGAACAGAGACAAATACCATTGCCAGATTCAGAAGGGCAGAGTGCTAAAGTGTCACCCGCCCCACAACGCTCCAGTCTCCACCGACGGGCCCCTGCAAAGCAAGCCAGACGCAGAAGATGCTCGGAAATTGTAGAGCAAGTCTTTGGAGAAGAAAGATGGAAAGCCAAACCAATTTATAATGCCTATTACATTATTAGGGGTTGAATAAAAACAAAACACATCATATTCGAAGTAGGTAAAGTCCTTAGTTTAATTGAATTTAATATTTAAGTCTAAAAACCAGACACTAATTTAGGTTTCAGCTAAACATAATGTAGGAGAGAGCTGAAGGATAGTATAATGCAGTGAATCATAAAGCACAACATAATCCATCAAAACCACAGAGCCTACAATTTTCTTCCTTCATATTACATTGAAAAATGACTTCAGAGTATATGCTTCCAAGGATAAGTGATGAGAAACCTAAGTTGGGGGAAAACGACCTGATACTAGCTTTATATGGTAATGTGTAACTCTAAGAGCCGCAATTAATAATCGCTAAAGGCTTAAATGGCCCCGGGATATATAGTTAACAGGAGACAGGTACACCTGCCAATATGAAGCTTTGGAACATTACTCAGATGAAGTTAAGGCAATCAACCTGACAGCATCCCACTGAATCTCCTAGCACAAATAAGGGTTATCAAAATAACGTAGGTCAGAAATTGACTTTACAGTATTAGAATTCTGACACATATTTAAATTAATCACTATTCAATCATAACTTAGAAATCAATGGATAGACCCGAACATCAATGTATACGGACAAAATAAATGGGAGCAATTCTTACTGAATTTGTATTCATGTTTTGACATTAATATTACTGTAAAAGGCTGTTAACCCTATTTAGAAATTACAGTAAATTTCAATGTAAATAAAACATCATTCTCTTGGACACATCCTACAGTATGAATGGACTAAGTAGTAAATCCCCATAGTGAATAATCCCCAATCTCCTAAATTTTTTAATGAAAAAGTTAAAATACTATTGTCATTGCAAATAAAACATAATTGGCATTATTGATAAAACCGTTCCAGGTACTCCATATAACATAGTTCACAAAACTTTTTTTCAGAGTTCAGTGTCATCAGAGCCCTACTTCTGTTGTTTCTTCTTTAGTACTTTTTATTTACATTCATACAACAGCTACATGAGGCCGTACCAGTTTATGGGACAATCCTCTGTTTTTGTGTGTGTTCTTCTATTGATTCAACCCATTAGTTTACAAAGTGTTTATGAAAATATTGAAGACCACAATTTTAAAAAATTATATTAATATTATGAAATAAACACTATCACATTTATTTTCACTTATTTTGTTAGTAAACTATTTGGGCCACATTTGCTATTGAGTATTACCTGGTCATTGGTTGAAAATAGCCAAGGTTTTAATATTCTATGATTTCATGTGTAAATCATGTGTAATATAACGCATAACTCGCTTCCATTTTATTTCTAATTTGATAGCAAATTGACTTACTTACTTACTTAAAATGTAGATGACAAAGCAACTCCATAAGTGAAAATCTAGACCAATATGATAGCTAAAATTTTTTCAATAAAAATAAATTTCTATATCACTGAAATATTTTGTTTTCTAAGTATGAAATATTTGTATTGTTTTAGTTTAAATCGTAAGTGAAACAAAAATTTAATTGATGGAAAAAGAATTGATTAGGTATTTCTTTATACAGTCATGAGCAGCTTGTTCTGAGAAATGCATCATTTGGGCGGTTTCATCCTCATGCCAGTGTCATAAAGTAGTTACACAAACTGAGGTGGTGTGGCTAGCACACACCCAGGCTATGTACATATCTTACGGTGCCACCATCAGATATGCAGTCAGTTGTTACCAAAATATCATTATGCGGTGCATGGATATAAATTTTTTAAAGATCTCATAAGAATATAAATTTATAAAAATTATAATCTTACAAAAACAAAGTTTTTCAAGTTTTTTGTGAAAGCAGAATAAATTCTAAGGTTTCTAAAACAAATATAGAACTGGATTTCACCATCAACTGTTAGTATTTTTTATATCATTTATTATGATAAAATGCACATAATATAAAAATTACTGTCTTAATCATTTTTTAAGTGTACAATTCATTGATATTAAGTACACTCACATTGTGCAACAATCACCACCATCCATCTCAAAAGCTTTTTTCATCATGAAAAATTGAAACCTTATATTCAAAACAATAACTCTCCTTTCCTCTCTCCCCTCACCCCTGGAAACCACCATTCTACTTTTATCTCTCTGAGTTTGACTACTCTAGGTATTTCATGTAAGTGGAATCATACAGTATTTATCTTTTTGTGATTGGTTTATTTCACTTAGCATAATGTCCTTAAATTTCATCCATGTTATAACATATAACAGAATTTCCTTCACTTTTAAAGCTGAATAATATTCCATTTTGTGTGCATATCATATTTTGCTTATCCACTCATCTGTCCAGGGACGGCTGGGTTCTTGAACATTTATCCATTGTAAATAACGCTACTATGATTGTGGGTACACAAATATCTCTTTAAGACCCTGCTTTCAATTATTTGGGGTAGGTACTCAAAAGTGGGATTGCTGGATCATATGATAATTTTATTTTTAATTGTTTTTGAGGAGCAGCCGTACCATCTTCCAGAATGACTGCCCCATTTTAATTTTATATTCCTATCAGAAATGCACGGATTTTCAATATCTCATTAGCCTTAACCACATATGCTATTTTATTTCTATTTTTAATACTAGTCATCCTAACGGATAAAGTACATTTCATTCAGGTTTTGTCAGTCATTAGACTGTCTTCTTTGGAGAAATGTCTATTCAAGTCCTTTGCTTTTTGGGGGGAGCGGGGGAGGGGGCTGATTTATACCAACAAAAGCCATCATTTAGAAAGAAGTTTAAATTTTTCTTAGGACCAAACCATGTTAACTTGACAGTTGCTTTAGGATATGCCTACACATAGAGAGGGCGCAATTCTCTGGGGAGATAGAGATGGGAAAGGGAGGTGGTTAAGGAGCAGGGCCACGAAGCTAGGGAATTATGACTAACAGTTCATTTCAATTTGTCTTCAGTCTTAGGATATTATTAAAACCTTTGGTAAGGTAAGATCTGTTCATAGCTAACAAAAGGGCTTGGATAAGCGTTTAACAAAAATCATGGCAATGGCATGAATTCTCACGATGGTCAACATCAGAGCAGAGGTGAAGAAACTCAGAAAGGGAAAGACCGAAGCACAAGGATTCTGTCGAGGCAGAGAGTGGGAGCCGGATGCACCAGTGGAAACCTGAACTAGTTTTAAAAAGGACGTTGTAATTTCCTCAAAGCGTAGAAGTTAGGTCTGAGCTAATCTCGTCTCCATCATTAAGGGCCAAGAGACAGAACGGCATCTGGGATACACAAGTGTGTTCAAAGCACCAGTACCCAGACGTATTCAAACAGAAAAGCAAAGGAAACAAAAGCTTTTTTGATTTGTCTCTTTGTATCACCACAGAAACCATCACAGATGGTTTTTTGTTTTGTTTTGGTTTGGTTTCCTGCTACCCTGCTAAGCTTTTAAAGAATATTAAAGGATATGATCTTGACAAACAGACCTAAGAGAACTCCCTTCTCTTTTGGTACTAAAAAAACAAATCTTCCTAAAGTTCTATTTTTTGAAATTCCCTACCAGGTAAATTCTGTGCAGAAATTCAAAATTGATATTTTTAGCTGTATCAATTTTAAATTATTGTCCTTTATGTTGTCAAAATAAAAAGATTTACTCAGAGTAAATGAAAAACCCATTATTTTTCTGTATATATGTGATTTATTATTGATGATGAAGGTAACTATATCATGATGAAGGTAATTTTTAATGATGTGCTTTATTTAATTTGCTGGTTCTGGTATATTTCTAAAAGGTCTTTGAACAGTGTACATTGATAACATGTTACTTTGGGTGCCTCGTTTTTTAATTAACATGAAGGATAGAAAACATAAGATTCTGACAAACATAATGATCTCATCTTCTTATCTTGGTTTTTATAAATCTCTTATTTTAAGTGTAATTTTTATTCTTGATATTTATAAATTTCATATTTTAAGTGTAAAATATCTCTTTAAACTACACAGTTAATGCAGGAGCATCTGTTGCACATCAGATGGCTATATTAAAAACACTTTTGGAAGCACATCATACCTAAAAGACACTTTTACTTTAATTGAGGATACAAAGCCTGCAGTCATCTAATAACATGTTATCCCTGCAAATAAAAATAATACATCAAAGTATGCACAGTATGCCAAATATGTTATAACTTTTGAAGGAACATTGAGAAATTGACCTAAAAAACTGAATCTTAGAAAATCTGTAAAGGTCAAGTCAGGGAAACCGTTGCCAAAGGTTTGCTCTCAGCCTCATGGAAGTTGATTCCAGCAACAGAATGTCAGAGTCCTAAAGAGGGAAACTTAGCCCTCCTGAGAACTCAGCCCCGCCTGAAGGACTTGTGTCGTTACCCCGAGTGCCCAAGCATTCCGAGCAGCTGGCTCTTAACCTGTGACATTTGAGGATTAGACCAGTTTTATTAGCCTTGTTCTTCAAAATTGAGATATATTTGTTTCTAAGCCTGCTGATAAAAAAAAGCCTTAATTGCTTCAGAGTCTTACCAGAAAAAGTTGATTTGCCTTGAGATGGTTCTTATTAACTCCTGTGACGTTTGAACTTCAGCCTGTCTGGGTGGAAGAGTCGTTCTGCTTCTTCAATCTATTCTGTAGCGTGAGGTAGCCACAGGCCAGGATGTTACCTTCAAATAAGAATTTTGTAAGGGGCATTATTTTGTCTGTTTCTGCCCACAGTGAGTGCTGGAATTCTGATTGTAAACATCAGAGAGGGTCCACCTAGTTCAGACGCTTGCTCTGAAACCTTTCCTGACCACATTGTTCTGTGGACTTACCAAAGCAGCAAAGGGTGCATGGAATTGCTTGTCCCCTTCCCACCTATCTGATTTCTCTTCCCATCCCAGTACCTCCTTTACGAATAAAGTTATTCATTTATTCTAGTTGATTATGTTTTCACTGAAGATGTACAGTGATTTCTGATTCCAAGTTTCCACATTTTCTCATTAAGGAATGGGTTCTAGCCCTTTATTAGTGGGGCTGATCAGTTTATATGTTCCTAGTTGCTCTTATCAAATACCAGCTTCCAAAGGGTGGCTTTATTTTTATTGAAGATCCCAGCTTTTCTTTATAAACATGCTCAGGGCTTTCAGGGCTGAGTCTGTTCAAGGCTTTATTTTATATAACGGACCTTTCAAAATATTGGTTAGAGAGCCCAAAAGCCTAAATCTGAATTCCAGCTCTTTCACTTATTAGCTGGATTAATAGTAATGTGACCATAGACAAGGTAATCTTCCTGTGCCTCAGTTTCTTATTTTATAAATTGGAGATTATAATAATGCCTACTTTGTAAGTCTGTAGATAGGAAGAAGTAAGACAAGTGATCACAACCTTGCCTGGCACATAGTAAATGGTCTGTAAGTCAGCACTTTTTTAAATGTTTTTATGGTTATAGGATGATGTTATCTATTTCTTGAACCCAGCTGCTTTGTTTTTTTATTATCATTTGTTTTTTGTTCTGTTTTCTGGCTGCTACAATACTTACACATCTTTATTTTTCCAAAAGCTATGGTAAAATTTTAAATCTTATTAGTTGAGAGGATCCTTTCCTACCTAGTGTCCAGACTCAAAATAGATCTACATGCTGGATATAGTCCTGTGTGACCATTCTGTAACTTAGGCTGTTGCTCTTTTACCTGTTCATGCCAGTTTTCCTGGGGACACACCTGGAACTCTGAATAAGACCAAAGAGCAGAAACTCACCAGCCTAACTGTAGAGAAACTTACCAGCAACCTATCGGAAACAGGGATTTCACTTCTGCTTTACACCCCACCGCCCCTGCCTCCTGAGCTATAAAATAACCGTACACAAGGCTCTGATTTATTTGAAATTTTGAAAATGTGCATTACCTAAGAGCTGTTTGAATCATCTGGGAGTACTGTATCAACAACAAACCCACTGGTGAAATAAGTGACAGGGAGATGTTCTCTGCTCTTCTCTCTTTCTCTTCAACATCTTGAAAGAGTATTATGGGCCATAGAAAGAGATCTGTCTTTGCAGCTAGCTGACCTAGTTTTACCACAATAGTAAAGAACCTTGACCCTTGATTCCAGATATTGTTATCAATATGATCAATGCTCCCAGTTGGTTCATTACTGGCATTAATGCCCATAGCAATGATGTCTTGGAAGAAACATTAGCTCTTCCCCCTGTAGTAAGCCTAATGTCTTCCTCTGTCTGACTTACTTCACTTAGCATAACACCCTCTAGGTCCATCCATGCTGTCCCCAATGGTAAGATTTCATTATTTTCTATGGCTGAGTAATATTCCATTGTATATATGTACCACCACTTTTTAATCTACTCATTTATTAATGGGCATGTGGGTTGGAGAAGCTTGCAGTTCTTAAGATCACAAAGGTCCCCCTATTGCACAAGTCCCTTTCCCCGGCCTTGGAGGAAATCTCTTTCCCCAGACTTTGGAACAGTCTCTTCCTACTGAGTCTGGATTTGTGTGTTTTTTATTTGACAGTGGAGTTACTGAAAGAAAAAAACACACACTACACAACACAGAAAAAATGAATAAAGGTGAAATTCTATCGAAGCAACCAGCTTCCTTTTTAACTATTCTGTGGCTGCAATAACATTGTCACTTGCCTCCTGAGCCATGTGACACTGTTCTATCTGCTACAATCCACTTCTCTATCAACCATAACTATAAATTTAATTTGTCAATAGTTTCAAAGGGTTCTGACCGCTAACTTTATTTTGTCTTAAATCTCACCTTCAATATGAATCAGCCTAGATCCTAATCCATTCAGACCTTTTCCTGGTTTAGTTCTCAAGACGACCTGACCCCTTTCATGCAATTTTGAGTCCATGAGCTAATTTTGAAGGGCCTAATAGGTACCAATTACAAAAAGTTAGACAAAGGCCATTCCAGATGCAAACAATTGTATGTAAAGTCTTGTAGGTTGGAATTGCAAATTGACGCCTAAGGATGATAAAATCAGCTTAATTTTAGTTTAACTTGGTAGAATAAGGAGAACAGGTTGGTGATATTCAGGTGATATCTTTAATTGTTAGCAGAGGTGATTGAACTTGATCCAAAGGACAAAGGAGTGAAAAGCTTGACTGTGACGGGGACATGATAAAACTGTTCCTAAACAGCCTTAGGAGGTTCAGTGGAGGTAGGAGGAAACTGGAAAGCAGGAAAAATCAACCAACACATAAAAGACTGAGGAAATAATGCAAGTGGGAGATGATCAGGATTCTGATTTACAGGGCTGCTGTAAAAAAGAAGCATGTTAGGAATAAATATTGATTGGAATAAAGAGCTCTGTTTTTTATGTGCAAAACTTCAGATAATGGCAAAATACACAAACAGTACAATTCTATAGCGAATGAAAAAGTGCTGGAACTATAATTTGGGAGACACCTGAGTTCTGTCATTTAAATGTTTTGAAAGAGTCCTATGATTATTAAAAAAAAAATTCTAAAACACAATACATCTTTGCAGTACAAATGTACTTCCCAAATTTGCGGTAAAAATTTTAGTATTTTCTCTCTTTCAAAAAATATATTAATTGAATTCTTAACTGATTTTGCAACTTTATGTTAATTGTAAGATTTAGACAGGCTTATGTACCACTACATGTTTTGAACATTTCAATACAGTTAACATTTGAGAAAACTTAAGAACATTAAATACAGTTTTGAAATTATTATTTCATTGATTGAAGTTATTGTGATAAAGAGGTATGGATTAACAAATATCAACTTCATCAGACGTGAAAGTCCATTATTTCAGATGAAGAACAATGATTTGTTAGAGTCAAGTGGTAGATTTAATACAACCTCATATTTCAATAAAAGTGTTACAAAGTTTTAGTTATTAAAAATTCAGAAAGGTTGATATTTTAGGTACAAAAAAGAGCAAGGCACCCATGGATTTAATGGGAGATAGAAGGTAAAGCACACAATGCTCAGGCTTCAAAACTCCAATTATTCCTATTACTTCCCCTGCATACATTAGGCCGTCATATTTTCGTGGCATCGCATGCCCCACTTGTCTCGCTGCCTCTTATCCAACCTGTTTGCATTTTAATTGACTTGGGGAAAAGCAAAGGAAAAAGGAAAAAAGAAAAAGAAGTTGTAAAAATAAAGAAAAGGCTCTACATATTAGAAAGCATCTGTGACCCCCTCTGACTATATTGTGCCAATGTTTTCAATACTATTGTGTTCCCTATCAGTCAGTTTTTAAATGACCTCTTCCAAACCTAAACACATTTTATGAAAGGTTATGTCACCATTCTTAAGGGTGCTTAATACATATAGGAACCTATTAGACTTGAATTAACTCCCACTAGGCTATATACATTTCCACATGGTAAATGAATAGGCCATTGATTTGTTGGGTTATGTTTTACAATTATTTAGTGTCTGTGTACCCCGGTTTTCTCATCAGCAAATGGGAATGGCCAGAGCTACTTTACAAGGGAGTCATGAGAAGAGAGGTTAATGTCTGGGCGCACCTGAAGAGCGCCCTGGGCTCCCTGTGAGTTGATTCATGGGGTTTTGTTTGACTTCTGACGTGGTTTTGAAGCTGCTTCTGGGGCAGCGGTTCTCAAACTTCCTGATCTTAAAACCACTCTTAAAAATTATTGAGAATCTTAAAGACCTTTTGCTTATTTAGATCATATATTTTAATACTATATTTTAAATAAAAATTTAAATGTATGAATATTTTTAAATAGCTATTTATTAACTTATTTAAAACAACTATAATAAACTCCACCCTAACATTAAAAAATTTACAAAAATCTATATTTCCCAAAATAAACAAACAAACAAACAAAAAGGAGAAGATTGGCATTGTTTTACATTTTCACCTTCATGATGTCTAGCCTAAGAGACTCAGCTTCTAATATTTGCTTCTGCAATCAGTCTTTTGTGATACATTGTTTTGGTTGAAGCATAGTAAGAAAATCAGGTCTCACCCAGATCTGTGGTTGGAAAAGGGACCTTCTTGGGGCCCCCAGAACTCTTGAAACCACACTTTGAGAATCACTCACTGTCCTAGGGAATAGAAACTAAGGCGAGGAGAGAAGACTGTTTTCAACATTAGCTTCATGCCAAATCTGGGGAAACTGGACAGGAAAATACTGGAGACCTGGGGACCTAAGTTTTGCCTTCAAGATGCCTTTAACCTGGTTTTCTGTCTACTGCCCACCTTGTCTAAGCTTCCCTCAAGATGGTCAGAACTTTAGTCTGCACTCATTTGACAAAGAGCCTGGGCGAGAGCAAGAGCTACTTGCGCAATAACACATTGATGCCGAGGAAGTTTTCAGTACTACATTTTTAGTTAAATGTGGTTTGATTTATTATTAAATACTGTATACTTTTAAAAAATATACCTTTATTGATTTCAGAGAGAGGAAGGGAGAGGGAGAGAGATATAGAAACATCAATGATGAGAGAGTCATTGATCAGCTGCCTCCTGCACGCCCCTGACTGGGGATCGAGCCCTCAACCCGGGCATGTGCCCTGACCGGGAATCGTGCCATCTCCTGGATCCTAGGTCGATGCTCAACAGCTGAGCCCCGCCCCGCCGGGCAATACTGTATATTCTTGATAAATGCAGATTTAACATTTGCTGTTTCACAGGTGGTCAGGAAGATGCCTGGCATGCAATCATTTGTAACTTGGTTGAGGCATGAGTTTGGAACAGTCCTCAAGACTAGTATGCAAGAGTGAGTGAGTCATGTGACAGTGGGCTTAGTGGACTGAATTTACTGATGGACACTCTCCTTTGGGGAACTGCTCCTAGAATAATTAATGTCATTGTTGGAAGTCTTGAGATTTGGAGGAATATTGTTGTTTTGTGAGGAATGGCCTTGGGAAATTAAAAAGCCAACTACCAGTCTTGGTAATGAAAAAAAAGGAGGGAAGTAACACTATCTAATGTATGGTGCTTGTTAAAAAAATAACTCCACATTTTACTTAGGTCAACTATTTATGAAATAATTAAGTATCCAAAGATATAACTTAAATTTAAGCTTTATCGTATTCTATGATGATAATTTTATGTAATTTTGGTATTCACAAATTTGGGTATTTGAAAATATCAAGAGTCTACTATATTACATCAGTATTTAAATTTGGAATGTTAGAATAATCAGCATTATACTTAATTCTCAATTTGGTGTGGTTTTTAAATCCTTAGTTAAAATCTAATCTTTAGGAAAAGCTGAAAAATATTAATGATCAGTTATATTGGACATTACTATAAAAACGTTTATAAAGTAAGACAGAAACAACTTATGAAGTGGAGGTATTGCCAGCTTATATATATAATTTTTTGCTTATGTTAAATTTTCTGTACTATCTCTAATTTAAGATAATCTATTAATAGGACTAAATTTAAAAGGCTTGGAACAATTGCTTGGTATATAAAAAGTGCTATATAAGATTTGCTATTTTTATACTTTCATACAAATACCAATAAAAAATGATGACTAGAAAAAACAATATAATGTATTGAGTGCCTGTTCTTGTGCCAGTTACTATTTTAGGCATTGGAAATAGAGGGCCTGGAATAGAACTGAATGGTATATGTTACAGAGCACAGAATTTTATTTCATACATAAAATTTTCCAAATTCTTAGAAAAAAATTTTGCTAGATTTGCTCTATCTGTGTGTTTAGTGTAATTTATATGAATTTACTGTCACTAAAAGTAATTATTCTGTGTGGCAAGATGACAGATGATTATTCCCATCTGAAATACTAGGCCAACTGTTCCTTTAGTTGCCACTAACTGATGATACAAGCTTAAAGAGTATAAACTTTATTAATAAACTTAATAGGCATGAACAAAGATAATTTAGAAAAATGTATTGATAGATTCGTCCTCCAAAGAAACATATTTTAATCATTATATGTATTGATAATCCATTTCTGATCACTTATTTTATAAGAAAATTTTACATGTAGATAAAAACACTCAGTACATTAACATATTAACTTTAAAAGAATATAAGATTAAGAATAAGGTATTTAAAAATAGAAAACTATAATATGATTTCATATGAAGTTTAGTTTAAGCTTTATTACCAGTAACTATTTAAACTTCATAATAAGAAAGTTTACACTTTTTTTTTAAAGCCTTGAATCCTTGATCCAGATGGTCTTTTATCTAATAGTTTAGAGCCTTCACCAAAAAATCAGCTTTGCTTCTCATCCTGCCAACTGCCTTCTAAAACTTGCTTGATTTTTTTGACTGGTTAAAAGTTGTTTCAGATATTGGAGATTTTCTAAGTTCTGTCTGCTTGATGCATACAAGCATTTAATGTCTGACTGATTTCAATTGCATTTGAGCTTGTAAATTTTTAAGCAATAAAATTATCCGCATTCTCAATCTGGAAAGACATCATATAACCTGAATGTTATGACACTCAAAGCCCTCTCAGACTCCCATTTACACCGCTCACATCCAAGCAGATTTAAACACTCCTCTCTGATACTACGATTATGGAACTTAGAATATTCAACTATGTATTACAATTAAATATGGTAGATTGTAAATTCCAAGGAAACAAAGGCTTCTGTTAGGTTTCTCAAATGCTTAGGATAGTGCCAGGGAAGTAATAATCCTTCAACAAGTGTTTATAGGGACTAATTAATTAATCAATTAATTAAGTTTTTTTTTTTAACTTAAAAGCAAAATAAAATGAACATGGTACAAAGATGTGTGTCATGTGGCAGACATATTTTATTTTTTAGCTATTTGTTTATTTTATTAGTCTTCTGGGGGAATACACTTACCACATTCTTTTTCCATATGGTTGAAACAGAATGACACCATTTCCATACCACAGGGTGGTCATGTGATCAGGACTTTTGGAGCTTCTGCCCAATCCCAGTGGTTTAATTATAGGAGCCAACGTATTCTTTTATTTTGCTTTAGATAATTCCAGTTGGATATCAAACACATTCAACCGCATCCCGGCTAAAACACTGTCTGCATTTTAGAATTCCCCCATCGGAAATACCCATCAAGTTCACATTCTTTAGCTGTTTAGTGCTTTATTAACTACAGTTTATAGGCAGATGCAATTCTATGTTTTATTGCCTCATCCTACAAAAAGTTTTCAACTCCCACAACGAGTTTTCATTTATTTTTCTTTTCATAATGTTTCAAATATTTTGAGCAGAGCCAAACTATTTTTAAACACAGATTTACAGAATGGTGTTTTCTTTGTAGCTTGTCTCATTTCTTCCTTGAGTGTCTAATCTATGAGGATTTTCCCTCTCCATTCTCTTTCTCACACTTGGCATTTGTCTATCTTTTCCCCGGCGATTTTACCTTTGAGCCTATTTTTCTTACTCAAGATAAAGACAAAGGTACATCTGTATCAGACTTTAGCAATATTCATTTTTAAATGTAGCTCACACAGTGGTTAAAGTAAGATGCCTCACTGTATGTCATGGATATTGATAATGGCTTATCTATTAACTTTCTTTATTAAAGAGAGAAACTGCTAAAGAATAGATATCTGTTCCTTTTGAATATATTTCTTTAGCTCCTAATTCCTCGCCATTTATCCCTCAAGAAAGGCATAAAAAAATATTTTTGCATTCCAGAGCCTATGTACATCCCAGACTGGCTTTAGAACTCTTTAGATAGCTGAGGAGTGATAAAGAAAGTAAGAAAAATATTTATCCTATCTTTATAATTTTCACTTTAGCATTTCAGTTACATGCTTATTAGTGTACATTTATCTTATGTTTCGGGGGTTTGTTTTTAGGGCTGTTTTAGGTTCATGGAAAAATTGCAAAGAAGGTGCAGGTATCTCCACATGCCCACTTCTCCCACACATGCCTAGCTCTCCTCCTTGCCATCATCGCCCACCAAGGGCTACGTTTGATGTGGGTGATGAACCTACATTAACACATCATACTCACCCAAAGTCCATAGTTCACCTGGGGGTTCACTCTTGGCACTATGTGCTCTGCCTGTTCGTTACTCTTTCCCAACCACAACACTAGGCAACACCAGCTGTTTTATTTTATTTTATTAATTTATTTTTATTGTTTCTATAGTTTTCCCTTTCCCAGAATGTCATATAGTTTGGAATCATAAAACATGAAGCCTTTTCAGATTGGCTTCTTTCACTTAGCAATATGCTTTTAAGTTTCCTGCATTTCTTTTCATGGCTTGATAGCTCATTTCATTTTAGTGATAAATAATATTCTATTTACTAATAAATGGGTGTACCCATTTATTAATCCGTGCACCTACCAAAGGACATCGTGGTTGCTTCCAAGTTAGGCAATTTTAAATAAAGCTGCTCTTAACAACTGTGTGCAGATTTTTGTGTAGATGTATGTTTTCCTCCTTTGGGCGAATACCAGAGAGCGTGATTGCTGGATTGTATGGTAAGAGTTTGTTGGTTTTTAAGAAGCCACTGACATATCTTCCAAAGTAGCTGTATCGTTTAGTATTTCCACAGGCATAGACTTGAGAGTTCCTGCTGCTCCCCCTACTCACCAGCACGTGGCGTTGTCAGTCTTCCTTATTTGGGCCATTCTAATAGGTGTGTAGTGGTATCTTCCTTTAATTTGCATTTCCTTGATAACACCAGCAATGGAGAATTTTTCATATGACTTCCTGCCATCTGTGTATCTTCTTTGGTAAGGAGTCTGTTAAAGTCTTTGACCCTTTTTTAAAATTCAGATTGTTTGTTTTCTTATAGCTGAGTTTGAATTCTTTGTATATTTTGGATAACAGTCCTTTGTCCCATCTGTGTTTTGCACGTAGTTTCTCGCAATCTGTGGCTGTCTTCTCATTCTCTTGACATTGTCTTTTATAAAGCAGAAGTTTTTCATTTTAATGATGTCCAACTTATCAATTATTTTTTTCATGGGTTGTGCCTTTAGTGTTTTATCTAAAATGCCATAGCCTTGTTTTTGATGAGTATAGTACCATGATTATATTTTTTAGAATGTTAGTTTGATTAAACATTCAGCCACCACTATTTAAGAATTCTTTTAGAATTAGTAAAGTGCCAGTTGCAATATATGTAAGATATATGCTAAAAGAATTGGAAAATATGTGAATATTCATTTTAAATCAAAATATATGTTTGTGTCTTTTGCTATCCAGTGTGATATTCAGAGATACTGAATGTGAAATCCATCTCTCATAGCTAATAGCTTTGATTGTCAAATATCTAAAAAATTAATATGTATTTAGAATTGTTTTCTTGATGCAATAAACTGAATGTTTATGTCCCCCCCCCAAATTCATATGATAAAATTCTAGTCCCTAATGTGATGGTATTAAAGTTGATTAGCCTTTTAGAGATGATTAGGTCATGAGAGCGGAGCCCTCAGGAAGTAGCTGGGGAGTTTTCAGAAATATAACCCAAGGCCCATCTCCAAAGACTGTCATTTAACTGATTATGGAAGTTGTAGTGGTCACTTTACAGACGCTCCGTTAGTGTCCTTATAAAGAGACCCTGAGAGCTCTCTCCCTTCTCGTGTCGTGTGAGGTTGCAGTGAGAAGACAGGTCTAGGAAGCAGGAAGCAGGTCTTCATCAGACACTGAATCTCCCCGTGCATCGGTCTTGCAGCTCCCAGCCTCCAGGACCACACGAAGTAAATTTCTGTTGTTTATAAGCCACTGGGTTTATCATATTATGCCACAGAAGCATTAACTAAGACACTTGGTATTTATTAGCATGATGTGGAAAGATGACCTATTTTGAGCCCAAAAGAACCTTGCCTTCCACACAAACTTGTTAACCCTTTTCAGTCAAATTATAATCTGACATTTTTATCCCAGAAGAAAAATTTTATCATTCAGTCTATGAAAAATCACAGAACCAAGTAGATGACTTTTGTTTGAAATAAACACATTTTCTTCTGTTGTACACATCATGACATAGTTGCTTACTTACCATGTGGAATCCTCAACTACTATTAATATAATTATAGAAAGTGTCAGCAGCATCCATTTTCAGTGAAGTCCTGTGACTAACCCGGCTAAAAGCTATATTTCCAAGAGATTCACCTCAGGAGGCACCTGCCCTGGGATTAACTCACTGCACTTTGGAGCTGCCTGGAGCTTCTGTAAAGCACACACTAGACACCTTCCATAATCAGTTAAATGACAGTCTTTGGAGATGGGGCCTTGGGTTATGTTTCTGAAAACTCCCCAGGTACTTCCAGGGTACAACCAAGGTGAAATGCCCTTTATTTGGGCCAAATGGATGTTCAGAATCTTATTATTAAACTTTTAGTCATTTGCTGAGAACTATTTTCTTCACAAAAAGACATTCACTTAGTGTTGATGGATAATGACAAATGTTTTTTCTTTTTAAACAGAATATGTTACAGAATCTCTTGATAATCACAAACATTTGCATTTTAAAAGATCCTCATTGTTGTGAACTATTTTTGCTCATTCAGATCTTCCTGGGGGGGACGTCATCTTATTGGGAGGTAATCTATGTTTAGCCTTAACTAAAAAGATGAAAACTCAGAAAGGCTTGTGGCATACAGGTCATTAGCAAAAAGCTGAAATGGAAGTATTCACTGAAGTACCCATTCGAATAATGAATACTACATTATTATGAGATTTATTTTCCTACAATAGCAGTTCTCTCACGTGGGCACTCTGCAATATTTTATTATAGTAGGTTCACTTTTTAAACTTATGACTGAATACGCATAATATGTAAATGAAACCCAATAGGGAAAAATGGGCATAGATCAAAAAAGGATTTTTTTAAAAGACAAAAAAAGTTAGGCCCAGGCTTTGCTTCAGAACAATAAAATGCAAACGAGTGCAATGGAATGTTTTATTAATTTAATTTAAGAGGCAGTTTTTCAATAGCAAAATTCAAAGCTATAAAAGTAATTTTGGTAATATTTAAAAATAACAAGTTTAAGTATCCTGTGTAGAATATACAATATTCTGTAGAATCTCCCTATTGAACAGATATTTCTATTATAATAAATTATGTATTCCAAATTATAATTCTTGAAATATTTATTAATGCCAAGGTTATTTTCATACTGTACAGGAGATATAAATATGTGTAAGAGATGACTCCTGCCCCTAGATAAGTAAGTATTTGGTGGGTGACATAGCTGTATGCATAACAATTGCCTGTGGCCAGCGCTGGGGCACGGAGCAAGGCTGCCCAAAGGAGGAGGCATCTGCAAAGGGTTTCAAAGGCTGGGGAGCAGTTTTGCCTGCGGAGAAGATGGAGTGAATTGAAATCAATAGAATTTCATTGTGTCCAGAACTTATCGGTACAGTGGGGCTGCAGTTGCTTCGCCCCCAGATCATGGAGAAACTTGAATGTCATGCTAAGGATTCCGATCTTCTCCCCAGGAGCAGTGAAACGCCATCCATACAACATAATTTTGAGTTATCTAAAGGCTTCTGATTTCTTAGCAGCGTTCCTTGGCCTGACATCAGGCTGTCTCCCCACAGCCATATTTTAGCTTTTTTTTTCACTAGTCAACTTGCTAAATTACTAAAGTATTTTTTAAAAATGAATCAATTTCTGGAAAGTTAAAACAAAACAGTGAATGCCCCATAAAGATATACTTTATTAGCACATATTAGTTATTCACACGAAAGATAAGTCATTGTCATTGGGGTCTATGACTTCGATATGTATAAGTACTTTAATTTTGGTATGTCTAAAATGTTATCATTTATCAAATGCAATTTGATTTTATAACAAAGCTGCAATTTCCTAACCAATAAATAATACATCATATGAAAAGCTTGACAGCTAAGTCAGAGGAAGTGATTACAAAACTAGGGATTTGGAGAGGAGAGGCTGTACAAGTAATTACCCTGAGAACAGAGCTCCGTTTGCTTTCATTTGTTGGCTAGAAAGAACAGCTTTAGTCTTAAGGTTTATTCTCTAATACTAGGAAATTTTGTTTTTAAGTATTTACTTGTTGGAAATAAATAAATGAATATTACAAACATTCATTCATTTAACAAATATTTATAAAGCACAATGTCACATGTCACAGAACATGCAGCAGTGAAACAGTGGAGTGAACCCTGGCCTCATGGGGCTTGCGTTCTAATGGCAGCTGTCATAATAAGGGTGGAGAGACCATCAAACAATAATTGACTAATGCATGCTTATAATAGAATATCTGATTCAGAAAAAACAGTGAGGGTAAGTGTGAGATGTTAGTTTTGTTCTAATAATTTAAACTGACTACATTATTGAAATCAAATTTACCAACTAAGAGCTTATGTAGATACTCAGAAGCAATTACAGTTAAGTTGATAATATCTGGCCTTACATTTTGACCCTTGACAATCTAGAAATTATATGCTTTTTTTCCCTAGCGAGGTAGTCATCTTGAATCAAGGAGTCTGACTGACTACTTGTGGAAGAAAGCCAACAACAGGGCGACTTCAGTCCTTAGATAATATGGGCTGGAGACAGAATCTGAAAAGGATTTGATTTGCAAATCACTGCATAGCAAACCAATCTAAATTTATTGGCTCAAACGTGAACTGTTTATTATTTCTCGCAAGACTCAGTGGCTCTCAGCTGTCGTTCACTTGTGCACAATTTGCTGGTGTGTTGACAGGAGCCGGCTGGTCTCAGCTGGGATGCTCAGCTCTGCCCTTGTGGCCTCTCATCTTATGAAGGGTTTGCCTAGGATTTTTCTTATGACAATGGTGTAAGTTCAAGAGAAAAGTAAAAACTGCACAAGCACTTTTTGAAGCCTCTGCTGTGTCAAGTCTGAGGGCATTCTGTTGGCCTTGGCCAAGCAGGTCACATGGCGAAGCCCGGATGGAAGGAGTAGGGAAAAGGCTCTGACCGGTTAGTAAGAACTAGTAAGAACAACTTAAAGTCACAGGAAGACGACAAGCAAAACAAATGGCATTAACCTCAAACACAAAAAGTATTATGCAACCGTTTCTTTTTCAAGTGTCAAGCCTAGAAGACAAGCAACTTTCATTAAGGCCTTATTTCCAATAGTGACCCTTCGCTGCTCTCTGAGACTTGACTGCTGCGCCCAGAGCAGCAAGGTGATACACAGGCCATTTAAAGGACTTGCACAGTTCTCTCCAAATCTTACCCTGGTAAACACATTAGTACAATCACGCAAGGTCATATTTTCAGCACTTAGTTGAAAAACAAGAGAGCAAAAACATGAAATTCAAGAATTATTCAGATGGCAGTTTCATCTTTGAGAAAAGATAAGGTGCTTGCTGGCCAAGTCTGATTCCCTGTATTTTAAAGTGTGATTGGTTCCTTAAAATTTCAATGGTCAGGTCATTGAGAGTTTTAAAGTGTGCTTGGTTTCTTAAAGTTTCAATGGTCAGGTCATTGAGAATTTTACTTCATGCTTTTGTGTATCTTAGGCTTTACACTTATCTTTTATTGATATCAGGCAATAGCTAGACTGGCATTAAAGCATGAATAAAAATAATGCAAAGATGGTTAAAATCCTAAGGACACTTCACAGGTACAACAATGCACCAGTCTAGACAATTAACCCAAGAAATGTAAATAAATCCAATAAAGTCATTTTAGAAAGAGGTTTGAACATAAATTATTAATTATTTTCAATTGAGCAATTAAAATCATATAAACTTCATGCGTAAAACCTGTTAAATTCTGCCTTCCTCCTGATAATTATTTTAATTAATTTGTGGTCAAATAGTAATTAGGGAAGTTTTAGAGATTCTGCGTCTTCTGTTTAACTTATTTACTATAAACCATGATCTGAGTAATTTGCTGCCTCAATAGTGTCAAAATTAATAAGCTGAAGTCAGTATAAGGAACTGTTTCAACATTTGCTGCCAAATAGCCCTAGAATACTTTTCAAAACACAATAGAAATGAATAAATAAAAGCCAATGACATTAATATTGTATTTTATTATTCCCAAACACTACATATATTTTATCTCCTGCCATTCTTGCTTAAGCTCCTTTCCCAGCCAGGACTGCAGTATGCACTCACCCACCTCCCAGAGACAAACGTGGTGACTCTGCACAGTCCCATTTTTCTCAGTGACATGGTGTGTCTTCCTCTTCTTGTGCTGGCTGATGCTGACAGGCGCCGTGGCTTCTCTCTAAGGCTCTCTCCTTTCTGCCATGTGTGGCAGCCGTTTTGAGAATTCCCACTTTGCCAAGAGTAGCTAACAGTCTGTGTTACTAATGAAATTGTTTTCTCGTGGAAACCATGTATGGCTGTGTGCATGCATGTATTTACACACCCCAAAACCTCTTCTTTCTCCACCTTACTGTGTCCCCCCTTACAGGTCAGTCTTGGACGGCCATGGTCTTGTCCAGATCAGGAACTAAGAATGGCAACTGGTCTAGAGATGAAAGTCTGGCAGATTCCTTTATTTAAGCAGTTAACCTGGAAAGTCTTTTCTCTCTCTACATGCCTTTTGCTGAGATTCTGCACTGTGTCTGTTTGTAAATATAAAAGCTGCTTCTGGAGACAGATGATTATTTACAGTGTTTTCTCTATTATGCTGGATAAATTATTAACAAGAAAATAATTGAATATTGAATATGCCCTGGAAAAGAAATAATCCTTCACCGATTCTGTCACTTGGTATGCTGCAAGCATGCATTACAATTAGTAGAGTGGGCCAAGTAGATTAATGTATCAAATTGTTTAAATTCATTATCCCAACCTGCATTTCTTAAGCACTTAGTACAACTGTGAGTTAATTGTTATTCAAGTTTGTTATCCTTTCTGCAAGTTGAACATAGTTTATGACCCATGGATTTAAATGATAATTCTATGTGCATACCATTGAAAAATTTTCTTGAAAGCATTTTTTTTCATTTTGATAGTATTATATCACAGCTGATCAAATAATTTGTCATTTTGATATGTTAAAATGTATCGGTAGGAAATATATTACCTCATTTTTTATAAGTAAGTTTTCAAACTACTAAGTATTAAGATAGTAAAGATTATATTCATCTAGGACAGTAGAATAACTAGAATTTTTGAATATTAAAGGATTATAATATCAATATAGGAGCAAACAAACTTTTAAATCATTATATAATAACTATTCCCTATATCGGTGGTTCTCAAAGTGTGGCCCTTGCATTGGCGGCATCAGCAGTACCCGGCAACTTGTGAGAAATGCAAATCTCAAATCTCAAAATCTCTGAATTAGAAAGTCTAGGTGCAGGGCTCAGCCATCAGAGTTTTACAATAATATCAAAGTAATTCTGATGATCACCGAAGTTGGACAGCCACTGTTCCCTAGAATTGTTTATTCTTTTCAAACACCCTTACAATCATATTATTTAATTTGCATTCAGAAAGTCAAAGAATTACTATCCACCTTTAACAGCTGAGCAAGTTAAAACTCATCAAGGTTAAGATTAACTTCAGAGTCCCACAACTAAACTGATAAATTCACCAGCACCTGATGTGACTTTCACTAACACTTGCCTCCATGAACAAGCTCACAATTTTCAGCTTAATTAGACAAAAGAAATAAAGGAAAAGGAAAGTCTAAGTCATTCAGGCCAGACATTGACTTTCGCATGATGTTGAATTAGGGGAAGAACAATCAGTACACTCATATTTATTAAGTATTATATAAACTACAGGGGGGAATTTCCTGGTAGAATGAAGGCTACAAAGAACTATGTTATATTGTTCCTGCCATGGAACATTTTTCCCCCCATTTTTAAAACAAATCATTTATCAGTAACTATTTTAGGCATGGAGGATACAACCAGAAGCAAGACATAGTGTTTGCCCTCAAGGATCTTGCATTCTACTGGGAGAAACACCAGAAAGTGGGTAATTTCAGCATAGAACTAAAGATGCTACCGTCTATAAAGGATGTCACGATGAGCACATAGGAAAATCACTTCTCGCTCTGAGTTTGAGAGAAGGGTTGGCAAGTGATTGAAAGGCCGCTTCCTGGAATATTGTAGAATCTTATGGTAGAGAAGAGAAGAAATGATCATAACCCATAAAAAAGCAAACAATATGATAAAGAATAAATGAGTATGAGTTCTTATTGTCTTGTCAATTTTTATCTAAAGAAGGGTACAAACATTTTCAAGTGTCTTTATTCTGAAGCACCTTTGTCCACAGATATAAATCCAGAGACAAGTTTTGAATTGAGTCTCTTTATTAGAATACAACAATTTAAGAAAATTACAGCATAAAAATTAAGCAAATATTCTGTTAGAAACCCTTGATAATTTAGAATCTTAAAAACAAAAAGAATGGTTTATTGCTTAGTTCATAGTTTGGTGGAATCAGATACAAGAGGTGACAATGCCACTAGAAAGTATTTACATAGTGAAAGTGGGAGTCAACATTGAACATGTAGAAGAATGAAAGAGCTGTAATCTGTATAACCTTCTGCTCTGCTACAGAGTTATTATGGTGTTAATCAATGCATTTCCTTCTCATAACAGGATCAGCTAATTTCAGCACAGTGATGGACTATTCCACTTTTTCCTCATTTAACCTTATATTGAATTTACTCCTATCTTCCAATGTTATACATGATGAATGTAGAAAACCAAGTGAACACCTAGTATACTGGAGAAGATGCAGCAAAATATAGATAGCTAAATCAAAATAATTCTCTACATTTTCAGCATGTGAGACAATGACAATGAAGATTTAATATGCAATCGCCTTTCCATTGCAATTATTCTACAACAATGAATCCACAGTGATTAGAGTATTTCATGTATTAAATTATATTGTTTGACACTATTACTACCTGATTCTGGATAATATTTATATCAGCTGGATAATTTCTAAATTAACCAAAATGAGAAACTAATAGACCAAAAAAAATGTGACAAGAGAAAAGAGGTGTCCCTAACCCTGTGTTAGCCCACAAACATACTGAGCTCTAGAATATCTGAAGAATATAGTAATTTTCACCATTAGTCAAGTAACATCAGTGTGCAGTTCTGGCTGACTATGCCTCAAATTCTCTTTGCAGCACGAGGTGTAAATAAATATGTCAGTGGTGTTAAATATTTATTACATTAAATGTTTAAGTGTTGAAAACAACAATTTATCTCAGGGAGAGATATTATGATAGCTTAAAAATTAGTTCATAAATAATTGTACATCTATAAATTCACCACTTTGCACCCAGCAGGGAATTAAAATACACCTCTATGCACATGCTGGTACAGAAGGCATGAAATGTAGATTAGGAACAAAAATTCTGAGACTGGATCCATATAGAGGCTGGAAAATACAGTCCAGTTCTAACTTGGTGTCTGATATCCAAGGCAGAGGCCACCATTGTGGAGATGTTGAATGGGAAGGCATTCAACAGGGGCATATTTCAGAAGTAGCAGATTTAGCAATTGTTTGGGTCAAGTTTTACAAAGAATATTTTGAAAGTAAGATGGGTCAAGCAGACTCAACCATCTCTCCGTCGTCTTGGGTATCAGTGCCCTTCGAGGAGAAATAGTGATTGAGAGAGACTGCTCATCCAAAAGGCCTTAGTGGGAAGTATAATCACAGGGTTCTAGTGTCTTCTTGACTGACTAGGTCCAGCTGACCTTAGCCTATCTCAGTCTTCAGTGTTGTCTGTAATAATTCTTTTTTTAAAAAATATATCTTTATTGATTTCAGAGAGAGGAAGGGAGAGGGATAGAGAGGGATAGAAACATCAATGATGAGAGCGTCATTGATCGGCTGTGAGCTCACAACCCTGGCATGTGCCCTGACTGGGAATCAAACCCCAATCTCCTGGATCCTAGGTCAACGCTCAACCGCTGAGCCACACCCGGCCAGGCTGTAATAATTTTTAATGTCCTACCTCATTGGTTCTAGTCTGAGTTGGAACAGCCAACAATGTCCTAGAGCTGTGGTCAATGGAAACAATGGAAATGAGGACAGTATTAGGCCAGGACTTAATATAGTTTGCGTTATATATTGATAAATGTATTTCACATATAATCTAACCTAGAATAAAAAGTGTACAAATCAACCTGGAATAGATACTAAAAATGTAAAAATTGTTGCGCTGGCATGGTTCACTGGTTGAACATCGACCTATGAACCAGGAGGTCACAGTTCAATTCCAGGTCAGGGCACATGCCCGGTTGCCAGCTGGATCCCCAGTAGGGGGCATGCAGAAGGCAGCCAATCAGTGACTCTTATCATTGATGTTTCTATCTCTCCCTCTCCTGTCCTCTCTCTGAAATCAATTTTAAAAATGTAAAATTTAGCTTTACAAGTGGCTATGTTTAAATCTAACACTTTGTTAGAACATGATTTCTTCGTATCTAAGATATAAAGTCATTCTTTATTAAACTTCAGAATGAATTGTGGAAACCCATGATTTAGAAATAAGACAAAAATAGTATCAGCTTAGAAAAGAGTGTGGGCAAATAAACAATATTCATGATTTTAACTTTATAAATATTATATAACATGTACCCATGAATACCAAAAGTCATAGTATTCTTTCATTTACAGTTTTGAAATGTCTATTAAAATAAGACTATTGCTCTTATTTAATTATGATTTCTTCCATTAAAATAAAGAAAAAGTACATGGGGACAACATGTAGACAGGACATATTACTGAAATACTGAGCCCCAAAGGGAAGGAGAGAGCTAGTGAGGAGGGAGAAAGGGGCAAAGAGAAACTTGACAAAGTAAAGCACATTCTGCACTTGCAGAGGCATTGCTTATTTCTAAACCCATCGTCAGCTTTCACCAGGGACTATTACCTGTTTCTTTTCTTTTATCAGAGCGTATAAGAATGTGCTCATGTACTTTGCTTGCTAAACTAAAAGTTAGCTCAACATGCTTTTTGTTTTTTCAATGACTGAGAATAAAATTTTAAATAATTTATTTTGTGGGGGAAAAAAAGAAGACAGTATATATAGCTTTATTCAAATAGTTTTAATATCTGTTTATTATTATATAACTTAGACATATCATGTGATTAGTTTTTCTGCATTAGTAGTATATTTTGAAAATTAAACTGACACAGTTTTATATGAATAGAAAGAGCATATAATATCACATAAGACCAGCCTTAGAGTATAGTTGCCTGCAGTAACATCTATTTTCTGTTACATGAATTTTTAAATATACTTTCTTGTTCTCGCAGTCATAGCTAAGAAAGAAGCTGTAGGGGAAAAGTAAACATATGGTAGATGCTATTTATTCTCTTTTTTGGAAATAAGGAAAGTCAAATTTAGAATTTTAATCTAGAGTTGTCTCAGATTGTAATATCTTTACCTTAACTGTATTCTAAACTGCTATGGAATATTTCACTATTTCATCAGAATTTAAATTAAGTTCACTTTTATTATTTTCATTTTTTTCTGCTTAATATTCTCTTTTGATAGCTGCAGTATTGGTGGTGAATTTAATTTAGAGTTTTCAGTGGCTGTGGAAAGTCCAGTTAGTCATGGAACTGATAATTACAGAATTTTTGAGAATATTTCAGATCTTAAACTATATTAAGAAGCCTAAATTAGAGAGATGCATTCATCATCAGTGACCTCTGAATTGGGGGAAGGGGTTATTTCTTATTATATTACATTTGATTGATCTATTCTCAAAGTGCTAAATGAAGATGTGAACAGTAGTTCCTCTTAAACTTCTGTAAATATAATTATTGTCCTATATGAAATAAATAAAATTTAATGTGCATTCAATGACATTTTGGGACTAAATCCTGCTTTTTCTTCTCTGGTAATTTTAGAAGGTCATCTCAGATACAAATGGCATCACTAAATTCTGAAGGGCTTCATTTTTCTCTTCTGAATAGATGTTATAAGAGGCCAAGGTCATTAGTTAAGGAGAGAACTAAGAAAACAACCCAAGCATCAGTCAACAGCAGAATGGAAAACTAAAATGTAATATATTCGTGCAGTGGAATGCATGTAATGATGAAAGTGAGCGCACAGCAAACCCTAATGTCGAGGGAAATCAATCAAGCAAGAAGAATACATAATCTATGATTCATTATGCAAAAAGTTCAACATCAGGCAAAACTATTCTATATTATTTAAAGATACATACTTGACAGAACTCCACAGCAAGACAAGAAAGCGATGACCATAAGTGTCATCCAGGGGCTGCTCCCAGGAGGGAGAGCCAGGGTCGGGGACAGGAAACGGCACAAGGAGGGAGCACGGGGGGGGGGGGGGGGTCTGGCAATGCTCAGGTGTTTGCTTTACAGTAGTTTCTCAATCTGCATTAATTTATTAATCTGTATATGTGCCCTAACTCTGTAAAAATAAATAGATCAGGTAATTGATTGATAGATGTAAAAAAAAAAAATTAAGAAAACCTGGGCGTTTGAGGCGGGGGTGCCTGTTTCATCCAAGGTGTCCGGTTGGACTGCCACAGAAAGCATATCAGAGGGTCGGAGAGAGACCGAGGACTTGGCTTCACAGCCCACATCCACGCTTACACAATTGCATTCTGTTTATCACGGAAATTCCCTTCAGCTCTCTGAGCCTTAGAGCTCTTATCTGCAGACTGGGAGTACAGAAAAGTGGGTGATAATTTCAACGAGATTATGAAAGTCATCTAGATAATTAGCTCCTCATCTCTAGCTTCTTGCCACAAATCCTCAGTCCTATACATAAGGATGTGAACACAGTGGCAGAGTTATAATTGCCAAAATGTGTGAAGTACTTTTACACATAGCAGGCGTTCAACAGCACATTTGACACAAAAAATATTCTACAACTACAATAAAATGGACATTGATTTTATTAAATGAAAGCCCAAACTTAACATTTCTCTGATTTAAAAATATTGTTTCCAAATAACTATACCTTTTTCAAACAAATATTCTTCAAATAGATATTGCACCCTAGCTTTCTCAAATAAATTCTGAACTGTAGCTGTCCTTTGAGGATTCAAATGTCTTGCATCAAATACCTGAAACTCTAAAGAGCCCTCCCTCGTGCCCTGTATAGAAAGGATTCAATACATATATGTTGAAATATGAATGGAATTGAAAAAGGTGTGTCTACCTCCCTTCTTACGCCACCGAATGTCTTACCGCTGGTGGGACAGAGGAGTGGTCTGTGGTCACCAGGTTTTTAACCAGTACTAAGAATGTACTTGTCCTTCATATTCATGCCCATTGGCAAAGTAAAACAAATTGCAATGTTTAAACCATTTCAGTTTTGCTTAGTTTTCTTTTGATCATAGCACCAACTCTCATTTCTAGCAGTTCAATTAAACTGTTTATTTGTTGTCTGTATATTGTAGCTATCACAGCGGCACAGTATATACCCAAATCTATCACCGTATTTTACAACCACTAGTGTAATTGGAATTGTTATTTGTCTACTTTTCAGCACTTTTATTTTGAACTAATTTTAAGGACTTAGCAGTGCAGTGTGTAGAGTGAAGTGGGATACAGTCGTTTGTTATTCTGAAGAAAAAAATGCACATCTCAAAGGAATATGGTAGGAGTGTAAATATACTTATTTCATCATGACTTTGATAAATAGAGCCCAGCCGTCTTCTAGACCATATTATTGAGTAAGTAATTCCCATCAGGTGCCCTACTAGCAAACTCAGATCAATTAGTACTTGTAATCGAAGCTCAGTAATAATTACAGCTACATCTAGTGAGCACTTATTTCCTGTGTGCCAATCATGGTGATAGATTCAATTTAAGCTGTTCAAGTTTAATACAATGAAAATTATATTAATATTGTAGGTGATTATAAAGAATTACTAGTGAAAAGGAAGCTAAATATTAATAAAGTCTTCAAAGATGTAATTTTTTAATTCACCTCCTATATTTTGATTGCCTAAGCATTTATCATCATGACTTACCAAATAAGGTGATGATCATGGAATAGGGATTTTCAGATCCTGAGGCCTTAGGCGTCCTCTGGATTCAAATGAGTCCCCTGAACATATTCTGCATCCTAAAAGTGACTGTGGAATGAGAATTAACCAGAAGGCTTATGGCAAAGCTGAGAGTGACAGAATTCATGCCACCTTTTTTAGAAAAATGGCATGATTTCCATTTTAGCTCCTTTACATGCATTTCCCATTTTATTACTGGACTTCACTCTGCTCACAGAGACTCCTTCTTTCCACATTCATAATGTACACCCTTGATCCTTGGACCTCATCATGAAAGGACAGGGAGAACTTTATTTTAAGAACCAGAATATGTTTTCATGAGAATCAAGAGTTAGAATATTGTGAGTCCTCATGTGACCAGCATTAATGTAGCAACTGCGAAACACAATTTCATCACTTTGCAAACAGATTTTCAGTCTTCTCTTTATGCTCTGGATTTAGGCTCTGTTCTGATGTCAGGAAGGATGTACTTCTCAAGAGCATTTTTTTAGTTAATAGTGTTTGATGAACTGGCTATCAAACATTTGAAAACCATGGGTTTTAACCCATTAATTGCTGTTAATATTTTATTTATAAGGTAAATAGCATCATGTAATCATTAATGATCTACTCCCATGGAGAATGTCTTTGTAAAATGGTATTTCTGAGATGTTTTCATACTGCATTACTAGATTTCTGAAAACAACTCTGAATTTCATTTAAAATGTTAATAGTAAATTTACTAAAATATTTAACACATAGAGTCTTCCTGGAAAATGGGGAAAAATTAAATTGCAAATTGCACTTATCTCTTACATCATTGTAAAATGCAGTAATAACCTGGGGACTAACATTTTGTTGATTCATCTTTTGTTACTTACCTAATCAAATAATAGTTTGCATAATATAATTCTGTTTCTATGACTTTATACTTTCCTTCCTGGGAGTAATTTTTTCTTTACTTTATCTAATTTTCCTTATAAAAAGTAACCCAGGATAAAAAAAAAAAATAATGTAAAAGTATGTTTTTGAAAGAACATGGAGAAGAAAATAAATTTAATATGGTAGATTTTGTATATAAAAAGATTAAAATTAATAGTTATAGTAGTTTTAATTGCTGTTTTTCCCAGTTAGAAACTATAGTAGTATCATTTTCCTAAATCTACAAGCTTGTTGCTATAGACTTAGAGATTAGAGCATTATATCTAATTCTAAAACAAACATTAAAATGGTGAAAAAGATCTTATACTGCAGAAATCTCTTCTAATTTAGATTGTCACTAACATCAAGATTTCTTATTGCATTAACAACTTTCAATTTAGTCAATTGCATAATTTGTTTTTATTTTATAAAAATGCAATATTTCCATATAGGTTAGCAACTGAAATATACTACTTCTAGCTTTTTAAATGTTACCTGAAGTTCAAGTTGTCAATGGTAGGGCAATATAATCTGGTCAGATATGATATAAGATACTTTATGTCTAAAAGTCCATCTTCTTAAGTTACCACTCTTTTACTGGTTTCACTTCATGCTGTCTAATTTCTATGGAATTCTCCCCTCTCATCTTGTCAATCCCTTGAAATTGAACTGTCTTTTATTCAGAAATTATTTTCATACCCAGGATCATCTTGTGAATTATTTTTTATTATTATAAACTACCCTAGTGTTACCTTTTAAATGGTATAAAATTTTGATTTGCCGGTGTTAATGTGTTCTATCAGTTACAGTGCCAAGTTCAGATGGTAAAACTGTAATTGCATTTTAATTAGAAAAGTTAATTTAATACATACTGAAGATATTTTGTTAAATTAACACTATCACTGTTACTAATAAGGCACTATTAACTGAATATTGTATGAATTAAATTAAATATTAGACTACTTGAGTCGTTTAGGATTTCATGTGTTCAGTTTCCTCTTTCCACAAATTCATAACCTTATGTGCTTGACTTACAAAAACTTAACTCATGAGGCTCATAAACATTTTAATTATTTATTTATTTTAGAAAAAGACCATTCCTATAGCTCTTTATTTTTTCCTGTGTCAATGGGTTTTTTTCTTTTTCTTCTCAGTCCCTCCACACCCTGAACCCAGCCCCTCAACCCCCACACCTCCAACAGATGTCGACTTGTTCTCTACCTATAAGTCTGTCTCTCTCTTTTGCTTGTTAGTTCATTTTGTTCATTAGGTAGGAGTAATTAAAGAAAGGTGAGAAAACTGAACCACAGAAATCAGTTAGTGTCTTCCCAAACTCACATGATCACTGAGGGACTAATATTCAGCTCCTTTCTCTCACCCCTCAATGCTCCTTCGGCCCTGACATTTGGAGGGCCTTTACCTTATCACCCAGTCCAGGGTCTGAAAGCAGCACAGAACTGCCCTCAGAAGACAGAGGTATTGTTTCTGATTTCCCACAAATTAATTCCATGGAAAACTTCCAAAGCCAAATAATTCAAATGCTCAGTTGTATTTGGCTTTGTCATTTCATTTGTATTTAGTCACATCCCTGACCTATTTATCATTATATCCCTCAGGCTTTTCAGTATCTGGCTTACTGCGATAGATAAGAAAGCCTGATGAGTGAATATTTGGCTTCCAGGTTGAATACCTGAAAAACTACCTGATTTCTGTTCCAACTGCACAGATTCCATGTCTCATACACACCACCACCAAAGCAATGCTTAGGAAGGGTAAGGTGTCTCCGAAAGGAAAGACGAACTAGAGGCCTTAAAGTGAGAGATGCGAAGTTTCCCTTTTTATTTCGCCTGCAAATTCTCTAAGGATTTAAAACATTTACCTGTACAATCTGTCTTAGGTAATGACTTCTAGATGCCATTGGCCAGGTATGCCAGATAAAAATCATCTGAGATTATAATGCAAATCAGTCATCATCAAAAATGTATAATACAGATCTAGAATTTATACAAATTCTATTAAGCATTTATTTTATATGAGAGAGGCATACATCCTACAGCACGTACATAATTAGATGTAAATGTATGCTGAAAGAGCCCCTAATCATGAAAAATCCATATCCTGATGGACTGCTTTTATTTGGCAACCTTTTCCTCCCAATATCTGTTTTAATATTCAAAGGTAGATCAGAAATTTTATCTACATCCCAACTCTTCCTATGAAATATGTATAAGAGGAGGTATAGATAATTTATTTTCCTTCAGCTGTACATAGAGATGGATAATTACATCTTTCTGAAAACTTAGTGAAGCCATTAGAGTTCTTCTGATGTTTTACTGTGTCTTTATGACTTTAATATTGTCAGCTAGTCCAATTTAGTTATGCACTATTATTTGAAGGTGACCATCCCATTTTTCTAGCTTCTTTTATGCTGTCGTAACATTTATACACAGTATCAGTATATATGGCTTTATTGTGTGACTTAACATAAATTCTTTAGTGACAACATTTTCAAGAGTAAGTTTTTACTATGTAGTTGAATAAAAACAAATTGATGATGGGAACTCTCTATACTTTCTTAGAAGTGCAGAGAGTTCTAAAGCTGTTCTATAAATTTAAGACGGCCCTAAGAAGTAAAATCAAGTAATTTAAAAAATAAATTGATATAGGACAGGTTTGTAAAAGTATTACTTATTTTTCAATAATAAAACTTTTTTTTTTTTTTTTTAAATATTACTTAAACTGGAAGAGAAGGGGGAGGAGAAGAGTTTGATAATCTTAAGGTTGATTATTTTACAGGGCATGCTAACTGCCTTTCATCTTCCAGAAGCATGGGGCCAGGACACGTACTTAAACTGTCCTAAGAGAGATATAAGGTGTATAAAAGAAACATGCTAATGATTAGAATTGGTGAGTAGCATTGAAACAGATTTCTGACTGAAATTTCCAGAATTTCATGTCCTAAAAAAATTGAAGATACAGGTAATCAATTTTCTGGTATGGCTTAACTTTCTCTTGCCTAGAGCAAGGAAACGAATTACTCAAAATTAGGAAAACCAAACCGACCTCCCGTGGCTATGATCCCCTGTTTCCTGGACTAGATTGCTCGGCCTATTAAAAAATGTGGGCTTTATGAATTGAAGGTCAGAGGTATAATTCTTATTTCAACGTGTTAGCTTCCCCTTCTTCTAAGGTCATAGACCCTACTCCCAACCTTCACAGATTATCTTGTAACTTTCTTCCATTCTAAAGACAATATACTGGGAGTGGCCAGGCACTCGATTATCCCCCAAGTCTCTAGAAGATGCCATGTCACAGGCTGGACTCTCAACACCAAAGGAAAATTCATGCAAAAGCAGGGGTGGGCTCATTAAAATTCTGCTTGTCAAAAACATATAAAGGCTAAGATTAGCCTAGCAAATTGCAACTCCCCTGTGTCAAGAAAAGAGAGCTTTAGAGGGTGGTTCTATTTTCTCCTTCAGAGATTTACATCTAATGATTTTGAATTTTGCTTCTCTAATTCTTTATTCCTGGTGAGTAGGAAACCTCTTAACTATGTTCACTGAATCTACCAAAATATTTTGTTTTGAAAAATAGTCAAGAAAGAAAGAATGCCTTTTCCTATGTTTTTGAGTAATAGAATCTCCTTGTTCATGGGCTATAAGAAAATGAAAAAAAAAACCTCATGAACTGGTTAACATTATAAAAAATATATTAAAGCCCTACTGTGCAAAATAATGCAAAATCCACATTTCACAAAGTCACCATAATTCATATACTTAAATTTTTTGCAGTAAAAGAAAGCTTGCAAAACGTGTGGTGACTTCTGTCTGCACATATTTGGTGTCTTCTGCTTGGATGCTAAATGTAACCTATTAACTATCATTTGGGTAGATGTGGCAGCACACGGATTGTTTCAGCCTTTTTATAAAAGAAATCTCACCTCAGGAATGACTTGCTGATTTGAAAAGCTGAATTCTCTTAAGCTTAGAGCTTGGGAAATCAATAATTGGAAAGATAAATGTTTAGGGACATAATGAAAAGCAAGCATAATAAAATCTTCTCGAAGCTCCTGAGGCATCGTCCAGGTTTATAGGAGTGATAACCAAGTGTTCAAAGACTGAGGAGGCTGGAGAGAGCCTGAGACCTGGTTCAACACCTGGAAAGATTTCTCTCTTTATAGTGATTAATGAGTTTTAATCAATTTGACTGTAGAAACAGAACCAGAAGCAGCATTATTCTAAGTGGTATCAAGGCAGAAATCCTGCTATTAGGTGCTCACCATCTTTTTCAGTAGTCCCTTGAGATGAACTTAAGATATTAACAAAAAGAACTTGATTATGACAAATTTTCCATATTTATTTACAAAATAACCTCAAAGTATAGTTTACTTGTTTATTTTTTAAAACATGTCGTTATTGATTTCAGAGAGAGGAAGGGAGAGGGAGAGAGAGAGAGAAACAATGATGAGAGTCATTGATCGGCTGCCTCCTGCACGCCCCGACTGGGGATCGAGCCCGCAACCCAGGCATGGGCCCTGACTGGGAATCGAACCCCTATCGCCTGGATCCTAGGTCGATGCTCAACCACTGAGCCACGCCTTGCCAGGCTATATAGTTTATTTTTTAATAAACTTGTCTCCTTGGAGTAAGGGTTCCTAAAATTCATCTACAGTAACTGGCCTAATGTTTTATGAAGCATATGTCCATTATGTTAATGTGAATTACTAATTAATTAGTTTCTTATATTGATGACTATAACAAATCATCTTTCTATGATATCCTTGGTATGCAGATAACCACATAAAAGGTGATAATATATTCTAAACCATTAATTTCCGTCTGTAGTTTATATGTCACAGGTGTCTAATTTAACTACATATAAATATATGCATACCTATCACTTCCTTTTTGAGACTTTATATTTAATTGTTTATATTTAGCTTCAAGTGATTGCCAATCACATACAATCAGTCTTTCCTGATAATTTAAATTAAGTCCATATAAATAATTTTTTGATAATTTAAATTAAAAAGATATTTTAAATTGTGTCATAAAGTATTGAGCCATGTGGAGTTTGGATTGACACCAGTAAATAGCGCAGAGTATGTTCCCGCTCCCTTAGCCTTTTCCTGAAGGTTTTCTCATCAGACTCACAATTGCATTCAGATTTCCAGCATACTGACTGCCTCTAGGCAGTGTGTAAATAAGAATGAAGAAATTCTCAAATCTTCACAGTCACCATAGGGCCTGGGTTAGGTTTTGCTCCCAAGTCACATATCAGATAGAAATAACTAAAATTGTAATGTAATTACCAGTTGAGTTTCTGAAGTTCAAATTTAGAACTTTTACATTCATTTATAAATTCATAAGTATAATTTTAATCACAATGCATTGTGCATCCCATGAACTCCTAGTATAATAGCTTTCTTGGGAATCTACTCAATCATTTTATATGTAATAAGAAATTTTTAACAAGCCTTCATATTCTAAAAAAAAATAAATATTGAAATAAACATTTAAATTGAATATCTTTAAAATAATTGAAATTTTATATATAATTCCATGGGTCAGAATCCATATAAAAATTGGAGACATGTCCTATAGTCATCAGCTGCCAATGCAATTATAAACAGATTTAATTGACATTGGGATTTAAGGCTTACTTACTAGTGTGTAACAAATTAATAGAATTTTCAGCTCACTCAGCATGTGACTTCTTCAATGATAAGCTGAAATTTTGAAAATAAAGACAAAGTGACTATGCATATGATTTTTAAATTACTCTTCACCTTCTTTGACAAAATAGGAGACAACATGTAGTACCTGATTATAGGTTAAAATATTGGTAGAATAACCAATTGCTACAAGTGAACTTTTATACTACTAAAACTTTTCAGAATGCAATTAAAAATTAATTTTTAGAAAAATTGCTATTTTGAAGTTCATTATGACTACCAGTACTCTATTGGTTTCCAATAAATAATAACATTGAAATTCTATTTTTATCATAATGAGCTTTCCTGCTGACTAATCTAGCTAATTTCTATTATTACACTTTAATCAATTTCCATATTCAGCATATGTTTCTTATTCTTTGTACTCTAAACAAGAAGCTATGCTTAGAAATTTCTGTAGCCTTATTTTCTCTGCCTCTTCTAAAAAATAAAAAAAAGACTCTATTACAAATATATCTTTCTAACTAAACTTTCTTAACTCTCTTTGCAAACCTTAAACTATGCCTAGACATCTTTCAGTGTCATGGCACCCCTGGTTAATTTTTGTGTTTCAATGTCCTTAAACTACTGTTGTCTAAATCTGCATTCTAAGTATAAATTATTCATGTTCCTCACATTCCACCTATAAACCTCTACTCCTGCATGCTGTTCCATAATTGTGAAATTACTGCACAAGGATATTATTTTGACTCTACAGCAACTTTCCAAAATGATCGATTTAAGATCAGTGTAGATTTTTGTAGATGCTTTTAATACCTACCATATCCTCAACACACTTGTTCTACGTATACCCTACAGTTTCCTGATTACCTTGCCTTTCTCCACCAATATCTCTTCCAAAGATAATTCAGTTATCTTCCACTAAAATGCCTTGGGCACCGCCTTTTCCATGGCCTAATGTAGCTTAATGATACATTTTTATATTTTTAAGGTTTTTATGTTTAAAAGAGGAATTAAAGAAAATAGAAGCCATTGAGCATTTTTCCTTTATATAGTCAAAAATACATAATAATATATTGGCTGAAGTCTTTAGAGAGAAACTTGAGCCATCGTCTGAGCATTCTTTTTTTTTTTTTTAACTGTTTGGGATTTAAGAAAAACATATTTCTCACACATAAAGAGCTTGTCCTTTTTGTTTTATAGATTATACTGAACACAAGCTCTATGTGTAAGTAAGGCAGCATCTGAACATCTACTGATAAAATATAAGGATATTTCAGGTCAACTTCAAGCAAACATTTTTTAGTTTTTAAATGAGAAATTCATATCAGTATTATATAATATTTGACGTTTGTAATTTTTTATTGGATTAGACCCCTAAGCAGAAGAAATTTCTTTAATTTACCTGACGTGTTAAAATACCCCCAGAATACTTCAAAGTTTTGAATGATTCATAATCAAGTGGATGTGTTTGCAGCGTAGAATTCGTATGGTCATTTAAGACATTACATGTATAGACAGGTTTCCAGTATATGTTCCCATTGCATTTTAGTTCTTTTAATGTTCAGTAGTCATTTTATGTGCTTTAGAAATTCCCAAGGAAGTCACGTCAACCACGTGTTCCTAGGTCATTTCTAAAGGCTACACACTGATATGTACAACTTGCTTCCTACTTTGTTGCTTTCAGTCCTGGCCTCCCTACATCTTCACAAGTAAACTCTCTGTTAAGAATATTGTCATGTATTTCAGAAGAGCCATGTGTTAAGTATAACTGAAATAATATATTTCTTCATGTTCCCCGCCCCCCCAAAAAAATTAAGATTTGGATTAGAGTCTTCTGAGGCCCAGTAGTTTGGGTTTTATTTTCTGTTTTTATACATGGAGCTTGTGTGGCTCTCTCATACATGGTCTCTTGAGGGATATAACTGTCATATGTATAAATGGATTCTTCGGGTTTACCAAATATCTGCCCGATAGTAGATGCTCAGTAAATGTTTGATTACTGAATGAAAACCAATAAGAAACTATGTTTTATTAGAGTATAACTTTAAATATCAGTCCCACAACATATATAGTTATTACACTTTGGTCAAGAGAATGCAGTATGTTTATGATTTGCGACACCCCTACTCCAACCAATATCAACACACTGACTGCAACTATAGCTTTATGCCAAGCACTGGACTAAGGATCATTCTGCAAACCAGAACTGAAGTAATGCAGCATCAGTAAAAGGCAATATTACCTCAGGTCAGTTGTTCCACAATCACATTTAAAGACCTAGCTTACAGAGGACTCAGAGGACCGGGCAACTGCAAAACAACTTGAACCAGAAAGAAGCAGAGAGACAACGAGAAAGGGTGGGTGAGGGAGTCATATTCAAAATGAATCTAAAAACCAAAATTCCAAAATATTTTTTAAAATTTATTTATTTATTTATTTATTTATTTATTGTTCACAATATTACAGATGCCCCTTTTTCTCCCCATTAACCCCTTCTACCCCTTCCACCCCCTCACCACACCACTGTATCCTTGGGTTATGCATATATGCATGCAAATTCTTTACTTAATCTCTCCCCCCCACCCCCCTCCTCCCCTCTGAGATTCGTCAGTCTCATCCATGTTAAAAATTTATTATTAAAGAAGGTGGCCAACAAAAACATAAGATATTAAACAAGAACAGGCTGATAAAAAAAGCTCTATAAAAAATTATAGAAATAAAATTTGTAGTCATAATAAAAAAATAAACAGAATAGGTGCTAGACCAGATTTAAGTAAGCACTGAGGAATTTATTCAGATCATAGCAAAAAAGATACCGAGATAAAAAGATATGAAAAGGTACAATATGAGTCTAACAATCGGGCCAGAACTAGGAAGTTAGAGAAAATGTCATTGGCTCCGAAAATATTGAGTACCTACTATGTGTCAGGCACTATTTTAAACACTTGACATTGCAATGAACAGGCAAACTTAAAGAATCCTCATTGGATTTAAGTTTTGGAAGGATAAGATGATATACAGATGAACAACTACTTATCTAAGGTGTAGAAGTAATTAATACTATGAAGAAAATTAAAGAAGGGTCAGAGGATAGAAGTGGTGGAGAAGACAGTGATACTTGAGATAAGATGGTCAGGGAAGGGCCCTCATATAGTGAGATTTATGGAGACCCTGGAGAACTTGACGTAAGGCTTACATCTGTAAAACTGGGTCAGTTTCAGAAGTTAAAAAAATAATAAGTAAAAGATACCAAACACTAGAAGAACTTAGAATTCTTTTAACTTTAACTTTTCTTTCCATGGCTTAAAAAATGAATTTATCCTGAAAACCTTAGGGACCATAAGGACTAAGTACTAACCACGACAAGAAGAAATACGCAACCTGAGCAGAGATAATGAAGATATCGAAATTGTTAAACAATTTGCTTATCTTGGTTCAATCGTCAGTTCAAATGGGGACTGTAGCCAAGAAGTCAAGAGAAGGCTGAGGCTCAGAAGAGAGGTGATGGAAGAATTCGGGAAGAGCACCAAGAGCAGAGGCATGTCACTAGACATCAAGGCCGAGGTCATGCACATGCTCATGTTCGCAGTTAAGCTTGGACACTGCCGAAGGCAGAAGTGACAAAACTGTCCCGCTTCCGGCACCTTGTGAGAAGGCAGGATTCTTTGAGAAAGACCTTAATGCTGAGAAAAATAGAAGGAGAAGACGACCACAAACCTAGAGGAGCCGAGCGGGGCTGCTGAGGACAGGGAGTTGTGGATGTCGCTCTTCTCCGGGTCCCCAGGAGTTCAGCCGGCCCAGTGGCACGAAACACACACACACTACTGATAAATACCATTGACAAAAATTGTGGTTTATTTATTGCGTCAAAACCCTATATATGAAAAAAACAAAAAACAAAACGAAACAAAACCCTATATATGTAAAAATTAATGTACAAAATTATTAATCAACAAATTCATTTTGCAAATTGTGCCTAAGGATGCGTATTACTGAATTTTGTGGTTTCTCCATCAGATATTTCAAGAACAGTGTCATCTCATGGGCTGTTCTGTATCCAACAAATGTATTCCTCTAATGTTCTCGCTTGGTTTGTTTGACTCACTGCCTCTGACGTATTCCAGTATTTCTGTCTGTATATGGTTTTCAGCTCAAGGTTAAACTAGTCATTCCTGAAAGACAGAACAAATTGATAAAAAGTAAGGACTAAGTAGCCAAAGGGATATTTATGACTGCCTGCTAAATTTTTAGGAGTAAAACACTGAAAAAGTAGCATAGTGCTTTTAGTTTGCTTATTGTTTCCCTTTAAATTCTGAGGAATTACATCTAAATAACAATAATCTTAAATGATTCAATGTTTTAAATATTATCATTTTTCATTTACTTGGATGATTGTAAAAATTTCTACTCTGTAAGTAAAATTCTATTATGCCTAGCTCATAAAAAATATTCTCAAGAGGAATGTGTTTCCCATTTTGTAGTCAAAGTCTATTAAAAAATTAAATTCTTTGTAAATTTCAGGACCACATCTATTTCTAAAAAGCAGTGTGGAATGATAGTGCCAAGAACACTGGATCTGCAGTAGAAAACCTAAGTTAAACGCAGGTTTTGACACTTGTTAGCCTGGGGGAATAATCACTTAATCTTCTGCTGCTATTAAATAGGACAAAAATAGATTGTAATGTGTGTAATAAACTAGTATATCCTTCCATTACCACTTATTACTGTTATTGTTGCTTTAACATGAGGTAGTATTTTATGACATGAAAGTTACTTATGAGGCTTGTCTTGAATGACCTCAAGTGACTAGTTTTCTGTGCCCACTTGCAGAATCCTAAAAGTTTTTGTAGAGATCCTAACTGGGTCAGCCACGCACACAGGAGGCCTCACCTGGGTTCTGTTACACACCCAGTCCAGGTGGTCTCCACCCGACATTTCTATCTCAAGACTGAATCCTTGGAGCAGTTTCTGGGAGCAGGAAACACAAGCTGAGCACACATTCTAAGTACGAGGAGGGAGTGGGGAGCCTCAGTTGTCAGGGTCCAGCTTGCAGATCAACAGCAGTCACATCTTTTGATGACCTCCCGTGACATTCCCGTTTCAGTGATGAGCAAACAGCAGCCCAAACAGACTGAAATTAACTTTCCATGGCTCTGTGCTATATACCATCTAGTCATTAAAACTTTTCTTAGAATGATGACATTTTGAAAGAGCTTTGTTGAATTAACCAAAATTTTAACCCTACATCATGTCAAAATAGCTCTTTTTCCCCCTTTACTCTCAGTCTCCTTATCTGCAAAATGGAGTCAAGGTTAACTCTGTGATCCCAGGATCCCCTATAGCTCCAAAAGCATTTGATTCTAACAAATAACGGCATTAAGTGCAGTTAATAAGTATCAGATGACAGGGTGTAGGACTGCCCTGTATAAATAATCTTCCTTTGCAGTAATCCTGTCTGAGTTGCTGCTGTGAGTCAGCAGGGTTTGATGCTAAATCCTGCTTGTTTGTTGAATGTTTCATCGAGGGCGCAGGTGCAGTGGCTCCGCACATGCATAAAGTTCACATTTGCGTTTCAGCTCCTTGACTCAGCACAGTCCCCCTGTGTGTCCTCTCCAGTGAATTCTTAATTACTGATTATTTATGTCTTTACCTGCTTTGTATTGTTTGCAAGGTTTGCAATAAATTCTGCATATCCTTAAATTTGTGTAAATGTGTGGGTATATAGTAATGAAATCACTTATGTTCCAAGCGCTTGTTAGAAGCATTTGTTTTTGTATCAGTCTCACAATTTCAGGGCAGTTTTGCATACATGGAAGATCCTGTTTTTACTTTATTGCATCACATTACAAAATAACCTTGGCCGTTATACTTCAAGGACTCAGGTGTTGAGACATTAGCAGCTAAGGAATATATCAGAATTGCATTACAACTGCACAGCCACAAACCAAGGGTAATCCAAGATCTTTCAGGCTTAACATCAGCATATGGACAACTGCTCAGCACTTGCCTGGAAAAAGAGTTAATTTGGAAATTTTGAGCTACATTCCCTCAGGATGACTTCTCCAGATGATTTTTAACTTGTATAATGCAAATAGAAAGGCATGTGAAAATAAGCAGTGTTCAATTAAAAAGAGAACAAATGGTTGTGCCTACAGCTTCCAAAATTGGTCATTTTATAACCAATTGTGTTTTAACATATTTGATTTCTACTTGTGCATACTTGGGGAATATTTAGTTCACTGACACCTTGGATATAATTAAAGTAGTAACAGTAATATTTCTATATACAATTTATCAGCATTATTGAGTTTATACTAAAAATTAAGCAGGAAGTAGTACCTATCAGAATTAGAAACAGGAAACTGAGTTGCATGACATTTGAACTGCAAAAATGTGTGGCTGTCCAGACTCTTGAAACTGTTATTGGTGGGGTCCTCTCTGTGTCCCCACCTGTTGCCAGTGAAAGTAGAATTCTTTCCTTGCAACAGCAAGGAAAGGAATATTCTGAGACGTTCACAGAACGATGAGTGATTTTTATTTTCGTGGAATTAAACCCCTGGGTTTCCAGTGTCACATTTTCCTCTGTCCTGCCATGGAAAAAATCCAGCCATATCTTTAGCAGAGCTAGATTTAAGGCCACTGCCCAGAGTCTCTGCTCTGTAGTAAAATACAGTTCATTCCAACATTTGGCCAGGTTAGCTTGTGTTCCCAGCCGCAGTCCAGCGCATGAGCCATCGGGCTGCTTAATGCCACATGGCAGGCTCGTACACAGGCTAGTACACAGGCTAGTACACAGGCAGAGAGCAAGAGAGAGTAAGGGAGCAGGAGTGAGGCAAGAGAGAGAGAAGTCTTTGGAGATTATAACCAGGAGTTTAACCAATTAACCCTTCAAGATTTCCCATGCTTGCATTGGCTCCACCCTCCTAGCCAGTGATCTTTGTTCCCCGGGCCAGACGGACAGGCAAACACCTTCTCCATGTCACCTGGACTTCATTGCCTATGCACCCATCCCCCCTGCTCCCCCAGCACCATCCAGGGGCTGGTTTGGGGTGGGAGGGAGGGGTGTTAATCCCCTTGGAGAGACAATGCTGCAATTGCTTGGGGTGTGAAGCTGTAGTTTCCTGGTGAAGCTGCCCAGATGACCATGCTTATGATGTGTGACTTCCCCTTTGCTCCTTTCCTAATATTAATATTAATAAACTAGCTAATTATGATGATAATAAAACTCCCTCCTAATGGTTCTCTCTGCTTGAACCCTCTCCCTGACTGTAGTCCTACCCATATCCCTGAAATCTGTTTCCCCTAATAGCCAGATGGATTGGGGGGAAATCGGATCAAATATCTCATATAAACCCCAGAATGGTTTTCCATTGCATCTTGAACGAATTAAAAATGTCTTCATTGCTTCTGCGAGCTTTCATGACAGGGTCTACCTCATGGACCCATCGCCCCCTCTCTCCTCTGCCTTCCAGCAGTACTGGCTTGCACATGCCGTGTGAATTCCTTCTGTGCTTGCTAATCCTTTTGCCTACGATGCCCTGCCCCTGCCCTGCCCCTGCCCTGCCCCTGCCCACGGATCTTCTAATGACTTTCCCTTTCCTTTATTTTTAGAGCAGTATTGGGTTTACAAAATATTGAGCAGACTCAACCAATCAGTAGAGTCGACAACTCCATCTCTAGTAGTAACCATAAAAATGATTTTCCCCTATATAGTCTGCCTCCCAGAAGCCATCAGGGAGCCTTTGCTACCAGGTTGGCACCACTTCCTTAAATAAACCTTTAGTAGTTCCTTTGCTGCAAAAATAAAAGAGAAAGAGAGAAGAAAGTGCAGAGAGTTCTCATATACTCTCTCTCCCTCCACTCTTCCCCCACACCCCATACTCCCTTACACAATTCCTCCTGTTATTAACCTAGTGCATCACCATAGTATATATGTTATAATTAATGAACAGCTATTGATTCCTTATTATTAACTAAAGTCTATAGTTTGCATTAGGATTCATTCTACTGTTGTACAGTTCCATGCTTTTTTTTGACAGATGGATGATGTCATGTATTTGTCATTACAATATTATATAGAATCCCTTCATTGCTCTAAAATTCCCCTGTGATCCACCTACATCTCTCCTTCCCTCCTCCTGAATCCTTAGTAACCACTGATCTTTTTACTATCGCCATAGTTTTAACTCTTCTAGAATGTCACATAAGTGGAATCATACAGTATATGGCTTTTCAAATTAGCTTCTTTCACTTAGTAATATGCATTTAAGGTTTCTCCATATGTTTTCATGGTTTGATAGTTCACTTTTTATTGCTGAATAACATTTCATTGTCTGATTGTACAGCAGTTTGTATATCCATACACCCACTGAAGGACATCTGTCTGCTTGTTTTGGAAATTATGAATAAAGGTGCTATAAACACCTGTGTGCAGGATTTCATGTAAACATTAATTTTCAACTCATTTGGATATACCAATGAAAATGGTTGCTGGTTCGTATGGTAAGAGTAGGGTTAGTTTAGTAAGAAACTGCCAAAATATTCCCGAAAGTGTCTGTACCCTTCTGCAGCTCCACCAGCATTGCTCCCATCCTCACCAGCATTAGCTGTTGTCAGTGTTATGAATTTTAGAAATTTGAATAGGGGTGTAGTAGTGCCTCATTTTTGTTTGTTTACAACACCCCGATGACATATGACAGTGAGTGTTTTTTCATATGTTTATTTGCCATCTGTATATCTTCTTTGAATGTCTGTGTAGATCTTTTGTCCATTTTAAAAATCTGGTTCTTATGCTCTTGCTGTTGACTTTTCCGAGTTCTTTGTATATTTTAGATAAAAGTTCTTTTTCTGATATCTGTTTTACAAATATTTTCTCTCTGTTCATTCCCTTAAAATGCCATTCACAGAGCAGAAGGTTTTCGTTTTAATAAAGTCCAGCCTATCAGTTTTTTTCTTTCAGGTATAAGTGCTTTTGATGTTGTATCTAAAATGTCATCACCAAACTCAAAGTCATCTCGATTGTCTCCTACCTTATATTATAGAAATTTTACACTTTCTCATTTTACAGTTAGGTCTGTGATCTATTTTGAGTTAACTTTTGTGCAAGTCCTAGCGGCTTTTTATAGCTCCTTCTTCTCTTTTGTATTCTCATTGTAGTGTCACCTCTCAGAGAGGCCTTTTCTGATTGTCCCAGCTAAGCCCTTCCTCAGGACCCATCCCTGACCAACCATTGTCCTGCTCTTTCCCTAACATTGCGACCATCTAAAATCATGTTGTCCCTCATTTATTTGCATGTTTGCTTTCCCTTCACCTAGAATCTAAGTTGCTTGGATGCCAAGACTCAGTCCATCTTGTCCTGTGCTTGGTGCATATTAAGGACTTGGCAAATATTTGGTGAATAAGTGAATGATCAGGAAATACTCTTAACCAAACTCTTAATTACATCATGAAATATGTGAAAGGCCTTGACTGTGCCTTTGTAATGAACAAGAACAGATAATCTCTAGGAACGAAAGCAGGGAAGTGCAGAAAAGAAATCACGATTAGACAAAAGCACAGCTATTTTGTGTGCTCTGCCTGTAACGCATGTTAACCCAGCTGAATCTCGAATATGGTGCCTGCAGAAGAATGCGACTCTTAGGGAAATTCAGTGATTTGCATGGAAGTGTTTAGAGTCCCTGGTCCAATAGATTTTATTTTTAGAGAAAATCTATTTAATCACTGAACAGTCAATAGAAGACTCAGATAGATTGCTTCTCCTTTGCACAAGATGCAAATTAGCTCTGACTAATTTTAGTTGAATATCTATTAAGCAAATAATGGAAAAGAATGTATTTGTAATCTGGGATAGATTAAATGATAAATTACATCTTCCTTCTCTATAGGGAAATAATTATGTGACCCAATCTTCTTATAGCCTCTACTGAATCTTAGATCAAACCAAAAGCCAAAGAGGTATTATAATTGTTTCCTTGCCTGCTGATGGGCCATTCTGAAAAGACTTCTTGAGTTTTGAAAGTATTTATAGTCAGGTTTGCCTGTCATAGACCAGGGATGACTGCCTGGTTTATACTACAGTCATTATCATCAAGGTATTAATGTACCTATTGGGACCAGTTACTCATCAATCACTTGAATCTTTCTGGTCATTTTTTATAGTGCACAAGCCATAAAAAAATTTAATTTATTTTGATCTCTCCTACCGAGTCTAATTACCCATCTTTCTGTACATGTTTATGAAGGAAGTGAGGGAGAAATATCTTTCTATTGTTGGATAAAGTACATTAGGTGAACAAAGCTACTATATGACTAAAATGGCTGAAAGCACTGTCTTGGTGACCTACAAATACGTGACACAGTTTCTGATTCGAGAAGTTATTGTCTTTTAGGAGAAATCAGACTCGGTTCCTTAGGAATTAGAAGGAAAAAGCAAGAGAGTGCTATGTGTAAATGTTACCAATTGCTTTAAATGAAATTTGTGATTCAACAAATCAACTACTCTGATTGCCATAGTGCCTAAAATTTGGTGTCCTGTCATTGAAATGATAGAACCATTCCCTAAAATTGCATTTAATGGTGATATGTCAGATTAAGATTTCTTCTGAGAATAAATTGGAAATTTTTAAAGCTCCACTTTAAACTTAAATTCTAAGGGTGGACATTTATGTGTCTAGGGTATCCATGCAATATACAGAGAGTAAAATACATAGGTTTCTAGCTATACATGAAAATCCTAAGTAAACTAGCATGTCATTATAGAAGGGCTTGTCTTCCTGAAGAGAAATGACATTTAAAAACATTTTTATTATAAAATATCATAGCATTAATCTCATTTTTATAAAGAAGAAAAGAAATCATGCAGTCAAATTCCACCACCCAGATATGGGTAATTGGTTTATGTTTTAGGTATTTCCTTCTGATCTTTAGATATGTGTCTGTTCTTTGCATGGTTATAACTGGCTGGGATTAGTGAACGTAGAATTATGTGTTTTTGCACTACCATGTGTGTATGTGTGTTGCTTAAATAAATTACATTACTATCAATTCGTTAAATGTCTATATTTTCTTAATCATGCATTTTTATTTACTGCAGTAAATTCAATATACATTTGAGTTTGCAGAACTTTTTCAACTCACTGTACACCAAACTGCAAATTGCAGTGACATAAGAATTACATTGCATACACTTTATGACTTTGATCTATTTGTCAGAGGGAGAGGGGTGCTAAAACATATGTCACGTAGTTATCAGAGGAGATTTTCCCCAGATACTTCAAAAGGTTTTCATTCAGGAGAAAGTAATTGCAATAAAGAGAGTTAGTGAGAAGAATCTACCTCAGGCACTTCAGCTGAAGCCAGAAGTCCAGATACTGCCCTCTGAATCGTGAGGGGATCTCTTATCCACTCTTCAACATTCACATTTGGTGAAGAAGCTTATCCTGATATGTTTGTTTAGGGGCAAATGTCATTTCCTGATTGAGATCCTATGATAAATTAGTGCCAGAGATAGAACTTAGAAAAGAGAAACAAAATGTCTTTTGATGTTCAGGGCCAGTACTGTCGATGTTTATTGTCATAGCTTTCTCCTCATACTGGACTTGAAACTTCTTCAAGATGAGAACTCTGTCATATTTACTTGAGGGACCTCAGAGTACCAGGTATAATATCATGCATCCAGAAATGTGTTGACCTGAGTAACGTTCCCATGGAGCGTACTTACCTGCATAAATATTCAATTGGCAAATTAGACTTGAAATGATAGTGTTACTGAACATTGGCTGCACCTTAACAACTGCTCCGTTAGTCCACTTGCAGAGCCTTTGTTCAGGTAGTTTACAGTTCATGGCCTTCTTTTCAACCACAATACAGACATATTTAAAAAATAAAAAATGAAGTCCTTCATGGGTGTTTTTTACTTTTGTAAGAACTGAGGTATTAAGCTTGCTGGTTGATAGAATGGAAGCAGTGTCTTGGGATATGAGCTATCTTTCCGGATCCCAATCTGAGGATTCTTTCACTCTCTGCTTACAACATATTACACTTGTTATAAAACCAAGGTCCCAAAATGACACACACGAGCCTTTGTGCTGTGGCACCTGACCCCATGTTCTACCTTTATCTCCAATCAGCCTCCCTCTTTCAACAACATTAGCTGTCTTTCTGATCTGGGACATCCTAGAACTTGTCCTTTGCTTTCCTATCTGCCTGGAATGCTTACCCGTTGATTAGTCCTGTGACTTACCCCATAGGTCTTGGGTCAAACGTCTCCATCTTACCTAAAGCAGCTCCTCGCCAGAGCTGTTTGCCGTCACGTCACCATTTTATTTCTTTTGTAGGACTTGCCATGATAATAATCATGTTTATTGGCTATCCCCTCCAGCAAAGTGTAAATTCCATGGGTGCAGAAACCTTGCTCTACTGTTTCCTCTGATTTAATAGCGCCCAATACACAGTAAGAACCTGAATGAGTAAACAAGTGAAGTGCAAAAATGTAACACTGAACATCTTAACTTATGAACTTGAAGAGGAGAAGTAATTCCAAGGCTCTTTAACTTTTTTGTCTGTCTAGAACCAATCACTAGATTGTCTTCCGTGTTGGGAGCCAGCCAAACTGTATTATTATCAACAACTGAGACTCTGAGAAGTATGAAGTTAGGAGATTTTTCCAAAGCTAATAATAGAGATTAAAAAAAAAGAGAGAGAGAGAGAGATTTTTGCGCTTTGTTTTTATTAAGAGAAAAAAATAACTAAATATGTTTTTAAAACTTTTGAATATAAATAGGTGCCTTATGATGTCAAGTGTTTTAAATTTCTTATTTATATTTATTTTAATAATTAGCATGGGCAGAAGTTCATAAATTTGGAAGGTTGTTGGGAAGTTGTCACTTGTAATGAGTAGAAAGAAAACAATAATTCAAACAGTATATCAAAACCTTATTAAAATAAATATTAGGAGACAAAACAAAACAAAAACAAACCATAAACAGCAGTATTTGAGCTTAACAAGTCTAACTGTTGAACTTTGAAGAGTTTTTACTAAAAACAAGATTCTAATAGTATCTACCTCACTTCAAAGGAAACCAGTGAAAATGAATTCAGATAAAATAAGGAAATTTGTGATCTTAACACACAGTGCTATAATGTTGACAATATTTCATAAACATACTGAATATTCTTGCTTTCCTTTGAAAATTTTATGTCGTACTGAACCATTTCTGTCTGTGTGCATTTTTAAATCATAATTCATATTTATCAATTTGCTTTTTAAAACATGGTACAGGCAGGGTAAGGAATAGCATTAGCTTTCTTTTGCTTAATAAAAACTTAGAATCCAAATTTTAGAGCTGAAAAGGATCCCAGAAATCTGGTAGTCTATCCCCTCCTTGAATGAAGGCGACATCTGAGGCTAATTTAATGACTAGCCTAAGATCTGAAGGATAATTAGTGGCAGAGCTGAAACCAAAATTCGAGTCTCATCACATCCACACCCAAACGCTCTGTGAGACATTATGAGCCACTTCGACTTGGTATATTATGTATGGTAACATCATGGATTCTCTAACTAGGTTGAACAAGCCTTTACTTTGGACTGACAGATTCATTGAGCGAAGACAAAAGGATCACAGCAGGTTCAGGTGAAAAATTGACAGGAGCCACCATCGAAATCTGATGCTGACTCAGTAGGAGATGTACGGATGACAGCTACCAGCACTCTAAGATATTTGTATATGGGGGAAAAGCTGCAGCCTAGCACAAGCATAACCCTATAGAAAGGAGAATTATGAGAATTATTAAGAATTCCAGTGCACACCGGTCGTCTGTCAGTACATTGATTTTTATTCTGCTTTCCTGACTAGATAATTTGTTAGTCTTGCCTGTATCAGTTTTTTTGTTGAGTTATTATCATAATTATATGTGTGAAGCAGTTTTCTTGAAAGTGTAAGGACTTTGGTTACTTCTTGCTAATTTATGGTTTAATAACAATAGCAACAACAACACAAATAACAAATACTTATTAGGGTGCTAAGTATATATATGCCTGCTACAAATTAGCACTACGTAACACGTTACATATTTTCACTCCTTTAAATGCTTAATGCATTACATATTTGAACTCCTTTAATTGCCCCCAAAACTTATAAGTTTGGTGCTTTCATTATTTCCATTTTACAGATGAGAAAACCAAGGAAGATATACTAACTTGCAGAGCAGAATAAACTCTAGAGATAACATTCTCAGCCACTTTTAAAATGTGTACAATTAGCTTCTTATAAAGAGGCTTGACACGTTAGCCAAAACTGAGAGAAAGGTTGCCTTCCAAACTGATACATTCTGCTGATGTTGGCAGGATTTTTGCTGCTCTCATAGTTTCCACTTAATGGACAAATTGCTTTAAGTACACAGACTCCACTGTGGCAGTGAGGATAAAGATGTTTAGCCAATTTCTTTCTCACCTGTGACCATTCCAGTGCTGCCTATTTGTACAACAGCATTCTGAATTTAACCTGAAAAAATGTAACACTTAAGAAATTAACATCGTAAACTAAAAAATTACTAATGCATAAAGGGGAGCAATGAAATTAGTCATTTATTAAATAAAGCACAATGGAAGCATTTATTATAATGTTGTTATAAAAACAATGAGTAATCAGAATGCAGCCTACTGATTTGAGAGCTCTCCAGTGAGGAGACTTTCAGTAAGGAGATGACCACATTCATGCGCGCACACATACATGCACACACACATGCACACACGCATGCACACATGCATACACACATGCACACACATGCACACACACATACACACACACGTGGGAGAAAGATATGAGGGATGAACGTGCTAATTCACTAGAGGGGGAAATCCCTTCAATGTATACAGATCAAATCAACCACAATGCACTTTCACAGTGCACAATTTCGTCAGCTATGCCTCAAGAAAGCTGAATTTTTAAGTGCATGTTTATTTGGAGGTGCGCATGGTACTAATTCATGTAAGGGAGCAGCAGCTAAAGGGCTTTCCTCTTTGAAGGGATTTGGTTAGTGCTGTGTTGAAAAGAACAGACGCGGAAAGTTAAAAATCCAGTCAAACACTTATTAGGTTAAACATAATTGGATAAGAAAGCCTGTTGGCTCTTGCAACAACTAGTCCAACCTCATCACCAAGTTAGCCTGTGTCGAAGAATCTCCAGTGATTTCAAATGTTTATGTCAATGCTTATAAATTTATTTCTTTAAAACCCATGTAAAGCCTTGCCCTGCCAGGTGTGGCTCAGAGGTTGAGCATCGACCTAGGATCCAGGAGATTGTGGTTCGATTCCCAATCTGGGCACAGGCCTGGGTTGCGGGCTCGATCCCCAGTCGGGGGCGTGCAGGAGGCAGCCGATCAGTGACTCTCATCATTGATGTTTCTCTCTCTCTCCCTCTCCCTTCCTCTCTCTGAAATCAATAAAGGTGTATTTAAAAAATGAAATAAAATCTATGTAAAGCCTCAAATAATACCATAAAAGGACTAATAGGCAATTTTTAGAAATAATGATGGTAATGTGTTCTAATGTTCCTTGACATGATTCCTTAGAATTATTAGAAGGGTTAATAGGCCCATGGAAGTGTTAATGCTCCCTGTAGTAGGTGACTGGTGGGTCACCTCGAACCGCATCTTCCTTGCTTCTTAAATTGAAATATAACTTTTTTGAACAATTGTGTGTTCTAATTATTTTAGAATTACTGAATTACCTAGAATTAAGGCTAGAAAGCCAAACTTACTGATTAATAAAGTCCTTTGGAAAGGATGTTTTAAATCACGTATTCATTTTGGTATATAATGACCTAAATATGATTATAGCCACAAAAACCGAAGTTTAGTTGTCTTACTTGTCTTTTCTCCTTACATATTTAGCAACGCCAGCACCTGCCATGGTCTGCTGTTACCTCCCAAACCTCTTTCTATTGATTGTACTCGTCAAAATATTGACTTTGAACAGTTGCTGAGCTCTATCCATAGATACACTTAGAGCATCTAAAACTAAAAATAACTCAACTCTCCACCATTTGTTTCTTTTATCTTTTCTCTCTATAAGACTTATTAGTGACTTCTCTCTATGTCCCATTATAGGAATGGTAGCCTGAAACAAACCATATGCTGACAGTTCTCAGGTTTATTATTGTATCTGATATATTCACATTTTAAAAGGGTGATGTTCCACAGTTAAATTAATCCAAAGAGGTTAAATCTCCTTAAAAGGAATCAATCCTCTGAGACTGGTGTCTTCTTGCCGGCACTGTTTGATCAGAGCACAATTGGATGTGGGCTTTCTGAGACTGCAGTACTTTTTATCTAATCGTCTACTTTAAGTAGAATTTTTTGTCTTAGTATCTTAAAATATTGATTTCCTGTCTAATCATTACAATCAAACGCGTTCTCATTAGTGCATATCAATGAATGTATCAGGACCAATAGAAAATTGTATTTTGGAAGTAGATTTGGTTCATGCGCTTGAAAAATCAGTGTGTGAGAAAATTAAAAAGTAACAATCTCATGAATATTAGCTTAAAGTGTTTCAACTGACATGCCAACTAAAGTTCTGAGAGGACTTAGTTCTAGTCATAGCAGTGAGCACCTGTCCACTTGAGTCCATGATTTGCCATCTCTCAATCTTGACTATGGTTAATACTCAGCCGGAGTCAACAGCAAGTCATGGGTTTAGTCACAGAGACTCCACTGAAGACCTGATTTGGGGCTATATGTATTCCATCCTTACCAGGCTATAAACAGCCTACTTTATACCTGTACATGTCCTTCCCCCTGCCCCAAAGAAAGAGAGTTTACCAAACAAGACATGGTAATGCTTGTGTCGGATCTTACTGCATTTCCCAAGGTGCTTGTCGGGTGCCAAACTACACATCTAACTCTACAAAACCCCTGAGCACGCAACCAGCACTAACCAATATCTAACTCAACAAAACTCCTGAGCACACAACCAGCATTAACATGTAACGGAGAATGCTTGGTTTATTTCAGAGTAATGGTCGTGCCCATATTCCTGTGTGGGCGGTGGGCCTAGTCATGGTCACAGTGCTGTCGGCACAGGGTTTGGTGAAATCAGGCCCATCGACTACGGCGAGGTGGAGGGTAGAAGAGGCAGCCCCCTGGCCCAGTAGAAGAGTTAGATATGTGCATGGGAGACCGTGCCCAAGTCCACCACTTCACTCCATTTTGGGATCAGAGCCCTGCTTTCATCATTGCTTTCTGACAAGTCATGCAGTTGACCCCCAGGGAAAGAAAGCGGGCAGGGCATTTTATGGCTGATGAATCTGAGTGATAACTAATCAATGCATGCTTGACTGTACAACAAATTTTCTGCTCAGACCCTTGCAATGAGGAATATATTTTAATTCTAAACTTATTCCTTACTCTAATGAAACACCTTTTTTTTCCTAACTAGCATTTCTTAAGTATATTTTTTGCATCTTACCCATACTAAACAATCCTTAAGAAATTCTGAGTGCTCTCCCATCCCAATCTCTCCTTAATTGGGAAAGAAGGTGCATGAGATCAGACCAGGGTGACCAATCTGTTACATATTCTCAAACCATTTTCTTGGCCATATTCAGTAATTTATCTTTTTAAAGCTTCCCTTTAATTAGGTAACTTTAAAATGTGATGTCATCCAAGAAATAATATCCTCACTCTTTTGTGGTCAAAATGCACAACTAACTTTCTCACTCTACATAGCATGTTTTAAAACAATGTGAATCCTACTCTCTTGTCCACCACACTTTTCCTTTTAATTAGAAAAAATGGAAAAAAAAATGTTATTACATAGAAGAGATTAATACTGTGTGCATTTAAAAATGAAGAATTGTAAACCTTCCAGGATAAAAGTATTTCCATACTAATAAGTTGAATTATTCAAAGAAAAAAATATATTTTGTATGGGTTTTAGTGTGTGAATCATTTCCTTTATGATGAAAATGATCATGTTTAATGATGTGAATCATATTTTTTTACCAGTTATGATAAATCTCTTAAACCCAAACTGAAAATTATGTGTCAGAGGCTCTCAAATTAAAAACAAAAGAAATACCCTCCCAGGGTGAGTTAGTAATTTTGAGAAATGTATTATCTCTTCTTTTATGCACTTGAACACCACTTGGTAAGTTCACCTGCTGCAATAATGTGTGCTTTGGTTTCATGCAGAGGGAAAGGTATCTCATTATATCCTTTTAATAATTTTAATCCAAATGGCTATAGAGAGAATAATTTTCATCCTGGGTAAATTTGGTCATATCTCTAAGGTGTACCTGGGCCTGACGTTTAGCCCTTTGCATAGGGCTCTTGGTATCATCTGTGTTTAGCATAGGCTTAGGACACTCCAGATCAGACGAATCCTTCTGCAGGTGCTCATGAATGGACCCTAGATAGTGGCCTCTCTCCGTGTGTTCCAGCCTGCTGAGCTGCACTGCTTTCTAGAAGTTTGATTTCCTACACTAATGATGTTGTATCACTTTATGTATATGGAGCTGAAGGTATTGGTTTATTCTTTTACTTGAATAGCAATCTATCCTTGGAATATGAGTGATTTAGACATATTATTTTAGAAGTGTCATTCAGTTATTCTAACCAAAAACTGTAATACAGTGGACTATAATTAGTTCCTTTTTCTGTATGGACTTTCCATTCCTCTCTTTGAGGCAGGTGACCTAAGTTCATTTCTGTGGGAGAGATCCTGCTGACCAGGCATTCAAGTCAGGTTCTTACTGTGGAAGGGAGGTGGAAAATGGAAGCAACTCCTTCTTTTAACAAAGTATAACCTCCCAAAACAATCACATATGTTAAAAAAATGACTACAGAATAAAAAAATAAGTAAAACTACCTGCACATATCTTACTACATCATTTTAAATGAACAAACTCTAGTTAAAATTGTTTCAAGTAAACAAAATATGTATTTTTTAAAACCAGGTAAGTCAAACCGAGCATTTACTTTAATGAAACTTAATTTATGATCTGTCTACCTAAGTGCCACCTTTAAGGAAATTTAAATCACCACTAATATTTGTAAAAGTTGCAATCTACACTTGTTAGTCCAACTAATAGTAATGTGTACATTCTTGAAAGGGCCGTTGCAAATTTAAAATCACTTGTTATTTAGTTTTAAGGCAACTTTTGCTAAATCTTTCTTTTATCACCTGCCAAATAATTCCCAACGATTCACTAAAGATCTTTCAAAATTAAATTTAACTTTTTCTCTCATTTCACATGATCCTTTTCAATTTCTCCACCCATGATTCTTTTCCAGGTACTTTTTTGTTTATTTGCAGAATAAAATTTTTGAAATGAGCAATCAAATATGAGTTTTTCATTCAGGCTGATGACCACGGGCAAGAAGGGCAACATGACATTTAATGGTTTTGGTTTTCTTTTTTAAACTTTTAAAATACTTCTTTATATATTATCAAGATTTGTTTCTTTTATTTTGTTTCTTTGTGTTTTTTGTGTGTGTTTTTTTTGCTTTTCTGTATTATTAGACAATGGCCCGTATCGTTATTAAGCTTCCTATAGTAATTTTTAAGTAATTTAAAGAGATTATTGTTAATTCAAATACTGCTATGCACTCATAATTATTACAGTTAAATCTACTCCATAGTGGCATTATTGACTTGTGTACTTGAGGCATTATTTGTGTATGTAGGCCTGATAGCTTTTTATTTATTATGACTTTTTTTGTAGTTTAGAGCCTAACATTCTATTGTTACTGTGTACTCTATGGCTAATTCAAAAACTAGCAAACATTGGTCAATTTATCTTACTTCTTTTGAAAATGAATGCATAATTCTATTTTGCCTTGGATTATGCTTTCTTAGGGATTGAATTATTACTATCCCATTAGTAACATTTTCACACATTTAAAATATTTTTTCTTCTTAAGCTAGTTCCATTTATGTAATTATGATTATAGTTGCATAATGTTAAAACTTATGGAGGACAGTTAGCACTAATGTTATGCTTATTTATGTACAACTTTTAAAGTTTCAGGAACCCTAAAATTTACACTAAGTGCTCACTTTATTGTCTCCAAATTCTAAAACATAAAGTCCTAAAGTTCCACTTTGAATTTTAGTTTTAATACTTTTAACAGGAGCATAGCACTTAAACAGTCTGTCCCTCTCTCTCTCTCTGTCTCTCTCTCTGGGTTTTGAATCCTAGCTCCACCACTTACTAGAGAAACCATGAGCAAATTACATAATATCTTCTTGAATATATTGTTGAATTTGGAAGGATGTCTGCCTTTAGGATAAGTGGAGGGTAGGAAGGGAGGAGATTCCAGTAAAGCAAAACAGTGTAATTCAGGCATGAGCAAGAAGTGGTCAGGAGACCCAGAGACGCATTGACTGAGCCAGACAGTGCGCATGCGTGATGGGTTAGGAAAAGTCAGGAAACAGTAGTTAGATTGGATGGGTTCACAGGACAAAAAATCTTGAACACCTAGAAAAAAGTAACCTTTAAGCAGAAGAGTGTCATGATGAGAACTGTTTTCAGAGGTAATTCATTTATGTAGAAAGAATAAAAAGAAGGGACTGGAACATTGTGAGAGGGTTTTAATGGAAGAATTGCCTGGGTGGAGGCTCCCTAAGCCTGTCACCTCCCAGTCACCATTCCCAGTTTTATCTATTTTTTCCCCCACTGATTTTCAGTAGCAGGAAAGGAATTAACAGCTCGGAGAGGGAAGCATCAGTAAATGGGCAGGAGATGTTAAGAGCGGAGCAGTCAGGAGGTAGGATATTAGCTGCACTGTCTTGAGTGGCCTTTTTTTATACAGGCACAAAAGAATACAGTCCTACACCGACTATTTTTTTACATCTGTTACCAACATATCTGAAGAACACTACCTGCTGTTGAATATCTGTATAGGTGCTATTTATTATTAAACACATTAAACTGATTTAGAGACTGTTACTTCCTATCGTTGGTCCAGTTGCCATAACTTCAGTTTGAAAGAAAAAATAAAAGTGTTCTGTTTCCCTTTAAATAGAACTAAAACCATGAGTGATTTCATCGCAAATATGAGGTCATCTAGGGAGACGACGTGGCTACCTTGAGGTGAATACATTATTTTTTCTTTGTACCAAATCATGCATAAATATCTCTCTTATTGGCTTGGGCCATTCAGATGTAGTTTAAAATGGAAATGTACATTTCAAGGCAGTCCAGACCTCTGGCTTCTAATCCAGTGACAGTGGGAAATGAAATGAGGTTGGAAGTATCTTGTCATTTATCGGCACCAGCCTGTTTTGTCCGTGGAGCATTAATAATGGAAGAGAAGATTGTACTGATTTTTTAGTCCCCTGTATAACCAGCTTCTTTATTATACTAGCCTTGGTCACCTTGGTGACCATGTTCCCTTCTGACCTTTCTTTTTAAAGAAGGTTTTCTTTCCAGCTTATGAATCCCAAGTGCCTTAATGAGTGCCTTTGTAAGCAGCCTATCGTACAATGTTGTGATAAAGCAGAACTCCAGAAAAGCAACACAGCAGTAATCCTATCAAAGAAGGCAGCCTATGTGAGAGATAACATAAAACACACTTTCAGTGGGATGGGAGAACATCCTGGCTCATGCGTGGGCTCCTGAACAAGGGACGCTCTTAACCTCATCAGCAGGCAGCTGACTGTGGATTCAAATTTTCATTTCCTTACCATGCTACTGCTCAGTCACGGGCAGTTACTCTTGCCTGCTTTGATGCTAGAACCTTACTTGGGGCTCTTCTAACAGGGACCGGTAATGAAAGTTGCAGTTAGTAACTGAAGAAATGTCCCCTCCCTCCCCGACCTCTATAGGCCCTGAGATATGAATGAAATGTATTTGGTGAGTTTTGGGTTTTTTGGGAAAATGCTTCCTCCATTAACTTCTGTAACTCTAAGCCAGATTTATAGATTCCTCAATCTTAAATAGATAGACATGGTTTTCTTTAATTTTTAACTCGGATATTTTGTCTCAAGATTCTATTAGGGTCACAGGATATAAATCCTTATATGCTGACCCTTGTCCAGTAGCTTCAAAAGCAGCTGATATATTTATTGCCCACATCTTGGCTATTCCCACATTCCTACCTTCATGCTTCAACCTGCTGTATTCAGCACTTTGCCAAATGGTCAGTAGGTCTGATATTACCAGACCCTGTGCAAAGAGCACTGTGATCCAAATCAGTTTATAAAAAAGCTCTCATTATTGGATTAATAACAAAGCATTATGCCATAGGCATGGATACATAATGAGACACAGAAAGTGTATAATGTGCCTTCCTTTGTCAGGAACCCCCCAGGTTGTAGTGCCTGCTCCTGGTTCCTGGCTGCAAACTGTAGGTAAGTTTGCACTAGAAAATTGGATCCAGGACCCCATTAGAGATAATAGGGTGTAGAGTCCTGACTTAGTGGTTGAGAAAACCACATCCTAGAGAAAATGCTCCATTTTCTAACCAAGGTCACAGTGAAGCTTCATGTTCACGTAACGACGAGAGTCCAAGTTTCCTGACTTCCAGCCCAGTGTTCTTTCCAGTGCACTTTACTGCCACAGAGCACAACTCATCAACATCAGCATAGGATGTACTTGGGGCACATGCTCCACTGGAAACAGTCTGTGTTATGGTATCAAAGAGGATCCGAGTCCAGGAACGGAAGCATTATGGCGTGAACTGCGTGGTGGGTCTCCCAAACGAAGTGAGCAGAGCTCTGAGCTCGTCCTGCCTGTTGAGGGATGCCTGTCCGTCACTTAAGCTTCCCAAACCTACATTAGGAAGTTTCTAGAACGCGTGAGATTCTTTGGACTGCAAATATCCCAACAGTTACTTCTAAAAGTGATGTAAACAACAAGGAGCTAAATAATTCAAAAAACAAGTAGACCAGAGGAAGAGAAGTTCCAGAATAAATTAATCAGTTTTACAATGTCAAGATTCTCATTCTCTGTAATTCTGTTGGCTTTGTTTTTCTGGTACCGCTCTGTTTCCCGGCATTACATGCAGCCATAGGCAGGGGGGAAAAGTGACTAATGTCTGTCTGTGTCCCCTTTTCAAAGGAGAGGACTTTTCCAGTCACTCTCCCCAGCAGATTTCCTCTTACGGCTCATAGTCAGAATTACATCACATGTCCTTGTCCAAACCAATCACTGTCAAGAAAATGGAATTACCACAATTGGCTTAGAGTAACCAACCTTTATTTCCCCTGAAGCAAACAGCCTCAGGTATCTGGACAAAATCAGAGT